>NC_044031.1:96877862-97557022 GCF_901765095.1 Microcaecilia unicolor
GATGCCAACTTTAGCATAAGCTCTGGAAGTGGAATGTTTCCTCACTTGGAATAAAATTGAAACTACATTGTTCGAACGTACTTTACACTTCCATCCTTACCTTTTCAAGAGCCATGGCATAAGAAAAAATGGAGCTGGATCTATTACAAGTTGACCCCGAAGAAGAAAGCCCTTCTCCTGAGAAAGACACACTGTCCAATCAATCTTGAGATTAATGAGGTCACAAACCATGGTCTCCTCGGTTAATCTGGGACTACTAGAATGACTGGTACAGTGTGTTCTGTGATCTTCTGAAGCACCTAACCAAAAATCGGTAATGAAGGAAACAATTACTTTGGAGGCCAAGGTTGAATCAAGGCATCAAGACCTTCAGAACTGGGTTCTGTCCTCCAAATGAAGAACCTTTGCATTGGCTCTTCTTTCCATGAGATCAATGACTGGAACACTCCAGTTCTATGTTATACAGTAGAATGCTGTCCAAGAAAGTTCCCACTCCCCTGGATACACTATGTTCCTGTTGAGGAAATCCACTTGAACATTTTGGACTCCTACTATATGTATCTGTCCACTCCCCTGGATACTCTACGCTCCTGTTGAGGAAATCCACTTGAACATTTTGCTCTCCCACTATACGCATCTGTAAGTTTTTCTCTGCCCACCCAAGAAGCAAGGTTGCTTCCTGAAATACTGCCACACTCCTTGGTCCTCCCTTGTTGTTGATGTAAGCTATGGCTGTGATATTGTCAGAAGGACTCTGACCACTTGACCCTATAACACTGACAAGATTTTTCGTCTGATCATGTTTCCTGTGCTATTTGATTCTGACAATGCACTCACCTGCCAAATAACGTACAAACATAAGAATACCCAATCTGACCATCTAATCCAGTATCCTGCTTCCAACAGTGGCCAATCCAAGTCACAAGAACTTGGTAGGAACCCATATAGAAGTAGCATTCAATGCTACCAATCTTAGGGCAAACAGTGGCTTCCCCCACGTCTATTTCTATAGCAGACTATGGACTTTTCCTCCAGGAACTTGCCCAAACAATTTTTAATCCAGATACGCTAACTGCTCTTACCACATCCCCTGACAATGAGTTCCAGGGCTTAACTATTCACTAAGGGTGTCTTTTACAAAGGCGTGCTAGCATTTTTAGTGCACACTAATTATATGCTAAATACTAGAGATGCCCATAGGAATATATGGGCATCTTTAGTGTTTAGCACACGCTAATGCTAGCGCGCCTTTGTAAAACATCCCCTAAGTGAAAGAATAATTTCTCCTATATGTTTTAAAAGTATTACCATGTAACTTCATTCTTTATACTTTTGGAATGAGTAAAAAATCGATTTACTTCTACTCGTTCTACACCACTCAGGATTTTGTGGACTTCAATCATATCTCCCCTCATCCATCTCTTTTCCAAGCTGAAGAGCCCTAACTTCTTTAGCCTTTCCACATACGAGAGGAGTTCCACCCCTTTATCATTTTGGTTGCTCTTCTTTGAACCTTTTCTAATTATGCTATATCTTTTTTGAGATACGGTGACCAGAACTGAACACAATACTCAAAGTGCGGTTGCACCAAAGAGCAATACAGAGGCATTATAGTATTTTCGGTCTTATTCCCCATCCCTTTCCTAATAATTCCTAGCATCCTGTTTGCTTTCTTGGCCGCCACCACACATTGAGCAGAATATTAGCGTATTATCTACAATGATACCTAGATCTTTTTTTTGGTTGCTGACCCCCATCTTTAGTGTTTAGCACACGCTAAAGATTAGCCTTTGAAAATATCCCCTAAGTGAAAAAAAACTTCCTCCTATTTGTTTTAAAAGTATTTCCATGTAACTTCATTGAGTGTCTCCTAGTCTTTATACTTTTTGAAGGAGTAAAAAATAATTCACTTTTACACGTTCTACACCACTCAGGATTTTGTAGAGCTCAATCATATTCCCCCTAAGCCATCTCTTTTCCAAACTGAAGAGCCTAACCTCTTTAGTCTTTTCTCATATGAGAGGAGTTCCATCTCCTTTATCATTTTGGTCGCTGTTTCTTGAATCTTTTTTAATTCTTCTATATCTTTTTTCAGAGGTCGCACCATAGAGCGATTCAAAGGCATTATAATATTCTTGGTCTTATTTTCCATCCCTTTCCTAATAATTCCTACCATCTTGTTTACTTTTTTTTGGCCACCACCGCACACTGGGCAGAAGATTTCACCATATTGTCTACAATGACACCTATATCTTTTTCCTGGGTGCTCCTAACTATGATTTCAATTATTCTTCTCAATGTGCATCACTTTGCATTTGTCCAAATTAAATTTCATCTGCCATTTGGATGCCCAGTCTTCCAATTTCCTAAGGGCTTTCTGCAATTTTTCACAGTATGAATGCACTTTAACAACTCTAAATAGTTTTGTGTCATCTGCAAATTTAATCACCTCACTTGTCATTCCAATTTCCAGATTATTTCTAAATATATTAAATAGCACTCCCAGTACAGATCCCTGAGGCACTCCACTGTTCACCCTTCTCCGCTGAGAAAAATGGTATTTTAACTCTAATCTCTGTTGTCTGTCCAATAACCAATTCCTAATCCAGAACAGAACACTGACGTCCACCCCATGACTTTTTAATTTTCTCAGGGGTCTCTCATGAGGAACTCTGTCAAAAACATTCTAAAAAAATAGATATACTACATCAACCAGATCACCTTTAGCAACATGTTTATTCACGCTGTCAAAGAAATGAAGCAAATTGATGAGGCAAGACTTCTCTTGTTAAATCCATCATGAGTCTATCCCAGTGATGGCGAACCTATGGCCCTCTCTGTTGGCAAGTGCGCCCAGCCACTTTCCCTTCATCCTTCGTGGCTGCTACAAAAAGAAAAAAAAAACAAGCAATTGCGGCACTGCAGCCCGGGCAGCCATCGCATTGGCTGTTCGGCTCTGCAGCTAGAGGGGTGTCGTCGGCGCGCAACTTCCACTTCCGCCGCGTTCTCCACTGTAAGGCTCCTCTCTCCCCAGTTTGCTTCGTCCCCAGTCCAGCTCATCTGGACTAAACGTCACAGCGTCGCGTCTTCCTCCCCCTGTGGCACCCTGTGCACCAGCACGTCAGTGTGTGTGCCCGCCCATTGGCCTTCAGTGCAGCCGCCGCTCCGCGATTCCCGCCTTCTGCTTCAGCTGCAGTGCTGCACTCCACCCCCGCCAAGCCACCGGTATCGTCAGTACTCGGCAGAAGAATTGACTTGCAGTTGGAGGAGCAGAGCAGACAGAGCAAAGGAAATATCCCCAACCTTTGAAGCTTAATTGGCAGTGGAAGTTGAGGGTAGGGGTGGGTAAACTCTGAATTTTGTGCTCATTTTTCTACACTGTTCTATAGAGTTTAATTGGCAGTGGAAGTTGAGGGTGGGGGGAGGGTAAACTTGATCTTTCCTGCTTACAGTGGTTAGATTTAGGAAATCTGGAAATGGAGCTATTGGAATTTCAAGAAAGCTATATCTGGAAAAATAAATTCTGTAACCTGCATGTAACACTTGAGAAGATAGAAGGGATGACAAATGACAGCACAGTTAGTTCTGAAAATGAAATCCTTAAAGTTTGGAATTCTCTGCCAAAAGAAGTAATTATGGACATGGATGGAGGGGAGGGAAGGCAGAGAAACGAGATGCACATGGATGGATGTCACGGTCTCGGATACTAGAGGTATGTGAGCCCTTGGGCTACTGCCATTGAGCAGCAGCAGCAGGCAAAACCCCCCAACCAGAACTGGACTAACAAACAAACAAGACAGAAGCTGCAGATGTAGATAAGCAAGCAGGAACACATAGGACTAGAACTATCAGAATGGAACACAGGACTGGAGCAAGACTTCACCTGTGCTTGACCGCCATTCCCTAGGGGTTGAGCCCCTACGTGCGGGCAGCCGGCAGGACTTATGGGATACAGGAACTCACACAGGGTATAGGACTCTAAAGCAAGCACGATTAAACAGGGACTGAATGTAAAGGCAGAGGGGACTAGAGAAACAACACAAGACAGACAAGGCAGACAAACACTAGAGGGACCAAGACAAGGCGTACAGGCACGAACCAAAGCAAGGCAGAAGTGCTCCTAACAGCACCAAAAAGATAAAGCAGGGAAGCTAAAAGGGAAAGGCAGGGAAGCTCAGACAAAGCGAGGCAGGAGTGCTCCTAACAGCACACCACAAGACAGAAGTGCTCCTAATAGCACACCAACAAGACAGACGTGCTCCTAACAGCACCAAAAGGGTAAATCAGGGAAGCTCAAGCAAAGCAGGCAGAAGTGCTCCTAACAGCACACCAACTAACCGCAACCTTTGGCATTGCAAAGGCAAAGCAGCAAAGCCCACAGGTGCTTAATAAAGACCATCACCGGACGAGGCTCAGCTGCAGGAATCTCAAGGTATGTAAGGGTGCTGCTTAGGTACCAACAAGCCAAGCAAGTCTGGCAGACTGGAAAATCCGGACTGGACCAGCCTCTGGAACATGCCTGGAAAATAGCAACAGATAGTCCACAGCAGTCACCAGTACCGGCCACTAGAGGGCGAGGGGAGCACAAACCAGGAAAACAGTTACAATCGTGACAATGGAAAGGAGGGGAGAGAGGAGAAATGAGGAAATGCATGGATGGGAGGAAAGACAGAGGAAGTAGATGCACATGGATAGAGGGGACGGAAGAGAGGAGAAATGATGGACGTGGATGCAGGGGAGGGAAGACAGGAGAAATGCTGGACATGGATGCATGGGAGGGAAGACAGGAGAAATGTTGGACATGGATGCAGGGGAGGGAATACAGAGGAAGGAGATGTACATGGATGGAGGGCAGAAGAGAGAGGAGAAATGCTGGACATGGATGGAGGAAAGGGAAGAGAGAGGAAGGAGATGCATATGGATGGCGGGGAGGGAAGAAAGAGGAAAGAGATGCATACTGAACGGAGATGAGGGAGAGGGAAAGGGAAAAGAGGAGAAAAACTGCACGTGGATGGAGAAAATTGGCAAAAGCTGGATCCACTCTATACCTCCTCTTGTCGGTTCCTAGACCAGCTGCTCCAAGAAGCAGTCATTTATTATACGTAGAAAGTTTATCTCCCTGGAGCTCCCTGATGTAACATTCATCCAGTCTATATTAGGGTGATTGAAATCACCCATTATTATGCTGTTTCTCAATTTTCCAACCTTCCTATCTTCTGTGAACATTTCTTCATCTGTGTGTTCATTCTGTCCTGGTGGATGGTAGTACAGCCCTACAAGAATATTCCTTCCCTTCACACATGGAATTTCTATCCATAATGGTTCCATGCTGCTATCTGTTTCATGTAGAATGTTTATCTTGTTTGACTCGATTCCCTTTTTAACATACAGTGCAACCCCCACCCCCTCCAATTTGATCCCCTCTATCATTGCAATATAATGTCCCACCCCATTGCCAGTCTACCTTTCATTGCTAAGGTTACAGAAAATCTGGTTCACTCACAGCTTACACACTTCATTAATAAAACAAATGTCTTGCACCCACACCAAACTGGTTTCCGTCAGTATCATAGCACAGAAACAACACTGCTCAGTATTACTACCTATATCTGCTACCATACGGATCACTTTAAAACTGTTCTTCTTCTCTCTTTAGATATGACTGTCGAATTTGATCTCATTGATCACATTATTTTGTTCCAACGTTTTCAAGAAATAGGCCTCACAGACACATTACTTAAATGGTTCCAATCATATCTACCGGGCAGACTATACTCCGTACATTATGCCGTTGCAAACTCTACTCCCTGTAGTCCTTGCTCAGATGTCCGACAAGGATCCATTCTAACCCCCTACACTGTTCAATATATTTTGGCCCCCTTCCTCACACTTGCCCAATCTCTTGACATACAGTGGGGGAAATAAGTATTTGATCCCTTGCTGATTTTGTAAGTTTGCCCACTGACAAAGACATGAGCAGCCCATAATTGAAGGGTAGGTTATTGGTAACAGTGAGAGATAGCACATCACAAATTAAATCCGGAAAATCACATTGTGGAAAGTATATGAATTTATTTGCATTCTGCAGAGGGAAATAAGTATTTGATCCCCCACCAACCAGTAAGAGATCTGGCCCCTACAGACCAGGTAGATGCTCCAAATCAACTCGTTACCTGCATGACAGACAGCTGTCGGCAATGGTCACCTGTATGAAAGACACCTGTCCACAGACTCAGTGAATCAGTCAGACTCTAACCTCTACAAAATGGCCAAGAGCAAGGAGCTGTCTAAGGATGTCAGGGACAAGATCATACACCTGCACAAGGCTGGAATGGGCTACAAAACCATCAGTAAGACGCTGGGCGAGAAGGAGACAACTGTTGGTGCCATAGTAAGAAAATGGAAGAAGTACAAAATGACTGTCAATCGACAAAGATCTGGGGCTCCACGCAAAATCTCACCTCGTGGGGTATCCTTGATCATGAGGAAGGTTAGAAATCAGCCTACAACTACAAGGGGGGAACTTGTCAATGATCTCAAGACAGCTGGGACCACTGTCACCACGAAAACCATTGGTAACACATTACGACATAACGGATTGCAATCCTGCAGTGCCCGCAAGGTCCCCCTGCTCCGGAAGGCACATGTGACGGCCCGTCTGAAGTTTGCCAGTGAACACCTGGATGATGCCGAGAGTGATTGGGAGAAGGTGCTGTGGTCAGATGAGACAAAAATTGAGCTCTTTGGCATGAACTCAACTCGCCGTGTTTGGAGGAAGAGAAATGCTGCCTATGACCCAAAGAACACCGTCCCCACTGTCAAGCATGGAGGTGGAAATGTTATGTTTTGGGGGTGTTTCTCTGCTAAGGGCACAGGACTACTTCACCGCATCAATGGGAGAATGGATGGGGCCATGTACCGTACAATTCTGAGTGACAACCTCCTTCCCTCCGCCAGGGCCTTAAAAATGGGTCGTGGCTGGGTCTTCCAGCACGACAATGACCCAAAACATACAGCCAAGGCAACAAAGGAGTGGCTCAGGAAGAAGCACATTAGGGTCATGGAGTGGCCTAGCCAGTCACCAGACCTTAATCCCATTGAAAACTTATGGAGGGAGCTGAAGCTGCGAGTTGCCAAGCGACAGCCCAGAACTCTTAATGATTTAGAGATGATCTGCAAAGAGGAGTGGACCAAAATTCCTCCTGACATGTGTGCAAACCTCATCATCAACTACAGAAGACGTCTGACCGCTGTGCTTGCCAACAAGGGTTTTGCCACCAAGTATTAGGTCTTGTTTGCCAGAGGGATTAAATACTTATTTCCCTCTGCAGAATGCAAATAAATTCATATACTTTCCACAATGTGATTTTCCGGATTTAATTTGTGATGTGCTATCTCTCACTGTTACCAATAACCTACCCTTCAATTATGGGCTGCTCATGTCTTTGTCAGTGGGCAAACTTACAAAATCAGCAAGGGATCAAATACTTATTTCCCCCACTGTAGCTATGTTCATGTATGCTGATGATATGCAGCTCCTTTGCATCCTTGTTCATCTCAATCCCAAGGCAATTACCGCTATCAACAATAAGTTATTACAACTCACAAACTGGCTTCAAAACAACGAATTAATCTTAAACCCCTCAAAATCTACAGCACATCTTTTTCCAATCACTCTACCAAACCTCTATGTTATCCATTTATATTGTGTAAAAGGCAAGTTACTCTTTTACGTAACAGGCAAGTTCCCCTAGCCAATACCACCTGTATTTCTGGGGTTATCCTTGACACCACTCTTTCATTCCAAACTGGCCAGGTTGTTCGTCGTTCCTTCTTTAAGTTACATCTGATCAGATCAATACAGCCATTACTCCAACCCTCTGCCCTGAATGTTTTTATTCATGCCTTTATAATCTCGCAGTTAAGATTACTGCAATTCATTATATAAAGGCATCAGAGTTAAAGATATCCGATATCTACAACTGCTTCAGAACACTGCTCTTGGACTCATACACAATATTGGCAAATTTGACCATGGTACACCTTATTGTAAGCCACATTGAGTCTGCAAATAGGTGGAAAATGTGAGATACAAATGCAACAAATAAATAAATGAAAACTGCTCATTGGCAGCTAATTGTTTGGTCACTAGACCTTCCATGATTTTAGTAAACAGAGGGCTAGATGCAACTGGTTGTTTCAGCGAGTATTTAATATTTTCTCAGGATAAGTATCTCTGATATGAATTGTTGCTTTGTGAGAATAAATTGTATTATATAGTTTTATCTTCATGTGAGTTTGTTTTATATTAATATATGTTATTTATAGAAGTGTAATTCTAGTTATTATTATTATTTCATTATGTATGTTCTTTGTACTCTGCTCAGAATTGTAGATGGTGCATATTAGAAATTTTTAAACAAATAAATCATAAATCAATTTCCCTTACTTTACCCCAGACCTGTGTCCAACATCCTCCTTCTGTCATTGCCCCCACCACTGCATCTCTTCCCGGCCACTTTGAAAATACTGCATGAAGGTGCAGGGCCCTGCAGTAGAGTAAAAGCCCAAGTTCAAGCACTGCCACCTCCCACCTTCCCTCCCCCCAACAGGCTTCCTGTTGGAGGATGGCAGGAGGCAGCAGTGCTTAAGCACAGGATTCTACTGCAAGGCTCTGCCCTGAAATGCAGTACTTTCAAAGCAGCTAGAACGAGGTGCAACTTCGGTGGCAGGATGGGAAGCATGCTGGACACAGGGCTAGAGTAAGGAAGTGGAGATTAGAAGATGCTCTCCTGCTGCACCGGCTTCCCTAGGTGGACATCTGGCCTAACTTGTCACATGGTCAGCCCTGCTGACCTAGTACTTCAGGGACTGGGGATGGTGAAGATTATATGACCTGAATGCCTCCATGGTGGGGGAAACTTCTAGACAGGATATTAGGGTGGGGTAGGGTGCTATATTTCTCTGCCACACCTGTGGCTACAGAATAATATGCTCTACCAGGAGGGTGAGGAGGTTGCTGAGCACTGCTGATTGTAGGGAGGGAGGGTTATTTTGTAGGGGAGAGAGAGACCTTTTGTCTGGACGATATTGTACTGTGCTGTGCTGCGGGGAATTGGCTCTTCTGCCTGGGGTGGGAAGGGTGTTGTGCTCTGCCTGGGAGGGAGGGAGGTTAATCGCCATGAAAACTGCCTTTTAATTCTGGGTTCGCTAGTGTGGGGAAAGCGAACTTAACAAACATGAAAGCCAAGTTAACAAACATGGCAGCATTAGCATGCCAAGGTACCTTTAACATAGCCACAGCAATATGAAGAATGAGGAAACATTATTATCCTAGCAAATCAGGCATTGAAGACCAATCTAACATGCAGGATAGACCTAACTGATAATTTTGTTTATTTAAAGAGCTGGAATACTGTGTGAGGGCACCTGAAAAATCCCTTCAAACATTTCTGGGGTCAGTATACAAAAAATGTTTCCAGTAAACTCTGTGAATTAACAAGACAAACCTTTACTTTTAAATTTGCTGCCCTGTCCATCCTAAAGTTAACTCTGGTTGGAACTAAATAACTCTATCCAATTAACTTTAGCCACCATTTTCAAAGCCACAGACTTAATTGCTTAAGTCTTTGAATATACAGTCAATGATAACTGGATAATCAATTCAGTTTTCTTTAACCAGATATCCCATTGCCGAATATCAGTCCCACCATATACGAACACCAATAGCCCCCTGTACTGTGCTCCTCTTTCTGGACTGCTTCCCGGTTGTCCTTTCATTGCTTCAAACCACAAAAACAGAATTATTACCAGGAATACTAATACCAAAACATCTGAAAGTTTTTTTTACTAGCATCAAGGTTTGTAGTTAAACTCTTTTTTACTTGCTAAATTCATACCTGCTGATCTCTTCCAACTGCAACTACACGTACAGGAGCACCCTATGAGTAGAAAAAAGAGAAAGAGAGAGAGAGAGATTAAAAGATAACATGTCACAAGTTTCAAGTAGGTCTAATTTAAGACTTCTGAGCTGGACGTGAGTTCCGGCATACAGGCTCAGTTGTATGATGTCACCATGGAGCATTACGTCAGCATTTGGCATTAGCGTTTTGGTGTTGGCATTTCTGTTCTGTTGTCACAGTGTAGAACTTTTGGCCACAGCCAAAATTATTGCTCCTCTAATGCCGGCACCGAAACAGCAACTCTCCCTGCCAGATTATTACAGCCCAGTGGCCAGTATGGAAGTCTGGTATATGCACCATGCTGCTGGCAGTACACCTATAGGAGAGGGAGAGGGAGAGAGGTGAGGCACTTGCCACTCAGCAGAGCTTAGGATGGAGTCTGGAAAGCTCTCCCAATGACAGGCCCAAACTGGAGGCTTCTCTGGCTAGAGCAGTACTGTGCAGCCGGAGCAGTTCTCGGGAACAGACAGGGATTCCTGAGCAGAAAGGAAATGTAGGCTGCCCCAGACGGTGCTTGTGAGGAAGGGCAGAACAGGCTTCCTGAAGAATCATCCTCCCTCACAGGCACTGCCTGGGGAAGCCCACATTTCTCTTCTACTCAAGTGTCCCTGGCTACTCCCAAAAACTGCCCTGGCTGTACAACATGCTACCCTACCCAGAGAGGCCTTCAATTTGGGATTGTCACTGGGTAAACTTTCCAGGCCCCACCCTTCTGCCAAGTAGCGAATGCCTCACCTCTCCCTCTCCTGTAGGTGTGCTGCTGGTGGCATGTAGAACACACCGGACTCTCACACCAACCACTTTGACTCTGTAGTCAGGGTGAGTGTGGGGAGCAAAGCTGTAAAGATCTGGCAAGCAGAGTTTCTCTTTGAGAGGAGCAATAATTTTGGCCACGGCCAAAATTATTGTGGCCTAAAGTCCTGCTTCGCCAAGGACTGTGCCTGCATTTCCCTACTTGTCTGTGGAGAACTTCAGTTCTAAGAGCTTTGGTAAGTGCTATGATTAGGGTTACCATATTTTGTCCTCTCAAAAAGAGGACACATGTCCTGCCCCCTGCCCCGCCCTGTCTCTTTGCATCCTCGCCCCACCCCCTGTCACATATTCCCCTCCCCCCGGGTCACATATTCCCCTGCCCCCCCCTCCGTCACCTCCCCTCCCCTGGGTCACCTCCCCTCCGCTCCCCTTACTTACTATCTACTGCCCTGGTGGTCTAGTGACCTCTTTGGGGCAGGAAAGAGCCCCCTCTTTCCTGCCCGGAGCTCTGTCCTTGCCCTGCATCCTGTTGCTGTGACGGTCTCAGGATTCAAAATGGCCGCCAAGAGTTGAAGCGGCCTCAGATCATTTTCACTTATAGTGGACTTTTATGGGAGGTTGAAACATTGGAAATTGGACTACATAAAGGTGGATTTTGAGTTGTTTTAAGGAGGCACTGGGACTCACATAGCTGGGAGAGATGATGGCAAAACGAGCATGTAAGTGCAGTTGCGAATAATGGCGATTCCATTACTAAGGCTCACAGAACTAAAGTTCTGGTTGGCACACTGATTATCTCCCAGGCTTATTTCTATATTTATATTAATAAATATGTACACGTTTAAAGTTGAGGCAAGTTTCTTACCAAGGGCCCCTTTTACTAACCCGTATAAGCATCTACGCGCACCCAACACACACCAAAATGAACATATCGCCCAACTACCATGTAGCTCTTGTGGCAATTTCATTTTTGGCGTGCATCCGCCACACGTCTGAAAAAATTTTGTATTTTCTGCCGCACGTAGCAGACGTGCACCAAGTGGCATCTGACATGCGTAGCTCATTACCGCGCAGATTCCTTACCGCTAGGTCTACGGCTGGTGGTAAGGGGGGGGAAGGCATTTTTGGTACGTGCACTGAAAAATATTTCAGAGTGCGCCCAAAACCCGCGCCTACACTACCGCAAGCCACTTTTTAACGCAGCTTGGTAAAAGGACCCCCAAGTTACTTTAATGGAGAGTAAGCTTTTGTCTGTGTTCTAGTAGGTATTTGCTCCTCTTGTATAACGGTTTGCACATACCTGAAGACACATCTTGCTCAGAATATCGAGGTAGGACTTGGGATGTTCACAGTTCTCCTAATATTTTATAAAAGGCTCTACCAAATACAGAGCCTTTGTTATGTATAAAGATGCCAGAAAGCAAATGTGTATGTGATGGCATGTAAAGCAGGCACAGACATTATACAAACCTAAACATAAACAAAAAGAGCAGTCTTACTTGGCATCTTTTATGTATAGAGGCTGACTATATGCCGAAGTACCAGTTTTCAATGCCTCCATGTGTATGTGCTAGCAACTATAAGCACAGGGGCCCATTTCAGAAAATATATGTTTAAGATGAGCCAATTACGGAGCAAAGACCCAAGAGGTGGTTTTTCATATTTTCAAGGCCAAAAAAAAGAAAATCCCTCAAGAGGCCAACCACACTAACCCTCTCACTAACTTAGTTCAAGCTGACTAAAATGAACAATTTGATAAAATTTGTACATGCCTCAGAGACGGAGAAAAAACAGTGGGGATTTTTAAAAAATATATTTGTATTTCCGATTGAAATTGGGAAACGTATAACATTTTGGCCCAACCAAACCACGCTCCTAACACACCCTTTTCAAATCAGTGTGTTCCAGGCTCTACATTTGGAAATAACTGCATTCTGAAATCACCATTTAAACTTGCAGACAATCTACATATGTAAATGACATTATTTCTACACGTAGAAGCTATATAAAGCTTTTTAAACATTACCTTTCTTAAAAAGTTGACTATACTGTACCTTGCTTATGTCAGGTAAGGGAACCTGAGTGATATCTTCAGGTAACATTTTAGAGGACAGAGGAGAGGGTACCACTGGAAAAGCAGCTGGGGTCAATCTCTCTTGAAATCCAGGGGCATAAATCTCTCCTTTCTTTCCTATCAATAAATCAGCTGTAGGGCTTGTTTCATAAACCATGGGAGACACTTTAGAAGCAAAACCCTCTTGAGTTTCTGTAATAAGATTTAAAAAGCAATGAATATTGAACATCAGCAAAATAGGTAATGGTTATTGCCCCTGAATAACAGTGAACATAGATATTAGAACCGGCTTTTGGCTGTCAATGGGGAATAAAGTGACATAATAAATTATGGCAAATAAAACCTGCATGGTCCATCAACTCTGTCCAACAAGGCAGTGAGAGCTGCACCCGCCACTCCATGAAGGTTACACTCTTTCATCATTAAACACAGGTATTGCAAACAGGGCAGTCAGCAATTTGCCACCATACCAACCACATATAGGTAATTATGAATGCTGCAGTATTGGACACAATACCAGAACAGCATGCCAATAGTCTGAGTGGTTTTATTATTATTTATTGTTACATTTGTACCCCGTGCTTTCCCACTCATGGCAGGCTCAATGCAGCAGGCAATGGAGGGTTAAGTGACTTGCCCAGAGTCACAAGGAGCTGCCTGTGCTGGGAATCGAACTCAGTTCCTCAGTTCCCCAGGACCAAAATCCACCACCCTAACCACTAGGCCACTCCTCCCATTATGGCTGTATCACAGTCACACTCATTATTTATTTATTTATTTATTGCATTTGTATCCCACATTTTCCCACCTATTTGCAGGCTCAATGTGGCTTACAGAGTTTTGTTATGATATATTAATTACAAGATATCAGATACAATTGGTAGTGTACAAAGATTAAGTAATGGAAGAGTAAAGGAAGGTGTTAGGGAGGATAGTACAGAAGGTGGAGCATCATAGCTGGGTGGATTGGTGGGATAGTTTTGTAAGGTTATGGGTTCTCGATTCTTACCATAGGATTCACCAGGTATTTGTGGTATCTGCAAACCAGTCTGTAAGGCTGTCTGTCTGTGCATCTGTTGTAATGGAGACAGTTCAGCCATATCGTAGACTTCTCTTTCTTCTTTTGTAGTGCTTACAGGTACTGGTTCTGTGCTACAAAATTTACAAAGGTTCAAAGAATTAACTAAAGAGATAAGTAAATCTCTAACATTGAAACTGTTAGTTTAGTTCAGTAGTTTTCAACCCAGTTCTAGGAACAGAATGATTCAAAATATCTGCTATGGATATGCATGAGATAGATTTGTATACAATGTAAAAATCACATAAAAATCTATCGCATGCATATGCTCAAAACCAGAATGATTGTGTGCGTCCTAAGGAATGAGTTGAGAATCTCTGGTTTAGTCTGACTTATAGCACAGTGATTATACTGAATATTAGGGATAGGCAGGCAAAAAATATTTTCTGTTTCCCATTCATTTTCAGGCTTCTTTGTTTTGTTTTGTTTCATTTTGTTTTACAAAAAAAAAATTTTAGGGCACAACTGGACAAGAATAAACTGACGTAACAGGGGAAAAGCCCAGAAGTGGGGAAGAAATGCTCAAGTCTGCCCTGAGCTAGATACTGCTGGGACAGTCATGAAATGAGAACTAAGATTACCAGAAATACAAGACAAGCTAGGTAGACTATCAAGAGCTAGAATAGTTATTGTCAAAAGGTGGCTGCCTTCCAACCCAAAGCTCAGAAGTTCAAGGCTGGCTTATAAATGATAGTTATTAACAGTAGGGAAAAGATGCCATAATTTAATTAGAAAGAACTATGTATTGGTTTTTTTTTTTTGGGGGGGGGGGGGAGATCTTGTCCTTTCAAGTTAGACTCAAATGTAGCTGAGTTACATAAGTACATAAGTATTGCCATACTGGGAAAGACCAAAGGTCTATCAAGCCCAGCATCCTGTTTCCAACAGTGGCCAATTCAGGTCTGGCAAGATCCCAAAAAAGTACAAAACGTTTTATACTGCTTATCCCCAAAATATTGGATTTTCCCCAAGTCCATTTAATAATGGTCTATTGACTCTTCCTTTAGGAAGCCATCCAACCTTTTTTTAAACTCCGCTAAGCTAACCGCCTATACCACATTCTCTGGCAACAAATTCCAGAGTTTAATTACATGCTGAGTGAAGAAACATTTTCTCCGATTCGTTTTAAATTTACTACATTGTAGCTTCATCGCATGCCTCCTAGTCCTAGTATTTTTGGAAAGAGTAAACAGACACTTCACATCTACCCATTCCACTCCACTCATTATTTTATAGACCTCAATCATATCTCCTCTCAGCCACCTTTTCTCCAAGCTGAAGAGCCCTAGCTGCTTTAGCCTTTCCTCATAGGAAAGTCATCCCATCCCCTTTATCATTTTTGTCGCCCTTCTCTGTACCTTTTCTAATTCCACTATATCTTTTTTGAGATGCGGCGACCAGAATTGAACACAATATTCGAGATACGGTCACACCATGGAGCGATACAAAGGCATTATAACATCCTCACACCTGTTTTCCATTCCTTTCCTAATAATATCAAACATTCTATTTGCTTTCTTAGCCACAGCAGCACACTGAGCAGAAGGTTTCAACGTATCATCAACACCTAGATCCCTTTCTTGGTCTGTGACTGCTAAGGTAGAACCTTGCATGACGTAGCTATAATTCGGGTTCCTCTTTCTCACACGCATCACTTTGCACTTGCTCACATTAAACGTCATCTGACATTTAGACGCCTAGTCTCCCAGTCTCATAAGGTCTTCTTGTAATTTTTCACAATCCTCCCGCGATTTAACGACTTTAAATAACTTTGAGGGGCATAATCGAAAGGGACAATCAAGTTTTGATGAGGACTGAGATGCAGTCTGCCAACCAATTGGACAAGTGCAACTGCAGATGGGTACCCCCATCCTGTTTGGATCAAAAGAAACAAAAAGCTGGGTGGACTGTTTATGGGCTTTAGTCCACTCCAGATAGAAGATTAAGACTCGCTTGCAGTCCAAGGTGTGTAGTGCACTTTCACCCAGATGAGCATGTGGTTTGGGGAAGAATGTTGGCAGAACAATTGACTGGATAAGATGGAACTCAACACCATCTTAGGGAGAACTTAGGGTGAATGTGGAGAACTACTTTATCAGGATGAAACTTCATGTAAGGTGAACAGGGCCTGAAGTCCACCGACTCTGCGAGCTGAAGTGACCATCACCAAAAACAAGCCCTTCCAAGTCAGGTACATCAGATAAAAGGAATCAAGTGGCTCAAAAGGAGCTTTCATCAGCTGGGTGAGGACACTGTTGAGGTCCCATGACATGTTAGGTGGTTTGATAAGGAGTTTTGCCAACAGCAAACCTCGTATGAAGTGAACAACTAGAGGCTGTCCAAAGATGGGCTTACTTCCCACTTGATGATAAAAAGCACCAATTGCACTGAGGTGAACCCTTACAAAGTTGATTTTCAAACCAGACTCTGATAGGTACAGGAGCAGTAATTTTATAGGGAGGTGAGAGGATCTATGGTCTTGCTCTCACACCAGACAGCAAAACTCCTCCATTTAAGAGTAACTCCTCTTGGTGGAATCTTTCCTGGAAGCTAGTGAGACCCTGCAGACACCCTCTGGCAGATTCAAAGAAGCAAATTCTAGGTTCTCAACATCCAGGCTATGAGAGCCAGGGACTGGAGGTCAGGATGTAGAACATACCCCTCAGGATGTAGAACATACCCCTCATTCTGAGTGATGAGGGTTGGAAAACGCTCCAATCTTCATAGGTCTTCAGAGGATAAGTCCAGAAGAAGAGGGAACTACACCTGCCTCACAGAAAGCGGTGATGAAGATCACGGTGCCCTTGTCTTGCTTGAATTTCTGAAGAGTCTTCCCTCCCAGAGGAATGGGAGAATATTCATATAGAAGATCCATCCCCCCAATGGAGGAGAAAGGCATTTGCTGATAGCCTGCTGTGTAATCTTTTATTATTATTATTATTATTGTTTTGCAATGTATATACAATAAACAAAATCAAGCAAATAATCTGCTGTGTAATTGGAGTCTGGAGCAGTAATGAGGGACCTTGTATTGAGATGAGTGACAAAAAGATCCATCGAGGGGGTGCTCCTTTCTTGGAAGATCTTTCAGGCAATGCCCATGCTGAGAGACAACACATACGGTTGCATGACCTTGTTCAGTCTGTCTGCCAGACTGTTCTGTTTCTCTGACAGATATGTGGCCCTTAGCACTATGCTGTAGCTGGTGGCCCAAGTCCACATTCCAACCACTTCCTGACACAAGGGGTAGGATCCTGACCCCCCCCCCCCCCCTTGTGGTCTGTTTGAATCAGGATAATTTGAATTTGATTCATCAGCTGATCTCTGAAAACCTTTAGAGCATTCTGAATCACCTGGAGCTTCAGGAAATTGATGTGCAGCAAGGCTTCCTAGGCAGACCTAACCCCCTGGATGTAAAGCCCATCTCAATGGGCCCCGCACCCCCAGTTGGATGCATCCATGATTATAACCTTCTGAGGTAGAAGAATTTGGAATGGTAGTTCTGGGGTCAAATTGGAGCAAATGATCCACTAGAGAAGCGACTGAGTCACATTGAGCGTGATGTGGATGACATCTGCCAGGTTCCCTCTGGCCTGAGACCACTGGGAAACTAGGGTCCACTGGGCTTCCCTAAAATGGACGTGCCATTGGCATCACACAAACTGTGGAGGCCATATTGCTAACAGCCTCAACATCTGCCGAGCTGTAACCTGCTGGCTGCTGCAGACCTGAATGGCGATGGCAATTAGAGTATCTGCCCTGCTTTATCTTCATCACTCTCCACATAGCTTGAAAAGGTCTTATGACCTCTCTTTACATCTTTGGCCACTTTTTCTTACACCTGCGCTTTTGCTAACCATAGTACCCTCTTCACTTCTGAGTTTAATCCAGTAATCTTTTCCATGATCCTCTTGTTGTGTTCTTCTGTATTTCTTGAATGCAGCCTCTTTTGCCCTTATGTTTTCGGTCTCTTGTTTGCAGAGCCATATAGACTTCCTGTTTCTCTTGTTTTTGTTTACTTTCCTTGTATAAAAATCTGTTGCCATATTTATAGCAACTTTCAGCTTGAACCATTGCCCTTCCACTTCTCCTATGCTTACCCATGCTGTCAACTCATTCTTCATGTATTCCCTCATTTTATCAAAATCAGAATTTCTGAAATCTAGTACTTAGAATTTTGTGTATCTGCACTCTGCTTTTGCTCTTATATCAAACCATATTGTGTAATGATCACTATATCCTAGGTGGGCACCCACCCGGACATTGGAAACACTTCCTCCATTTGTGAGCACTAGATCCAACGTCGCCCGTTCCCTCATGGGTTACGTCACCATTTGTCTGAACAAACTACTTTGGCAACCATCCACATCCAATTCTGCAGATGGGATATTCCAATCCACATCAGGCAAGGTGAAATTTCCCAGCAACAGCACCTCCCCTTGCATTCCAATCTTATGGATATCTTTGATCATTATCCAGCTTCTCCATTTGTGCCTGAGATGTGTAGATACAGGTTTCATCTTCTCTTTCCTGGATGATCCATATAGCTTCTTCCTTTCTCCAAGTTCCCTGCATTTCAGCTGCTCTATTTTTTTTCATATACAGTCCCACTCCTCCACCTCTTCGTCCCTCCCTTTTCTTCCTAAAAAGATTATAGCCCGGTATGGTCACATCCCATTCAAGGGAATCATTGAACCATGTCTCTGTAATAGCAGAATGACACAATTTCCCCAGTACTTCGCTTAATAAGTAAGTTTGGGTCATTCTCAGGTTATAAAATTAATTGGACTAAGTCCAAGTTAATATTCCTGAATGTGTATTGTACTAAAGATACGATACAGCAATTTCCTTTTCAATGGCAGACCCAAGGTCTAAAATACCTGGGTATTCTACTCCTTCCTGAGCTGTCTGCTACTATTGATCTTAATGAACAACTATTGATCTTAATGAACAATGTGTGCTTTAAAAGTTTAAAGGTTTGTGCAATCAATGGTCACCTAAAACCCATGCCAAAAGCCTTCCTGCTTTATCTCCATGTTTATAAAGCATCCTATATAATAAAACGCACCTCCAACATTCTGAAGCTGACTGCATGGCTGAGGCATTCCTGCTCTCTGTATCCATCTCCTGAATTGATATCACGTACTTCCGGGTTCGTCACAAGCAGAAGTGACCAACCACACGAGGTTTCTCGGCTTCAGAATGTTGGCGGTGCATTCTATTAAATAGGATTGGTCAGTTCCTTGAAGCACAGCCAGAGCTCAGTGTCCTGCACAGTAACGCTCAGTCACCAGAGAGAGAGGGGGGGCCTGACACCAGAGAGAAGGAGGGAGGGGGGGCCCGAGACCAGAGAGGGGGGGAGGTATCTCTGTTACACACACTCTCTCTCTCACACACACACACTCTCTCTCTCACAGTCAATGCCTTTCTCTCTCTCACTCTCACACACTGTGTGTCTCACACTGTATCACATTCACTCTCTATGTGTCACACAGTCACTCACACACTCTCTTGGTCTCATACACTCAGTCTCACAGAGTCTGTGTCTCACACACACTCTCTCTCTCGCACACACTGTATCTGTGAAAAACACACTCTCTCTCTCACACTGTGTCTCACATACGCACTTGCACACACTCTCATTCTCACACACACACTCTCTCTCTCTCACAGACACACTCACACATAGACTCACTCTCTCTCTCTCACACACAGTCACACTCACATACACTCTCTCACATATACACACTCCGAGGAAAACCTTGCTAGCGCCCATTTCATGTGTGTCAGAAACGGGCCTTTTTTACTTGTATATTTATAATACGCCCGAGACTTGAGTGCTTTCTGATGGTGAAGTTCATTTAAAGCAGTCTGGAGAGCCAGAAACTGTTGCTTATGTCCAGCATTATGAGATACTCAAAACTGCTGCTACGACATATGTGTAATTGATGACCCAACCGCAAGATCTCCTGATCTCTGGCTTTTCTAACATGATGGGTGTAGCTAATAATCTCCCCCCCCCTCCCCCGGAGGACTCCCTTTGTGACTTCCCAGTAGACCACTGGTCTATTTTCATAGGTGAAGTTATGAGTTTTATAATCTTTTGTGCTCCTGTTCAAATCTCTCCTGAAAGTTAGAGTCTTTATATAGGGCTAAGGGGAAGATCCACTACCCTCCACCCCTATTAGCTGCCTTTGGGAATCAATCCAGCCAGACCCAGGCATGGTCAGAAATAACATATGGCCCTATTTCCACTTTGACTACCGAGCCAAATAATGCTCTAGAAATTAATAAATTGTCAATGCAAGATTGAGTGGAGCGTGCACTAGAGAGATTGGTGTAATCCCTATCCACAGGATGAAGTACCCATCAAACACTGATTAAATCCTCAAGTTGAAACATGTTTGGTAAGCCTTTACTATGACTCAACCAGTCAAAGTTGGAAGGATGAGATTTATCCAATGTAGGATCCCAAGCCATATTAAAATCCCCCCCCCCCCCCCCACACACACACACACAAACCAGAGGCACAGGCTGATATTTCAATAGGAGATTAGTCACTTTCTTATAAAAAAAAAGTCCTACTCAATTGGTTAGCAGCACATATGTTATATTATAAAATATTATGCTGGGCCACCCATGCCTTACATAAGATATAACGACCTTCAGGATCTACAAAAGGGCTAGGATTAGCTGGGAAATATAGGAGTAGTGGGAGGTGGGATAAAGTAAAAATTATTGTCATGCGTTTATTTGAGAAGAGTGCTTATTTCCTTAAAGGCTAGACTGAAGAAGTGAGGTTCCAATAGACTTCAGAATAACAAATAATCATCGGTGCATTTGATGGTTTTAGGTAAGGAGTTCCAAATTTTAGTGCGTTGATATGAAAAGTTAGCAGTATGGATTGTTTTGTAGGTTATTCAGCAGCACTACCCAGTTTAATGTCACTGAATACTGATATGATAATCACTGTTTGTACATTTCAATAACCAGTATACTTCTGTGTGAACCTCAGCAGTACTACTCAAATTATTTTGGCTTTTTTCTGAGTATGCATTCACGTCATCAGTTTTTTGCCTTCTTATTTTTCTATTTTTTATATAATAAAGATTCATATCACTAAATAGGTATAGAAAATTAAGAAGGCAAAAAAGAACCGATGAAGAAGTGAGTGCATAAATCTTGGAAAAAAGCCAAAATAATTCAAGTAGTACTGCAAAAGTTCACAAATAGTAATTATCATATGGATTAAAATACATTTCATATACTTTCTTAGCCATTATGTTTTGTTGGGCAGAATATTGATAGACAGGTGGCTGAGTACAAATCAACT
This sequence comes from Microcaecilia unicolor, assembly GCF_901765095.1. Lineage (NCBI taxonomy): Eukaryota > Metazoa > Chordata > Amphibia > Gymnophiona > Siphonopidae > Microcaecilia > Microcaecilia unicolor. Next base: position 96,899,063 of record NC_044031.1, read on the forward strand.
GGGCAGAAGCCTCTCCTGACAGATTAAATCATTTTCAGTTATCGATACCTCGGTATCTTATCAGATTTTCAAACTAGCTCTTTTTTAAAATAATAGAATTTTAGCATTTCATTTTGTGTTATGACACCCTACCTGTCAGGTGCAATCATTTCTTCTGCTCTATAGCTGCTTTCTTCCATTCCCATAACCTGTAAGATGAGACTATGATTGGCTGAAGAACTGAGAATGTGCCACTTAAATATAACATGTGACTGAACCAGAAGCTTTTTTGAAATTTTCTGTTGTACCCAGGGGCGTAGCCAGACCTCGGCGGGAGGGAGGTCCAGAGCCCGAGGTGTGGGGGGGCACAGTTTAGGCCACCTCCCCCAGCCACCGATCCCCCCCCCCAGTTTGGACCCCCCTCCAGCCGCCGACAGGTACCTTTGCTGACAGGGGTCCCCAACCCCCACCAGCTGAAGTCTTCTTCAGTACCGGTCGACTCTGGTGCCTTCGCTGTTTCTTATTCCTGACATCCTCCATGCACATCCTGTATGTAGCCCCGTGCAGGACGTGCACGCAGGACTTCGGGAGTCAGAAACAGATCAACAGTGAAGGTGCCGGAGTCCACCAGCACTGAAGAAGACTTTGGGTGGCGGGGGTTGGGGACCCCCCCCCCAGCAAAGGTACCTGGTGGCGGCGGGGGGGGGGGGGTCCAAAGTAGAGGGGGCCAGAGCTTAATCTGTGGGGACCCATGCCCCCACGTGGCCCTACCTAGCTACACCCCTGGTTGTACCCTTTTAATACATCACCTCTGCCATCAACAGACTGACACAATGGGGTTCTTTTGTAAAACAGAGGAAAGAGGTTAAAAGAACACAACAGTTCCCACATTTTGCATGAAAAGTGGAACAAATGTTGACAAATAAATAAATATAGAGACACCTAAAGTCCTACTAAGAGAATGGAATCTATCCATAGATTAAATGGGTAACATTCTGGTAAGGGGAATTCCCATAAGGTCTTGCCTACGTGTAAACAAGAAATTATGTCAGAGGAGGCAAGACACGGCAGAGAGAAGGCTTCCAGCACCAGCCCGGGCAGCATGTAATTGCTATCACTGCTGTGAAGAGCCAAGGTTTGAAGGACTCAGGGAAGGGGGCTGAGGGAGCAGTCCTGGATCCACTGGGGGTGGGGGTGGGGAAGGAGAGATATAGGACTCACAGGGAGGGGTAGAATGAACAGGTACTGTACGGGGGGGTGGGTGCTGGACCCATGGGTGGGAGGAGGGAAGGAAGGTAAAAGAGAGATGCTATACCTAAGCAAGGAGACAGAAGAAATGCTAGACCTACAAAAGAGAGGGGGACAGAAACATGCTGGATCCTGGAAGCGAGGAAGAGGGATAGAAAAGATGCCAGAGAGGGAATATGCCAGACTGGGAGGGGGGGAAGAGAGAGGGTATAAGAGAAATATGCTGGACTGCAGGAAATGAAAGGAAAGGAGGGGAAGAATTGCTGGACCTGGAGAGGGGGGAGATGGAAGGGAAGAAACATAGAGATGGTGGTGTGTAGGGAATGGAGGGAAGGAGGGGGGATACTGGACTCACAGACAGCGGGAAAGATGCTGCGTGGGGTGAGGGGTGGAGGAGAGAGATGGAGATGCTGGATCACATGGGGGCTGGGGAAAAGAGGAAAAATCCTGGACCATGTGAGCAAGGAGGGCAGAGAGAGGGGAGAAGGTGAACACAGAGAGAGATAGGGACACAAAGAAAGGAGATGCTCAGTATGAGGAGAACATAGATAGAAGAACACAGAGGGTCAATGCCGGACAAGGATAGGATAAGGAGACAGAAGAAAGAAGCTGATTATAAATGTGTCTCTTCCTTGGTCCGTTTGATGGTTTTAAACGGACCCAGGAAGAGACACATTTATAATCAGCACTGGTGAAGTTTCTAGTTTCACACCAGCTGGTTTTCATTGCCCTGATGCAGCCTGTACTTCTAGCAACACATGGCCATGTTGGGCATTGCTTTGTGAATCCTGGACAATGATGGACAAGGAGAGAATAAGGAAACAGAAGGACAATGCTGGGCACACGGGGAGTTATGGACACAGAGGGACAGGGACACAGGGCACTGGGGGAGATAGGGACACAAAGGGGTGATATGGACATAAGAAAATACAGAAGCAAGGATAATACTGAACGGGGGGGGGGGAGGGATACAGAGGGGTGATGCTGGATATGGGGAGCATAGGGATTCGGAAGGGGAATGCTAGACATAGGGAGAGGGATATGGGAATAAAGATGATGATGCTGGACAGGGAAAGATAGGGACACAGAGAAGGGAGAAGCTGTACATGGGAGAAGGATAGGGGCACTGAGGGAAGATGGATGATGCACATGGAGAAAGACAAAATGTAAATGGACAGGAGACATTGGCAAGAGTTAAGAGAAGACAGTGGAATGCAGAAACAAGAGATGGGAACCAATACAATTATCAGACAACAAAGGTGGAAACAACTTTATTTTCTATTTAGTGATTAGAATATATCATTTTTAGAATTCATATCTGTTAGAATTAGTGTTAGATACAGCTGGGGTCCAGGGCAGAAATTTGGGAATGGGCAGGGACCCCAAGGCCCACTACCAAGCTGTTCAGGCTTTATGCGCATCCTCTAGGCGTGGCGCTAACCACGTGGTAATCAGCATTTTACATGCATAGATCATTACTGCCCAGTTAACACATGAAACTTTACCGCTAGGTCAATGGCTGGCAGTAAGGTCTCAGACCCAAAATGTATGCACGCTAATTTTGATTTTGCCGCACATCCATTTTCGGCAAAAATTTTAAAAAGGCCTTTTTTACAGGCACGCTGAAAAATGGATTGGTGCACGCCCAAAACCCATGCCTACACTACCACAAGCCATTTTTCAGCGCACCTTAGTAAAAGGACCCTTTTATCTGTATAATTACCCAGTTAGAAGACTGAATAATGCCAGTAACCAGATTAATTCCAGGGGCTGCCTTGCTTCACCCATGGACCACCTCAGCAGTACATGTGTACAGTTACTCAGTGACACTATCCGTATACTGCCACTAAACATCCCAGTCAGAGGCACCGATCTTCTCAGTTAGATGCTACCAAATATTGGGTCAAATATTTATATAAAGGTATGCCATGATAGAGAGAGCCCCCCCCCCCCCCACCTCATTTATAGCATTGACAAAATTAGTCTGGTAATGTAATGAAGTATCTATTCATCTCTATCTCACAAGCAGTACCTAAGTGGAAACAATGAATGAGAAAGGAGAGGAAATACAACAGAGACAGGAAGAAAAAGAGAATCAGAAAATCAAACCCAAGAGTGAAGGACAAGGAGAGAGAGAAATCACAATGAGGTGAAAGAGTAAAGAAGAGTGACTATCAGGCGGGAAAGCAAAATTCAAAGAGAAGAATATACAATCATAGAGAGCTGTTTATTAGAAATATGAATGGCTACTTCTTATCTGTCAGTGAATGGTTTGAGCAAAAGATCAGCTCATCCTATTTATTTATTGGGATTTAATTACTACCTTTTGATGGTAATCAACAGCAATAAAATAAAATAAAACATAGAAAAGAAATTAAGATGATACTTTTTTTATTGGACTAACTTAATACATTTTATGATTAGCTTTTGAAGGTAGCCCTTCTTCATCAGATCAGAAATAAGCAAATATTGATAAATAATAGTAAATAAGTGAAACATCAAAGCATTCCAATGACAGTCTCACAGGAAGAAGGTGGGGTGGGTTAGGTGAGAGACGAAAGCTGGGTGGATGAGGGACAGGGAGATATGCATGGTGATAAGAGGATGTCTCAACGCCACCTGAAATTAAACATGACCAAAACCGAGCTTCTCATTTTTCCCCCCAAACCCACCTCCCCGCTCCCCCCGTTTTCTATTTCTGTTGATGGCTCTCTCATTCTCCCTGTCTCCTCAGCTCGAAACCTTGGGGTCATCTTTGACTCTTCTCTCTCCTTCTCTGCTCATATCCAGCAGACCGCCAAGACCTGTCGTTTCTTTCTTTACAACATCCGTAAAATCCGCCCCTTTCTTTCTGAGCACTCTACCAAAACCCTCATCCACACCCTTGTCACCTCTCGTTTAGACTACTGCAATCTGCTTCTTGCTGGCCTCCCACTTAGTCACCTCTCTCCTCTCCAATCGGTTCAAACCTCTGCTGCCCATCTCGTCTTCCGCCAGGGTCGCTTTACGCATACTACCCCTCTCCTAAAGACGCTTCACTGGCTCCCTATCCGTTTTCGCATCCTGTTCAAACTTCTTCTACTAACCTATAAATGTACTCACTCTGCTGCTCCCCAGTATCTCTCCACACTCGTTCTTCCCTACACCCCTTCCCGTGCACTCCGCTCCATGGATAAATCCTTCTTATCTGTTCCCTTCTCCACTACTGCCAACTCCAGACTTCGCGCCTTCTGTCTCGCTGCACCCTACGCCTGGAATAAACTTCCTGAGCCCCTACGTCTTGCCCCATCCTTGGCCACCTTTAAATCTAGACTGAAAGCCCACCTATTTAACATTGCTTTTGACTCGTAACCACTCGCCTCCACCTACCCTCCTCTCCTCCTTCCTGTACACATTAATTGATTTGCTTACTTTTTTTTTTGTCTATTAGATTGTAAGCTCTTTGAGCAGGGACTGTCTTTCTTCTATGTTTGTGCAGCGCTGCGTACGCCTTGCAGCGCTATAGAAATGCTAAATAGTAGTAGTAGTAGTAGTATGGCAAAGCAGTAGAATTTTATGGTTTATAATGGGCTAGAAAACTCAGATCTTTGTTAAGTCTTGTCTGGTGGGTGTTAAAATATTTAATCATTCTGACTTCAAAGGTCTTATGTTCCTGTATCGTCTTAAAGTTTCTTTTTAGTATTCGAACCACAAAATCATTGATACAGTGTTTTTGGTTTTATAAATTGCTGTCCCACAGTGGTGACATCCTGGTTGGCACTGGCATTTTTCATATGATGTCTATGTAAATTAAATCTCTTCTTTAGCATCTGGCTTGTTTCTCCAATATAGCACCCTTCTCACACTTTCTCGCCCACTTATTTCTGATCTGATGAAGAAGGGCTACCTTTGAAATTTAATCATAAAATGTATTGCTAGTCCAATAAAAAAGGTATCATATTACTTTCTTTTCTATGTTTTATTTTATTGCTACCTTTAAAAAGTGGACTAACACGGCTACCACATCTCTATCTTTTGAAGAAATTTACCCAAGGCAGTATACAAACAATTTTTGCAGAGATAAGAGAAAATATAAGAAAGAATTTAGTGGCATTACAGTGTTATATTGTTGATCCCTACCCCATCGCCCTACAGTATATTCACTATCAATGTCTTCTGATCTAACTATGAAAAAGATCACCCTGCACCTAATCACCTTCTAGGCTGCCAAGTTTGAAAAAAAACCCAGTCAAAATTATATAATAAATACTTACATAATTCATTTTAAATTATTCAATTTTTGAAGTGTAATGACAGATCTCTTTTTGAATCAGGGCTCTTAATAAAGTGAGATTGATGTGTTAAGGGCAGTAATGAGAATTATCTGCTTTGTCAGTAATATAAAGATATCCTAAATAGAACACCACCAATACATATAACATATATTGATTAGGCACAAGACACCCTTTTCAGCTTCATGCAAGCTAAAGTATAAAGATATTAACCTTAAAGATTTTACATTACCAACACGTGGTTGGCTGAAGCAGGCCTTTTCAAATGATTATGTTTCTCAATTATTGGTTCATATACCCTGCAAAAATTCTTTGGAATCACATCCTTTATGAAATGCAAATTGTGAACCGAAGCATGAAAGCTTATTGCTCTTACAGTTTCCTGTGTATCTCCTCTCTTGTCTGGTCTCTGCGTCTCTTTAATCTTGTTTAATGATGCTTGGCTGGACGATGCCTTCTTTGCTGCCTTTGGACTGATACTTGGTCTCCTGCCACCATGACCAACTCGGTGATGAGTGCTCTCAGTTGCAGCTGGAAGATGACGTGCCGAGGCCTTTTTTATGACACTAGGTGTTTCTTTTTCTTTCTGTGACTCCACCTCTTCTACACTACTTTTTTCAGGCTCTTGGAATACGGCTTGCTGACTGGGATCACTCGTTCGAGATCCAAGTTTCTTAAGTGTTTTCCCAGGTGATGTGCTGCTGTCAGGATATTTCGTACTCGTCTGTCTAAATTTGGCTGTCACTGTGTCCATAGACACTGGCTTTGCAGCACTTCTCAATACTTTAAGCTCTTCTTTTGCCCTTGCAGCTTCCTATACAGGAATACACACAAACAATTATTTCATATAATGTTTGGCATTCAAAAATTGAACTATGTGGCCCTTCCTGTTATCCTTTCCCCAGAAATTTCTCAGCGCTCACATCTAAAACATACAGATGAACACAGAGCAGCAGATAGAGGAGGTGGTGAAGGTATGGAAGCAATTTCCTAACTTCCACACCTCATCGAACTAAAATCTGAGATGTATCACAGTATGAAAATAGGGCTAGGGGACAGGGATTTGGATTTACTGCACATCTTTTCAGAAGTAGCTGAAGGTGAGTTAAATTCAGGTAGAGAAGGTATTTCCTGTTCCCTGAGGGCTTACAAACTAAGGGGCCCTTTTATCAAACAACAGTAAAAAGTGGCCTTAGCATGCCTTGTTTTGCAGGTCATTCCTGCACGTTAAGGCCATTTTTAATGCTGGGGTAAAATGGCTGATTTTCTGATTTTTTTTTTCAATAATGGCCATGCGCTAATGTTCACATTAGTACAAGGCCATTAGTGCTTAAACCCCTACTACCACCTATTTTGTAGGAGGTAGGGATTCATGTGCCTAACAGATTAGCACAGAACATGCTCACTCTCTGCCTACAATCACAAGGAGCAGCAGTGGAATTTGAACTCTAGCTTCTTTAATTTGTACCCCACTGTTCTAACCAATAGATTACTCCTCCACTCCAAGTTACATGATAATCAGAATACACTGTTCAACAAAACTCTCGTTATTTATTTGCAAAAAAAAAATTCCACTCCCTACCACCATATTCAGTCCATGGCAGTCAGCATTTTTTTAAAATGCCAACTGCCACAGTTAAAAATAAAACAGATATTCAGCACTGATATTCAGCACTGAATATCTTGAATGAGCCTTCACTGGCAGTGCTATCCTGTTAGTGGCGATACTCAGACTGCTAAACAGATAAAGTTAGGACAGCTCTGCCCCAGCTTTGCCCACAGAGCACCTCGACACCATCCAGACAGTGCCAAGGTGGACAGAGGAAATAGAGAATGGCAATTGGTTCTGGCCTGAATCGAATAACTTTGGCTCTATACTTTTTATTTTTGCTATAAATAAATTGTTCCTTTTTCATTTTTCTGTATCTATTTTGTTAGATTTTACGTAAACCGCTATGTTGGACATACCTAATAGCAGTATATCAAAATGGAAGTAAACTGTAAACTGTATTCAGCGGCAATATCTGTTTAATGCCACTGAATATCCCTCTCACCAGCACATATCCAGTTAACAGCACCTACTATTATTATTAGCATTTGTATAGCACTACCAGACGCTCGCAGCGCTGAACACCTGATACAAAAAAGAGACAGTCCCTGCTCAAAAGAGCTTACAATCTAAATAGATAAGTGCCTGTGAATATTGGTCCCTCCAATTTTAGGCAACGAGTTGGGGGAAAAATGTAAACTGAGCGAGAAATTGCTAAAACAGAAATTAGATACTGGTGCTGAATGGGGTCTGCTCTGGTGAAAGAAAAATGATCTGTAGGGTGCCACAAAGATCAGCATTATCCTGTTCCACTTCAGTGTCTTTACAAATGACAGTGGAGAATGGCTAGAAAAGAAACTGTTTCAGATTTTTATAATCTCCATGAACAGGCACAGAGGACAAATAGCAAGCTAGATAATATAAGTTTGACTGGCTTATCACTACCAGGCGAGGCTGGGAGCCTGGTGGTGTTTCCACGGTCACTTAGATACATGGCAAACATATGTTTGGTAGTGGGAGATGAGTAACCAAGCTGCAGGTCAAGTAAGATTTGTCTCTTGGAATGTTAGCGGTATCAAATCCTCCGACAAATGCACAAACATTCTGGGGGCCTTGAACTGCCATAAAGCAGATGTAATTTGTCTGCAGGAAACCAGGCTTTCACTAGCAGAGCACCAAAACTTACAAAGACAATTGCACCCCCTCAGCAGGATGTAAGGGTGGGGTAGTAATCTTAATACATAAATCGTTGCACTGCACAGCTCGTCAACTATTCCAAGACACTGCTGGACATTACATAGGAGTTTTATTGAACATACAGGGCAAGGAGCTGTTACTAGTCGAAGTCTATGGCCCAGTACCTTGAATCCGCTCCTTTTATGGTCAACTATTGAATGAATGCCATAGATATGACAAATTTCCACTGATGGTGATGGGAGATATTAATCTGGTGTATGACTCTCTCTTGGATCGATCCGCTGGTGGTTCGGTCCGAAAGACTGCTGGGGAAGGCAATTTGCAGTCCTTCTGTAAAGCCTTGGAGTTGCAGGACCCTTGGTGCCTTCTTCACCCTGAGGAAAGGGACTACACTCATAATTCACAAGTCCACCATACACTCTCTCATCTTGATTATATTTTAGTGCATCGCAGATTCTTCCCACAAGTTACTTCAGCCACTATCGGCCCAGAAGAAGTACCTGACCATGCCTTAATTTGGCTTGATCTGGAGGGCACTTTTTATTTTCAGCAGCAACCAGGCTGGCATTTTCTCTCTCATTTATACGAGTCCCAAGAGTTTCTCTCTCATTTGTAAAAGCAACGGGAAGATTTTGAACAAAATAATATACATGTCAACAACCCACAGCTTTTTTCGCCAACGGGGAAGGCAGTGATGCGGGGAGCTATTATCGCTTTTGTTAGTGCTAGAAAGAGGTGCTTAGCTCAAGGAATTATAGCTTTAGAGCGCAGGCTTCGAGTGGCAAAATAAATGTATGTGGAACGGCCAACTGCAGCAGCGTTCAACACTCTACAGGCCACCTGTATGGCTTTAAAATTCTTATATTCATGAGCACATCTAACATTTTCTGTTATGTAAAAAGTATAAGTTCTTTCGGTTTGGAAATAAAACAGGGGCATTGCTAGCACGAATAATGAAGATATGGGGAGGTCCCCGGTATATACCTACAATTAAGACCACTGAGGGGCGCATAACTTCAAAGATATAGGAAATTGCAGATATCTTTGTTGCTCATTTTCATGAGCTCTATGATAAGCAGGAGGTCATGCTGGATCATGCTATCTACATATATAGCTTCTTATCTTAAAGAACCGGGAATGCTGTTTTTTTCTTTGGAATTTCAGGAACTACTTAGTAGTCCACTAATGGCCTAGGAGGTTCAGACAGCAATTAAGAATCTTAAATTACATTCAGCACCTGGACCAGATAGCTTCACGGATGAATTTTACAAGATGTTACACCTTAAGACTGTTGGTGGATCACTTTAAAGCAGTGGTGGATTCTCAGAGGATTCCCCATCATAAGAACACTGCCTTGATTAGCCTGTTGCTGAAACTGGGTCGTCCTCCGGATTACCCTCAGGGCCATCACCCAATCTCCCTCATAAATGTCATAAGTACATAAGTAATGCCACACTGGGAAAAGACCAAGGGTCCATCGAGCCCAGCATCCTGTCCACGACAGCGGCCAATCCAGGCCAAGGGCACCTGGCACTCTTCCCAAAAGTACATTCTATACATGTTATTCCTGGAATTGTGGATTTTTCCCAAGTCCATTTAGTAGCGGTTTATGGACTTGTCCTTTAGGAAACCGTCTAACCCCTTTTTAAACTCTGCCAAGCTAAACGCCTTCACCACGTTCTCCGGCAACGAATTCCAGAGTTTAATTATGCGTTGGGTGAAGAAAAAGTTTCTTCGATTTGTTTTAAATTTACTACACTGTAGTTTCATCGCATGCCCCCTAGTCCTAGTATTTTTGGAAAGCGTGAACAGACGCTTCACATCCACCTGTTCCACTCCACTCATTATTTTATATACCTCTATCATGTCTCCCCTCAGTCGTCTCTTCTCCAAGCTAAAAAGCCCTAGCCTCCTTAGTCTTTCTTCATAGGGAAGTCGTCCCATCCCCGCTATCATTTTAGTCGCCCTTCACTGCACCTTTTCCAATTCTGCTATATATTTTTGAGATGCGGCGACCAGAATTGAACACAATACTCAAGGTGCGGTCGCACCATGGAGCGATATAACGGCATTATAACATCCTCACTCCTGTTTTCCATACCTTTCCTAATAATACCCAACATTCTATTCGCTTTCCTAGCCACAGCAGCACACTAAGTAGAAGGTTTCAGCGTATTATCGACGACGACACCCAGATCCCTTTCTTGGTCCATAACTCCTAAAGTGGAACCTTGCATGACGTAGCTATAATTCGGGTTCTTTTTTCCCACATGCATCACCTTGCACTTGCTCACAATAAACGTCATCTGCCATTAAGCCGCCCAGTCTCCCAGTCTCGTAAGGTCCTTCTGTAATTTTTCACAATCCTGTCGCAAGTTAATGACTTTGAATAAATTTGTGTCATCAGCAAATTTAATTACCTCGCTAGTTACTCCCATCTCTAAATCATTTATAAATATATTTAAAAGCAGCGGTCCTAGCACAGACCCCTGAGGAACCCCACTAACTACCCTTCTCCATTGTGAATACTGCCCATTTAACCCCACTCTCTGTTTCCTATCTTTCAACCAGTTTTTAATCCACAATAGGACTTTTCCTCCTATCCCATTAAACATTAAAATTCTCTCTCGTATATTGGCATCTAGGTTGGCGGAGGGCCTCCCAGAGATAATTCACAAAGACCATGTGGGTTTTGTTAAACAGCACCAATTGGTATTAAATACTCCTGGCCCTCTAGTATTGCCAATGGAGAGATAGTCCCCTTTTGGTAGCAAGTTTGGATGCAGAACGTACTCGATTGAGTTAGTTGGCTACTAGTTTCCCTTAGCTTGTTCCCATTCATTAATGGTTGTCTTACCTGTTACTACCTGGATTGTCTTCTCCCAAGCTAGAAGTCATGATTGCTGGAGTGCTAGAAGGCTGGCTCTGGCCTTTGTCCTAGACCTGGATCCACTGGTTCTCTGCTAGGACCACTATCTTCTGTTTTAGCTGCCTTATAACACCCATCGCAGGCTATACAGTTCACAACTACCAGCAATAGAATAACATCGACCACTCCCAATTCATTCTCGGTTACCAACAACTGTGAAAAAATCATCTGCTCAGGCTCCTTCCAGTTTCCATAGAGAGAGAGAAAGTATCCCTAAAACACTGGAGTAACAAGATCACCCTAATAGGGGTTTGAATTTGGCACAGGAGGATCTTAGCCCAAGGTACCCATTCTCGAGGTGGTGGTGGAGATCTGGGTACCAGAGGTGAGGTCTTGAGCCCATGATGTCCATGATCATAAGACTGTTTTCTTCTTTTGAGACGAAAGTGCTCCCCTATACGCCAAAGACTGAGAAAGACAAATTTGCTTTTCAGGACACTCGTTAGAACCTTAGGAAATTGGAAGACTGGTCGTTCAAATGGCAGATAAATTTAATGTGGACAAATAGGTGATGCACATTGGAAAGAATAATCCGAATCACAGTTACCTGATGCTAGGGTCCACCTTGGGGGTCAGTGCTCAAGAAAAAGATCTGGGTGTCGTTGTAAATACTACGCTGAAATCTTCTGCTCAGTGTGTGGCGGTGGCCAAAAAAGCAAACAGAATGCTAGGAATTATTAGGAAAAGGATGGTGAAAAAGACCGAAAATACTATAATGCCTTTGTATCGCTCCATGGTGCGTCTGCACCTTGAGTATTGTGTTCAGTTCTGGTCACCGTATCTCAAAAAAGATATAACAGAATTAGAAAAGGTTCAAAGAAGAGCGACCAAAATGATAAAGAGGGTGAACTCTAAAATTGAGTGGATCCATTTTTTGTGAAGATAGGAGTGTGTTATCATTCCTTAGAAGACTTCTGGCCCTTTTACTACTATTTTTTTGAAGAGTATGCTTCGAATAGTGTTTATTGTCTGAAGAGTGTGGATTGGCTGAGGTGCTGACAGCGGGTGATGTCACAAGTGTTTTATAAGAGTGGTCATTCTCCAGGTTGGGTGTCTCTGAAGCTTCCGTCGGCTTTACAGAACGGTTGTAAGCGCATGTATGATTAAATGAAAATAAAGACAAGGGGAATCAAAGAATCTTGACCAGTATTTCTGAGTTCCTGCTATAGGTTCTTTCGGCCTGTGATCCTGAAGCAGAAAGCAGTGATTCGAAACGCTGGCCATCGTTGATCACGGTTGGGGCCCAAGAAACAACACAGAGACCAGCTAATATTAAGCTAAGTTCTTCTATTAAGCTATTGCCTTGTTCTGAATAGTTATAAACTACCCCATAGAGGTTTTTTGCTGATGATGAAGAAGCCCTACTCCCATTTGACTATGTAAAAGTCCGGGAGCTTCTCGAGGCTTTTCCTCTATATCACATTAAGTGTGCTGATTTTGCTTTAAGAGAACCCACAGTTCTAGAGTGTGCAATTCAGAATATGGACATCCAAGTCTGCTTATTACAAATAGATGTCCATTTTTCATGTATTTTAGAAAAGGATCTGCCCACATATAGCCTGTTCTAAAATATGATAAATGGATATCCAGCATGAACATCCATTTTACAAACTAAAATACCCAGACTATGAATAGGGCAAAACAAGTGACGTGGACCCCTTTGTGGCAGCAGAGGAACTTCCATATTATAAAATGGTCACATAGACATCTATATGGAGGAATAACCTAATGGTTAGAGCAGCTAGAAGAGAGCCAGCGGCCACCAGTTCAAATCCTACTGTAACTGTTTGTAATTTTCTTTACTTTTTTTTCAATTGTGAGCCCCCCCCCCCCCCCTCCCCGTGACAGAAAAATACTTCCCTTACTCCATCCAATTGCTCATTCGATAGTCTGAACATGCCAAGTTCCAGGTCTAAATACAGACAGACATCCTTTCCCCTTCTGCAATCGGAGTTGGATGTTCATATTTTGGCCCCTCCCTAGTCCCACCAAAAAACACATCCAGACCACATCCGCTTACTATATGGACATACTTCAGTTTTAAACATACATATCCTGCCTTTATAAAACTGGGATTTGGACATCCATGCAATATGGATGTCTCAACGCCAGTTTTCAGACATCTAAAAAACAAATAGAGCATCTAAAATAACCACCAAAGGCTACGGGATTACATTCTGCACTCTCACCTCCCTTATAACAATTTATGGAACAGTTTGGAAATCTTTACTTACATTGTTAGAGGTCCTGCTGTCTTCTGGGTTTCCCTTCATGCCACCCCTACCCAAAGACTTTCTTACCCTAGTCCCTCTCCCCCCCCCCCCCCCCCCCCATGTACACACAAGTAAGAAGGCAATCTATACATATGTCCTGAAGCTGCCTTGGCATGCAAAAGAAAGAGGTGAACAAGTCATCATCTTTTAAGAACTTCCTTTACCTTTAAAGCACTTTGCAATTTATTTTCTAGATCTTTCTTCTCTAGCTGAAGATCATTTGTCCTTTTCTGAAACATAAGGAAAAGTACCTTTACATTTGTAATCTTTCTGTTAAAAAATGTAAATAATATTTGTGGGGTAATTGTTATAACTCTCTGAACAGGTGGAAATTACCCACCATAGGCTGCCAGATTGCAAAGCAAAAGAACATAATAAGTAACCTTCACACTGAAAAATAAAATACCCACACACATTTAAATCTGTACAGATAGTGTTTCTGAGTTAAAATATGAGTATCCTTTGGAAAATATAAACATCACTGCATTGGGTGATTCTGTTCATAAAGGCAGTCAATAAATCCCAGTAAATAAATAATTAAATAAATAAAAATATTTCTAAAACTTATCCCAACTCCACTCTCAAGAGTCCCTCCCTGTACTGTGGGTAAAATGCACACAATGGTACATACATGCTCTTTTCACCCACATAAAAAGTGGGAAATTTCTTATAGAATCACATTTTTGCAGGTAATGCACTTTAAAAAAAAACAAGTCTTACAGGAACATTATGGGCTAACTTTTCAAATAGCCTTCACATACGAATCTAAAGATAGTTTACATGAGAAAATGAGCATACAGGAGTAGCACTAAGAGATTTCAAAGCTGCATGCTCTTGGCATGGTTTTGGTGGACTTTAAGTACAAATTTCCTATTTTACGAAAGCAATATACATATCCTTTAAAAAAAATTCCTCATAAGCATTTAACCTGCTCTGGAAGTGGCAACTACTGCTTGTTTGGAGCTAGGGTTTGGAGGAGTAATTGAGAGGGAACACTGCTTAACCTCTCTGCTGTTTAAAACCACCTCAAAAATTAACACACTTGACTTTTGGAACTTAGTACCTCACAGGGGCAATGGAATATCATTTTGGTTGGAGGGACCAAACAAATTAATCCTGCATGCTCTATAAGGGGAGCTCTTCCAGGAGTTGGTAATGGAACCCACGCGGGATGGGGCCATACTGGACTTAGTGCTTACTAATGGGGAGAGTGTTTCTGATGTTACAGTAGGTGATCATCTGGCACCCAGTTATCACCAGATGGTGTGGTTTAATATTAAGATAGATGTGGAGAGGGTTCATTCAAAAGTGAAGGTTCTGAACGTAAAAAAAAACTAACTTTATTCAAATGGAGGTATTACCTCAAGGAACTGCTGTTTGGAAAAAGTTGGAAAACAGTGGGCAAAACTGAAAGGAGCTATTGTAAGAGCAAGAAACCTTTTTATAAGGAAAATAAATAAAAGAGGAAAAGGAGACCACTTTGGTTCTCAAAAGTAGTAGCTGAAAAGGTAAGGAAAAAAAATCACAAAAGATCACAGAAAAAGGAAGACTGGTGCCAATATCTGGAAAAGCTAAGAGAATGGCCCCAAATCTGGTACCATTCCATTAAATTTTCAGAGAGTTGTTTTGCCCCCAGAAGGCAGGCATTTGTTTTGACCCCAGCTGTATAATTTCATCCAAAATTCCACTGAGTTAGAAAGAATAAAATGAATCTCCTGGTAGATACTCAATTCCTATACTATTAATTTAACTTGCACATTTCTTTAAAATGTTGCACTGATATAAGCATACAGAAACACAGAACAATTTAGCATAATGAGAGCTGTATGCTGAAGAATAGCTACTGTTCTTTTAGTGTCCAATGTTCCCGTAATAAGCCATATGGGAACAAACTGATGGGAACATTGGACACTAAAGGGTTAAATATATTTTAAAAACATAAGTACATAAGTACATAAGTAGTGCCATACTGGGAAAGACCAAAGGTCCATCTAGCCCAGCATCCTGTCGCCGACAGTGGCCAATCCAGGTCAAGGGCACCTGGCACGCTCCCCAAACGTAAAAACATTCCAGACAAGTTATACCTAAAAATGCGGAATTTTTCCAAGTCCATTTAATAGCGGTCTATGGACTTGTCCTTTAGGAATCTATCTAACCCCTTTTTAAACTCAGTCAAGCTAACCGCCCGTACCACGTTCTCCGGCAACGAATTCCAGAATCTAATTACACGTTGGGTGAAGAAAAATTTTCTCCGATTCGTTTTAAATTTACCACACTGTAGCTTCAACTCATGCCCTCTAGTCCTAGTATTTTTGGATAGCGTGAACAGTCGCTTCACATCCACCCGATCCATTCCACTCATTATTTTATACACTTCTATCATATCTCCCCTCAGCCGTCTCTTCTCCAAGCTGAAAAGCCCTAGCCTTCTCAGCCTCTCTTCATAGGAAAGTCGTCCCATCCCCACTATCATTTTCGTCGCCCTTCGCTGTACCTTTTCCAATTCTACTATATCTTTTTTGAGATACGGAGACCAGTACTGAACACAATACTCCAGGTGCGGTCGCACCATGGAGCGATACAACGGCATTATAACATCCGCACACCTGGACTCCATACCCTTCCTAATAACACCCAACATTCTATTCGCTTTCCTAGCCGCAGCAGCACACTGAGCAGAAGGTTTCAGCGTATCATCGACGACGACACCCAGATCCCTTTCTTGATCCGTAACTCCTAACGCGGAACCTTGCAAGACGTAGCTATAATTCGGGTTCCTCTTACCCACATGCATCACTTTGCACTTGTCAACATTGAACTTCATCTGCCACTTGCACGCCCATTCTCCCAGTCTCGCAAGGTCCTCCTGTAATCGTTCACATTCCTCCTGCGACTTGACGACCCTGAATAATTTTGTGTCATCGGCGAATTTAATTACCTCACTAGTTATTCCCATCTCTAGGTCATTTATAAATACATTAAAAAGCAACGGACCCAGCACAGACCCCTGCGGGACCCCACTAACTACCCTCCTCCACTGAGAATACTGGCCACGCAATCCTACTCTCTGCTTCCTATCTTTCAACCAGTTCTTAATCCATAATAATACCCTACCTCCGATTCCATGACTCTGCAATTTCTTCAGGAGTCTTTCATGCGGCACTTTGTCAAACGCCTTCTGAAAATCCAGATATACAATATCAACCAGCTCCCCATTGTCCACATGTTTGCTTACCCCCTCAAAAAAATGCATTAGATTGGTGAGGCAAGACTTCCCTTCACTAAATCCGTGCTGACTTTGTCTCATCAGTCCATGTTTTTGTATATGCTCTGCAATTTTATTCTTAATAATAGCCTCCACCATCTTGCCCGGCACCGACGTCAGACTCACCGGTCTATAATTTCCCGGATCTCCTCTGGAACCCTTCTTAAAAATCGGAGTAACATTGGCTACCCTCCAGTCTTCCGGTACTACACTCGATTTTAGGGACAGATTGCATATTTCTAACAGTAGCTCCGCAAGTTCATTTTTTAGTTCTATTAATACTCTGGGATGAATACCATCAGGTCCCGGTGATTTACTACTCTTCAGCTTGCTGAACTGACCCATTACATCCTCCAAGGTTACAGAGAATTTGTTTAGTTTCTCCGACTCCCCCGCTTCAAATATTCTTTCCGGCACCGGTGTGTCCCCCAAATCCTCCTCGGTGAAGACCGAAGCAAAGAATTCATTTAATTTCTCCGCTACGGCTTTGTCCTCCTTGATCGCCCCTTTAACACCATTTTCGTCCAGCGGCCCAACCGACTCTTTGGCCGGTTTCCTGCTTTTAATGTATCTAAAAAAATTTTTACTATGTATTTTTGCTTCCAACGCTAATTTCTTCTCAAAGTCCTTTTTTGCCCTCCTTATCTCCGCTTTGCATTTGGCTTGGCATTCCTTATGATCTATCCTGTTACTTTCAGTTGGTTCTCTTCTCCACTTTCTGAAGGATTGTTTTTTGGCTCTAATGATTTCCTTTATCTTACTGTTTAGCCACGCCGGCTGACGTTTAGTCTTTTTTCCCTTTTTTCTAATACGTGGAATATATTTGTCCTGAACCTCCAGGATGGTGTTTTTAAACAGCATCCACGCCTGATGCAAGTTTTTTACTCTGCGAGCTGCTCCTTTCAGTCTTTTTTTCACCATTTTTCTCATTTTGTCGTAATCACCTTTTCTATAGTTAAACGCTAGCGTACTTGATTTCCTAGTTTCACTTCCTTCAATGCCAATATCAAAACCGATCATATTATGATCACTGTTATCAAGCGGCCCTCGTATCGTTACCCCCTGCACTAGATCATGAGCACCACTAAGGACTAAGTCTAGTATTTTTCCTTCTCTTGTCGGCTCCTGAACTAGCTGTTCCATGAAGCTGTCCTTGATTTCATCAAGAAATCTTATGTCCCTTGCGTGTACAGATGTTACATTAACCCAGTCTATATGCGGGTAATTGAAATCCCCCATTATTATTGTGTTGCCCAGTTTGTTTGCGTCCCTGATTTCCTTTAACATTTCCGCATCCGTCTGTTCGTCCTGGCCAGGCGGACGGTAGTACACTCCTATCACTATCCTTTTCCCCTTTGCACATGGAATTTCAATCCACAGTGATTCCAAGGAGTGTTTTGTTTCCTGCAGAATTTTCAATCTATTTGATTCAAGGCTCTCGTTAATATACAATGCTACCCCTCCACCAATCCGATTCACCCTATCACTACGATATAATTTGTACCCCGGTATGACAGTGTCCCACTGGTTATCCTCCTTCCACCAGGTCTCAGAGATGCCTATTATATCTAATTTTTCATTTAGTGCAATATATTCCAACTCCCCCATCTTATTTCTTAGGCTCCTGGCATTCGCATATAGACATTTCAAACTATGTTTGTTGTTCCTAAGTACATCATGCTTAGTACTTGACAGTATTAATTGGCAATCTTTTGTCTGATTTTTATTGTTATTTAAAGATACCCGATCTACTACAATCTCTTTTGCAACCTCACTATCAGGATACTCTATCTTCCCTGTTATGGTGATATCTTTGAAAGATACCTTATCCCGAACCATGCTCTTTTGAGCGACTGTCGGCCTTCCCCCCATTTCTAGTTTAAAAGCTGCTCTATCTCCTTCTTAAACGCCGATGCCAGCAGCCTGGTCCCACTCTGGTTAAGATGGAGCCCATCCTTTCGGAATAGGCTCCCCCTTCCCCAGAATGTTGCCCAGTTCCTAACAAATCTAAAGCCCTCCTCCCTGCACCATCGTCTCATCCACGCATTGAGACTCTGGAGCTCTGCCTGTCTCTTGGGCCCTGCGCGTGGCACAGGTAGCATTTCAGAAAATGCTACCCTGGAGGATCTGGATTTCAGCTTTCTACCTAAGAGCCTAAATTCAGTCTGCTGAGTCTGCTCAGTCTGCTGAGTTCTGCTTCTCCAACACAAAATAGGATACTGGACAGCAAAAACAAGTGCAAGTAACTAAATACATATAACTGACTGTATCCAAGTTATACCTAGGGGGGTTCAATTTAGGGTGTTGGTGGTACTATTTTGATTTTGGTGCTGTCCTTCCTGCTGGCAAAAAATTATAAGCCAATTTCCAGGGTAAATTGGTTCTGCAGTGACTCAGATATTCTGTTTTGGAGGGGTGGGGGGTTAGAGGTAAGGGGTGAGTTTGTGGGAGGGGACCCAGAAGCCTATTCTGGTTTAATGGTGGAGAGGCCTTTGGAAGCCCATTCTAATTTGGCTGCATGAAGGGAGGTCTTACGGAGACCACAAGGCCCATTTCTGTTTCAGAAGTGAAGAGTAGGTTTAGAATGATATACAGCCACATTCTTTTTTGAGGAACAGGATGAAGAGTAGATTGGAGACCGATTCTGTTTCAGGAGAGAGGGAGTATGGTGGCTTGGAGTACACCTACAGGGTAAGTCAAAAAGAAAGTAATCCCCTAGAGGTTTTTTTGCTGTTTTCTGAGCAACTGCTTGGACGTTTTATAGCTTTATTTGTTGTTGTTACTATCTATGCTTATATGCCGAGTGAAACTAGATTATCTTTAAACACAGTGAAGTTACAAACTTTTTAGCATGACCACCCAGCGATTTTTGCATGTTCAAAAATGATTGCATTGTAAAACTGCCATTATTTGAAAAAAAAGGGGGGGGGTACCAGCTTATTGCTAATGATGTCACAGTGACAAAGACTTTTGTAAACAATAATTTGAATAATTTGTATTTGATAATATAATTTATAGATAATTTCTTTAAAAGCACTTCGGATCGGAACAGCACCTTATATTGTTATTTCTGAATTACAGTTGAGATTAGATGGTACCTCCTTGAAATTAGAATCAGAATTGAAGATTCTTGGCATTGTGGTTGATAGGCATTTGTCTCTAGAAAAGCACTCACAAATAGTGGTTAAAAGTGTATTTGGTGTTTTAAAGAAGTTAAAACAAATTCATCACTGTTTTAACAGGGATAATTTTAGATAGTTGGTGCAATCCCTGATTTTATCAAAGGTAAATTACTGTAATGTTTCATATGTGAGTTGAACGACTATTGTAAAGAAAACACTGCAAACTGTTCAAAATGTAGCAACCAGGCAGATTTTTTCTAAAACTAAGTGTGAGAGACTAACCCCACTTTAGGTCAAGCTGCACTGGCTTCCTGTTGAGGCAAGGGGAATTTTTAAATTGTGTACTGTAGCCTTTTTATATTGTATGGAGCAACACCAGATTACTTGAATAGATGGATCTTGATTTCTAATTTTAGAAAGCAAAGGTTGGGGGGAAATTATTTGAATTTGGCATTCTCCTCTCCTAGAGGGGTTAGATTTAAGGAGGTGACACAGAGGGGCATAATCGAACGTCGCCGGTGAAATAGATCACCGGCGATGTATTTTGGCGGCGGCACAACAGCTGGCTGGAACCGTATTATCGAAAAAGATGGCCGGCCATCTTTTTTTCGATAATACGGTTTAACCCGGCCAAATGCCAGAGTTCGCCGGGTTTGAGATCGCCGGTTTTGTTTTTCAGCGATAATGGAAAAAAATGCCGGCCATCTCAAACCCGGCAAAATCCAAGGCATTTGGTCATGGGAGGAGACAGCATTTGTAGTGCACTGGTCCCCCTCACATGCCAGGACACCAACTGGGCACCTTAGAGGGCATTTCTAAAAATTGTTTAAAAATACCAAAAAAGCTCCCAGGTGCATAGCTCCATTACCTTGGGTGCTGAGCCCCCCAAATCCCCCCCAAACCTACAACTCTACACCATTACCATAGCCCTTATGGGTGAAGGAAGGCACCTACATGTGGGTACAGTGGGTTTTGGGTGTGGGAGGGTGGAGGGCTTAATATTTACCACCACAAGTGTAACAGGTAGGGGGGGATGGACCTGGGTCTGCCTGCCTGAAGTGCACGGCACCCATTAAAAACTGCTCCAGGGACCTGCATACTGCTGTCAGGGAGCTGGGTATGACATTTGAGGCTGGCATACAGGCTGGTAAAAAAAGGTTTTGATTTGTATTTTTTTAGTGTGGGAGGGGGTTGGTCAACACTGGGGGAGTACGGGGAGGTCATCCCCCATTCCGTCCAGTGGTCATCTGGTCAGTTGGGACACCTTTTTGAGGCTTGGTCGTGAAAATAAAAGGACCAAGTAAACCTGGCGAAATACTGCTTAACACCGCTTTTTTTTTCCGTTATCCGTGAAAGCTGGCCATCTGGTAGCCATGCCCAAGCCCGCCCATGTCCCGCCTTCGCTACGCCTCCGACACACCCCCTTGAACTTTCGCTGGCGAGGCGACGGGAAAGCGGCGATGCTCTCAAAAAAGCCGCTTTCGATTACACCAATTTCGCCGCTTTTGAGAGATCGCCGGCCATCTCCCGATTTGTGTCGGGAAATGGCCGGCGATCACTTTCGAAAATAAGCCTGACAGCTGCCCTGCCTTATCTGACAGTGAAATGTATTTCTTTGAAAGATACGTATTGGGTAAAATCTGAAGGATATATTTTTATTTGTTTTTATTGTAATTTATGTTATTGTAATTCCTGGTATGCCCAGTTTTCTTATGTAAATTGAATTGAACTCTTTTGGGTATGTTGTAATTCATAAGAAATAAAGACCCCCCCCCCCCCCCTTTTACTAAGGCGCACTCACGTTTTTAGCGCGCGCTAAAATTGTAGGCACGCTAAATGTTAGAGACGCCCATAGGAATGTATTGGCGTCTCTGTTTAGCACGCCTACAATTTTAGCACATGCTCAAAACATGAGCACACCTTAGTAAAAGGGGGCCAAAGCAAAGTAAATTACAGGCAAGATGTCAGCAGATAATCTGGGACAGCCCGCCACAAGGACCGATCAACAAGGTTAAGAACTTCCCAAAGTGACTGAAGACTGTGTTAAAGCTCGGACCGGACACTTTGGGGGTCTTTTACTTAGGCGCGCTGGTGTTTTTAGCGCACTAAAGACGCCAATGTATTCCTATGGGCGTCTTTAGCATTTAGCGCACGCTAAAAAGGCCAGCACGCCTAAGTAAAAGGCCCCCTTTGAGCATTCACAGTGATTGCGAAATTCTGACACATTGTTAATTGTATTGTTTGAATTACATTATTTTACTGAGTTTTAGCTTTAACATTTTTAATGTGCAAAATTGCTAGGTAGTAAAACTACAATGTCAACATAACTTAGGATAATGCTGTTTGATAGTAATATATATGTATAATGACTAAATAACTATGTAAAATTTCTTGCTGAAATTCAAAGCGGTTGCTGAGAAAACTGTAAAAAAACTGTAGGGGGTTACTTTTTATTTGCCTAACCCTATATATTGCCTTTAAAAATATTCCGGCCAATATTTAAAACCATTTAACCGGCCAGGAACAACTCCTATCCAGCAATCTCCCGCTGAATATCAACAATCAGCGTTTAGCAGATAGCCAATTATATTGTGCAATATAACTGGCTATCCACTGATATTCAGCACATCACCGGCTAAGTTTGGCTGCAAAATTAAGCCACCAAAATAGCAGGCCTATCTTTGGCTGGTTTCAACTTCAATGGCCAGTGCTGAATATCAGCTTGGCGGGTTAAGTTGAAACTAGCCAAAAAACAGCCTGGCACTGAATATCCAGGCTCAGCACCGACTGTGAGAAGCAGCCTGGATACCTCCCACGGTCTGAATATCGGCCCCAGTACCCAATATTCAAAGGTCACTGCTAAATATATAAGTTCCCTATTCATAAATTTTCAGTGACAATATACAAATAGTGCTGCTAAAAATTCCCTCTCAATGCTCCAGCTGTATCCAAATAGTTCAAAGGCCACCATTCCCCGAGGGTTGAGCCCCCAGGTGCAGGCGGCCGACAGGACTTCCGGATGCAGGCAGGGGTCAGACGGACACAGCCAGGGATTATCCGGGGTCAGGCAGGAGTCGGAGACAGGCAGCAGGCAGAGAATAATCCGGGTTCATGCAGTGGTCAAGTCATGCAGCAGGCAGAGAGTAACCCGGGTTCAGGCAGTGGTCAGGTCAGGCAGCAGGCAAAGAGTAATCCGGGTTCAGGCAGTGGTCAGGTCAGGCAGCAGGAAGAGAGTAATCCAAGTTCAGGCAGTGGTCAGGTCAGGCAGCAGGCAGAGAGTAATCCAGGTTCAGGCAATGGTCAGGTCAGGCAGCAGGCAAAGAGTAATCCGGGTTCAGGCAGTGGCCAGGTCAGGCAGCAGGCAGAGAGTAATCCGGGTTCAGGCAGTGGTCAGGAATGAGAAGGTAACAGCTTGAGAATAGATACAGCGCAAACAATCACCTCCCGGAGTAGAAGCCGAAGCAAAGAAGTGGAGTGAAGCTGCTCCTAAAATAGCCCCACCATCAGGGAAAACAGAATCAGCTGGCAGGGAGAGCCTCCCATTGGCTGGCCAGCCGAAGGAGGAGCCTAGCTACCAGGCTCCAATCCCGAACAGCAGAAGGCAGGGCGAAGAACTCAGCCTTCCGGGTGGACTAGGCACGTGGCAACCTAGCCTCCCGGACGAGCAGGCAGGGAGGACACCCAGAGCATCACGGACAGGCAGGGGAATTCGCAGACAAGCAGAGGAGCCCCCCCCCCCCCCCTGGAGCGTCGCAAACAGGCAGAGGAATTCCCGGAGCATCAGGCCTGCCAAGATGGCCGGTGCTCCGCATCACAGGAACCCAGCAGAGAAGCCCCCCCCCCCCCCCCCCCCCCGGAGCATCACAAACAGGCAGGGTAATTCCTGGAGCACCGGGCCTGCCAAGATGGCCGGTGCTCCGCGTCGCAGGAGCGCCCCTCACCAAGGTGAGGAGTGTGACAAGTCCACTACCATACTATCTACTTAAACACTATGGTAGCCTCTGCTAACAGCATTTGGCAGACCCATAAGATGTTCTATGGATCAACACAACCCCACATTTCCACCCTTACCCACTTGTATCATCAAAAGGAACTCTTTGTCCTGCACTACATGCAACACAACTCTAGCTAAAGAAATCATTTTCCTATATAACACCCCCATTCCACCTTTTTTCCCTGCTGACTCTCTCTGACAATTATATATTAACGATACTACTTTGACACTTCAGTCTTATACCTCCTTTGGGCACAACTGGATTGCAACATCGTGATTGTGAATGTCCAACCACAACTCAAGTAACTAAAATTAAATTCAGTTCCAAATTGGTTACAAGACTATATAAAACAGCCACCTTATTCTGAGCTGAGTTAGCATTTACCTTCACTCCATCTCATGCAATGCTCTGTATTATTCAGGGTCGTCAAGTCGCAGGAGGAATGTGAACGATTACAGGAGGACCTTGCGAGACTGGGAGAATGGGCGTGCAAGTGGCAGATGAAGTTCAATGTTGACAAGTGCAAAGTGATGCATGTGGGTAAGAGGAACCCGAATTATAGCTACGTCTTGCAAGGTTCCGCGTTAGGAGTTACGGATCAAGAAAGGGATCTGGGTGTCGTCGTCGATGATACGCTGAAACCTTCTGCTCAGTGTGCTGCTGCGGCTAGGAAAGCGAATAGAATGTTGGGTGTTATTAAGAAGGGTATGGAGTCCAGGTGTGCGGATGTTATAATGCCGTTGTATCGCTCCATGGTGCGACCGCACCTGGAGTATTGTGTTCAGTACTGGTCTCCGTATCTCAAAAAAGATATAGTAGAATTGGAAAAGGTACAGCGAAGGGCGACGAAAATGATAGTGGGGATGGGACGACTTTCCTATGAAGAGAGGCTGAGAAGGCTAGGGCTTTTCAGCTTGGAGAAGAGACGGCTGAGGGGAGATATGATAGAAGTGTATAAAATAATGAGTGGAATGGATCGGGTGGATGTGAAGCGACTGTTCACGCTATCCAAAAATACTAGGACTAGAGGGCATGAGTTGAAGCTACAGTGTGGTAAATTTAAAACGAATCGGAGAAAATTTTTCTTCACCCAACGTGTAATTAGACTCTGGAATTCATTGCCGGAGAACGTGGTACGGGCGGTTAGCTTGACGGAGTTTAAAAAGGGGTTAGATAGATTCCTAAAGGACAAGTCCATAGACCGCTATTAAATGGACTGGAAAAATTCCTCATTTTTAGGTACAACTTGTCTGGAATGTTTTTACGTTTGGGGAGCGTGCCAGGTGCCCTTGACCTGGATTGGCCACTGTCGGTGACAGGATGCTGGGCTAGATGGACCTTTGGTCTTTCCCAGTATGGCACTACTTATGTACTTATGTACTTATGACTGTGCTTTTGCTGTGCTTAATAATCTCCCTTACACATGACTCCAACTAGTTCCCCACCGGTGCATTCCATTCCATTTACTACCAAGATAGACAAACTTATAGGGGTACCATAACCAGACACCAAACTCCCCCTATGCCTCACTTGTCTCCCTCCCATAAATATACTTAATTTCTTCTTATTTCCTCTTCTGATGATATATCCTTTCAATAAACACACTAGTCATCTTCCCACAATTCCACCACCCCAAGCATTCTCTGTTTTCCTATACCTCTATATGTTCCTATATCCCTGAGGCATACACAAAGAGGCACACAAAGAGGAATGCCCCTTTGTCACACCCTTTCAGCAGTGAACCTATAATGTCACATGTCACTCTGCTGTGGCTTTGAATGCTTGGTACTGCTGAAAATCAGACAGCATCTGGTAAAAGGGTAGAAGTTTTCATCCTCCCCAGCAACAGCAAAGGGCACAGTGCAAACCAGCTTAGAAACAAGTCCAATAAGCAACTGCCTTTAGAATTGTGTGGCTGAACAATTGGCTCAATTTTAAAAAATCTATCAAAGTTATGTTGTCTAACAATCAGTAACATCCAACGTGTCACATTATATTTCAGTGCTTGTTGTTATAAGATAGAATAGATCTTTCTGCATAGGCACAATAAAATTGTAAATGTTTTTGTAGCTGTACAGTCCTGAGGTTTCTTTGTAGACCTGTGCAATTTCATATAGTAAGACCAGCATATGCATATATTTTCCTTTGTGAATTTTGAGTGTTTCTTTCTAAATATGAGCTTCTCTAAATCTCTCTTGCTTTACAAAGTAGTCCTGACATCATTCCTCAATTACAGGAATGCCTTGGGCTACTTTTAATTAAGAGTCAGTGCACACTGTCTGAAGTGGCACAAGCATGATTGAAGCCCTCAAATGGAACATCTTCTATATATCCCAGAACACTGTCCAAAGGTGATGATACCTGTTAGCATACACCCTTATATAAAGAAAACACAGAGCACTCTGTTCACATGTTGAAAATGGGCAGGAAGACTACTAAAACAGATTTAAAATATGCAGTTTTAGTATACAGCAAAGTAGCAAAGCTTTACAGAAAATACAAATATCAGTATGAACCAGACAACTACCTACTGTTTTTTGTCCTTAGTAAATTACCTGTGCCATTACTAATTCTTCCAACACTTTCTGATGTTCCTCTACATCTTGCCTGTAATTTTAAAACAGTTTTAATTAATTGAGGTATTAAAGCTAAAACTGATAAAAATGTAAAAGCTCAAGTGGATTGACTTTGGCATGTACAGTTGTTTTTGTTTGTTTTTTACTTTCAGGTCAACAGCTCTCAAGCTCTTTCCCAGATCCAAATCAAGTGGAGGATACATTTATAACTGGTCGCTTCTATGTCTGAAGGTCAACTAGGGGCCTAATTTGTCCTTACTACGTTTACAGTAACCAAAAGAAAGGAATAAATTCCAAGCCAGGTCTAGCTGTCGGTGCTTGTTGAGTAAAGTGGTGTGATTCAGCATGTTCAATGTACTCAACAGGTTTGGTAGCACAATCAATACTGATTTATTGAGATCTATACAAGGGAAGATACTGACGATCCTAAAATCCATATGGAAACTAACTTGATTAATATCCAAACCATTAATTTTCTCCATGACAGATTATCAATAGAAATCAAACAAAATAAAACATGGAAAAGAAAATAAGATGATACCTTTTTTATTGGACATAACTTAATACATTTCTTGATTAGCTTTCGAAGGTTGCCCTTCTTCGTCAGATCGGAAATAAGCAAATGTGCTAGCTGACAGTGTATATAAGTGAAAACATTCAAGCATTACTATGACAGTCTGACAGGGTGGGAGGGTGGGGTGGGTAGGAGGTATGCATGGGGACATCAAAGCATATCATTGATATTCTAACAGGATGGGTGTGGATAGGTGAGGGGAGGGGTGATCAACAGAGACTTATAGCTTTATGGTTTATAATGGGCTAGGAACACCCAACAGAAAGGACTTAACAAGGATCTGGGTTTCCTAGCCCATTATAAACCATAAAGCTGTAAGTCTCTGTTGATCACCCCTCCCCTATCCACACCCATCCTGTTAGAATATCAATGATATGCTTTGATGTCCCCATGCATACCTCCTACCCACCCCCACCCTCCCACCCTGTCCCCATGCATACCTCCTAATCTCGTCTTCTGTATTCTCACTGGCAAAAGACGAACACATTGTTGATAATGTCCTGTCAGATCATTCGGCAATTTCGCTATCTCTTATACTGAAGAGGGGGCAGAGAAGGTGTGGAAATTTTCACCTACATTATATAATGATACAGCTTTTCAAACATCCCTAAGAGAAAAATGGTTAGACTATCAAGCCCATAATGAGACCCCAGATGTGGATGCAGTTACCTATTGGGAGTCATCTAAAGTGGTAATGCGGGGACATATATTGGCCTATACAGCGAGTAGGAAAAAAAAAGCAAAGGCTGAGTTATTTAAATTATCACAAGAATACCAGATCCTTCGGAGACAGCATGTGGGCCGTCTGGATACCTCTATAAAGGAAAGGTTAGTGGGACTACGCAAGCAAACAGACCAACAGCTCACCAAGAGAGCAGAGAGAGAGAGACATTTACTATCAAAGATTTAAACTGTTTAATTGGGGAAGTAAAGCGGGAAAGATAATGGCCAATTTAGTGCGCCCATATAAAAAAAGGCAGGTCATCACTTCTATTACAGATGGAGAGGGGAGACAATATCACCAGGAAAAACATACACAACAGCAATTTGTTCAGTATTATCAAGCATTATACGGAGAAAGGGATTTAGATGAAAGGCAAAGGGACGCTTTTTTTAGAGATATTTTAATTCCTAAGTTCACTCAAGCCCAAGCGGACAGCATGAGTAGGCCAATATCTGATCAAGAGGTGAGAATGGGTATAAAGACCCTTAAGCTGATGAAAGCTCCGGGGCCCAATGGGTACGGTCCAGAATATTATAAAATACTGTTGGATGTAGTGGCAAAACCGATGGCCGGTATGTATAATAGTTTAGCACATGAAGGAGGGGGACTTCACCAAAATTTAGCACATATCATATTGTTACCCAAGCCGGGGAAGGATCCTTCACAGGTGGGGTCTTACCATCCCATATCCCTACTTAATCAAGATGTAAAGCTATTAGCAAACATATTAGCAAAGCGAATGAATGCTTTTTTCCCGAGCGTGATTCATGAGGACTAGGTAGGATTTATACCTGGTAGGTATGCTTCGATGAATCTCGCGCGGGCTCTAGCAGCCTTTCATGCATATAGAGGGAGGGGGGGAAAAGAAGCCATCACTGGACTGGACGTGGAAAAAGCATTCAATAGTATATCATGGCAATATTTATTTTGGGTCATGGAGAAGTATGGGTTGCAGGGTAGGTTTACAGAGTGGATTTGGGTAATGTATACAACACCAAGGGCACGCCTCTTAGTTAACAATAATTTGACAGAGAGGTTTGAATTGAAGAGAGGTACAAGACAGGGGTGTCCTATGTCACCCTTGTTATTTCTTCTAGCTATAGAGCCACTAGCGATCAAGATTCGACAATGTAATCAGATCAGAGGGCTCCAGGTAGGGGGCAAGGAGATCCGTATAAACCTGTTTGCGGATGACATTCTATTATATTTAGCAGATGCTCCATTACATTTAGAGAAAGCATTATCAATAGTTAAAGACTTTGGGGAAATATCAGGTCTACAAGTTAATTGTACTAAGTCGGAGCTTCTTCCCCTCACTTAAAAAACACATACAGTACATCAGAGTTTGAGCGTTTATCCATACCTCCGGTAAAGCATCCGATGCGGTATCTGGGTATTTATCTTAGTACGAACCCGGAGGTGATGTCTAAAAGGAACATACTAGACCAGATAGAAAAAAATTAAACAAATATGTCTAAGATGGAAGGATCTCCCGGTTTCCCTAATGGGCAGGGTGGCCCTGGCTAAGATGATTCTGTTCCCAAAGTTATTGTATCCATTGCAGGCCATGCCTATATGGGTTAAAAGAAAGGATGAGAGATTGTTTAGGTCTTTAATACGGGCATTCATCTGGAGACAAAAGAGATCCCGGATAGGTCATTATACCTTAATCAGCAGTAGGGTGAGAGGGGGTCTTAATTTGCCGGACTTGTTGTACAATGTAGCAGCACTGATGAGAATAGTGTTTGAAGGGATATCCGGGCAGTCGAAGTTTACTCCGACAGATTGGTGGGAGGGATGGTGTTCACCCTACATACGCCCCCAGGCGTGGGGACCAAACTGAACTGGCAATTTACCTTTCGTAGGCCAATGCGCATGGCTTGGAGTTGGTGGAGGTCTAAACAGGCACGCAGTCCATATGCTTCACCTTTTCAACGATGGGCAGGTCTGGGCCCGTCGGTTATTCAGAAGTAGGCACGAGGAGAATGTAGCACCATAGGTCATATGCTTCACGCAGAAGAGGACAATTTCATGTCCTTTTCCCAAGCACGAGAGAAATGGCAGATCCCCAATAAACAATTGATAAATTACTTGCAAGCAAGACATTATTGGCAGCAGATGAGGGCGAAGTACAGGGAGACTTGGACATATGGGGGGCTGGATAAGCTGGTTCAGGGCATGCCACATGCAGGGAATAGGCTGTCCAATTGGTATAAAGTGGTGAAAAAGACTATCCCAGAGGGAGAGTTAATGGGCGGCATCACAAGGTGGAATGAGGAGCTGGGCACACATTATTCTCCCTCACAGTTTGGTCTCCTTTACACAACACTTTATGACATGGTTAAATCTGCAGATTGGCAAGAAACCCAGTACAAATTATTACACAGAACGTATATTACACGCGAGCAAGGGAAGGTGATGAAGCTCTGGGATACAGATAGGTGTCAGAGGTGTCGGGCGGGCGTGGGTACATTTGTCCACAATTTTCTAGAATGCCCCAAGTTGACTCTGTGGAACAGGGTCTTTGACACTCTCAATAAAGTTTTACAAAGGACGGTGGAGTGGTCCTACCCGGCGTTGCTGTTGGGGGACCAGTCAGACCTGTCTAAACAGGGGTTCTCGTATCCTGAGAGAAGATTTATGTACATGTCAGTGTTGGCAGTTAAAAAAGTCATACTACAGTTCTGGATAGCTGAAGACGATGCTCCATACTCGGGCTGGGTAGCAAGAGTAATTGAAATCGCCCAGTATGAACACTCGATCTATGACCGCTCTCCAAAAACACTTAACAGGCAATATGCATCTATTTGGTGCAGACTCAAAGAAGAAATACTTCCAAAGGAAGTTATTCATGTAGAAGACAGTAGGGGCAGGGGGGAGAGGTTGGGGGATAGGGATTTAGGGGAGGGGAGCGCATGATGGAGTGAGTGGTGGGGTGGTATGTTAGATCTTTTAGATTGTAAGCTCTTCGAGCAGGGACTGTCCTTCCAGTTAAATTGTACAGCGCTGCGTAACCCTAGTAGTGCTTTAGAAATGTTAAGTAGTAGTAGTAATGTGGAGAGATACGAGTGTTATGTGTGTTGAGGGGGGGTGTTGTATACAAGAAAAAGTTAATGCGAGAGTGACGCTTTAATGTATCATTGTAGTGAAGTAGCTCACGGCTGTTTAGTGATGTTTAACTTCTGTTTGAGGTGTTCACCACTTGAAAATATCTGATTTTGTAGAGTTATGTCTTGTATTATTGTTAATAAAGATAAATAAAAAAAAAAAAAAGCAGTAGATCCAGTGCGCCCCGGTCACTCCTCTGGTTCACGGACAATGACCCACTGCACCTTCCCAGGGACTCTAACTTGGATTCTCCAGCCTTTGTTAATATGCAAATTAGGCAGTCAACAAATGCAAATTCAATTCATTAGTACTTGGATTCAGTCTTGTGGGGGACCAACTTCTTTCCCATTATCATTCACTTGCAAATACCCTGAGCCTCTTTACTTTGGGAGACAGGGGTCTCAGGGTAAAACAGCCACCACCCCTGGATAGGACCTTCTTCACTCTCATTAACCTTATGGTCCTATCCTCCACCCCATGGCTGTTAGTTCATTTTAAACAATTCACGTCCATCAACAACCTGGTCTGGTAAGTACCTTCCTAGACTTTTAGAGTCTCCTTTTCTCTCTCTTCCATATTCCCGGTACTCCTCCTCCAGCAAGCTTTCCAGGCTCTCATCTCGTCTCCCTTTAGCTCCTCAGGAGGTTCTGTTTATATAGGGCTGTGACTAGCCCACCACACCCCTTCTAGGCACCTCCTCCCAGTTCCGGAAGAGTCCAGAGCCTTCTGGGTGTCCTTCTCTTAATAGGGAACCTCTGCTACAGATACTCCCTGGTCCCCGTGTTCAGGCCTTAGCTGGAGCTCCCTCTGCTGGCCCCTTCAGGTCATTACCCTGATGTCCCCAATTGGAGCTCCCTCTAGGGACCATATCATGACATTTTCCCTATTTCTTGTAGGAGAGCGCCCCCTAGTGGCCTCCTCAGGGCAGGGCAACCACTGTGTTTATCACAATATAACTAATAATAGTTTTGCAAGTTCAATTTTTAGTTCTATCAATACTCTGGGATGTATACCATCTGGTCTAAGCAGTTTACTACTCTTCAATTTGTCAAACTGCTCCATTACATCTTCCAGGTCAATTTCTCTGACTTGTCAGCACTGAATACCATTTCTGGCATCAGTATCTCTTCCACATCTTCCTCGGTGAAGACCAAAGCAAAGATTTCATTCAAGCTCTCTGTTATGACTTGTCTTCCCTGATTGCCCCTTTTACCCCTCAGTCATCTAGTGGTCCAATCAATTCTTTTGCCGGCTTCCTGCTTTTAAGATACCTAAAAAAGTTTTTACTATGCGTTTTTGCCTCCAACGCAATCTTCTTTTCAAAGTCTCTCTTCCTTATCAGCGCTTTGCATTTGACTTGTCATTGCTTACGCTGTTTCGTGTTATTGTTCGTCGGATCCTTCTTCCTTATTCTGAAGGACTGTCTTTTAGCTCTAATAGCTTCCTTCACCTCATTTTTTTAACCATGCAGGCTGTTGTTTGTTCTTCCTTCCTCCTTTTTTAATACATGGAATATATTTGGACTGGGCTTCCAGAATGGTATTTTTGAACAGCATTCATACTCAGTGTAAATTTTTAACTTTTGCGGCTGCTTCTCTAAGTTTTTTTTCATCATTCTTCTCATTTTACTACTACTACTACTATTTAGCATTTCTATAGCGCTACAAGGCGTACTCAGCGCTGCACAAACATAGAAGAAAGACAGTCCCTGCTCAAAGAGCTTACAATCTAATAGACAAAAAATAAAGTAATCACATCAATTAATGTGTACAGGAAGGAGGAGAGGAGGGTAGGTGGAGGCGAGTGGTTACAAGTGGTTACGAGTCAAAAGCAATGTTAAAGAGGTGGGCTTTCAGTCTAGATTTAAAGGTGGCCAAGGATGGGGCAAGACGTAGGGGCTCAGGAAGTTTATTCCAGGCGTAGGGTGCAGCGAGACAGAAGGCGCGAAGTCTGGAGTTGGCAGTAGTGGAGAAGGGAACAGATACAAAGGATTTACCCATGGAGCGGAGTGCACGGGAAGGGGTATAGGGAAGGATGAGTGTGGAGAGATACTGGGGAGCAGCAGAGTGAGTACATTTATAGGTTAGTAGAAGAAGTTTGAACAGGATGCGAAAACGGATAGGGAGCCAGTGAAGCGACTTGAGGAGAGCGGTAGTATGAGTAAAGCGACCCTGGCGGAAGATGAGACGGGCAGCAGAGTTTTGAACCGACTGGAGAGGGGAGAGGTGACTAAGTGGGAGGCCAGCAAGAAGCAGATTGCAGTAGTCTAAACGAGAGGTGACAAGCGTGTGGACGAGGGTTTTGGTAGAGTGCTCGGAAAGAAAGGGGCGGATTTTAAGGATGTTGTAAAGAAAGAAATGACAGGTCTTTGCGATCTGCTGGATATGAGCAGAGAAGCAAACAGAAGAGTCAAAGATGACCCCAAGGTTTCGAGCTGAGGAAACAGGGAGAATGAGAGAGCCATCAACAGAAATAGAAAACGGGGGGAGTGGGGAGGTGGGTTTGGGGGGAAAAATGAGAAGCTCGGTTTTGGTCATGTTTAATTTCAGGTGGCGTTGAGACATCCAGACAGCAATGTCAGACAAGCACACTGAAACTTTGGTTTGGATGCAAGGTGAGATATCAG
This sequence comes from Microcaecilia unicolor, assembly GCF_901765095.1. NCBI lineage: Eukaryota > Metazoa > Chordata > Amphibia > Gymnophiona > Siphonopidae > Microcaecilia > Microcaecilia unicolor. The sequence continues at coordinate 96,932,499 of NC_044031.1, forward strand.
GGGTAGAAAGGTAGATTTGGGAGTCATCAGCATAGAGATGGTAGGAAAAGCCATGGGATGAGATTAATGAACCATGGAAAGAAGTGTAAATAGAAAAGAGGAGGGGACCAAGAACAGAACCCTGAGGTACGCCAACAGGCAGAGGGATAGAAGTAGAAGAGGATCCACCAGAGTGAACACTAAAGGTGCAGAGGAAGAGGTAGGAAGAGAACCAGGAAAGGACAGAGCCCTGGAATCCAAGTGAGGACAGGATATCGAGGAGTATGCTGTGATCGACAGTGTCAAAAGCAGCGGAAAGATCAAGTTTCCTTTTTGAAAGTTAAATGCTAACGTATTGGATTTCCTATGCATACTTGCTCCAGAACTTATATTAAATCATGTTATGATCACTGTTATCAAGCGGCCCCAGCATCATTACCTCCTCCTGTCCTAGATCATGCTCTCCACTAAGGACTAGGTCTAGAATTTTTCCTCTTCCTGTTGGCTCCTGTACCAGCTGCTCCATAAAGCAGTCTTTGATTTTGTCAAGGAATTTTACTTCCCTAGCATGCCCTGATGTTATATTTACCCAGTCAATATCGGGGTAATTGAAATCACCCATTATTATTGTGTTCCCCAGTTTGTTAGCCTCTCTAATTTCTGATAACATTTCTGTATCTGTCTGTTCATCCTAGCCAGGTGGACCGTAGCACACTCCTATCACTATCCTTTTTCCCTTAACACAAGGAATTTCAATCCATAGCGATTCCAAGTTGTGTTTTGTGTCCTGCAGAATTTTTAATCTATTCGATTCAAGGCCCACCCTAACATACAATGCTACCCCTCCACCAATTCAATCCACCCTATCACTGCGATATAATTTGTATCCTGGTATGACAGTGTCCCACTGGTTATCCTCCTTCCACCAGATCTCAGAGATGCCTATTATATCTATCTTTTCATTTAGTGCAATATATTCTAACTCTCCCATCTTATTTCTTAGGCTTCTGGCATTTGCATACAGACATTTCAAACCATGTTTGTTGTTCCTATTTACATCTTGCTCAGCAGTTGACAGTGATAATGTGCAATCTTGAAAATCTGTCTTCTATGTTTGTGCAGCGCTGCGTACGCTTTGTAGCGCTATAGAAATGCTAAATAGTAGTAGTAGTAGTTTTATTTACAGAAACCTGGTCTACTATGGTCTCTATTGCAACCTCGTTATCAGGATGCCCTATCTTCCCTGTCCTCGTGATATCTTTGAAAGATACTTTATTCTGAACCATGTGCTTTTGAGCAACTGTCGGCCCTCCCCCAGTTTCTAGTTTAAAAGCTACTCTATCTCCTTTTTAAATGCCGATGCCAGCAGCCTGGTCCCACCACGGTTAAGGTTGAGCCCATCCTTTCGGAATACGCTCCTCCTTCCCCAGAATGTTACCCAGTTCCTAACAAATCTAAAACCCTGCTCCCTGCACCATCACCTCATCCACGCATTGAGAATCTGGGTTCTGCATGTGGAACAGGGAGCATTTCTGAAAATGCTTCCCTGGCAGATCTGGATTTCAACTTTCTACCTAGAAGTCTACATTTGGCTTCTAGAACCTCCCTCCCACATTTTCCTATTTCATTGGTACCTACATGTACCAAGACAGCCAGCTCCTTCCCAGCACTGTCTAAAATCTTATCTAGGTGCCGCATGAGGTCCGCCACCTTCGCACCAGGTAGGCAAGTGACCAAGCGATCCTCATGTCCACCAGCCACACAACTATCTACATGTCTAATAATCAAATCACCAACTACAACAGCCTTCCTAACCCTTCCCTCCAGGGCAGAAGCTCCTGGAGACACATCCTCAGCGCGAGAGGATATTGCATCCCCTGGTAGGCTGGTCCCGGCTACAAGATTATTTCCAACTTCACCAGAGTGATGCTCTCCTTTTAGGAGACCTTCCTCCTCCAAGGCAGCACAGGGGCAGCCAGGCTGAAGGTGGGACTTCTCTACAATGTCCCTATAGGCCTCCGCTATGTACCTGTCTGTCTCCCTCAGCTCCTCCAAGTCTGATACTCTAGCCTGAAGAGAATGGACTCGTTCTCTGAGCTCTAGGAGTTCTTTGCATAGAACACACACATATAGCCTCTCATCAACTGGGAGGTATTCATACATGTGACACTCAATGTAAAAGACTGGATAGCACCCCCTCTCACTGCTGGACTGCTATCTGCATCTTAGTATAATAGAATTGTTTAATTATAACATTAAGGTACTATGGATATTACATGAATATAAAGAGACAAGGTTATATGCTATAATGTGTCATTTATTTAGCATTTGCTTCTCAGAAACTAATTAAGCGTAATAAAAACTCTGATGAAAACAATCCTCTTATCTTAATTAGAATAATGACTATACATGAAGAGTTGTGCTATTATTTATTCAAGCCAGATTTTTCTCCAATTACCACCCCTCTTCCTTCATACGCCATCCCCAACCCTTAGCCTTTGATCTCTACCCTCATCCTATTTACCCTAAAGTGCAGGCTTTTAGTTCTGAAGACCCCTCCTTCCGCTCCTGTCTTAGATCAGTGTTAACCATATTTTAATATTAATAAGCTATTTTACTAGCAATGCAGCTTATTACTTTTTATGCATAAGCCTGCATGAAATCTGTATTATGGATAATGTAGAATAATGCACATCTGTGTTAAAGGTAACACAATATTGATGTGCATTAAACTGGTGTTAATACATATTATCCTTAGTACATGTTAGGAAACTGGACCCTTAGGGGGTCTTTTTTTTTTTTTTTTAATCATTTATTTATAATTTTTCATTTTACAAGGGTCACTTGCAAACAGATGACTGTACGTTAATTAATACAATATTATAAGAAAACAATCTCAACTAGATAAATGAATTATATACAATCTTTCTCTTTCTTAGACCACAAAATAAATAGGGAGAGTGAAACAAGACAAGGAGATCAATTAAACAACAGTAGTCAGGGAAGAGCAATATTTAGAGCATATACTTCTAAACTGAGACTGCACCTAATGGGTGGGGTAGACTCACCACAATGTGATAAGTGTGGGGGATCTCAATGCACCTTTTATCATGCTATTTGGGATTGTCCAGAGATAAAGAGCTTCTGGGAGAAAATAATTAGATTTCTGGGATATATATATATCAAATAACCGTATACCGCTGCTGCCAGAAAAGATCTTATTGGGGATGGATGTCCTACTGGGGACCGGTGCTGTTCACCACAACTTGTTAATTTACAAAGCTCTGTTAATCGGGAAAAAATGCATACTAGTTAATTGGGTCAAACAAGAAGCTCCCAACTATTGGCAATGGCGTAATTGATTGCATGCTTTACTGTTAATGGAACTAAGAGATGTTCACCAGAAATTTAAAAGACAAAAAGAGTTCTATTTGACTTGGAAAAGCTACATACAGGTACTTGCACCCCGAGCTCATAGTTTTGTTATTAACCAACTGGGGGATCCATTGGCCGCAGAAAAAGATTACTAATCAATAGAGACAACAGTAGGATCTCATCATTATAATCAATATAATTAAGCTCCTTATGGTGGGGTTTGGGGGGGAAGAGGAAAGAAGTTCAATAGAGGGGAGGGTTCGGGAGGGAGTGAGAAGGGATAATAGGAGGGGGGAAGAGGAGGTTGGGTTTTGGGGGGGGGGGGAGAGGGAATGTTAATTAACTGATGTTTATCACTATTATTGGTATTATTGCATACTGTTGAACACTGAAACTTAAGTAATCTAATACTGTTTGATATGTTATTTGGCACAGTCATCAATAAAACTGTTGAAAGTTAAACAACAGTAAACCAAGAAAACGTGGTATTAACCTGATTATCCCTTAGGGGGTCTTTTACTAAGGCGCGCACTAAACGCTAGAGACGCCCACAGGAATACACTGGCATCTCTAGTATTTCGCGCACACCTATTATTAGCGCATACTAAAAACACTAGCGCACCTTAGTAAAAGACTCCCTTAATTTGTCAGTTTTCTTTCATGTCTCATGAGTATCTTAAAGACATTTTCCAGATAAACAGACTTCCCAGAAAGGCCAAATACTTAAATCTTAAATCTAAACAGGGAGTCTTATCTTGGCTCTATGGACTGAATGGCTGAGGAGAAATGAGAGACAATAAAGAAAATAAACATTGTTGCTGTGCTAATGCTCACAAATTTCAGACTTCTGCTAGTTCAGCCGTTTCACCGTGTGTTAACATTTATTTAGTACACAGTATGCTCTACCTTTTCATATACATTAAGTTAATAGTATCATTATCTTGTTATCACTTACTCTCCAGCGTGAATAGATTCAGGCATACTCTCTTTCTTATCCTTGGCTGCTTTCCTTGTTGTCTTTTTTTTGGCCTCTTTCTGTATATACATACAATATAATTCATTTATATCATGTGTACATAAATTTTTGAAACATTCAGATATTTTTAAAAGACTTTTTTTTAAGATTTTTTTTTAATTAGGAAGAGGAATAGTCTAGTGGACTTTGATTCAGTAGAAATTCAAGAACATGAGATGAAGACTCTTCTTATGTCTCTTTATGTTACCTTGAGCAAGTCACACTATATCCTTTTTCCATGACCTTGGCTGAAGTCAAGAAGATAGATTTCCAGCAGGATGGCAACCATTTAACTTATACAAATAACGTATCCATATAAAGTTATACCTATATTCAGCACCATTGAATATATACATTGTGATAAACACAGTGGTTGCCCTACCCTGAGGAGGCCGCTAGGGGGCGCTCTCCTACAAGAAATGAGGAAAATGCCATGATATGGTCCCTAGGGGGAGCTCCAATTGGGACATCCGGGTAATGACCTGAAGGGGCCAGCAGAGGGAGCTCCAGCTAAGGCCTGAGCATGGGGACCAGGGAGTATCTGCAGCAGAGGTTCCCTGTTAAGAGAAGGGCACCCAGAAGGCTCTGGACTCTGGGAGGAGGTGCCTAGAAGGGGTGTGGTGGGCTATTAGAAGCCCTATATAAACAGTACCTCCTGAGGAGCAGGGGAGAAGAGAGGGGAACCTGGTGCCTGGGAAGCCTGCTGGAGGAGGAGTACCTGGAAGAGGAAAGAGAGAACGTGAAGGAGACCCTAAAAGTGAAGGTACTTACCAGGCCATGTGGTGGATGGACTTGTGAACCACGCCATGTTGTTGATAGACTTGTGACTTATTTAAAATGAACTAACAGCTGTGGGGTGGAGGATAGGACCGTAAGGTTAATGAGAGTGAAGAAGGTCCTATCCAGGGGTGGTGGCTGTTTTACCCTGAGACCCCTGTCTCCTAAAGTAAAGGGGCTCAGGGTATTTGCAAGTGAATAATAACGGGAAAGAAGTTGTTCCCCACAAGACTGAATCCAGGTACTAATAAATTGAATTTGCATTTAAGGACTGCCTAATTTGCATATTGATGGAGGCTGGAGAATCCGAGTTATAGTTCCAAGGAAAGTGGGGTGGGTCACTGTCCGTGAACCAGAGGAGTGACCGGGGCACTGTGGACATAATAGGGAAGAATATTCAGCAGGAAGAAGGCATGTCAGAGCAGTCAACCTGAGTAAGGAAGGAGTCCAGGATATAGAGGTGGGTGCTTGCCAATGACTGGGAGACGACCAGCTGGAGTCCTGCTCAGGAGCATGGGGCCAGTGAGGCCGGGTAGAGAGCAGGAAGTGCACATGTCTTTACAAGCAGCTCCAAAGCCAAAGGCTAGAGAGCCTCAAGAGGGCTGAGCCTCAAGAGGGCTGAGCCCAAGAATATCCCAAGGGGGTTATAAAGGAAACCACTTTGTTTTGAACTGTTTGCTTCTGTGCTGTTTTGCTGGAGTTATGTTTTAAACTGCTTTGGTTGGAACTGTCTGTGGCTGAGTTGTCTGCCTGGCCAATTACAACAGGTAGCTTGGCTTGGGAGCCAAGGGAGTTCCAAGGAGACTGGCAAGTGAGACTCTGGCCAGCAGAGGGCTACATTTTTGAATCACCCAGTGGCTGGGAGCTTTACAACATGTAATTTTATTCAAATTAAGTTATGGTCTTCATCTTAAAGCATATGAGGACAATCTTAAAGATCTCAATATGTATACTTTGGAAGAAAAATATAAATATTAATAAAGGTGCTCTCATTTGATATGACAGTTGTAATAACAATCGCACTACCCACTGATTGTGTTGAGGAAAAGGCCTCGAGAAACCCCCTGACTCTAAAGGTCGGGGTTGGGCTTTCTCATCATAGGCCAGAAAAACCCCATCAGACTATTTTCAACAAGCTATAAACTTTAAACACACTTAGCTTAGCTTAGTTGAAAGTACATCTCTGTATTCTCATCTATCTCTTAGTCCGTGATCAACGATAGCCAGCGTTTCGAATTCTGCTTCAGGATCACCAGACAATTCGCACTTATTTCTGTTGGTGAGTGATACAGGTTTAAGGTCCTCACCCCAAGCAACTTGTGATATTATACTACTTTGGAAGAAAAGCAGGAGAGGGGGAGATATGATAGAGAGGTTTAAATACTTCCATGGCATAAATGCACAGGAGGAGAGAGGTTTAACCCTTTTAGTGTTCAATGTTCCCATGTGGCTTATTATGGGAACATTGGACACTAAAAGGTTAAATACATTCATGGCATAAAGCACAGGAGGAGAGTGACCTTCAACTGGAAGAAAGCTCTAGAATGAGAGGCCATAGAATGAAGGTGAAAGGAAACAGGAGTAACCTAAGGAAATACTTCCTAACAGTAAGGGTGGTGGATACGTGGAACATGGAAGATGTGGAGACAAAGACTGTATCTGAATTAAAAAGAGTATAGGACAAGCATGTACTATCTCTAAAGGAGAGGAAGGGATAGTAGATGGTACAAATGGGCAGACTTCATAGGCCATATGGTCTTTATCTGCTATCATTTTTTATGTTTCTATGCAAGTAATTTTATAAAGCTTTTTCCACGTGTAAAATTGGCTTTACATCCAGACAAAAGGCTTTAATAACACAGCTCAACCACATACAAACACACGTGTAAAAAGTATGTGCATAATATGTGTATGTTTAATTTTACACATTCTGTGCAGGGACAGCACAACACGGTTAGTGTGGTAAGCACAGCTTGGGGGCACCAATAGCTGCCACACTTACCTGATGTACAAACTCTGTGGAGCAAGGACGTCTGAGGGGTAAGTGTTTCTACCTGCATTTAAAAATTACTCGCAGAGCGATAGAACTATCTCTTTTCACTGCCACCACTCTACCCTACCTGCCATCAGGTCCAGCCACCTGCACCATGTTAGAGATTAACTACTACCTATCTTAGGTCATTTGAAAACTTGGAACCTTGAGAAACCTGTTGATCGATTTGAGTTCTAGGATTGGCTGAAAAGTTCCTTCTTTCTTCAGTACTACAAAGTAAATCAAATAGCGATCTCTGCCCTTTTCTTCTGTTGGTACTGGAATCACTGCTTTTAGCTGAATCAATCTTAGAAGGGTCTGCCTGATAGCAACCACCTTTCATATGGATTTTTTTTTTTTTATTTGTACCCCGCGCTTTCCCACTCATGGCAGGCTGAATGCGGCTTGGGTACTTATTTGTACCGGGGCAATGGAGGGTTAAGTGACTTGCCCAGAGTCACAAGGAGCTGCCTGTGCCTGCAGTGGGAATTGAACCCAGTTCCCCAGGACCAAAGTCCACCACTCTAACCACTAGGCCACTCCTCCACTCCATGGAGATTCCAGAAAGACCTCAGAATTAAGGCAAGAAAACTCTAAGATATAACTGTCATGAATAATTTCTAACAACCACGCATCTGACCTGATCTGGGCCCACCTCTGGTAAAACAGCTTGAGACATCCACCTACCGCTAACACTGGAGGACAGGCCTATAAATATACATTGAGAACTTTCAGAGGCACCTGTAGAAGTGACAACAAAGTTTTGTCCACTTCTATGACCACCTACTATAGAAATGACTGACCTGTAAAAGGGAACCTAGAGCATGGAGGACTACTCACTCTACCAGATCAAAATCTCCTAAAACCTCTGAAGTGACATGTGTTAGATTACCCCCTAGCCAAGAACCTAGAATGATCTTCTGGTAATCTAAGTACTTTAGAGACTCCAAGAAATTGTTGACAAACATCTTGAAGATATCTCAGCACTACCCTTCAAGAGGTTTCATTTGTTTGGAGAGACCCCCCTCCCCCTTGAAGAGTAACTTGCTGAGACACATTTCAGAAGAAATATCAGAGACCAATTTCTAAGCCACAAACCACAATAAGCCAACACCAAAAGTGCCAAATTCTTAGCCAAAGTTCTAACAAAATCATATAAGGAATCTGCCAAGTAAGCTGTTCCTATATTCAAGTGCTCTAAAATAGCAACTGCCAACAACAAAGACTGTATACACACCTCCGCTAGTTGATCAGACCATGTAATACACGCATGAGCAACATAACTCCCACAGACTGTAATGCCAAGGCCAAAGCTTCAAAGGCTTGCTTCAACAAATTATTCCATCCTAAGATCCTGGGGTTCAGTCAGTGCAACACCCCTTCTTCAGGTGATGCACTGACCAAAAAGCTAAGTTACTCACCTGTAGCAGATGTTCTCCAAGGACAGCAGGCATATATTCTCACAAATGGGTGATGTCATCTGACGGAGCCCGGTGCAGACACTACCAAAGTGTACTGACACTTTAAATCTTTAAAGCAGTGGCCTCACCATCCATGTGCGGGTGCCTTCCTGCTTGACGCACGAGTGTGGGATCGGCAGTACAGCTAAGCTAAGAAGCCAACTCCAAGAGGTGGTGGGCAGGTTATGAGAATATATGCCTGCTGACCTCGGAGAACACCTGCTACAGGTGAGTAACAGCGTTCTCCATGGACAAGCAGAGATAATATTCTCACAAGTGGGACTCACTAGCTGCCAGGCTCACAGGAAAAGTATATTCTGACAGTCAAGCAAATAGTGAGCCTGGTGGTAAACAGGCCAGAGGGTGGAATTGGATTTTAAAAAGTAAAACGATTCTGTAGAACTTCTAGTTCTTGCCTAAACTGGCTATCCTGCTGGAATACTGGTCCAGCAAGTAGTGAAAGTGTGGATAGAAAACCACATAGCTGCATTTCAAATGTCTTGCAGAACGTAAATGGGCTACTGAGGCCACTATTGCTCGCACATTATAAGCAGTGACACAACCAGCAAGGGTCAGCCCAGCCTAACCATTGATGTAGGAGATTTGGAGGCATATTTTCAAAGCACTTTGGGAGGCTAAGTTCCATAGGTTTCTATGGAACTTTGGGAGGCTAAGTGCTTTGAAAATAAGCCTCTTAGTCAGCCACCCAAGCAGAGACTGTATGCTTGGTGATGGTGACTCCTAGGGGTAGATGCATCAAGCAAACGTAAAAAAATCAAAATCGTTAAAGGCCCTAACGATTTTTAAAAAACGAAGAATGCACCAAAAAAAAAAGTCACACATGCTCAGATCGGTATAGAAACGTACAATGTATCAAAGAATCACAATACACATCGTTAATCGGCCCCCAAATCATGCGCAGAGCAGCCAAGCGTTATGTTAGCTGCTCTGCGCATGCCACAAACAGTCAAAACACAGTCAAATCACAAGCACATGGCTCCCAAATCAAAACAAAAAAAAAAAAAAAAGGGTCGGGAGGGGGCAAGGGCGCTCATCAGGAGCGTCCTGTACGGACGGCCTTGCCCCCCCCCCGCTGCTCCCCACTTTCCGCCGCTCCCCCCACCCCGAAAAACCAAAATTCAAGCAGCCCCTGCCCCCCTCCCTTCCTCACTACTCTCTCACCTCAGCTCCGCCTCCCGACATCCTCCGTCCTGTGCCCCGCCCCCTTTTGGGGTCATCGCCGCCATTCCCCTCCTCCATCGGGCCCCCCTCCCTCTTACCGGGCCCGTGCAGCGCCTCTCTCCTCTGTCCGAAGGCGCTGCACGGGCAAGAAGACAGCTGATGCCTGCCTTCGTCCAGCTTCGATGGCGCGTCTTTCTCCTGCTTTCTCCTGCTGGGCCCGCCCCTGTCTGACGTCAGTAACCTACGTAGATTACTGACGTCAGACAGGGGCGGGCCCAGCAGGAGAAAGACGCGCCATCGAAGCTGGGCGAAGGCAGGCATCAGCTGTCTTCTTGCCCGTGCAGCGCCTTCGGACAGAGGAGAGAGGCGCTGCACGGGCCCGGTAAGAGGGAGGGGGGCCCGATGGAGGAGGGGAATGGCGGCGACGACCCCAAAAGGGGGCGGGGCACAGGACTGAGGATGTCGGGAGGCGGAGCTGAGGTGAGAGAGTAGTGAGGAAGGGAGGGGGGCAGGGGCTGCTTGAATTTTGCTTTTTCGGGGTGGGGGGAGCAGCGGAAAGTGGGGAGCAGCGGGGGGGGGGCAAGGCCGTCCATACAGGACGCCTCGGACGAGCGCCCTTGCCCCCTCCCGACCCTTTTTTTATTTTTTTATTTGATGAGTTTTCTGAGGTCCTTTGGACCAATCACAGCGCTTTTAGCTCTGCTAATGCGCTGGGATTGGCTCAAAGTTTGTTTGTTTTTTAACTTTACACTTTTTCCTGGCACAGAGCTGTCCTAACGAGAGGTCCAGACCTCTCGTTAGATTTCCTGCCTTTTTCCTGCGTAAAGGCAATCGGAAAAGGTTAGTGCATGTCGTTTCAATGGGGTTTTCACACTAATTGCTCATCTCCATTCCGTTTTCGTTAGCTGCTGGCTTCCTCGGTAAAAGCCCTTTGATGCATGCAACGGATCAAATTTTCCTCGTTGGAGAGTCATTAAAGGCTCATTTAGCTTTAGTGCATCTGCCCCCTAATCTGTTAGGCTCAAAGGATACAAAGAGCAGGGAGGATTATTGATAATGCTTTGTGCATTGTAGATAGTATGCTAGAGCATGTTTGAAGTCCAAGGTATGCAGTGCTGCTTCTCCAATTCAGAATGTGGTTTAGGAAAGAAAACAGGCAGAACAATAGATTGATTGATATGAAACTCTGAAACAACCTTTGGGAAGAATTTGGGGTGGGTTTAGATACAACCCTGTTATGGTAGAATGTGGTGTAAGGAGGATTTACCATAAGGGCTTGAAGCTCACTGACTCTTCTGGCAGAAGTAGGAGCTATCAAAAATATTACTTCATAAGTTAGAAATTTCAGAGAACAAGAGTGTAATGGTTCGAACGGAGGTTTCATAAGAAAGGTGAGAACGACATTGAGATCCCATATCATCAGAGGCGCTTTGATGGGAGCTGCAGTGTGATATAAACTTTTCATGAATCTAGCCAACAAGGGATGCACTGCAATTGGTCTATTATCAAGTTTAGCATGAAATAAGAACATAATAACATAAGAGTAGCCATACTGGGTCAGACCAATGAGAAACTTGTCCAAACATAGTAACATAGTAGATGACGGCAGAAAAAGACCTGCACGGTCCATCCAGTCTGCCCAACAAGATAACTCATATTTGCTGCTTTTTGTGTATACCCTACTTTGATTTGTACCTATGCTCTTCAGGGCACAGACCGTATAAGCCTGCCCAGCACTATCCCCGCCTCCCAACCACCAGCCCCTCCTCCCAATCACCGGCTCTGGGACAGACCGTATAAGTCTGCCCAGCACTATCCTCACCTCCCAACCACCAGCCCTGCTTCCCAACCACCGGCTCTGGCACAGACCGTACAAGTCTGTCCAGCACTATCCCTGCCTCCCAACCACCAGTCCCGCTGCCCACCACCGGCTCTGGCACAGACCGTATAAGTCTGCCCAGCACTATCCCCGCCTCCCAACCACCAGCCCCGCCTCCCGATCTCGACTAAGCTCCTGAGGATCCATTCCTTCGGCACAGGATTCCTTTATGCTTATCCCACGCATGTTTGAATTCCGTTACCGTTTTCATTTCCACCACCTCCCACGGGAGGGCATTCCAAGCATCCCCCACTCTCTCCGTGAAAAAATACTTCCTGACATTTTTCTTGAGTCTGCCCCCCTTCAATCTCATTTCACGTCCTCTCGTTCTGAAAATCTAGATATACTACATCAACCAGCGCACCTTTATCCACATGTTTATTCATGCCTTCAAAGAAATGTAGCAAATTGCCGAGGCAAGACTTCCCTTGGCTGAACCCATGTTGACTATGTCCCATTAAACCATGTTTGTCTATGTGTTCCATCACGTTTCATAATTTTATTCTTTATAATAGTTTCCACTATTTTGCCCGGCACTGACATCAGGCTTACCAGTCTGTAAATTCCCGGATCACCCTTGGAACCCTTTTAAAAAATTGGCATCACATTGGCCACCTACAGACACCAACTTTCTGCAAGCTCTATTATATATTCCATTCACTGACTTCTGCACCTTCACTCTCTTCCATCTGTGATTCTATGTCTTCTGCTAATGCACTAGCGTCACATTTTCATTCGAAAATGGTTACTACTCAAGTGCCACTCTCCCCTATCCTATCACTATTTCCCAAAACCCCATGTCCTCCTCTTTCATTTCACAGTAAAGAGACACCCTGCTCCCTTTCCTTCACACCCTGGTTACCAACTCCCTTTCCTTAGGTTTGGTCCCTGAAGTATGGAAGCATGCTTATATCATGCCTAAAATTAAAGATCTAGGATTAGGCTCCACATAATAACTATCTATTGTCCTATTGTTCAACTCCCTTTTGTTTCCAAGCTGACTAAACAACTTATTCACTTTCAGACTAAACAGCATCTGGACCAGTTCTCGATTCTTCACCCTGAGCAAATTGGATTTAGACAATTCCACAGCACTGAGGTTGCTCTTTTGGATCTCATCACACATATTCTTCAGCATCATAATAGGAATGAATCTGTCATCATGATTTCTTTAGATCTAACCACGGCTTTTGACTTGGTCGATCATGAACTTCTGCTAAATCGTCTTTCATCCACAGGCATTTGGGAAACAGCCTTAAATTGGTTTTGTTCCTTTCTGTGCAATAGATCTAATCACGTTCAGTGATACAGGGAGCCAGGCAAATGCCTAGAAAGCCAAACAAGGGGAGGGCACAAAGAAACAGAAGACAGGCATGAAGAGGTGGTACCAGAACAGCAGCAGGAAGAAAATCTGGAATGAAGCATCAGCCCTGAAAGGAAGGGAGGTATACAAGGACTAAGGACAGGTTGGAGAGGGAGCAGGGAAACTTTGGGGGCACCATTGGATGGGACCCCTTCCCCCCACCCCCCACCCCCCATGACTGCTCAGTGTATCATTTAGCCCAGTAACAGTCCTGCTGCCAGCTTTACAAAATTATGATTAAGGGTTTTTTATGTCATTGTCAAATTACTCAGGCTTCGGTCTCGAAGCTTATGATGCAACCACTCTGTCTTTTCAATACAGTACATAAAAGTTAGGACAACTTAACATTTCAGTCCCATTCAGGACTAAATTACTCTGCCAACATGCAAAATTCACAACAGAGCACAAGAGTATTATGTACCGTTTTTTCGTCGTCAGGTGGTAATTCTTCTTGCCTCAGGTTCTGCAATCAATGATACTGAAATTAAAAGTTGTCATCATTGCAAGGTGTTCTACTTTATAACATGTGGAAGACATAAGGTCATTTTTTCAAAAATTTCAGAAACATCATTCCTAGATTTCCAGGACTATGACCTCCGCAAAGCATATGCAAGATGCACTGTATAATGCAATTTCATGTACTCAAGTACTGACTAGGATTTGTTTACGTTTCTTATTAGTTCTGCTTATACTCCACCCCAGGCTACCGGGGTTAGCACCACCAAGCTGCCAGGGGTAAAAGGTTCAGATTCCACCCAGGCAGATGAAAGAGGCAAGTACACTATCTCTATGCTCCATCCTGCAGATTCTATAAATGGAAGCCAAAGTTGTGCACCCAACTTTGAGTGCACTTCCAAGCTCTGAACCATCAATAATTGGGTGCTAACAACCAATTACTGATGTTAATTGGAACTCAATAAAATTTGTGTGTGCATCTGGAATAGGCATGTTGGGGGCATTCTGAAAAGTTACACAGAATTACAGAATACTGCCTAACCACACCTAACCTGGGCACCAGCATTTACATGACGTTTCAGCAGGCGTAAGTCTGGCGCCCAAAAGTTATGCATGGAATCTGCACTAAAAGCTATTCTACAGAAGGCAAAAATAAAATCATTGATGCAGTGCAGACCTCAATATGTATGCTTTGAAAGAAAAACAAGAGAGAGGAGATATGATTGAGAAATTTAGATATCTCCACGGCATAAATGCACAGGAGGAAGTCTCTTTCAGTTCAAAGGAGGCTCTGGAACAAGAGGGCATAAGATGAAGTTAAAAAGGGATAGACTCAGATGTAATCTGAGGAAATACAGTGGTGGAAATAAGTATTTGATCCCTTGCTGATTTTGTAAGTTTGCCCACTGACAAAGACATGAGCAGCCCATAATTGAAGGGTAGGTTATTGGTAACAGTGAGAGATAGCACATCACAAATTAAATCCGGAAAATCACATTGTGGAAAGTATATGAATTTATTTGCATTCTGCAGAGGGAAATAAGTATTTAATCCCTCTGGCAAACAAGACCTAATACTTGGTGGCAAAACCCTTGTTGGCAAGCACAGCGGTCAGACGTCTTCTGTAGTTGATGATGAGGTTTGCACACATGTCAGGAGGAATTTTGGTCCACTCCTCTTTGCAGATCATCTCTAAATCATTAAGAGTTCTGGGCTGTCGCTTGGCAACTCGCAGCTTCAGCTCCCTCCATAAGTTTTCAATGGGATTAAGGTCTGGTGACTGGCTAGGCCACTCCATGACCCTAATGTGCTTCTTCCTGAGCCACTCCTTTGTTGCCTTGGCTGTATGTTTTGGGTCATTGTCGTGCTGGAAGACCCAGCCACGACCCATTTTTAAGGCCCTGGCGGAGGGAAGGAGGTTGTCACTCAGAATTGTACGGTACATGGCCCCATCCATTCTCCCATTGATGCGGTGAAGTAGTCCTGTGCCCTTAGCAGAGAAACACCCCCAAAACATAACATTTCCACCTCCATGCTTGACAGTGGGGACGGTGTTCTTTGGGTCATAGGCAGCATTTCTCTTCCTCCAAACACGGCGAGTTGAGTTCATGCCAAAGAGCTCAATTTTTGTCTCATCTGACCACAGCACCTTCTCCCAATCACTCTCGGCATCATCCAGGTGTTCACTGGCAAACTTCAGACGGGCCGTCACATGTGCCTTCCGGAGCAGGGGGACCTTGCGGGCACTGCAGGATTGCAATCCGTTATGTCGTAATGTGTTACCAATGGTTTTCGTGGTGACAGTGGTCCCAGCTGCCTTGAGATCATTGACAAGTTCCCCCCTTGTAGTTGTAGGCTGATTTCTAACCTTCCTCATGATCAAGGATACCCCACGAGGTGAGATTTTGCGTGGAGCCCCAGATCTTTGTCGATTGACAGTCATTTTGTACTTCTTCCATTTTCTTACTATGGCACCAACAGTTGTCTCCTTCTCGCCCAGCGTCTTACTGATGGTTTTGTAGCCCATTCCAGCCTTGTGCAGGTGTATGATCTTGTCCCTGACATCCTTAGACAGCTCCTTGCTCTTGGCCATTTTGTAGAGGTTAGAGTCTGACTGATTCACTGAGTCTGTGGACAGGTGTCTTTCATACAGGTGACCATTGCCGACAGCTGTCTGTCATGCAGGTAACGAGTTGATTTGGAGCATCTACCTGGTCTGTAGGGGCCAGATCTCTTACTGGTTGGTGGGGGATCAAATACTTATTTCCCTCTGCAGAATGCAAATAAATTCATATACTTTCCACAATGTGATTTTCCGGATTTAATTTGTGATGTGCTATCTCTCACTGTTACCAATAACCTACCCTTCAATTATGGGCTGCTCATGTCTTTGTCAGTGGGCAAACTTACAAAATCAGCAAGGGATCAAATACTTATTTCCACCACTGTAGTTCTTTACGGAAAGGGTGGCGGACACATGGAACAACCTCCCAATGGAGGTGGAGGAGATGAGGACTGTACTTGAATTTTAAAAAGCGTGGGACAGGCATGTGGGAGCTCTTAGGGGAAGGAAAAAATAGTGGATAATATGGATGGGCAGACTGGATGGGACATATGGCTTTTATCTGCAACCATTTTCTATGTTTCTGTTTCTAATTTAGTTACCTTTTCCCTGAGATGGTCACAAATGTCTCATCACGTTGCGCATCTAAATGGTTTCATATATTTAAGATATTTTGTATCCAACTGCTCATCTGGACCTACGTATTTTCTGACATTTCTAGGGTAGATGTATTTTGCATACAACTTTTTCAGGAACAAAGGATTTTGGTCTATTGGGGTGTCCTATGTCAGAAAATGTTAGCAACCAGATTTACCATTGAAAACTTTTGTCTTTTATTCCAATCGGTGCACCAATTTACTTGAAATTGTGTGTATCAAAAAACTGACAATACTTCCTCAAAGAGAAATATTCTAAGCACGATTCAATATGGAGAAGTTTTTGAGATGCTTATCCATAAAAGTGTTTAAAGCATTCCATAGCCTTAATCTTCATTCCAAAATCTTTGGGGGGGGGGGGGGTTTTGTTAATCAATGAGGTGAGCTATGTGTATATGTTTTACCAGAGATGATATTCAAAGCGATTTAACCAGCCAGAAATAGCTCCTGGCTAATTATATCACTTGTGCAGGACTATCCGCTGATATTCAGCAGCACTTAATTGGTTAGTGCCGCTGAATATCACCACTAACCGCTAAACTCAAAGCCAGCTATTCTGTGGGTGGTCTGAGGGCGGAGTCAGCACTTAACCGCCTAAGTTTAGCTGTCAAATCAGACCTCGTAAAAGTCATTCCTATCTTTATGGGGTGTTGCTTATGTGATTAAGTGCTGAATATGGCACTTAACTGCATAAGAGACAGCTGTCTGCATAAACTTGGATAGCCAAATGCTTTTTTACTTTGCTTTTGCTAATGTTAAAAAAAAAAAACCATAAATTGCAGTTCTTGGACAAGAGGGGGGAACTTTATACCAAGAATCCTATCCTGAAAGTTCAACAAAAAGGTATGTGCCTTTATAAAATAAACAATCAGACGCAGCCTCATTAGCACATGGATTTATTACACCTGTTCTAAAAATGGTGTCAGCTTTGTGCATGTATTGTAAGTATGTTCTTGTGTATTTTATAATATATGAATGTACATCACAACTCTATGTCCACTCTACCCATACTATGCCTACCTGGAATACCTATAAACAGCTCATGTAAAAGGAGGTGCATTCTTTTTGGCCACCAACTTTTTATGGGCATATACTCCCACACAATAAGGACCTTTTCCCACATGTAAAACAAGCTTTTCATGCAGAAAAAAAATTATAAAATTACTCCCATACTGGGGAGAATTCAGTAAATGGCACCCAAAGTTAAACACCAGGAAGATCTGTGCTAAACCGCTATCCTGCAAAGGGTGCACCTAACTTTGGGCACTAGATTTATGCCTTGTAAAAATTGGTGTAATGCTGGTGCCAACTTAAGCTCGGAAAAAACATTATTTTATAAAACCAAGCCTAAATCCTGGGAATGCCCCTGACCCACCCATGCATCTCCTATGGCAATGCCCCCTTTGAAGTTGCATGTGAGAGAAGTTAGGCACTCAGGGGCTGATGAGCAAAGATAAATACGACAGCTGCGGGAGAACTTACCCAAGTCGCAAACAGCAACTGATGCTCAAATGAGATGCATGAAAATCCCTTTGTGCATCGGTCGCTGTCTGTGACTCGGGTGCCTATCAAATGCAAAGAACAGGAGTGTTTCACTGCCGGACTCTTAGAAGCCAGCACCTCTGTGCCTGCTGTCTATGAAGGCAAAACAGAGCTCTGCCAAAGTGTTTGATATGGCACCTCCATGCCTATTGTGAGCCTCAGAAGATAAACAGAGCCATGCAGAAAAGCAGGAAATCAGGAACTCTGTGCTTGCCCTCTGTTTGCCTCAGAAGCTGAACCAAGCCATGCTTTAATCAGCAACTCTGTGGCTGCCTGCTCTGCCTCTGAAGCTGAATAGAAGAAGGACAAAGGATCAGTGAAGTCATCATATCATGGTCTGCCTGGGCTTTTTATCAACTCCACCTTACCACTGTTTGCTGGTAAATATAGAGTGATTGAGGGACAGAGGCTGGGAGAAGGGGGATCAGCCCCAGAGTTGCCAGAATGGATGAAGAGGGTTCCTCTCCGACAGCTCCAGTTGTTAAAGGTAGGTACTTCTTTCTGTGCATCACACAGAATGCTCATTAGAATACTACTACTACTACTACTACTAATAGCATTTATATAGCGCTACCAGACGCACGCAGCGCTGAACACTCAATGACATCACCTGTACCAATGTAATGCCCCCTCCCCCCAAATCAGTGTTGTGCGCCTATGCAATTTTATTGCCAAATGTATTTGTGTGCTGAAGGCAAGAAGGCCCATCCCCTGACTCCTGCTGTACAAACTTATATCTTGTAGAAGATTCAGGATTCACAGGGACCTGGAGTCCCTCCGAAGGAGGTTCCGGCGAGTGAGGCGGGACTTGGGAGAGCCCTGAAATAATCAGGGCAGTGCGACGGTACATGAGGGCTCGACGTACATATTAAAAACAGGACACCTGTACTCATGTGTAAATTTTGTTATTTAATAATGCAACTGTCCTGTACAATATCAGTTCCCATGTGGCTAATAGGCAATTAGTAAGTCATAACACCTCTGTCCCAGATCAATGCCCTCCCATGAATGTGGCTGCAACTTCCAAGTAACCCCCTCTGAAATGAATGAGATGACATGCCTCACTTCTGTATCCCCCTTTCTGGGTTGGGTGGGTACTGGTTCCTGGTAGTCCTGCCTGAGGTCCTACTCTTAGTGGATGTCATTGCCTCATATTAAAGTTATGTGCTAATCCCCCTCCCCACCAAAAAAAAAAAATACAAAGAACAAAAACAGGTCAGCCAACCCTAGTCACAAATCATAATGCAAACATGCTGGTGACCAATGAGTGTCGTCTGCCAACATATCCTGTCCTGTGTGTTCTGTGTCAGACCAGCTTCCAAGGTTCCCTGTCATGTCATCTCATGCATCTCACACCCCATGGGTATAGTCCAGGGGTCACCACACCTTTCCCCATCCCCCGCCTCAGGCCACCCAGCTCCTGCACTATGCAAGTCATGTTGGATGTGCTGCTCTCAACCACAATCCTTTTACATACACAGGGTGCCAGCAGCAGCAGGAGGAGGAGGTGGCCGAGGAGGGCCAGGAGGAGGTCGAGGAGGAGGCCGTGATAGAGGAGGCCGTGCTAGAGGAGGCCTCACCACCTGCAGCACCATCCTCTTCCCCAGCTCCATCCCCTGCTCCAGCCCCATCCTCTTCCCCAGCCCTGCGCCTCCTGCAGCAGCTGGTAGATGTGTGTCTCTGACTGTCTTCATATCTGGACTAAAAGCACACCTTTATGGTGCTGTGTTTATCCCCTAACCACTACTCACTTGCTCAGTACCCTTACTCACTATCCCCACCTTAGTAATTCCCTTACCTCTTACTTGTCCTGTCTGTCTGTCTTAATTAGATTGTAAGTTCTATTTGATTAGTAGTAGTGTGTGTAAGTTACTACTGTTTCACAGCTTTGGGGCCCTTCCCCACTCCCTCCTCTTTTCCCATTACCAAACTCTGCATATTTCCTTCCCACACCTCTGTGCTCTAGTCACTGTGGGCCACATGCATGAAACTTAAGGAGCCAGTAACCTGGTTCATAAAGCAGTTCTAGGCAGTCTAGCAAGTCAGTAGTAAAACAAGACATGCTCAAATGACCTTCACTTTAACAAATATACAACAAACAGCTTGTCCACAATTTGTGAGCGGTGTCCTTCTCTTGGCTCTCCGTCCACCACCTCTAACCAGCTGCCTGTGGGGCTCTCTTTCACATCGGTGCCAATCCCATTCCTCCTCACCATCTCTTTGCTGGGTCATCAAGTGTGGGGCAATGTATATGAATGCTGAAAGACAAAAGTGGGTTATTTTCACCAACACACTTCCTCCCCTTGTGCTATACAGGTGATGACTCTGATGAGGCTGACCCTAGTGGCCTCCAGTCCCAGCAAAGCAGTATAGCAGCAGTAGAGGCTCACCCTCCACCACCTGCAGCAGTAAAGGCTCTACCTCCACCACCTGCACCAGCAGAAGTAGAGGCTGTACCTCCACCACCTGTAGCCTTTGCTGATGAAGAGGATGCAGAAAGGGGGGCACCTCCTCGCCAGAGGCCATCCAGCCAGAGGAGGCAACTACTGAGCATGATCACTCAATTGCTGCGGCACAATGTGCACATGGAGGAGTACCGGTGCCAGAAATTACAGCTGCAGCGGGAAGCCCACCAGGAAGTGCTCCAGGCGCAGCGGGAAGAACAACAAGAAGTGCTCCAGGCCCAACATGCTATGCTCCAGCAACTCCAACGGCTGGAGCATAGCATCGAGGGCCTGTGCCCTAACCTCACAACACCTACTCCAGCCGTGATGCAGCACCAAGAACTGGCGTACACTTCCTCCAGTGGCCAGCAACCACCGGCTAAGAGGAGGATCTTGAGATCGTCCACCTCCCCAGCCACTGGTGCAGCACCCACCACATCAGCTCCCCTTCTGGGTCCTGTGCCCAGATTACAGCCCACAAGGTGGCCGGACTTCCACAGGGCAGCCGAGGCAGCAGGCTGCTGTGTGGAGACAGAGAAGAACAGTGGGAGCAGCCCATCAGAGGAGTCCGAACAGACTTCCCCTGCAGCACCAACTGCAAAGGAACATAGTGGGAGGGGTAGGAGGGGACGGGGACGGGGAAAGTGATGGGACATGCTGGAGGGTGAGGGTTGGTGGGAGGGGGGGTGGGGTGGTGGTGGTGTTATGTAAATACTTATGTGATTGATAGAAATAAATGTCAACTTACTCTCACAGAAAACTTATCTCGATGAGTCTTTGTCTGGCTCTGACCCCCAGCTGGTGAGCAGTAAGCTCTGCTCTGTGGGCGGGAGGTGGAGGGGGCTCCTGATCCTGCTCATCTGGTGGCTGTGGCTCCTCTGGGAGGGCCTGTCCTCTGCGCAGGGCCAAACTGTAACATGCAGCAGGCCACGAAGATCTTGGCCACCTTTTGGGGGCTGTACAGGTGCTCCCCTCCAGAACGGTCCAGACAGTGGAAACGGTTCTTCAGTAGCCCAAAGGTCCGCTCAATGATCCCACGGGTGCTCCAATGTCTGGTATTGTATGTCTCTTCTGACCCTGGTTGTGGGTGCACCACGGGGGTCATGAGTCAAGTCCTCTGTGGGTAGCCTCGGTCACCTTTGGGGAGAAGCAGAATGAGAAAGATGAGTGTGTTATGTTTGGGGCGGGTACTTTGTGGTGGTGGGGGGGGGGGTAGAATAGTGGGTTGTGGAGTGAGCTGGAGGAAGACAGTGCTGAGGGTTGCCCAGTAGAGGAGGTATAGTTTGGGTAGATCCATGCTGCACTTACCTAGTAGCCATCCACCGGTGATCTCCCCTTGCTCAAACCTCCGGAAGATGCCCGAGTGCTGCAGTACATATGCATCATGGGTCGAACCTGGGTAGCGGGCACACACATCTATGATATCCCCCTGGGCGTCACACACCACTTGAATGTTCATCGAGTGAAATGCTTTTCGGTTTCTGTAAGTGGCCGGGGGGGGGGGGGGGGTCTCAATGCAACATGTGTGCAGTCAATCACACCTATGACTGAGGGGAAGTGAGATACAGCATAGAAGGCAGCCATGTTGTTGTGCAGGGCCTGGGGGGTGCTGGGGAAAGTGATGTAGTGAGAGGTGTGGGTAAGGAAAGCATCCAGGAACTGGGTGAGACAGTTTGAAATAGAAGCCTGGGTGAGACCTGTGTTAACAGCTAATACAGACTGGAAACTCCCAGTGGCCAGAACAGAGAAAGAGATGCAGTGATTTTGAGGTGGACAGGGATGGGGTTATTCCTATGGGTCCTGGGCTGAAGGAGGGGTTGGAGCTGCTGAACGGTAGCCCTATCGAAACGGTACCTTGTCAGACATTGCTGGTCACTGAGGTCTAGGAAAGTGGTGCGGGCCCTGAACACTCGGGGCCGTGAGTACCTCCTACGGTGTGTGGCCTCTTCCTCCAACATGCAAGCCGCCAGTGAATTTAGTCCCTCCATTTCCCCACCAGTGCAAGTAGTAGTAGTAGTAGTCAAACAATAGCACCACACAGAAGCTCACTCCCACCACACCCTCTGTGTGTGCTCACATACACAGCTGCAGCAGTACAGGGGAGAAAGAGACAAATAGAGGTAAGGGAATACAATATAAACGTGGGAACAGTGAATGGTGAGGGGAAGGGCTGATAGAGGAAGGAGTAGTGGTATCTGGGTTTGGGGGCTAGAAGGGGTAGGAAAAGATGAATAGGTAAAACACAAACGAGGCAGGTGAGGGTGAAAACGTTCCGACTAGGGCACACAGACAAAGGTAACAGGTACTCAACACACTGAGCTTTCTCTGCAACCAACAATTCAGCTCTCCCAACAACGATCTCGCCACTCTCCAACTCCACACAATCGCTAATGGGTCTAAAGACGATTTCCCCCTTACTCTGGTCGCTTTTATTTTGGGTCTAACCAATGATGCCCATGTTCTCGCCCATGCAAAACCATTTCGCTATCTGTTATACGTTGGAGGCGGCCATCTCGTAACACCGCCCCTAACACGCCCCTGACACACCCCTTGTTAGGGCGTCCGTAGCTGGGCATACGCGCGCTGAGAGCGCACTGAAAGTCCTGTTTTGATTAGGTTTGGGCACCCTTTGCTCATGGAGATGTCTATATGCCTATTGGGGCGAAATCTGGGCGCCCATCACTTTCGAAAATAAGGCTATTTGTGTTCCAAAGAAATTTTACAAGTAATAGGTCTAATATTGTGTAACAGGATTTCTGGAAAAGTATTGGCAACTTGCTAAGTATATAGTTGATTTTGGGCATAAGAACCATTTTTATTGTTTCTAACCTACCCCACCATGTGTGATGAAGTGGGTTCCATGAAACCAATTGATCTTTGACCATATTTATGTATTTATTTATTTATTCATGACATTTATACCCCACATTAGCCTGAAATAGTCCTACTTCCTGTACACATTAATTGATTTGATTTTTATCTATTAGATTGTAAGCTCTTTGAGCAGAGACTGTCTTTCTTCTATGTTTGTGCAGCGCTGCATACGCCTTGTAGCGCTATAGAAATGCTAAATAGTAGTAGTAGTAAGTTCAATGTGGCTTACAAACAAACAATAAAGTGAATAAAACATAATAATGTACAGAATATAACACAAATTACAATAAGTTCAAGAAGCAAATTAATACAGTAAGTAACCAGGAATTTAGACTATCTTAAGGACAAACAAATAATTAATGGTGGATAGGTGAGAGCATAATTAGGCAGGACTAGATGGGAAATGAGATTAAGAAAAGGGTTTGAGTAAAATTCAAATAGAGTTCTTTATATTCAGAAAGGTCAGACTGTAGAAATGTTTAATATTGTTTTAGTGTTTATCTCTATAGTTGTCTCTAAGTCAGGTATAAGGTCTAGACCCATATATCTTAAACCTCTGGAAGACCAAACTAAACCATAGGGTACAATAATATCTGGAGTAGCATATACATTCAAGAGAATTACTTTTGTTTTTTACATATCGACTTTATACCCAGAGAGTTTTGCATAATTTCTACCAATTTTTTTTAATGAGGGATTGACTTGCTTGGATAAAAAAAAAAAAAAAGAGTATGGTATAATCTGCATACCACTTTCACGTTTAAGGAGTGGATGCAAATGCCTTCAATATCTATATTTTCCCTGATTGCAATGAGGCGAGGTTCTAGGGCTATATTAAACAAGAGGGGGGAAACGGGGCAACCTTGCCTGGTACCTCTCTTCAAATAGAGATATTTTGAGAAAGAATTATTTGCTTGAATCCCGGCAGAAGGATTATTGTAAAGATTTTTAACTTTATCGATATATGAAGTTAGGGCACTGAACTGGGCCATGGTTGTAAATAAAAAGTTCAACTCTACCTTATCAAAGGCTTTCTCCATGTCTATTGACATGGCCACTATTAGGTGGAGTTGAGATTTCACTATGTTAGATGTTTCACGACATTTTTATTTCCGGCACAAGGGAATCGTTTTGCTATTCATTATCGCAAATAAAATGTACATCATGTAACAATGCCCATCTCATGCCCATGATACCGCCCCGAAACACCCACTCTCAAAATATTTTTCTTTCAGCAAATATTGGACATAAATGTCTTGGGTTTTTTAATTATATGGTTTAAACTTTTCCTGTGAGAAACACATCCATATGTCCCTTGTGCCACTTTTTGCGCGTTCTTTTCTTCTGAAAATGAGCTCCTAAGTATCTGAGACTATAGGGTCACTTACTAACAGCATGTTATAGTTATAGGTGGCTATAGTTTATTTTATTTTTTTATACAGCTATGTTTAAATATTTAAGATCACAATGATGTACATTCAATGTGATATTTGCCACTTCTTTTATTCCTATTGGCCCCATGGTAGATAGTGCATGCTAACCATTAGTAAATGAACCCCCTATATAATATTGCATGGACCAGAAACAAAAAATTAAGGAGACCATAGATTTCAATAATAATCTTAAATTGTATTTAAATCAGACTAACCCTTTGACCTTTCAACTTCTTCAGCTCCTTTTCCATGAGCATGTTTGCTTCGGTTAACACTTGACAGTCTGTTTTTATCTTGCTATATTTCTAAACACAAAATATATTCAGGTTATTTTAGGAAAGTAAAAAACCTTGTTCAATTAAATTTAAGCAACGTAAACCCTACTCAGAGTTCCATAAAATCAGCAAAATGGTAATGTTTTCTTAAACCGGTGCTAAAGAACAAATATTATTATTTGCTGCATTTGTATCGCACATTTTCCCACCTCTTTGCAGGCTCAATGTGGCTTACATTATGCCGCAATATGTAAAGAAATACAAGAATACAACAACGTCAATAGTCATTGAACATTAAACAACCAAAATGGTGAAAAGACTACCGACTTCGACTACCGACTGGGAACACAGGTACATCAGCATTGACAATAAGTTGTTCAGTACTTCTAATTAAATAAATAAATAAATAAATAATTCTAGGTATTTATAGTTTGGAATTGAGGCTTACTTTGAGGCAGTTAGATCCTTTCACAAGGTCATTTATAGGTATATTCACAATGTGAAAAAAAATGTACGGTAGTGGCCTTTTCAGGTGTACCCATTCAGTGACCCAAAACACAATTTTCCAGTTCCAGCTTCCCTTCTCCAAGCCCTAAGAATAGCGTCAGTCCTCCCCCTTCTTCAAGCCCCAGCAGCAGCAGCTCCCCCCTTTTTCAAGCTCCAGCAACAGCATCAAACCCCCTTCTCCAAGCCCCAGCAAATTAATGTCAACTCCCTACTCCCACTTCCAGACCCCCTACATTAGCCCCTCTCTCCCAACCCTGGGAATCAGCATCAGACCAATCCCTCTCCCACTCCTAGCCCCTGCATCAGCCATCACCCCCTCTCTCTGAACCCTGAGAATCAACATCAAACCAATCCCTCTCCCACTCCTAGCCCTGCATCAGTTCCCCATTTTTTCCAGCTCCAGCTGCCCTTCTGTTGCTTCACCGGTTCTTCACCATCTGTGCAGACAGCACTGTGAAAGGCTTTGAACTTAAGAACAGGAAGTACCTGGTCTCGTGTTGTAAAGCCATTCTAGTGCCAGTGGCAGAGCTGGCATAACAGCAAAGAGTGTTCTAATCGAGCAAAAGTGGTGGAAACCATGTGAGACTACTCCAAGCTAGATTTACTTCAGAGAGTTTTCCCTGTTGATGTTTAGGACCTTTGAGTAGTCTCACGTGGTTTCCACCACTTTTGCTCAATTAGAACACTAATTGGCAGGAGCAAGAGGAGAAGCTCCCACCACAGGCAATGAACTCTGCCGCAGCAGCTCCAATGATATCACCTGACTGCAATGGCAGCTGGCAGGTGATATCACAGCTAAGGATGAGGCGATTTTATGGTTATAACTTAAAACCCCAAATTCCCCTTCAGGGGGTGTTTTATTTAGATATTCAGTTATATTAAAAAACAACCCTAAAAACTGCTGTTCAAGGGATGACTGTTTTTTTTTTTTAATTTCAAGGGAGACCTAGATCTTCAATAAAACTTCAAAAAAATTTTTGTTTTTTTATCCTTCCTAGGGAATGGAAAGGAAAAGGACAATATATTGTAAGGATCACGCGTGAGACCTGTGCAACAATTTTACAATAGATGCAGGACATTTGAACCTTACACAAAACATCCCACAGTATACAAATACTTAAATGTAGTAAATTGAATAAAGCCAAGAAATAGCAAAAAAAAAAATTTAAATAATAAAAAGAAGCAAATACAACAAATTCCTATCTACTTAGCCCACTAAACAAGAATGAGAATTCAATACAGTAACTAAACAAAGGAGCTTAACATAGGGGCCCTTTAACAAAGCGCTGGTAAGCCAAACGCGGGCTTACTGCACACTAAATCAGAACTACTGCCGACCCAATACAGCCACTGGCAGTAGTTTCAGCTTGAGTGTGCCAGAAAATGGGGTTTTTTTAGCACAGCACTAACCCAACGGTAATTATAAGTACATAAGTGTTGCCTAGGGAATGGAAAGGAAAAGCAAATAGAATCCCAATCCAGGTCCCCTCACCTGTCCTCGTCCTATCCATGCAAACGATTCCGGGATGTCTCCAATCTCATCTCTATTCCCCTCCTCCCCCCCTCTTCCCTCCCCTTCTCGTGTGCCCTGTGGAATGCCCGCTCGGTCTGCAACAAACTTTCCTTCACCCACAATCTCTTCATCTCCCATTCCCTCCAGCTGCTCACCCTAACTGAAACCTGGCTCACCCCCGACAACTCTGCCTCAGTCGCGGCCCTGTGCCATGGAGGTTATCTTTTCTCCCACACTCCCCGCCCAGTTGGCCGCGGAGTCGCGTTTCTACTTTCGCCCTCCTGTAGTTTTCAACCCCTCCTCCTACCGCAGTCTCACTGCTTCTCATCCTCTGAAGTTCACTCCATCCGTCTATTCTACCTGCTGCCACTCAGAGTTGCAGTCATTTACCACCCCCCTGATAAGTCCCTCCCTTCCTTCCTTACCGACTTCAATGCCTGGTTCTCCGTTTTTCTCGAACCCTCATCTCTGTCCCTCATTCTTGGAGACTTTAACATACACGCTGATGACCCATCCGACTCCTACGCTTCTCAGTTCCTCACTCTGACATCCTCCTTCAACCTCCAGCTGAGCTACACCACCCCTACTCACCAAACTGGCCATTGTCTTGACCTCGTCCTCTCCTCTACCTGCTCACCCTCCAATTTCTGCGCCTCTGCACTTCCTCTCTCAGATCATCACCTGATCACCTTCAAACTTCATCACCCTCCCCCTCAGTCTCACCCAACACTAACCACTACTTTCAGGAATCTCCAGGCTGTCAACCCTCCCAACTTATCCTCTTGTATCTCTGATCTCCTCCCTTCCATCATGTCCTCCGAGTCTGTCGACAAGGCTGTCTCTGCTTACAATGCCACTCTCTCCACTGCTCTGGACACACTTGCCGCTCTCTCCACTGCTCTGGACACACTTGCACCATCCATCTCCCGTCCCACAAGGCGTACTAATCCCCAGCCCTGGCTGACCCCTTGCATCCGATACCTTCGCTCCTGCGCCCGATCTACTGAACGCCTCTGGAGGAAATCTCGCACCCATACCGACTTCCTTCATTACAAATTCATGCTATCCTCCTTCCAGTCCTCCCTATTCCTTGCCAAACAGAACTATTACACCCAATTGACTAGTTCTCTCGGCTCCAACCCTCGTCATCTCTTCGCCACCCTTAACTCCCTCCCATCCCCCACCCCCACTCTCTCCTCAATCACTAGCTGATTATTTCCGCGACAAGGTGCAGAAGATCAATCTCAAATTCACTACCAAGCCACCTCCTCCTCTTCACCCTTTAACCCACTCCCTCAACCAACCAACCCAGGCCTCCTTCTCCTCTTTTCCTGATATCACCGAGGAGGAAACCGCCCACCTCCTTTCCTCCTCGAAATGCACCACCTGTTGCTCTGATCCCATCCCCACCAACTTACTAAACACCATCTCTCCTACTGTCACCCCCCCCCCCCATCTGTCATATCCTCAACCTCTCTCTCTCCACTGCAACTGTCCCTGACACCTTCAAGCGTGCTGTAGTCACACCACTTCTCAAAAAACCATCACTAGACCCTACCTGTCCTTCCAACTACCACCCCATCTCCCTTCTACACTTCCTCTCCAAGATACTTGAATGCGCCATTCACAGACGCTGCCTTGATTTTCTCTCCTCTCATGCCATCCTTGATCCGCTTCAATCCAGTTTTCGCCTCTACACTCGACAGAAACGGCACTCACTAAAGTCTGTAATGACCTATTCCTTGCCAAATCCAAAGGTCACTACTCCATCCTCATCCTCCTCGACCTATCCGCCGCTTTTGACACTGTCAATCATAATTTACTTCTTGCTGCACTATCCTCATTTGGGTTCCAGGGCTCTGTCCTCTCCTGGTTCTCCTCTTATCTCTCCCACCGTACCTTCAGAGTACATTCTCATGGATCTTCCTCCACCCCCATCCCACTCTCTGTTGGAGTTCCTCAGGGATCTGCCCTTGGACCCCTTCTTTTTTCAATCTACACCTCTTCCCTGGGCTCGCTCATCTCATCTCATGGTTTCCAATATCATCTTTATGCTGACGACACCCAGCTTTATCTCTCCACACCAGACATCACTGCGGAAACCCAGGACAAAGTATCGGCCTGCTTATCCGACATTGCTGCCTGGATGTCCAACCGCCACCTGAAACTGAACATGGCCAAGACCGAGCTCATTGTCTTTCCACCCAAACCCACTTCTCCTCTCCCTCCACTCTCTATTGCAGTCGATAACACCCTCCCCATCTCATCTGCCCGCAACCTCGGAGTCATCTTCGACTCCTCCCTCTCCTTCTCTGCCCATATCCAGCAGACAGCCAAGACCTGTCGCTTTTTTCACTATAACATCAGCAAAATTTGCCCCTTCCTCTCCGAGCACACCACCTGAACTCTCATCCACTCTCTCATCACCTCTCACCTTGACTACTGCAACCTACTCCTCACTGGCCTCCCATTTAACCATCTATCCCCCCTTCAATCCGTTCAGAACTCTGCTGCCCGTCTTATCTTCCGCCTAGACCGATATGCTCATATCACCCCTCTCCTCAAGTCACTTCACTGGCTTCCGATCAGGTACCGCATAAAGTTCAAGCTTCTCCTACTAACCTACAAATGCACTCAATCTGCAGCCCCTCATTACCTCTCTACCCTCATCTCCCCTTAAGCTCCTACCCGTAACCTCCGCTCACAGAACAAATTCCTCCTCTCAGTACCCTTCTCCACCACCGCCAACTCCAGGCTCCGCCCTTTCTGCCTCACCTCACCCTAAGCTTGGAATAAACTCCCTCAGCCCATATGCCAAGCCCCCTCCCTGCCCATCTTCAAATCCTTGCTCAAAGCAGGGACTATCCTTCTTTGTTAGATTGTACAGCGCTGCGTAACCCTGGTAGCGCTTTAGAAATGCTAAATAGTAGTAGTAGTAGTTGCCATACTTGGACAGAATGAAAGCCCATCAAGGCCCAGTATTCTGTTTCCAACAGTGACCAATCCAGGTCACATATACCTGGCAAAATCCCAAAACAGTACAATACATTTTATGCTGCTTATCCCAGAAATAAGCAGTGGATTTTTCCAAGTCCATTTTAATACTGGCTTATGGACTTTTCTTTTAGGAAGCTATCCAAACCTTTTTTAAACCTCGCTAAGCTAACCGCTCTTACCACATTCTCTGGCAACGAATTCCAGAGTTTAATTACAAGTTGAGTAAAGAAATATTTTCTCTGATTCGTTTTAAATTTACTACTTTGTAGCTTAATTGCGTGCCCCCTAGACCTAATGATTTTAGAAAGAGTAAACACAAGCGATTCACATCTACCCGTCCCACTCTACTCATTATTTTATAGACCTCTATCATATCTCCCCTCAGCCGTCTTTTCTCCAAGCTGAAGAGCCGAGCTGTTTCAGCCTTTCCTCATAGAGAAGTCATCCCATTGCCTTTATCATTTTTGTAGCCCTTCTCTGTACCTTTTCTAATTCCACTATATCTTTATTGAGATGCAGTGACCAGAATTGCACACAGTATTCAAGGTGCGGTCGCTCCATGAAGCGATAACAAGGATTTATAACATTCTATTTGCTTTCTTTGCTGCCGCAGCACACTCAACAGGCAATTTCAAAGTATCGTCAACAATGACTCCTAGATCCTTTTCCTGGTCAGTGACTCCTAACATGGACCTTGCATCACATAGCTATAGTTCAGGTTCCTCTTTCCCACATGCACCACTTTGCACATAAGTGCATGAAACATGTGGAAATTATACAAGTTGGTTCTTAATTATAACAATAAAAGTTTTGTAAGAAGAATTAAACTTGAAGATTTAAGTGTCTAACTTGGATGTGGAATTCAACAGTGAAAATTATCCCCTTGATGTTCTTGATATTGGAGGGTTGATAGTTTGCTGTACTAACACATATGTCATAAACATTTTACATCCATAATACGTGCATAATTATGAACACCTAGGGGCCGATATTGAGTCCCAGGGAGGGAGCCCGGCTAACTTCCGTGGTCGGCATCGAACCTGGAAATTCAATACCGGGACCGTATCCGGCTGCCAGCTTTAAATTTCAGGGTTTTTTTTGGCTACTACAAATATAGCATGGCTCTCTCAGGTGAATATTATTGATCAGTGGCTAGCCCAGTCATCGAATATGTCATGTCTTTTCCCCATATGAGAAAACCAAGTAATAACTAAGCCAATCTGCCACATAAGCAGATTTAAATCTCCCAGCAACAGCATCTCTCCCTTCATTTCTAACTTTTCGATATTTATTTATTCATACTTGTATCCCACAATTATCCAAAAATTAGTTTTGGTTTAATGTGGCTTACATTTAACAGCTCTTAGAGATTACATTGATTCAATTACATTTACAAGGTTGTATGATGCTGTGTTTTACAGTGGTTGGCAAGATAACTATTAGTGCATATGGAATAATCATTGGGTTTCTTGAGAAGATATGTCGTAGTTCATTTTTTAAATGAAAAGATGCGTTACAGTTAGAGGTCGTGTTGTGTATTGTTGATTGATTAGTACATATTTTACTCATAGAATTTCCTGAAGAGGTGGGTCTTTAGGTCTTTTCTGAACTGGAGGTAGTTCGTGATACTTCCTATGACTATGGGAATTGAGTTCCACAATTTTGAATCCAGGTAGCTAAATCCTGCTGTGTAGGTGGACTTGTATAGTACGTGTTTGCAGTTGGGCAGGTGAAGTAATAGGTAACCTCTGGCTCCTGGGTTTGCATTTCTTGGTGATAGTTTGATCATGTCTTGTATGTAGTCCGGTGACATGCCAAACAATATTTTGAAGATGATTATGCTGGTTTTGAAAAATAGTCTGGCCTTGATTGGGAGCCAATGTAGCATTATGAGTAGTGGGGTTGCTCTATCATATTTTGACTTTTTGAATATCAATCTCGCTGCTGTGTTTTGGACTGTCTGCAACGATCGTAGTAAGATTTCTTTGAAGCCTACATATGCCGTATTACAGTAGTCTAGTTGGGACAATATCGGTGTCCATACCATAACATGGAATGATTGTCGGGAAAAATAGTCTCTGATTCTTCTCAAGTTTCCATAGTGTTTTGAAGCTTTTTGACGTGATTGCAGCAACTTGGTCTTCAAAGGTCAGATGTTTGTCGAGAATGATACCTAGTATATTTATTTGTGTTTCGATTGTGTAAGATTGTTGATCTGTTATGAGGTTGTGGTAAGTAGTGGTATTGTGCTGGCTGGATAAAACCAGGAGTTTGGTTTTGTCTCGGTTCAGTTTAAGTTTGACAGTTGTGGCCCAATTTTCCATGAGGCCATCCTTTTTTGGTCTTATCCAGTATCTCTGTGCTGCTGTTGTTGAAAGGTATGTAGATGGTGACATCGTCTGTGTATATAAAGAGGTTTAAACCCATTTTTCCAGTTTCTTGCCAAGTGGAGCCACTAGGACATTGAATAATATTGGTGATACTGGGGAATCCTGAGGAACCCAGCATTCATGGATCCAGGAGGCTGAAAATTCATTGGACATCATGACAAGGTAGGATCTAGTTCTTAGAAAACTGTTGAATCGGGCTACTACTGCTCCAGTTAATCCTATGTTAAACAGGATCATTAGTATTGAGTGATCTACTAGGTCGAAGGTGCTTGACATATCGAATTGAAGTAGTAGTATTGACTGGCCTTGTCTTACCATTCTTCTGAATTTTGTGCTCAGGGTGGTTATGACTGTTTCATTGCTATAGCATGGTCTGAAGCCTGATTGAGAGCTGTGAAGGACTGAGTAGTGCATTAGGTATTCCATTAATTGCTGTGCTACTAGTCCCTCCATTGTTTTTGTCAGCAGTGGCATTGATGCCACTGGTCTGTAATCACTGATCTTTCTGGTGTCATCTTTAGGGACTGAAGTATGATGTTGCCCTTGTCCTGTTCTCCATCTGAGTCGGTGGTCTCCAAACCACACTTGTGTGGATGTCAGCGCCATCATATTTTTCCAAGACAGTCTACATTATTTTATCCTATCCCTATGCCCCCTGCCTCTCAATCACTTTAATATTATTTCTGACATAAAGCTCATCCCCTTATGTACCACCTTCCTTCCCAAAAGGGGTCCCAACTTAATTTGCAACATTAAAACAATACATCAACATAGCATAATATATAATACATCAATATAACATCACAAATAAGTAGAAACCTCTAATGCAGCATCTACTAAGGAAGTTAAAAGCAGTATCACATAACAAACAAAATTCACTGCCTCCCCATCCTAAAATATTTAAAAATAAAATACATAATGGGTCCAATATTCAAAAAAGCTGAGCTCCTAAATTTAGGCAGCTAGGTTAGGTTCCTAAGGGCTTCTTTTACAAAGCCAAACTAGCAATTCCCGTGTGGCAAATGAGGAAGCCATTAGGAAATGAATGGGCTTCCTCTCATTTGCCGCACCAAGAATCGGTAGCGCTGCTTTGTAAAAGAGGGCCTAAATTTGTACTCTATTTTCAGGCAAACTTAGGGACCCTTTTACTAAAGCTTAGCGCTTGTTAACATCTGTTAGCATCGCTAAGCTTTAGCAAAAGGGCCCCTTAGGAATCTAAGGAGGATCTTCTACTAACAATTAGTGCACGCTCTCTACGGCAGGGCCTATAGGAATAAAATGGGTCCTGTGGCAGATAACATGTGCTAATCTTCAGTAAAAGGCCCCCTAACATTTCAGTTGAAAATTTCTCCTAAATTTGGAAGCTTAAAATGTATGCTCCTGTATTTAGGCTTGCCGTTCATTTGCCTAGATATAAGAGCCTTATTTAGATGCCTAGTGCTGAAAATCAATTCTAAGCAGACAAAAGAAAAAAGTATGCACAAAAGGCCCCCCCACCAAAAAAAAAAGACAAAACAGACCTCTGTGTTTGGAAAAAAAAAATTAATAACTGCCAGGTTTGATTTAGAGGTCATCTCTGTTCAGGCAGCTACTTTTGACATTTAGATCATACACCATATTGACTAGCAGAAGACATATGGTCTACGAATTTGCTGGTTCTGTATATTGACCCAGTGCAGCCTGTTGGCAAAACATATCAGTTATGGTGTAAATACTGGATGCTATTAAATTATTATTTATAAAACAGAGCTGTTTTGTCTTTTTGGGCCTTTGAGTAAACCTTTTTCATTTGACTGCATTTCTTGTGGTACACTTACTTCTCTAGCTTTTGTTTAATCAATTCTAGGCTCCTAAATTTTCCCCACCCTAAATCTGCCCCTGTTGCCTTGCCAACCACTGTTTAGGTTCCTAAATGTAGACATTTAGCATAAATTTCGGAAGTCAGCCCTAAGACAGAGGGGTCAATTTTGGAGACTAACTCTCAAAGTTAGGGGCATGGGTGCTCTTGACCTTTTCTCCAGAGATCATCAAGCTGCTAAGCTCCTTACTTGCTGTACTGTGTGTGTTGCAGGGGGAGGGGTCAGACACTGGCACCACAGAAGCTCTATCATCATGAATGTTGTAGTTAGAAGAGGGGGCAGATGTTGAGGCCACAGAGACCTTGCTGTGACATGCACCTGGGGACACTGAAGTCACAAAGTTCCTTTCTTGTGTTTGGGGGAGGGGGAAGAGGACGGGAAACTGGGCATACCGCCCCCATTAGCTTTTCACCAAACCAGTTAGCACATGGTTATTTCCTGGCAGCTAGTGACCATTACACTTTTTGGAGTTAATGTCTATGCTAGAACTGACATAACACTATTGAAGGAAAGTCTAATGTACTCTCACTGAAATTTTTTACATATAATATTAAGTCTTGTTTTAACATGCACATTAACATTTTACTAAGATGCACGTTAAAACTTACAGGCAGATTCTATGTGGAAAACACACATATTCATGGAGAACTACTAAAAACTTACAGACTGTACATCACCATGATCTTTTTCAAGCCTGAAAAACATTTGAAACATAAGTTTTAGAATTGTCAGAGACAGAATTAGATTTGCATCAGTAGTTTCTAACAACAGAGAAAGTAATATAAGAATTTAAGATATGCCGTGCTGGGTCAGATCAAAAGCCCATTCAGCCAAGCATCCTGTCACCCATAGTGGCCAATCTAGGTCAAAGGGTAGTACAGATCCCAAAAAGCAGATCCATTCCTTGCTACTCATTCCCATGGATATGTGGAGTCTTTTCAAGTGTGCCTGGCTAACAATGCTATGTGAACTTTTCATATAGGGACTTGTTCAAATCTCTTTTAAGCCCAGCTATGCTAGATGATTTGATAAAATCCTCTAGCAACAAATTCTACAATTTAATAATTTTTTAGTGAAAAAATACTTTCTCCAATTTGCTTTAAATCTGCTATTTGTTAATTTTATGAAATATCTCCTAGAAGTGCAGGTAGCACTATGTTATTGTAAATCTTTTTTATTGACATAAAATTCAATATAAACAAACATATAACTTCAAAATCACAGAATACAGATAGAAAAGATCATCCAACTTTCCCACATTCGTCAATGAATTTTTCCCTTTTACCCCCAGACCCCCCACTCCCCCATCCCTATTACCTCTTAGATCCAAATCTGTTTATTAAGATTCAATTCACCACCATAATCCTCCACATCATTACCAGTATTATAATGTTACCACAGAGTGTACATCTATGAAATCACCTCCAAGGCCTTATTCCTTATAGCCCTTCACACATTCTCATCATCTCTGCCATTGATATATCAATGTTCACACAACTGACTAAATGAACCAGCAGACTATTTATTTTCTATCTCTTTATATATATATATATATATACCCCCTCCTCCTGTATACCCTCCTCCCCTACCCTATCCTATGTCCCACCCCTCCCCTTCATCAGAATTAATTTTTAAAATGACATGGTGTTCAAGATGAGATTTTAAAGAGTAAATAATCATTCCCACATTACCTGTTCTATCCCACTCATGATTTCTTTTAAACCTCTACCATATCCCCTCTCAGTCATCATCTTATCTAAGCCGAAGAGACTATCTTGTGTAGCCTTTCTTCATAAGGGAGCCATTCCTGTCCTTTTCTGATGTCCTCTTTTTCAGTTCACTATATTGTTTTTCAGATGGAACAATCAGAACTGCACCCAATACACAATGTGCAGTCACACTATGGATCAATATAGAGGCATTATAATATTTTATTTGCTTTGATGACCACCATAGCCAACTGAGCTGAGGATTTCAATGTATTGTCCACAGTGAGTCCTGGATGGCGACTCCTAAACAGAAGTCAACATCTATGACAGTTTAAGATATTATGGCCATTTCCATTAGAACAGCAAGCTGGTTCCAGGAGTAGGCTAGTGGTCAGTGTAGTGGACTGTACAGAAAGGGACCCAGGTTCATATCCCACTCTAACTAGTACATTTGTGGTGGAAATTGTGAGCCTTCCAAAACCCAAAAAATACCAACTGTACCTATACATAGGAGACATTTGCAGACCTGAGCACTTTTGTAGTGGTGTACAATTAGGCAGAATAGGTTTTTAGGTGTTCCTGGAGGGCTCACAATACAAAATAAGGGTGTTAAGGTGGGATTTGTGCCTGGGTCCCTTTATGTGAAGTTCACTGCACTGACCATTAGGCTGCCTCTCTGCTCTGCTGGGATGTTTGTGTGGCCAGTTTACTAGGAATGGTGCCACACAGCCATCTCTATGGCTTCTTTTTGTGCGTTTTTCTCTAGGACTTTTTTTTTAAGTAGCAAAAGAAATACATACCGAGCACAAAAATGTCCAGACAATAGAGATTTTCAAAATAAAAACAAACAAAAAAAAAAAGACTTTTTTTCTGGTTCAAAAGTTATTATGTTCAGAATGAGAATTTTAGACATTTTCATCAAAACATCTACAATTGGACTTGGACATTATATCGAAAATTCCCCTCTACACGACTTATGGTTAATACAGCAAAAGATATTGCCACCGAGTACTGAGTCAAAGGGTCAAAGGTTTATACAATCAAGCTTTTTTTGGTTTCTTTCTTTCTTTTGGGCCCCTTTGTACCTTCATCTGATCATTGTATTTTGCAGTTTGGGTTAGTCTTCACCTATCAGTTTTGCTTGTTGTTTGTCTCAAGTTCTTTTCCAGGATCTCTGTTCTCGGTTTTGTTTGGGGTTTTTTTTTTTCCATTTATCCTGTCTTCTTCCCTTCCTCTCTTCCATCTAACACTGACATTGATCCTTCTTTTTCATCTTTTATCTCCATTTCTCTTGTCTGCCTTTTTATCTTCCTATAGCTAGATTGTAGTTCTCCATCTCCCCTTTCTGGTCTTCATTCTTCCTCCACTTCCTCTGCTTACCTTTCTAGTCCTCCCATTTTGACCTGTATCTCTTATTCCTTTCTTCAGACTATTTTTCAGTCACTTTCTAATTCCCAATTTTCTTCATCTGCTCTCATCCCTTCTCTAGCCTCATCTACCTCCACCTCTCATCCCCTCACCAAGCCCAGTTCTTCCCTGTCACTCATCCCTTCTATACTTCCGGTTCCTTTCTTATTTCTTATCACCTTACCCTGGTTCCCATTCTCCCTTTTATTTCCCCATTTCTACCCTCCTTCACCTCCTTCAAAGAACCTTCCCCTTCTTTTTTTTCTCACCTTCTCCACAGTTCTCTCTTCCTCTTTCTCGCACTTCCCCAGCATCCATTGTGTGTCTCTCTCTTACATTCCTAGCATTCATTCTCCACCTCTTTCCCTATACCCCCCCTTCCTCAACATCTGACTCTTTTCCTATATTTATTTACTCTGTCACCCCTCCTTATCTCAGCGACCACCCCTCTTCTCCTCAATACCATCTTCCACTACATATGCCCCTACATCCCCTGGCCCCTAGTTACTGTCCTGCTCTTCCTTCTTACACCCTCTGCATCAACTTCCTTCCTCCACTGGCACCTGCCAGCATCTGACCTCCCAGACACAACTGCTGTGTCAGATCCTAGCCCCCTTCTCCTAGCCCCATCATCAGAACCTTTTCCCAGAATCACTTCCCTTCTCTCAACTTAACCTAAAGCTGCAGCAACAGCCGATCCCGCCCTTTCCCCTATTCCTACCATCTGCCAGTCAGCCCCCTCTGCAGCCTCCTTGTCTCTCTGACCTCTCAGCTCTCAATACAGCTTCTCCACGTCTCTGTACTCTCCTCTCTACCCACCTCCTATCAGGTATCTCCATCTTGACCCAGACATCCCTTCATGCTCTATTATCTCCCCCTCTCCTCTCTCTCCTTCAAACCTTTGATTCTCCTAGTGCTGCAAACTTCAATGGTGAATTGCAGCACAGTGGCCAGTGGAGCCTCACGCTCATGCGTTCTGCAATGCTCTGCCGGTCCTCCCCCCCTCTGCAGCAAAAAGTATGTGTCATAAGGGAGGGGCTGGGACCACCAGAGCCTTGCAGAGCATGAGGCTCTGCGGGCCACTAGGCTGCGATTCACCATTGAAGTTTGCAGCACTAGGAGAATCAAAGGTTTGAAGAGAGGGAGAAGGGCTAGCGGGAACCAATACAGCATGTAGGGCTGAATCAAGATGGAGATGCCCGACGGGAGGTGAGCAGAAAGGACAGAGACAGGGAGAAATGGGTTCTGTGCTGTGACTGGGACAGCTGGAACCTGCAACTCCCACTCTTAGGATCAAAGGGGTAAAGAAGAAGCTTGGCTCTGCTGTGCATTTCACAAGAAGTAAAGAATATAAGGGTGACAGAAACTTTGCAAATACTGTTTAGGTCTATTATGCTTGATATACCACCCTTCCTGACAACATAACAAGTCAGTTTACAAATTAATATATTAAAATATTAAAACTGGACAGGAATGCCATTTAATTGATAGGATAGAGAAGAGAACCAGAGTAAGCAGGAGTAAAGAGGGTAAAATCATTTAGGAATTTAAAAGTATTTGTAGACAAAGTTTTGTTGCCCTTGAACTGCTGCAGAAAACACAGCGAACAACTAAAACAATCTACAGTTCTGGTCATTGACCCTGATAGGCCTGTTTAAAAAGATGGGTATTCAAAGCTGAATTAATTCTGCAGAATGATTCTTCTATCCTAAGAGACACAGGGATTGAATTCCAGAGCATGGGCGCAATCAGAAAGAAGGTACTATGGTGAATTTAATCTAGATATGCATGTCATATAGGAGGTATATAAGACAACCATCATGCAGAGTCTTCTGTCCTCACAATGTTTTATCACAAAGCTTGACAAAGAGCTAAACCAGCATTAGCATCACCAGGGAAACACTCAAAAATCTTGATCCAATTGTTCTTTAATGCAGTTAATCCAAAGGAAAAAGAAAAACAAGCACTGACTATTGAGATGTATTGGAAATAAGAGTGATGAGAATTTGTTCTTAACCAGCTCCCTCAGACAGGAGAAGCTGGTGAACTCAGCTACACAAACTGGCTGATGAATTTGTATACTTTAATATGTGGTAAAAACACAATGAAATCATAGAGATTTAAAAAGGTTCAAAGCAGTAAGATTACAAGAGTGGTGTATATCAAGTGAACATTCTGTCTCACAGACATGATGGGGGCAGGGGGGGACAGGCTCCTTATCCAAAATACTTGAAGACAAAGCAAGTCAATAAGGAAAGCCCATAAGACACTGGGAGCAGGGAGCATGTGCCCAGAAAGAGACAATTACAGAAGAACTACAAAATATAGAAACTAGTAGTTCACA
Source organism: Microcaecilia unicolor (assembly GCF_901765095.1). Classification (NCBI taxonomy): domain Eukaryota; kingdom Metazoa; phylum Chordata; class Amphibia; order Gymnophiona; family Siphonopidae; genus Microcaecilia; species Microcaecilia unicolor. Next base: position 96,972,029 of record NC_044031.1, read on the forward strand.
ATACAACGGTACTTAATATAATCTGCTCACATTTAAATGGGTATCAGTATCAGTAGATACCACTATTTTAACTCTCCAAATAATCAAACATAATAAGCCTGCAAAGTTCATTCATAAAGCTGGGTCTTTGTTGTTCAAAGAATTTCTTCTTTATCTCAGGTTCACTGTCATCTAGGCAATTTCTTCTTTGCTGCCTTGAAGGAGCTGAAACGAGAAACAAACAACACAAAACAGAACAACATAAACAAAGAGTCTCTGATCTTTGAAATGGACAGGAGTCCATGGAATTCATGTCTCTTCATGAGGCATGAAAAGCACCCTTTTGGTGACAGGTCAGTTGAAGGTCTTTGCTGTCCCTTGGTTCATAGTCTTGATTTTAATCTTGCAGACTTTTCCATTATTACTGGGAAATGTCTTGATTACAAATCCCAAAGGCCAATTATTGTGCTGGGCTTGGTTGTCTTTAAGCAGAACAAGGTCACCTTCTTGGGTAGATTGCCATTTACTACAACACTGTAGAGTTGGAATGTACTCACGCTTATAGTTACTCTAAAAGGAGTTAGTAAGGTTTTGTACTTGTCTCCATTGATATTTGTAGAGGTCTTTTTCTACTGAACTCTCCTGGTGCAGTTGGAATCAGGGGCGTAGCTACGGGTGGGCCTGGGTGGGCCCAGGCCCACCCAATCTGAGCTCAGGCCCGCCCAATTTATCCTGATAGGCGCAGCTTAACAGTGGGAGTACACAGCCTTTCTGCCGTGGCTCAACCACATACTATTATGCAGCCTGCAGTACAGCCAGAAGCTCTCCTCTGGTCCTCCTCCGCAGTACCAACCTTTTTTTTTTATAGTGCACCCAATAGGTCCTGATCCAGAAGTCTGTCGTACATTGGCTGTCGTAGCACGGCGCCACACGCCTACTGCCCTTCCTCCAAGTCCGACCGTCCAGTTTCACTCTCTCTGCCTTGTCTTGCCTGAACCCCGCCTCCTCCCCATGCACACAAAGACACCACAGTGGCGCACAGGAAAGGCTTCCGGCTGCTGCCGGTATCGCTGCTGCCGCGGGCCGTGGATCCCCTACAGTGGCATCGCTGGATCAGGATAAGCCTTTTGTTGATCCACCCAGGCCTCAGCATTCCCCAGCAACACCACAACACAGGAGCCAACACACATGGAGCACAATGCTCGGTCTCCACCATCTGCAAGGCAAGCCCAGCCGTCTAAGCCAGGTAAAATAAACATTTTTTAATGTGTACTTAGTGTAATGCTTGCTGGTGGAAAAATATACCTTTTTCTCCCTAGGCAGTGAAGAGCTCACCTCCACCAAGAAAACCACCAACAATACATTTTAATAGCGCCTAGGTTAAAATTTTAAAAAGCTATATATATTTTTCATGTTGTGAGTTTTTCAGTTGGGTTTAAAAAAAAGTTTTAAACTTAATGCAGGTGGGCTTTTGGGTGGAGGTGGGCTCTGCAGTGCACAGGAAATTTAAAAAAAAAACCCAAAGGTCTTATACTTAATTCTGGTGGGCTTCAGGGTGGAGAGGGGGAGATGCCTGACCATGGAGAGATGGGTAGGGGGTAGGAAAGGGCTGATGCTGGGCAGGGTAGGGCTGATGCCTACCTATGTGATGGATGGTGGGGAAGGGAAGGACTGATGCTGGGCTACTGGGATGGATGGGGATAGGGAAGGAAGGGCTGATGCCGGACTCAAATATATTTACCTGTTTTGAATAATCAGGCATTTACATTTGTGATAAAGCAGAGTTTGAAGGATATATGCCATTGTTGTAATTATATTGCAGAATCCTGTCTTGTGTGTTGAAATGTTTGCCATTATTGTAGACTTATATCTGGTCAAGTTTATGTTGATGCAGAGCAGCTATTGGGCAGACTATTTAGAACTAACTCCAAGATCTACCTCTCCACGCCAGGAATCTCAGCAGGAATCCAGGCCAAAGCATCAGCCTGCCTGTCTGACATTGCTGCCCGGATGTCTCTATAATATCACCAAAATTCGCCCTTTCCTTTCTGAGCACACTACCAGAACCCTTATCTACACTCTTATCACCTCTCGCTTAGACTATTACAACTTGCTTCTCACAGGTCTCCCACTTAGCCATCTCTCTCCTCTTCAATCTGTTCAAAATTCTGCTGCACGACTAATATTCCACCAGTGTTGTTATGCTCATATTAGCCTTCTCCTCAAGTCACTTCACTGGCTTCCTATCCATTTCCGCATACAGTTCAAACTCCTCTTATTGACCTAAAGTGCATTCACTCTGCAGCTCCTCAGTACCTCTCCACTCTCATCTCTCCCTACATTCCTCCCTGGGAACTCCGTTCACTGGGTAAATCTCTCTTATCTGCACCCTTATCCTACACTGCTAACTCCAGACTCCGTTCCTTTTATCTTGCTGCACCATATGCCTGGAATAGACTTCCTGAGCTGGTACATCAAGCTCCATCTCTGGCTATCTTCAAATCTAAGCTAAAAGCCCACCTTTTTGATGCTGCCTTTAACTCCTAACCCTTATTCACTTGTTCAGAACCCTTATTTTATCATCCTCACTTTAATATTCCCTTATCTCTTGTTTGTCCTGTTTGTCTGTCCTAATTCGATTGTAAGCTCTGTCGAGCAAGGACTGTCTCTTCATGTTCAACTGTACAGCGCTGAGTACGTCTAGTAGCACTAGAGAAATAAGTAGTAGTAGTAATTCAATCATCAAGTGCATTCAAAGGCATTATCCCAAGAAACACTATTCATACTTGTATACATAGTGCCCACCCATATTAGCTCTGGGCCCACCCAAAATGTCAGGTCTGGCTACGCCACTGGTTGGAATAGTACCAGTCAAAAAGCATACCTGGTGTCAAAATCAACGGTGACTCAGGATCAGAACATACTGGAACCAGAGGTCTTGCATTTATAACGGCTGCAACCTCTACAAGAAAAGTGGTTAGAACTTCATGTGTTATTCAAGTGGGCCCAGTTTCTGAGAGCATGGTGTCATGGATGCAGTGAGTAATCCCAATCATGCATTTTCAAGATCCTCCCATATGTAAAGAGTGAGGAGAACTGAATACCCATGTACATTTTTGATCACACAGATATCTTTCAATGGTGGGATTGTCGATCTACTGTAAGCAAAAGTGATATCCAACTCTCTGCAAGTGCCCACAAAGTTGGTTCCACAGTCGAAACGGATTTGCTTAGCTGGACTTCTGAAAGAAACAAATTTTTGCAGAGCATTTATGAAGCTTGAGGTATCCATCGACTAAATGAGATGTGTGAAAACTCATGCAAATGAACATCTCAACCCCATATTTGCTGTTCACCCATCCACCTCTTGTACATCGTGACATGACTGACCAGGGTGCCCCATAGGTGAATGGTGCTTTGTTGCTGAGTCAGTCTGCTGGCAAATCTGTTATTCCTTGTTCTTGATGCTTGACACCTAGTTTGCAACAATTAACACATTTATAAATTACAGAGGTAATGCAGCATTTTGCTCCCACAATCCATAGTCCTGCAGTTCTGGTGGCTCCCTCTGTAAAATGTCAGCCTTAATGTTTGATTTGCTCATGGTAATGATGCACAAGCAGAGTAGATATGTGGTGTCATCCTGGAACAATGAGAGGATTCTTATCATCCTCGTCCGTAGCTGAGACAGCCACCAACTCTAAGAAGGTCATTCTTTAGTCTTCCAATCAGCGAATTCTAAATAGCTTCTGGTACTTCATTGTACTGTTCGATTCTTTCCCACATCTCTTTCAATCCCCTAGAGGAGTCATGCAGATAAGCATATTTTAATCCCTTTACACATTCAGCTAATTCACTTCCCAACCATTTTATCATCAGATTCCTTTGAGGTGAGCTTCATATCTGATATGGTATCCTCAAAGTCAGTTTGCCATCCCCTGTAGCTTTCAGGATGGTCATTGAATTGGGTAAGCTGCAAAATCACCAAGTGTTGCAAGTTACATACCTTGCTAGATCTTCCCTTTGTGAAGGTTCAGCCTGAATAACAAAAGGCATTTGTGGCGGCTGTAGTGAGACCTGCCTTTTTGCTGGCTGTCTGCTTTGCTCTTTGAACAGTGGTGTGGGATATGGATGCTCAGGTGCCTCCTGTTTGAGCAGAGTATGTTTAGCTGATGCCCTGCCTGAGAGCAACTGCCCAACTCTTTCTTGCACCCAATCACTGTGGTGCACTGGAATCTGTGGCTGAAGTGAAGCATTGTCCTTGGTGCGCGTACCTGGAGCATGAGCCAGTGGTATTGCATCTATATGCACGTGAAAGTATAGATCACTGTGGTGGCGGTTGGCTTCAATGGCAGCAGTTCCTTAGGCTTGCTTCTCTCAGACATGGCAGCAACTGGTGAAGAACAGCATATTTCTTCAGCATTTGAAGATTCTTCTGGGTCAGATTGTGCTTGAGCACTGGTATGTACTGAAGCATGAGCCAACACAAGCTTTGGTTTGTTGAGCAGGATCTTCGGAGGTAATGTGGCTGACCTGGCTCTCCCTGCCATCCTGCTTTGTAGCTGCATCAAGAGCCTTGATTTAGGCCTTCAAAGGCAGCTGCTTCTTTTTCTTGCTGAATCATTTGAAGATTAACATCCATTTCTTGCTGCATCATTTCCAGTTCAGTTCTTTTGGCAGCCATTTTAATCTTTTTCAGCTTCAGGGCCGCTTCTTGGCTATAAAGGACGTTCTTTAGCTGCTCCTGAATCCATATGCAATATGATAACAACTGAAGTTGGGCAGACTGGATGGACCGTACAAGTCTTTATCTGCCATCATTTACTATGTTACTATGGTGGACCAGCTTGAGTGGCCTGTCTTATATGATCTTGAAGATCTTGAGGTATGCCTTGAGGCACTAGAGTGTTGTGATGTATTGTCCCTTATAGGATCCTTTCAAACTCTGCCTTCCTAACAGTATCTGTTACCATGCTCTGGCATGTCAAATCTGTAGCTTGTTGTCTATCTCCTTGGGGTAGGTTCTCTTTGGTATTAATTCTGATTAAGGGTTGGCAGTACTCTTTTGACTTGTGCTGGTATTGCTTATAAATTGACTGCAATTGTAGTATTTACACCAGTGCTTATCCAAAAGAAGGAGGTGTCTGTCTAATTCGACTTAGAACCTTCCCCACCATCAGGGCTTTTATGTGCTGCATTTGAAATGTCATCTGGCTCAGCATAATTTTCTGCACAGTCTGATCAATTATTTCACTTTCTTTTATATTAAGCTGTACCGTGGCTTTGTAACTACATTTTTCTTTGGACAACCTTTGAGAGATTGGTATTTGAACCTTGGCTCTGTCCCAAAATTGTTTTCAGGCCCTGCAGTGCTAGGGCTGAAGCTGGATTTGCAGAAAGCTCCTTCTAATGATAAATCTTTTGCTGTGAGCAACCTGCAGCTGCCTCAGAGCTAATTATGTTTGCATCTCCAAACTAAAGCATGCACTATACACAAGCAGCTGACCTTCTGACCTTGCAGCAGCTGGATGCAGTTCTGTACACTTCCTGCCCTTTCACCCAAAATTTGCTCTAGCAAGCATTATAATTCTTAGTTATATTCACAAAATTAATGTTTAAACGCAAATGCAATCTTTCATTCTGTTTCTTACAGTTCACTCTGGTAAGCTTTCACTGAATGAAGGCAAATGTAATCCTTTTCAGTTTCTCTAACTGCAATCTTCCTCTTAAACAGATGTTAGCATTCCTCTGACTTCAATATATGATGCTTTGAGTAAATGTTCTATTTCAACTGCATTGTAAACTTTATCACTTTGAAGCTCCCTGAAGGAAATTCAATTGTGTTTTTATTCTTCTGAACTCATAATTTTTCATCATGTGGATTTGGAAAACTTAGGGTTAATACCTTTAGTCTAAAAATGGTAGAAAATCGCCTCTAGGTTACATAAGACAAAGTTGCAACTCTCAGCTTTTACATTGATTATGCCCTTTCTGAGGTCAATGTGAACCGATTGTTTTTGGAAGTTCAGAGGCCCCAGGAAGAAGAGTAGGACCTAATGCACCAGAAGCATATCTAAAGATAATCATGGCCACTGAAAAAACTGTTTTCTCTCCCTTTGTAAGGCAAGAGAAGTTCATAGAAGATAACTGACTTTTGATAGCCAGTAGTCTGTCACATAAGTTCTCTTCTTGCTAGCAATTTATTTCTCTGAATAAAAGGAAACCTAAATGACCACTCTGCTTTGAAGTGCTAAATCTATCAGCCTGAATCAACAATTTGGTGACCTGGGAGGAGGGGCTTTGTATTGAGACTTGCCCTATAGATGCATAAGGTAAAAGACTTGTTTTTTTTTTCTCTGCTCAGGAATTCTATCAGTGTAAATGGTGGTTCCCAGTTGCAACTTAATGATTAACGGACAGTGCTGCAATTCGAAGGGTCGGTGAGCGTGAGCATCCTTTTTTTTTCAGAAATATGTGTTGCGTTTTTGTGTATGTATTTGTGTCAGTTTGAGGTTTTGTGTTTCTATTCACTTGTATTCTGTTCTTAAAATTTGGGTGGTAGCCTTTACAAGAAACAATTGCTGCTTGGAAGTGTTATAAAAAATACTTATTACTTATTTTGTTTCCCTAAAGGCTATTCTCTGCTGCTTGTGAATTGTTTGTATTGATCAGCATTGCCATCTTGTGGGTGAAGTGAATATTGCATGTATTTTTGGAATTTCCCTCATTTATTTGGCTTAAATTCAAGTGGGTTTAAATTTAATCTCAAGAAACAAAAGAAGGAACCTATAATAAATAGGGCTATTTATATTTCATGACCTAAAGGACATTTGTGGGGAAACAAAATCTTAAATCTTTTCTGAATTGTTTATTGATTGGGATTATATGTGTAGAGTGGATTCTCAAATTGCTTAAGTCATGGAAAGTCCAATGAGAGGACTTTTAGAGTTTAGAGGATCTAAACTAATCTGGCTAGGAGTCAGATTATAGGTCTTGTGAAGTCAAGATCTGACAGACAAGCAGGTGCCCTGCCTCCTGATTATCATGCAGAGGATAACACAGAGGAAGATATAGCAGATTCATCCGATTCAGGGACACCACAGGGAAAAAAAATCATTTGCTTTTCCAGATACAGGGGACAAACCAGACAGTGTGACAAAGGAGCATATAATGTGCCATTTAATGGAGTGGGCTGAGCCTAAATCTATAGAGGCTGGAGCAGGGTTAGAAAAATTATATAATGATTTGTCCCTTAATGAGCTGCAAGAAAAATATACAACAACTAAAGAAACTCATGACACAGAAGTAAAGGGTTTGCTGAAAGATTTGATGACATACACTGGCTGTAAAAGTATTGACACATGAGAAATCAGAAAGATCATAAAAAGTTGCCTTACCCTGAGTTATGTGCTTTGCATCAAAACAATTCCAGACTTAGGCACATTAGTGCTAGTAAACAGGTCCACTGCTTGTTTCTAAGATAAGCAGCATAAAATGAATTGTACTGTTTTGGGATCTTATGGATTGGCTACTATTGGAAAGAGGATACTGGGCTTGATGGACCTTATGTACTTATGAAATCCTGAAGAACTGCTAGAAAGCAGGACCAAAAATCTAAAGATGGAAAGTAAGATCGCTGAGCCTACTCATGAAGATTCTAAAGACTGTGAATCAAAAGCAGATAATGAAGAAGAAATGTATGACGTAGACAGCATCATTGATACTAAGATTGAAGGAGGTAAAACCCTCTATAGAGTGCACTGGAAAGGTTACCCACCTGAGCAAGACACATAGGCACCAGAAGAAAATTTAAAGGACTGTAAGGAACTCTTCCCTGATGCTAGGAAGGATGATTTGAATTTGATATTTCATGTTTCCATAGTTAGTTTAAGCGTTGTTTTTTTTCTGTTATTGCTTTTGTTATGATTATTGCATTCTTTCTACTTTTTGCTCCTGTGCCAGTTAGGGCTGTTCCTGAACATAATACTGTTATTAAGCTTTTGAAAGAAGTTATTGATGTTACTAATGCTGCTGATTGTTGGATGTGTCTTCATAAACCCCTGACCTCAAGTACCAGTCTCCCTTTGTTGGCCTTCCCTTTAAGTGCTAAAGTCTTAACAACACAGGGAACTCCACAATGGGAAGAATCAGAAGGAAATAAACCCCGTCAATTTGGCAGATTTAATGAGACTTGGACAAAGAAAGAATTATTCTCTCCAAACTCTTTGACAGTTCACCAAGTACATCAAGCCTATGTATGATTTAGAGGGTCAGGAAAAACTTCTGGGCGCTTCTATAGGGTGCCAGTGGCTTTTCCAACTGCTCCTGGACTGATGGGAAGACAGCTCCCCGATAAGGGTTTTGTAAACTGTACCATCAACTTCCTAATAACAATGATTGTAGTGATGCCCAGGAAGATGGGAGGGGATGCCCTGTCCAAACTGATACTGTAGACTACTCAAATAATAAGACAATGTGTGCTCCTTATGGTGCCAAGGCCAAATTTTTTACAGCCCCTTTTACATGTTACTATAATTTTGTGTGCATGTTTCATAGTCACTTGGTTATTTGATGGAAAAGGCATTCTTCCTTGAAAGTAAAGAAGCCTTAAGGGGACACTATTTCTTGTGTGGTCACTTAGCTTATCAACATCTGCCTCCTGAATGGGGAGGAACCTGTACAACTGTGTAGATATATTCACATTTGACCATGCAAAATAACTATTCAGAAATTATACCTTGACCACATATTTCCCAGATCACTAGTAAGACTATGATGCTGCAGAAATGAGATTTGGAAGAATCTAAATTCATAGTGAATGATTTATTTATCACATTTATACACCACATTTTCCAGGCTCAATGTGGCTTATAATAGACCAAAAAGGTGATCAGGGTGTAAACCCCTTTGGAAATGGTAGCATTAGAATACTCATGCAGTAAGAAGGCTTCAGGCTGTAGTTCAAATAATGGCTCACGATCTAGCCCAAGTCATACGACTTATTAATAAGGAGATGGCCCAAATGCATGAATTTACAATTCAGAATAGGCCAGTCTTAGATTAATTACTTTCTACCCAAGGAGGTATCTATGCCTTTGTAAATACTAGCGTTTGTGTTTATGTTGATGACCAATCTCAGATATTGTTACATTCAGCAGCCTATCTTGAGAATCTAACTTACATTCCAAAAAGCTCAGCTAAGGGTTACAGTTACTGGTATTGGTCCTGGTTACCCAACTTTGGTTCTTGGGGAAGACAAATTGTACAGATTATAGCTGTAGTGATTATACCAATACTAATAACTTGCATTGGATTGCAGTGTTGTGTGCAATGTCTTCAATATTTTGTTAAACAGAAACCACCTGCCATGACCTCTTGTATAATATATGCCACAAATCAATTAGCAGAGGAACAGACTGAGGGCCCTGTTTACTAAGCTGTACTGTAGGTGTGTAAACATTTTAGCACATGTTGAAAATTAGCATGCACTAATGCTAGAGACACCCATAGGAATACAATGGGTTTCTCTATCATTAGCGCATGCTAATTTTTAGCGTGCGCTAAAAAGTTAGCGTGCCTACAGCACAGCTTAGTAAACAGGGGCCCTGAGTATGTAGATTTAACCATTGATGAGATAATGAGATTGTAAAGAGATCATCTTAGAGATAGAAGCCATAATGAATAATGATGAATGTTCTCTAAATGATTCCTAATGGAGATCATATGAAAAGAGGGGAGAATTGTGGATTCGGAAACTTAGAGTTAATATCTTTAATCTGAAAAATGGTAGAAAATTACCTCTAGGTTACATAAGACAAATTTGCAACTTTCAGCTTATACACTGACCAGGGCATAATCAATGTGAACTGATTGTTTTTGGAAGTTCAGAGGCCCCAGGAAGGAGAGTAGGACCTAATGCACCAGAAGCATATCTAAAGATAAGCATGGCCACTGAAAAAAAAACCTGTTTTCTCTCCCAAGTTCCTAAGCTCCAAAATAACAAGTTTATTTTATTCAAGAAGACGTTAGTATTGTTTCAATAGCTGAGAAAATATTATATATTAGATTAGATATGTTTTGCAGCAGTCCTGAAAGTAACCATCTGTATCCTACTTATCAATCAAAAGTCCTATTTCTTCTGCATTCTTGTTGACCTATTGATTTCTTTGAATAGAACTTATTGTTAGCTGATCTTCAAATGTACCAAGTTGATTTTGCTTAATTGCTTATATAAACTGTATGCTCCCTTTGTAAGGCAAGAGAAATTCATAGAAGATAACTGACTTTTGATAACCAGTGGTCTGTCTCATAAGCTCTCTTCTTGTTAGCAATTTATTTCTATGAATAAAAGGAAACCTAAATATTACATTATACAGGACTTCTTGTCTACAAATACCAGCATTTTAATTCATTGTGGATAACAATAAGAGTCAAGGAGACAGAACTCTAGAAAATACAAAAATAGTGGAAATTACAAGTAGGAGAAGGTAATAACATCCAGGATATCATGAAAACAACAGTAATCTAGTAAATCAGCTGTTCATAAGTCAATTAATTTTTTAAACAGAAATGTTTTGAGAGATTTTTGGAAAACTTGATAATTCCTTATCAAGAGAATCTCTGAAGGAAGAAGGTTCCACAAACAGACAATCCGGTAGTACAGAGAAAAATCAAAAAGTTTACTTGATCTAACAGACTAAACAGAAGGAAATTTTAGCAACATTTGACAGAAAGTTTTCATAGTATTATTTGAAGTATGATGTAGAAATTCCACTATATTGCATAAAATGGTGCAAAATAATCTTAAAAGCAGAAGTGCAAAGTTTGAATTTTACCCTGGCCTCAACTGGCAGCCAGTGCAACCTGATCAGCAGCACAGTGGCTTATGTAAAACTGCCAACTGAAAATAATCATGTATGCTGCTGTATTTTGTATGAGCTGAAGATGTTTAATAAGCATCTTTGTGCAACCATTAGAAAATAATATTACAATAGTCCAATCTGGACAAGGTCAAAGCTTGAAGCAATAATCTGTACTTATCAGGGTCAAAGTAGTTCTGGATCATTCTCAATTTTCTCAAGGTTTGGAAGGACTTCTTAATCAAGGACTTTACATGAATAGAACAAATGAGTAAACTGTCTACTTCCACCCCCAAAACTCTAGAGCAAAAATCAAAAGAGAAGATATTCGCTCCAATAGAAAATTGTACAGGAAATTGTGACAAGTCAAATAGATCCAGCCAGAGGAATTTAGTTTTTACTGGGTTTTATTTAAGTCTACGAGTTGAGGTCCAATCCTCAATAGCCTGTACTTGACTCTTCATTTCTAATAAAGTGCTACTCCAATCCCCCATTATCGGTAGAAATAAGGTGATATCATCTACATAAAGCGAATGATACATACCTGTAGCAGGTGTTCTCCAAGGACAGCAGGCTGATTGTTCTCACGACTGGGTTGATGTCCGCGGCAGCCCCCACTAACCGGAAGAAAACTTTGCGGGCGGTCCCGCACGCAGGGCACGCCCACCGCGCATGCGCGGCCGTCTTCCCGCCCGTGCGCGACCGTTCCCGCTCAGTTGAATGACAAGCAAAGGAATGAGTAAAACGCAACTCCAAAGGGGAGGAGGGAGGGTAGGTGAGAACAATCAGCCTGCTGTCCTCGGAGAACACCTGCTACAGGTATGTATCATTCGCTTTCTCCGAGGACAAGCAGGCTGCTTGTTCTCACGACTGGGGTATCCCTAGCTCTCAGGCTCACTCAAAACAAGAACCCAGGTCAACTGAACCTCGCAACGGCGAGGGCATAACAGAAATTGATCTACAAAGAACAACTAACTGAGTGCAGCCTGAACAGAATAAATCGGATCCTGGAGGGTGGAGTTGGATTCAAACCCCAAACAGATTCTACAGCACCGACTGCCCGAACCAACTGTCGCGTCGGGTATCCTGCTGGAGGCAGTAATGTGATGTGAATGTGTGGACCGAAGACCACGTCGCAGCCTTGCAAATCTCTTCAATAGTGGCTGACTTCAAGTGGGCCACTGACGCTGCCATGGCTCTAACACTATGAGCCGTGACATGACCCTCAAGAGCCAGCACAGCCTGGGCGTAAGTGAAGGAAATACAATCTGCTAGCCAATTGGAGATGGTGCTTTTCCCGACAGCAACCCCCTTCCTACTGGGGTCGAAAGAAATAAATAATTGGGCGGACTGTCTGTGGGGCTGTGTCCGCTCCAGATAGAAGGCCAACGCTCGCTTGCAGTCCAATGTGTGCAACTGATGTTCAGCAGGGCGGGTATGCGGTCTGGGAAAGAATGTTGGCAAGACAACTGACTGGTTAAGATGGAAATCCGACACCACCTTTGGCAGGAACTTAGGGTGAGTGCGGAGTACTACTCTGTTATGATGAAATTTGGTATAAGGAGCATGAGCTACCAGGGCTTGAAACTCACTGACTCTACGAGCTGAAGTAACTGCCACCAAGAAAATGACCTTCCAGGTCAAGTACTTCAAGATGGCAAGAATTCAGTGGCTCAAAAGGAGGTTTCATCAGCTGGGTGAGGACGACGTTGAGATCCCATGACACTGCAGGAGGCTTGACAGGAGGCCTTGACAAAAGCAAGCCTCTCATAAATCGAACGACTAAAGGCTCTCCAGAGATGGCTTTACCCTCTACACGATGATGGTAAGCACTAATCGCACTGAGGTGATTCCTTACTGAGTTGGTCTTGAGACCAGACTCTGATAAGTGCAGAAGGTATTCAAGCAGGTTCTGTGCAGGACAAGGGCAAGGTTCCAGGGCCTTGCTCTCGCACCAAACGACAAACCTCCTCCACTTGAAAAAGTAACTCTTTTTAGTGGAATCCTTTCTAGAGGCAAGCAAGACGCGGGAGACACCCTCAGACAAACGAAGCAAAATCTACACCCTCAACATCCAGGCTGTGAGAGCCAGAGACTGAAGGTTGGGTTGCAGAAGCGCTCCGTCGTTCTGAGAAATGAGAGTTGGAAAACACTCCAATCTCCACGGTTCTTCGGAGGACAACTCCAGAAGTAGAGGGAACCAGATCTGACAGGGCCAAAAGAATCATGGTGCCGTGGTCTTGCTTGAGCTTCAGCAAGGTCTTCCCTACCAAAGGTATGGGAGGATAAGCATACAGGAGGCCGTTCCCCCAATGAAGGAGAAAGGCATCCGACGCCAGTCTGCCTTGCACCTGTAGTCTGGAACAGAACAGAGGCAGCTTGTGGTTGGTCTGAGAGGCGAAAAGGTCCACCGAGGGGGTGCCCCACTCTCGGATGATCTAGCGTACCACTCTGGAATGGAGCGACCACTCATGCGGTTGCATGACTCTGCTCAGCCTGTCGGCCAGACTGTTGTTTACGCCTGCCAGGTATGTGGCTTGGAGAAGCATGCCAAACTGGCAAGCCCAACGGCTTCCTGACGTACGCCAAAAATGATACTACTGTAAGAGCCACACGGTAACTTCATTTTGGCGCACATTGGGAGCACATAGACGCTTACGCAGCTTAGTAAAAGGACCCCTTAGATATTAACAATTTTGACATGCCAGTTGGAAAACAGGTCATGAATGGATGAAGACTTCAATTCTTTATCTAATCTCTCCCAAAAAAATGATTGGGTCATTTTTTCTTCTAGTGTACACAATGGCTTTATCTTCCTTTTTCTTAAGTTTAAATTCCTGCCATAAGATCATAAAATCAAATAAAACGTGATCTCTTCAGGATAAAGGAGTACAAGAATTAAAATGCAAATTACAGGCTTGCAACTCAGACTGTGTCATAGCAAGAATATCTAAAGTATGTCCCTTCTCATGTGAACAATGTATACTAGGCCATTAAAACCCCAATCATCCAAAAAAATCAAGAAACTCCATAGCCTTTGTATCCATATTATCTTCAAGGTGTAAGTTCACATCACCTACAACCAACGTAGAATGATACAGCATGGAATATTTAGTAATAAATTCTTGGATATCATCCTTACTAGTATGCCATTTACCAGGAGGACAGTACAAGACTATACAACATAAGCTTTCTGAAAAAGCTGAACCTTGAATACTAAAACTGATTATCTCCACTGTGGAGATAGAAAGTTTATCCAATAGTTTAACAGAAAAAAGGATCTATATAAAATTGCCAGTCCACTACCCCTTTTATCCTGCCTAGGGGCATTCAAGATCTTATACCCAATTGGGCATATTGACTTCAGTCTCTGATTGTCTGCTAATGAATACCATGTTTCTGTTAAAAACACCAAACCTGAGTCATGAATGATCTTTAATTAAATCCTTCATAATATCAGCCTTACTTATTAGCTGATCGTACCTTTATATATAAACATGGTACATGTGTAAATGATCTTGAATCATCCACTGATGGATTAATGTATATCATACTGCCATTCCTTCTGTTGTAACAGTGGTTAATACCACTATGAATTTTATCTTGTCTGTTACTATGAATAAGAATGGGAATCTGAATGCACAACTGTGAAGAACAATCAATCAGGTTATCTGAATTGGAAGATTGTTTAAACTGTGTACTACCAAGTAAATGAACAGGAATATACCTTACTTCTATAACATATGATAAAACATTATCTTTTTTGTTATTTAACCATTTTAGAATTTTTACAAGCCATTTACAAACTTGAGTAGGCAATACAGATTCATATTTTGAAATCATAACATGCAAATAAGGAAAAAAGAAAAAAAAATTTCTTTCCCCCCTTCTTTTTTTTTTTCTCATCCTCCTTAGACCACAAGAGTGGGGGATCAAATGAAGGAAAAATAACAGAAGTCTTAAAGAAGAAAAAAAAATTATAACAGATATATAGCTTAACACACACCTATCCATTTAAACATTATTCTCCGTAAGAAGCTGGTACTAACCAGTAGCCAATTTCTTAACTTTAACAAATTCACTAAGATGTTCAGGTTGAAAAAATATGTACTTTATCCCTAAATACTTTACCACACACTTGCAGGGGTAATTAAGATAGAATAATGCCCCCAGAGCTAACGTTTCAGCTCTAAGAGCTAAGAAAGCTTTCCGTCGCTCTTGAGTAGATTTAGTCACATCTGGGAACATCCATACCTTTTTGCCCAAAAATAGGACTTTTGCATTTCTAAAGTATAAACGTTTAACCGATTCTAAGTCCTGCTCAAATACAAAAGTCACTAATAAAGTACATCTTTCAGAGTCCTCGGTCATAGAAGTCTCTAGAAGCTCAGACAAATTCAAAATGTCCTTATTTTGAATTAAGGATTCAGTAGTTTGTAATCCTGATTGAATCTCAGACGCTCTTTTTGGTTGAATGTAGTAGATCTTACTTATCGGAGGAAACATTTCAGGAGAATAATGTAAAGTTTCTTGTAGATATTTCTTAAATGCGTCTAGTGGGCTAACCCCTAAGGACTTTGGAAAGTTCAAAAAGCGTAGTGTTAGTCTGCGATGAAAATTTTCGATCTGTTCTATTTTCCGATGGATAAAAGTCCTATCTTTAACAGTTGTTAAGTTAAATTCCTGTAGAGTCTTCATTTCTTGTTTAACTTCCACCAATTGAGAAGAAAATTCTTGTTTTGTATTTTCCATAGTATTATGAAGTAAATCTACTTTACTCACAAGAGACGAGATTTCCTTTGTAGAATTGGCTACTGATATGTCCAAACGCTGGAGAGCTTCCCAAATACTCTCCAGCGTCACCGCCCCAGATCTAGCAACTAGAGCTCTCGGCTCAGGAGTAGGGATTCCTCCCTTCTTCCCTCCGTCGGGTTTCGCCATCTCCATTCCTTGATCCGCGGGCTCTTGTGCAACCGATCCCGGTCGCAAGAACCCCGTCTGGAGAAAGCGCCCTTCGGGTTGGGGCGGCAGCTTGAGTTCCGGGGGAGAAAGAGTGACGTTGAGTCCCATACCCTCATGGTCTCCTTCCAGAGAGGTTGCAGGACTATCCCCAGAAACCTGGGTAGGTGCCGTTGTGGCTTATCTCTCCATTGTTTGCTGCCATATGGAAGGCCTGGGCATCGAGGTTCCTGCCCTAACCGTTCCTTTGCGCTTTGTATGGGGTATTCTTGAAAAAGGTAAGAGTTTTCGGCAAGCTAAACTTCGGAGTTCACACAAGCCACAAACTAATGTGCCGCCATCTTGTCACGTGGTCCCCCTGGTAAAAACATGATCTAATCCCCCTTAATATAACAAACCCCCAAGTAATAGATTAAAATCGAAATAAAACTTAATGGAAAATAATAATAATAATACAAAGTGCCATCAAATCACCTCTAAAATATTCTATCACCAGTAACAAAAGCACAATTGCCTACTCAAATATAACCATTACATTATAGGGCAAGTAAACTCTCTCTGTTTCTTTGATAACCAAAATAAATAAGGAAAAAGACTTCAGAAGCTCCGCGCCAGCTGGTCCTAATAATAACCGGACCACTGACGACACCTCTCAGCGTGGCTCAATATTGTGCCCAAAGAGCCACCAGCTGCTCCAATCAGCTGGTGGCTCTTTGGAAGGTGCTGTAAAAAGATGTAAGGTCCGGCTCCTTAAGAAGCGTAGAGCGAAACAGGAGCTTGCTGTTGGGCACGGACACTCGTTTTTATTCAAGCACAGCCACAGCTAAGTACTTTGTTAGTATTTATATCACACAGCATGTATAAATAAATTGAAAATATGTAAAATGATTACTGCTAGTGTGTCAGAGGAAGTAGACTAATGAGGATTCTCGTCAGCGTAAGAACAATATTGAGCCACGCTGAGAGGTGTCGTCAGTGGTCCGGTTATTATTAGCTGGCGCGGAGCTTCTGAAGTCTTTTTCCTTATTTATTTTGGTTATCAAAGAAACAGAGAGAGTTTACTTGCCCTATAATGTAATGTGTATGTTCAAATAAGGACAAGTACCAGTAATATTGTCTACTCAAATATAATCAAATATTAGCAAACTATAAACTGCCAGAAGCAATGGTAATACATTTTTTAAAAACACCTTAAGTTCAAAACAAAAAAAAAGGAAAAAACACCACAAATTGTCCACAATAGAATACATGAAATGCCAACCCAGATGCTGAGTATACCGTGTGAGGGAGTTACTCTTTAGCGATGATTTTAATCACTGCTCAAACCTCCCATTGTAACCGTGTATTATTCCTCTCCAAAATTCTTTGTCGGTGAATTTATGTTTCAATCATTTTTATTCAAAACTTAAGAAGAATAGTTAACATCATCATGTATGAACATCTGATATTTTCCCCCCATGTGGCTAAACTAACACATAGTACCAACAAATAGGACTTAACCTTTCCTCCCGTTCCCTTTGTCGGTGAATTTAATTAGTAAACTTCAAAGAATGAATCTCAAAACAGTAAAAGTTCATGGTATATAATTCAAAACCATTACATAAGGTCCATGTCATTTAGTGTTGAAGTGTTTACTTGCTTTATTTGTGGACCCCCTTGTTTTGTTTGTGGATGGTTGTAGCAATTATTTTTTGTTCTTACATCACATCTGACACAGAGATAAACCTGTATTTTTTTATGTTTATTTATTTTTATTGAAAGATAACAAAACTTACAAATATAGCTTCAATCTTACATCAAAGATATTTCCAGTAGTAAGCAAATATAACATTGATTGGTCCTCATCCATCATCATATCCCCCCCCCCCAACTCTCCCACCCTCCCCCCAACCATCCCTAATTATCTAGCAAAGAAGGGTCAGATTGGGAAGACCACTTAACATATGGATCCCAGATGCGGTGATAGGATATTAGGCGACCTGTACGTATAGCTGTAAGCTTAGACATCAAGTGGATATACTCTAGTTTCCGCAAGACCACCCGAAGGCCGGGCAAGGTCTGCTGCTTCCATACCGCTGCCAGCACTAATTTACTGGCCACAAACACCTGAATGGCCAGTTGGTGGGCATATTTTTTGCTTCCCTGCAACCCAACAAGAAGAAGACAATGTTCCATTTTCATGGGATAAGCAATCTTAATTAAGCTAAACACAAGTTTCAAGACCCTGGTCATGAACTGTTAGGCGTGAGGACAGGACCACCAAATTTGGTACATGTCCCCTTCCATACCACATTGATGCCAACATAAAGCTGATCCCCCTTTAAACATTTTAACTAAACGCTGAGGGGTGTAGTACCAGCAATATAATATCTTATGTCCATTCTCGACTAGAGCACTTGACACTGACACCCTGAGCAGTGATTTGAACACCCGTTCCCAAACTGTGTACTCATAAGAGATACCCAGTGCTTTTTCCCATTTCTGAAGATAGTATAGAATAGGTTTGGTCTGTAGGAGGAGTACCTTATAAATTCTGGATATCTCCCCTCTTCCCCCTCCGCTTGCCATCGCCTGCTCTAGTTGTGTTTCTGCTAAGCTCAACTCTCCCTTTGCCCACCTAAGAACAAAATCCCTCAGCTGATGGTATTGGAAAGCGGGAATTCCATACTCCTCTTGCATTTCTCCAAACGCTGGGAGTTCCCCATCTGCCCACACCTGTCCCAGCTCACAAAGCCCCAGTTTCTCCCAGTTCCCAAAACAGGGATCGAGTTCATGGGAGAAATCCCGGCGCGAAACAGATTGACATATGCAGGAAGTGTGTGCGCCCCTCAAAAAAAGCGACATCGGATTCCATTCCAAGTCGCAAGAGGCCATCCAATGAGTACCTCCTCCAGCTCTCGATTTGGTAGCCAAGGAATGGTTCTCAGTGAATAGGAGGCATACCAAGTCTGCTCCAAAGATTTCCAAATCTTATTTTCTCCCTGAAGCCACTCCGCTAGAATTCGAAGATGAGCCGCCTGGAAGTAGAGAAAAAAAGAAGGGACTCCCATTCCCCCATGGGCTCATGGCTGAAGCATTACCGCTCGGCGCACCCTTGCTGGTTTCCTCTTCCAAATAAAAGAAAAGACTCTTCGTTGTAGGCCCCTAAAAAATTTCTCTGGTAAAGAAATTGGGAGTGCCATAAACAAGTATAACAATTTTGTGCTCATACACCTATCAAGCTCCAAGAGCTCTCGCAATTTTGCAGGGAAATTCGCATCATATAGATCCTCCAAGCACTTTGTCAGATTAATCCCTAAGTATTTGATATATCTGGAGGCCCAGCGAAAGGGAAAGCTAGCTCACAATATGGCTACCTGGTGTTCTAGGATGGTAATGTTCAATGCCTCTGACTTGTCCATATTGATTTTAAACCCTGACACCAAACCATAATCCTGCAGGGCCGATGTTATAATTGCAAATGAGCTACTGGGATCTGTTAAGGTGAGGAGAATATCAGCTGCAAAAAGAAAAATCCGAGAATCAATTGCCCCCCCCCTACCTCAATCCCTTAATATCTGGGTGTGTCCTGATAAAGGCAGCCAAGGGCTCAACTACCAAAGCAAAAAGGAGAGGTGATAGGGCACAGCCCTGCCGTGTCCCTCGTTTCAAGGAGAATGCAGGGGATTGTCTCCCATTAACCCGAACCAAAGCTGTGGATGTCCGATAAAGCAGAGAGAGCCAATGTAAAAAACACCCTGAGATTCCCACCTTCTGCAAAACTGCAAACAAAAACGGCCAGTGCACCCTATTGAATGCTTTTTCTAGAGGTAAACCTGTATTAACATCACCAGGGAAAGACTCAAAACTGTTGATGTAATTGTTCTTTAATACCATTAATCCAAAGGAAAAAAAGAAAAGCAAGCACTTACTATTGAGATGTATTGGAAATAAGAGTCACTGCCTCTGCAGATGAGAATCTGTTCTTTAACCAGCTCCCTCAAGCGGGAGAGGCTAGCGAATTCAGCTACACAAGCTGGCTGGTGAAGTTGTAATGCTTAAATATGTGGTAAAAAATACACAACGAAATCACAGGGACTTGAAAATGCTCAAAGCAGCAAGATTACAGAAGTGGTGTATATCAAGTGTACATTTTGTCTCAAAACAAAGGGAAGGGGGGCTGGCTCCTTACCCAGCATGCTTGAAGACAAGGCAAGTCATAAAGAAAAGACCATAAGACACAGAGCAGGGAACATGTGCTCAGAAAGGGTCAATCACCGAACTACAAAATATAGGAACTCATCTCTATATATATAAAAGGCAAGACCAACGTTCTATGAAGCCTCCAGCCGGAAGTGTGAAGCGCCAGAGATATCCGGTTTCCCCATGAGTGAAGGAAAACAGCACAGCACGAAATCTCACACAGTGAAGGACTCAGAGGGGGGAGGGGAGAGAGATGCCCTCACTCTCTCTGTAACAAAAACACAGAACAGCAGGAAACTTAACACTGAAGGACTGGACTCGGAGGGGGGAGGGAGAGAGGGCAGGGACACACACTCCCACATGCACACTCTGAAGAAAACCTTGCTAGCCCCCGTTTCATTTGCATCAGAAACGGGGCTTTTTTACTAGTAGTTCATAATACAGCAGTACTTAATGTATACAAACAATATAATCTGCTCAAATTTAAATGGGGGCAGCACACAGAGTGTAATACTCTCTGTGAGGTATGTGCAATGATTAAATAGGAAAGATGAGGAGGAGTGCCAATATGGGTGAGTGTAAGGATATTATAATGCATTCTATATTGAGCAGGTAACCAGAGGGTGGTGGTGAATGGAATTCGCTCGGAGGAGGGAATGAGTAGTGGTGTGCCTCAAGGATCGGTGCTGGGACCGATTCTGTTCAATATATTTGTGAGTGACATTGCTGAAGGGTTAGAAGGTAAAGTTTGCCTATTTGCGGATGATACTAAGATCTGTAATAGAGTGGACACCCGGGAGAGAATGGAAAACATGAAAAAGGATCTGAGGAAGCTAGAAGAATGGTCTAAGGTTTGGCAATTAAAATTCAATGCCAAGAACTGCAAAGTGATGCACTTAGGGAATAGAAATCCTCGGGAGACGTATGTGTTAGGCGGGGAGACTCTGATAGGAACGGACGGGGAGAGGGATCTTCGGGTGATAGTATCCGAGGATCTGAAGGCGACGAAACAGGGTGACAAGGCGGTGGCCGTAGCTAGAAGGTTGTTAGGCTGTATAGAGAGAGGTGTGACCAGCAGAAGAAAGGGGGTGTTGATGCCCCTGTATAAGTCGTTGGTAAGGCCCCACCTGGAGTATTGTGTTCAGTTTTGGAGGCCGTACCTTGCGAAGGATGTAAAAAGAATTGAAGCGGTGCAAAGGAAAGCTACGAGAATGGTAAGGGATTTGCGTTACAAGACGTATGAGGAGAGACTTGATGACCGGAACATGTATACCCTGGAGGAAAGGAGAAACAGGGGTGATATGATACAGACGTTCAAATATTTTAAAATATTAATCCGCAAACGAACCTTTTCCGGAGATGCAAAGGAGGTAGAACGAGAGGACATGAAATGAGATTGAAGGGGGGCAGACTCAAGAAAAATGTCAGGAAGTATTTTTTCACGGAGAGAGTAGTGGATGCTTGGAATGCCCTCCCGCAGGAGGTGGTGGAAATGAAAACGGTAACAGAATTCAAGCACGCGTGGGATAAACATAAAGGAATCCTGTTCAGAAGGAATGGATCCTAAGGAGCTTAGCCGAGATTGGGTGGCAGAGCCGGTGGCAGGAGGCGGGGATAGTGCTGGGCAGACTTATACGGTCTGTGCCAGAGCCGGTGGTGGGAGGCGGGGCTGGTGGTTGGGAGGCAGGGACAGTGCTGAGCAGACTTACACGGTCTGTGCCCTGAAAAGGACAGATACAAATCAAGGTAAGGTATACACAAAAAGTAGCACATATGAGTTTTAGCACATATGAGTTTATCTTGTTGGGCAGACTGGATGGACCATGCAGGTCTTTTTCTGCCGTCATGTACTATGTTATGTTACTATCATAAGAAAATTGACAGTCATATATTTTCGCATGACATAAGATTCTCATTGCCATGTTTTGTACAACCTGCACACACTTGAGTAGCCCAGCATAGGAGACATTACCGTAATCTAAGCAAGAAGCTACTAGGACATACAAGAGAGTCATCTGAGCGGATGTATCCAGATAGTGCCCAGAAGCACTTTTAAACTAGAGCTGATACTTGTGCTATAGATAATGGAAGTTAGTCAATCAAGATATCTAAATATTTGACTTGAGTAACTAAAATGATAGAAGAAACTCCTAATTTAGGAACTGTCGTGGGACAGATTATCTTATCTGTAAACCTATAACAACTATTTTGGAAGGGTATTATCAATTATCCCTTAACCAAATAGCAACCGTGTCAAGATCGATTTGAAAGTTTGTGAGAACAATCTGTCTCATTTATTTACTAAACCATAATTCAAATAAATTCATTGGTTCAGAATACCAATATTGGAGTGGTCTACTTTATTGTTTGAGAGAAGAGTGCAGCATGTATGGACTATAACTGCCTATGTAAATTTGTTATGTGAGGAATCCCACCATACAGTATTTGGGCATACACAAGGAACCATTCTTGCAAAAGACTACAAGGTGCTAACTACTGTAAAAGAAAATATATTTCTTGAAGCTGCTGAAAACTGTCAGTGTAAAGTCACTCTAAAGTCACTTTTATTAATCTCCTGTTATATCTCCTTTTAAAGCTATAACACATTCTTAAGAAAACCTACAAAGACTGTGCACATACTGATTAAAAGTTATAAGAAATGGTACAATACAATGAAACTTCTGAGTCATTATCACCATAATCATGAAGCAAATGTGACCAGAGATTTATCTGAACTCCCAGCCCCTTATGATGTGCAAGAAGCAAGTTAGCCAACTGCCAGGGCCGTGCCAAGGGTCTGTGGTGCCCCCCTGCAGACTATCAGTTGGCGCCCCCCCCCCCCCCCCCCCCCCGTGTAGCACAACAGCACTTATTTTCCTTTCCTTTGCCCTTGTAGTCTCCCCTCCTTCCTCCCTGATTCTAGCTTGTTCTCTCCCCCCCCCCCCCCCCCCCCCACAGAAATTTCCTTGCTTTGTCTTTCCTTTCTTCCAGAATCCCAGCTGGTTCACTTCCAGTTCCCCCAACCTGCAGGGCCTTCAAATGCACTCTTTATCCCCATAACAGGCCCAGGCCATTACAGTAATCAAAAACAAGGGGCGATCATATGACTTTCATGTCACATCAAATGATGTCAGCAAAAAACAAAATATATGTGGATCCTCCAAGCAGCGCAGCAGCTCTCTCTCCTCTCAGCACTCCGACGGCATCGGCAACATCCGGTCCTCATCCTTCGAAGTTTGGTCGACGTTGACTCGAAATAACTAGACGGGACGGCGGTCGGAGACTCGGACTGCCTGCGAGGCTCCAAGGCACGTGCTGTGTGTGGAAGAGCTGGGGGCGGTGCCAAACAGCCGAGCGCTGCGCACAGGAAGGCAGCAGCGCATGCGCATAGGCGCCAATGCGATACAGAAGAGGTTTATTTTTTAATTTTTCATAACACTCGACTGGCATGGCGGCGCCCTTGAAGGCAGGCGCCCCCCTGCCGTGCTTACCCCGCTTACTGGGTTGGAACGGCCCTGCCAACTGCCAATAAACATTATTTGTAAGGATAACTGACAAACCCCTATTTTCTGCTTGAAATTTCTTTCTTCAATCCCCAAGGCTGAAAATATCTAGTAATACAATATGATTTTTTTTCTATACATATACTGTAGCCCTTTTAATGAAGATTACCTTATTTAGGTGACCATCTGGTTGTCAAAAATATTTTGTTTTTACTTATTATTATTATTTTATCTTATTATTTTATTTTAGCATTGTCACTTTCTACAGAGGTAATTCTCCTCAGTGGTTTCATAATAAAGTGACTAATCGAGACCCTTCTCAAACCTGATCTTTTAAATGCACAAAGAGTATAGCATGTCTCTCATCTTTGCCTAGCCAGTATAAAAACACCTGGGCCTTTGAAGGCCTAGAAAGATGCTGCCCTAGGGATGAGAGCAAACACAATAAAAGGGCAGGTTTTGCATGATCATGCTCATTGTCAGTCTGAGAATAGCATATGCTAGTCCTACTGTGGCAGCAGCGCCAACTTTCTGTTACTTGAATGGTATCTTGGGCGTGTTCCCTTTCCAGTTCTGCTGTCTGTCATTTCTCTTCACTTTTTTCTGTAAGAAGGGTCAAATCTGCATACTTGGTAATAGACCCCAGTGTGTGCTGCTAGAGTAAGAGTGACCATATGGTTTGCTTAACTTCAAGGAATAAGGCCACTAATAACTATCTTTTGGTTTTGCATAATTTATAGCCTAATACAAAATTTCTTAATACTTTTAGTCTAGAGCTGGGAGCGGAGCACCATAAATCACTGAATTCCAAGAGGTGAACAAGGCGCTGCAGCTTACAGTTTATATAGTGTGGAGCAGTGGTCTTTGACCTGTAACACCATATTCTTAACTCTCTTCTCAAAGAGATTATCACCTGTGCCAAACAATCATTTAAAACAAATCCGAGAGAGTATATTTTCACTCAATCCATAATTAAGCTGTGGAATTTGTCATCGGAATATGCAATCAAGGCAATTAGCCTAATAGGGTCTGAAAAGGGTCTAGATTAGTTCCTGGAGGAATGATCAACAAACCATTATTAACCATATACAGTTTGGAAAGCCACCACTCATCTCAGGGTGTAAGCAATCCAAAATGAATCTACTTCATGGGATCCTTCTGGGTACTTGCAAACTGCATTGGCCACTATAAGAGACAGGATGCTAGGCTTGATGAACCTTTGTTCTGACCTAGTATGGCATATCTTATTTTCTTAAGGTTTGTGTGTGTCTCTGAGTGCTGGGTGTTAGCACAGGAGTGTGAATGTGAGTGAAGGGTAGGTCCCAGAATCACAACGAAAAGATTCTCCCTCCTTTTTCTTTGAAAATGTATTCTTTTTCCTGATACAAAATTTACTGTCCTTCCTGATTGTGTTCATGGTAAGTTCAGTCTCTCTTTTGATACTGCAAATCCATGAAATAGGAAAATGTTTGACATTCTATCAGATTTAACAAGATGCTAGAAATTATAAGCAACAAGATGGTCTTTCTCGTACAACAGGCAGTAAAAAAAAACTATCTATATTTTAAAAAAATACAGCTGTAAGAGACATTGGGGCTCATTTTCAATGAACTTAGACTTACAAAGTTCCATAGGCTACTATATAATTTTGTAAGTCCAAGTACTTTGAAAATACACCTCAAAGTGGAATAAAATATATATCTCCTCTTACTTTTGCAATCTAGTTGTTTGTTTCTGAATTAATTTTGATATTTCTTGCATCATCTTCTGTTTTACTTCAACTGATTCTGTATGGAAAGAGAAAGCAAGCATGTCTTAGGGAATTTCGCCTGCTTCAACTTCAGCCAGATTTATTTTCCAACCTAATAACACACTCTTTGCGATAAAATATGAAAGCAATTTTCCAGCAAAACAGCAGATCCAAAATGCAGTAAGTAAAATGAGTTTGTAGAGGTTTTTTTATCCGTTCATAAACAAGTACCCAAAATGACAATGAGTAATATACCTCACCAGTTTCTATCAAAGCTAATTTGCATATTTTTGACAGGTGACTATGCCTACCAGGTTGCATCAGCCAATCAGAATTGAGGATCCACGCAAGCCACAGCCATTCTCCACCCAAACTATGCCACGCCCTTAGATGCTGTCACCAGATGTGATGTCACAGCCCCACGCATGCCTGCCACTTTTGCATTATCCCACCCTAAACCACCTTATTTGTATAGTCCTACCCCAAAACCTGCCCCTTTCAATGTCACAGGAAATGACATCACAACTCTAGCCAGACCACACCCCTTTTTCAAGATGGCAGCAACCACACGCTATGATTCCGTGAAAGAATACTTTTTGAGATCACATTGGTTGCCAAAGAGTGTGTCCCATTTGGAGTAGAGGAGTAGCCTAGTGGTTAGAGCAGCGGACTTTGATCCTGGGGAATTGGGTTTGATTCCCACTGCAGCTCCTTGTGACTGTGGACAAGTCACTTAACCCTCCATTGCCCCAGATACAAAATAAGTACCTGTATATATGTAAACCGCTTTGAATGTAGTTGCAAAATACCACAGAAAGGCGGTATATCAAGTCCCATTTCCCCCTTTTCCCATTTAAAGTTTGTGCAATGGTATTGAAGATCTTGTCAGGTGCAGTTCCTCTGTATATGATGGACTTAGTAAATCTCTTTCACAGATCTCATATACAGCTATTGCTTTAAAATCAGTTAGACATTTTTCTACATCACTTTACTACCAGATGGCTTCAATATTAAATTCAATTCCTTTATTTTTGCGATGTTGTCAACATTTGAAAATGTTGTTGATCCTGCAAACTAAGTCATAAATACTGTAATTGAAGGGTACATGCCTTAAGTGCTCAATTTTGCTATTGCAATTCCCAGAAAGTTTGGATCTGGACGCATAGATTTTGTAACCCGCCTTGAACTGACAAGGTATATGGCGGGCTATAAGACAGGTTATAGCATTACATACCATAACATAACACAAAATGCCTCAACATCACTTTCTGTTTCACACTACTTGCCACCATCTTAGATGAATCAAATGACAGGACCCAACACTGCCCCCTACAGCCCTGGAGGACCGTGTGCATGTCCTTAAACTGTTTTTTTTTAACTGTTCACTCATCCCTCTGATTTTTGTTTTTTTACAACACGTGGCATCAGGCAGAAGCCCATTACAGCTAAAATATTCATTCCACAGACACATGGGAATCACCTTCCTTTCAGAAAAAAGTCAGAGCACAAGAAAAAATAAAATCAACCTTTTTTTTTTAGACACAGCCCTCTTGTTTCAAGGCATCGTAGCAGCTTCTCTGATGAAAATAACCACCAGACAACCTCCTCTTCTGTGCACTCCGAATCTCTTTCCACATGCAGGCACAAAGCTGCGTGTTGCATCAGGTTGCATTAGATGTTGTTGCAATCACGGAGACATAGCTCAATGGTTCCCATGAATGGGATGCAAACATACCAGGCTATAATCTATTTAGGAAGGCTAGAGATGGTCGTAAAGGTGGAGGAGTAGCTCTGTATGTGAGAAATGATATTGCAGCGACTCAAATGACAGGGACCTGGGGAAAGGAAGAAGCAATATGGATCATCTTAAAAAGAGATGATAGAACCTCTGTCCACGTGGGTGTTGTCTACAGATCCCCGACACAATTGGAGGAACTAGATAAAGATCTGATCGCAGATATTCAAAAGTTGGGAAAGAAGAGAGAGGTGCTATTGCTGGGAGATTTCAATCTGCCGGATGTAGATTGGAAGATTCCATCTGCGGAATCGGAAAGAAGAAGAAAGATCGTGGATGCTTTTCAAAGTGCTCTGCTCAGACACATGGTGACGGAACCCACGAGGGAGGGAGCAACGCTGAATCTGGTACTCACAAATGGGGATAGTGTGTCAAATGTCCGAGTGGGTGCCCACCTGGGCAGCACTGACCATCAAACAGTTTGGTTTGATATAACAGCTGAAGTGGAGGGCAGCCACTCAAAACTCAAAGTCCTGGATTTCAAGCATGCTGACTTTAGTAAAATGGGGGAATACCTGAGGAAGGAGCTGATGGGCTGGGAGGACGAACGAGAAGTGGAAGGACAGTGGTTCAGGCTGAAAGAAGCTATAAATAGGGCCACAAACCTTTATGTAAGGAGAGTAAATAAAAGCAAGAGAAAAAGGAAACCGATATGGTTCTCCAAGCAAGTGGCTGAGAAAATAAAGGCTAAAGAGTTGGCATTCCTGAAATACAGAAAAACTCAAGAAGAGGAACACAGAGAGGAATACCGGATGAAACTGAAAGATGCCAAGAGAAGTCTGGCGAAAGCACAAGCGGAAGAACAAATGGCTAGAAAGGTAAGGAGGGGTGACAAAAATTTATTCAGGTATATTAGTGAAAGGAGGAAGACTAAAAAGGGAATTGTGAGACTGAAAGATGCTGCAAACCGCTATGTAGATGATGATGAAGAAAAAGCAAATTTGCTAAACAGATACGTTTGTTCTATTTTCACAGAAGAAAATCCTGGAGAAGGACCACGATTGATTGGCAAAAGTACATATGAGAATGGAGTGGATATAGCACCATTCATGGAAGAGAGTGTGTATGAACAACTTAAAAATCTAAAGGTGGACAAAGCTATGGGACAGGACGGGATCCACCCCAGGATATTGAGGGAGCTCAGAGAAGTTCTGGTGGGTCCTCTTAAGGATTTAATAAATCCTTGGAAATGGGAGAGGTTCTGTGGGAGTGTAGAACAGCGGATGTGGTCCCTCTTCACAAAAGTGGTGATAGGGAAGAAGCTGGAAACTACAGGCCGGTAAGCCTCACTTCCGTTATTGGAAAAGTAATGGAAGCGATGCTGAAGGAAAGGATAGTGAATTTCCTGGAAGCCAATAAGTTGCAAGATCCGAGACAACATGGTTTTACCAAAGGTAAATCGTGTCAAACGAATCTCATTGAATTCTTTGACTGGGTGACCGGAGAACTGAATCAGGAACGTGATATAGATGCAATCTACTTAGATTTCAGCAAAGCTTTTGACATGGTTCCCCCCAGGAGGCTATTGAATAAACTAGACAGGCTGAAAACAGGACCCAATGTGGTGAACTGGATTAGGAACTGGTTGACGGACAGACGCCAGAGGGTGGTGATAAATGAAACTCGATCGGATGAAGGAAAGGTGAGCAGTGGAGTGCCTCAGGGATCAGTGCTGGGCCCGATTCTGTTCAATATATTTGTGAGTGACATTGCCGAAGGGTTAGAAGGTAAAGTTTTTCTTTTTGCGGACGATACTAAGATTTGTAACAGAGTGGACACCCGAGAGGGAGTGGAAAACATGAAAAAGGATCTGCGGAAGCTAGAAGAATGGTCTAAGGTTTGGCAATTAAAATTCAATGTGAAGAAATGCAAAGTGATGCACTTAGGGAGTAGAAATCCAAGGGAGACGTATGTGTTAACAGTGAGAGTCTGATATGTACGGACGGGGAGAGGGATCTTGGGGTGATAATATCTGAGGATCTGAAGGCAACGAAACAGTGTGACAAGGCGGTGGCCATAGCTAGAAGGTTGTTAGGCTATATAGAGAGAGGTGTGACCAGCAGAAGAAAGGAGATGTTGATGCCCCTGTATAAGTCGTTGGTGAGGCCCCACCTAGAGTATTGTGTTCAGTTTTGGAGGCCGTATCTTGTTAAGGATGTAAAAAGAATTGAAGCGGTGCAAAGAAAAGCTACAAAAAAGGTATGGGATTTGCATTACAACATGTATGAGGAGAGACTTGCTGACCTGAACATGTATACCCTGGAGGAAAGGAGAAACAGGGGTGATATGATACAGACGTTCAAATATTTGAAAGGTATTAATCCGCAAACAAACCTTTTCCGTAGATGGGAAGGCGGTAGAACTAGAAGACATGAAATGAGAATGAAGGGGGGCAGACTCAAGAAAAATGTCAGGAAGTATTTTTTCACGGAAAGAGTGGTGGATACTTGGAATGCCCTCCCGCGGGAGGTGGTGGAGATGAAAATGGTAACAGAATTCAAAAATGTGTGGGATAAACATAAAGGAATCCTGTTCAGAAGGAATGGATCCTCAGAAGCTTAGCGGAGATTGGGTGGCAGAGCCGGTGAGGGAGACGGGGCTAGTGGTTGGGAAGCGGGGCTAGTGCTGGGCAGACTTCTACAGTCTGTGCCCTGAAAATGGCAGTTACAAATCAAAGTCAGGTTTACACATAAAGTAGCACATATGAGTTTATCTTGTTGGGCAGACTGGATGGACCGTACAGACCTTTCTCTGCCGTCATCTACTATGTTACTAAAGCTATTTTAAGATAACTTAAAACACAGAGGAGGGTCTGGCTAGCCACGGCTTTCACCGATATCTCAAATCATGCTGTTTGTAAACTCCTTTTCTGATCAGTGCAGCAGAAAAGCTTGTTGTTCAACAACACATTTGAACAAAATACAATGTGGGTTTATTTACGATAAATGCTGATAATCCCAGACTCCCCCCTTCTATATTGTGTGAAAGAAACTCCAACTCCTCACCTTCACCCCTACCTCCGTATCCCTTTCCTTTCTGCGGACAGATTAAAAGAAAAAAAAACTGGATTTAGGGATGAACAGTGACCTGTGTCAGATGTTTTTGCAAAACTCTCTGTGTCTCTTGTGGTTGTTTTAAAAGGTATTGTTTAACAACACGCTGAAGTGCCCTCAGGGGCAAAGACATTAGTTCTGAACTCCAGGCAGAATTTCACACAGCTGTATGTGCATAGCCAGGTACAGGAATTCCTTTAGCAAAGGAGACTAATCCTGCAACCCCCACCCCCCTCCCCTTCCTCATCCCAGAAGGCAATAGGCAGGTGATAAGGGAAGTAGATCATGTGAATGAAATGTATGGCAGCTTCCCTTTATACATGGATTGCTTGCTCTAACAGTTTTAAACAAAGAAGCATTGTGTAAAATACAAGCCAAAAAGATTATGAGTAAAATACAAACAGGCACAAATTTTAGCAGATAAAGTTAAATAAAATACATTCAAAGAAGTTTTTTTGAGTACAATTGCACATTGAGAGATGCAGCACCCAGTTATCCAGCTGCCTCCTTCCCTCATCCCTTACACTGTCCACCCAACCAACGACGTTGCACTGTTGTTGAAGTGTGCACTGCCCAATGAAGTCATGTACAAAAAAAACCTAAGTAGAATTTACTTTGATGCCCAGGCGGTAGGGAGTTTAGGAGGCTTCATACCTCTGTTGAATGCCTCTCAAAATATAATAAGGTTCTCAAAAGAAAACAGGTAGAAGAATAGCTCAGGAGGCAAGATGCTTATACCTTACACCGACCTGCTCACATTCATTTTCAAAGAAACAAAACCATAGTCTCAGAGGTGGATGCTCAGTGGCAAGCGGACTTGGTGGATCTATCAGCATTGTCTTCTTTTAACTATGGCTATAAATATATAATGAAAATTATCGACATCTTATTGAAATACACTTGAGCCGTGACTCTAAAAGCAAGAACTGGTCATGAAGTGGCCAAAGCCTTTGAAAAGGTATTTAGTTTTGACCTAAAAAAAACAGACAGACAAGAGTAAAGAGTTCTTAGATAAACCTCTGCAGACGTTACTGATAAGAAAAGGAATTTGCCATTTTGTGAACAACAACAATGGAAAAGCGGCCATTGTAGAGAGGTTTAACAGCACCCTAAAGTCTAAAATGTGGCGGTACTTCACGTCACGCAACACTTTTCAGTATGAAGATGTATTGCAGGCCATGCTACGTAAATATCATCAGAGTTTTCACAGAACTATATGGGGCAGACCTATCGACGTGAACTCTCTGAATTCTCTCCAGGTCTGGAAAATGATCTATAAAGGGAATGTGAAATGAGAAATGGCTGTGAAATATTTTGCAAAAGGCGACCACATAAGACTGTTGAAAACAAAAGGCGCTTTTCAAAAGAGGTACGAACAGAGTGATAGACTGTGTGCAACTCTTGGTTGGGTGTTATCTACCCTTTTAATATTTTAGCGGTCTTTCTTAACTGAATTGTATGCTTATTTTACTGTACTCTGCCCTGATGCGCTTTAGGGATAAGGGCAGTCTAGCAAATTTTAATAAAATGAAATGAAAATGAAAACGACTGATGAAATACTTATAATAATGGATGTATTAAACAGGGGGCAGAAGCCTGTATACAATATACAGGATTACGACGGGGGAAAAATCGTCCCAATGCTGACAAGGTGAATCCTATTGAAAAAATTTGGACGTGAAAGGAAGGGGTCAGAGCAAAAAATGACTACTGAAATGGAAAGGCTGGCCTGAGGAATTTAACAGTTGGGTGCTGGCCAACGAGATGCAAGTCATCTAAGGCTACATACGAGAACCAACATGGATGATGAAGGGTTCTACATCACAGTACCTAGCAACGCCTCTGCAGAAATATTTCTGCAAAACACCAGTTCTAATTTTATGGTATGGTTAGCAAGACCTCTAGATCTATAAGGCCCATAGAAGTGGGTTTGGTGAAATACAATATCCACACACCTAGGACAACATTACAAAAGACCAATTTTACGTCTTGATGGTGTATAGCTTACTGGATGAAAAATCTGTACTACAGAGAGGTTATTACTCGACCTTGGAACCTTTAACAGAGAGTGTGAACGAGGACATCACCAATCCTAATGGTTTTACTAGTTGTGCGAGCTTGCCCACCGACATCATAGGTGGTTTTTAACACCTTATATCTTTACATAGACATCACGGAGCATCAGTTAGTAGCTGATCATTTTGTACTGCTGCTGCACTGTGTACCGGTTAAAGGGAAAAGTAACAAGCTCGTCACCTTCACATATAATAAATCCCATTATGTCCCCATGAACAAACACCACATCACTACAATTAACTTTGAAATAAAGACGAACCAGAACAGATATGTCTCATTTCGCTATAGGGAAGGTGATCCTTAAGCTTCACTTGCAACCACGGAAAGCGATTGTATTTTAACATGGTGGCAATTAAAACTTACGGTGACCCAGCAGCATATAGAGATTATTATGTGACCCAAGGCTGGTCATGGGCTCCCGGGCTTTTATGGATCACTTGTTATGTATGGAGTATGTTTCATAGTGTCTTTAGAAAAGCGCTACCATTGCTGAGAATGGGAAAGGGAATGGGACTTGATATATTACCTTTCTGTGGTTACATTCAAAGCAATTTACATATTATATACAGGCACATTTTGTACCTGGGGAATGGAGGGTTAAGTGACTTGTCCAGAGTCACAAGGAGCTGCAGTGGGAATCAAACCCAGTTCGCCAGAATCAGAGTCTACTGTACTAACCAGTAGGTTATTCCTCCGGTCCAGTATCGCCTCCTCCTCCTTGAGATAGTTAAACCACACGTGAAAAACTCAGCCAAAAACATAGCCAAAGATGTGATGGGTCACACCACCACAGCCATTCTGAATAACATGAATAACAATGCGGAGCAGACCGGCTTGGGACTAGCGGGCGTGCGAAAAGCCCTTAAAGGAAAAAGAGGTGGGCAGATGCTTTTAGAAGGACCACCCAAAGCCCTTAAAAGAAAAAAAAAACAATTGTGCAGCATCTCAGAAGCCTAAGCGCGAGGCTAAGAACAGAGCTGACGCTACAGAGTCGGAAGATATATTTTTACAAAACAATCATGGTTTTTGTGCGCGACGGCTCAGAAGAATGCAATAAATCAAAATTGAACCTCTTTCAATTGTCACCCACACAAACCAGTATCAAAAAAAGCATTTATGTGGAAATACCACCTTTATAGGCCTTATTGGAAAATGTGCAGCTTGACTTTTACATAGCCGGTCACAGGGAAGATTATTTGGATTTTAATAATACATCGTTGTACCCACATAAATTCTTTTTCAATACTGGTTTGTCAACTGAAAGAGTTTTTCGCACAACCACTAGTTCCGAGCCTGTCTGTTCCTTGTTGTTATTCGTGTTATTCAGAATGGCCATGGTGAGGTGACCCATCATATCTTTGGCTATGTTTTTGGCTGTGCTTTTCACATGTGGTTTAAAAATGTCAATGCCCTTTCTCAGCAACGGTAGCACTTTTCTAAAGACTACGAAACACACTGCCGATCACCGCTCCATACATAATGGATGATCCATAAAACCCCAGGAGACAGTGAATGGCTGGGGCCACATAATAATCTCTGTATGTCGCTAGGTCACTGTACATTTTAATCACCACCATATTAAAAAACAATCACTTTCCAGAGTCGCAAGTGAAGCTTAAGGATCACCTTTCCTAGTGAAATGAGACATATCTGTTCTGTTCTGGTCTGTTTTTATTTCAAAGGTAATAGTATCGACGTGATGCATGTTGACAGGGATATAATGGGGTTTATTATATGTCAGTGTGACGAGCTTGTTACTTTTCCCTTTAACCAGTACACAGTGCAGCAGCAGTACAAAATGATTGCTACTAACTGATGCTCCACGATGTCTGTGTAGAGATACAAGGTGTTAAAAACCATATGTGATGTCAGCGGGCAAGCTCGCACAACTAGTAAAACCGTTAGGTTCTTTTTTTTTTTTTTATTTAATAATTTTTATTATTATTTGCAAACTTTAACAGGTATAACAAACTGTCAAGTTAAACACAGCCATAATAGTCATACAGATATAGTCATTTCACACTTACAATCCAATACAATCTGGCTTACTTAGACCTCAAAGCCTAAATAAGGCAAAGAAAAAAAAGGGGGGGTAGGAATTAGTGAAGTTTAACAAAAATCAAATTATCAAATAGTTTATCCAAATTTGGAGTCGTATTTCTCTACATTTCTTTTAACTCTGACTCTGTTCTACTTCCAGAAAGGATTTAAGCTGATCAGGAACATAAAAAACACATTTTGTCTGATTAAGCCTTATGAGACATTTACATGGGTAAGCCAAGAGGAAAGTTCCCCCTTTATCAACAACTTTTGACCTCATAGAAAGAAACATTTTTCTTTTTTCTTGAGTTGATTTTGTCACATCGGGGTAAAGCCAAATCTTTTGACCTGCAAAAATATGATTAGTTGATTTAAAATATAATCTCATAATTGCATTCAGGTCTTGCTGAAAAACAAAGGACACCAACAGTGTCCCTCTTTCACTTGCATCATCTATAGATTTCTCCAAAATAGCTGTGACATTTTGTAAATTATTTGATA
The DNA here is from genome assembly GCF_901765095.1 of Microcaecilia unicolor. Classification (NCBI taxonomy): domain Eukaryota; kingdom Metazoa; phylum Chordata; class Amphibia; order Gymnophiona; family Siphonopidae; genus Microcaecilia; species Microcaecilia unicolor. The sequence continues at coordinate 97,006,726 of NC_044031.1, forward strand.
TCTCTCCTTCAACCTTTTTCATTGTGCTAGATATATAATAAATCTTATTTAATGGAGGAACTACTTCCTGTGAATAATTCAAGTTTTCTTTCAAAAATCTAACAAACATATCAAAACCGTTAGATTCTAACCCCACAATGATCGCTAATTAATCATCTGCTAGGATGAGAGCCGGTGAGCCCATATTTCTCACTATGGTTCTATGTCTGATGGGGTCGTAAGAGATTTGCTAGAGCTGCTTATCATAGCAATTGGCTATGTCCACTTTCATGCTCTCAGTTAAAGCTTCCAAGGTCGAGTAGTAGCCTCTCTGCAATACAAATTTTTCATCCAGTACCCCATACACCATCAAGGCATAAAGTCTTTTGTAACATTGTCCCACATGTGTGGGTATTGTATTTCCACCAAATCCACTTCCCATGGGCCTTGTAGATCCAGAGGCTATGCTAACCGTACTACAAAATTAGAACTGGTGTTTTACAGAAATATTTCCGCAGAGACGTTGCTATGACTTCATTGGGTGGTGCGAACTTGAAAACCAGCACAGCATCAGGTGAGTAGACTGTAAAATAGGAGAGAGGAGGAGGCGGCTGGATAGCTGGGCACTGCACTTCTCAATGTGCAAGAGCTTTGGGATTTGACAGATTTTTTTTTGTAAGTTCACAGCGTGTAAAGTGTGAAATGTATTTCTTGTCCAAACACGTGTGGAATGGGATTGTACATGACAAACAAGTTTTGTTTCAAAATTTTAGCACATTGCCATATGGCTACTGATTACGTCCATACACCTTGTGTATTGTATTCAAAAAACTTCTTTGCATGTGTTTTATTTAACTATATATGCTAAAATTTGTGCCTGTTTGTATTGTACTCATAATCTTTTGACTTGTATGTTACAAATGCTTCTAAGGTTAAAACTGTTAGAGCAAGCAATCCATGTATAAGGGAAGCTGTCATATATTTCATTCAAGTGACCTATTTCCCTTACAGCCTGCCTGTTGTCTGCCGGGATGAGGGGGGGGGGGGGCGCTGTTGGGTTAGCCTTCTTTGATAAAGTAAGTCCTGTACCACCTATGCACATACAGCTGTGTGAAATTCTGCCTGCAGTTCAGACCACAAGAGACACTGAGAGTTTTGCAAAAACATCTGTCTGACACAGGTCACTATTCATCTCTAAAACCAGTTTTTTTTTCTTTTGATATGTCCACTGAAAGGAGAGGGATAGGGAAATTGGGGGTGAAGGTGAGGAGGTGAAGATTCTGTCACACAATATAGAAGAGAGGAGAAGGAAGGGGGTCTGAGGTTATCAGCATTCATCGTAAATAAACATGTTGAATAAACATGTTCAAACATTTTGTTAAGCAACAAGCCTTTTTGCTGCACTGATCAGAAAAAGGAGTTTTGAAAAGGAGTTTTAAAAAGGCATGATTAGGGATCACGTGATGCGCCTGAGCTAAGAGGCAGCAATCTCTTTTAGCTCCTCGGCCCTCTCCTTTGTCAAGAAGCTTTGAGCTAAGTTCTCCTCTGTTTTCCTACTGCATCTGCGTAAGGATCGAGAGTTCTCACGCTTATGGACAGATTTGTGCTGAAATCGGGGGTTGATATGGCTGCTAAAAGTGGTAAAAAAGACAATTCTGAGACGCGTTTGGGAGCAGCGGCTGATAACAAGATGGCGGAAGACACGGGGGAGATTACGGCGCTTTCGGATGAGCTTATTGAAAAGCTCTCTAAAGCAGTGAGTACTGCGTTGGGTACGAGATTGGATGGAATCCAGGCCAGTGTGCAGGGGCTAACCCAGGCTGTAACGGATTTTAACCTCCGAGTGCCAGGGCTTGAAGCGAGAGTCGGGACCGCGGAGGATCGGCTGCAAGGAGTGTTAGATGAGCTGACAAACCTTAAAAAAGAAGTTGCAGGTTGTAATATTAAACTGGACGATTTGGAAAACCGATCCAGGCGAAACAATTTGAGATTAGTGGGCATGCCAGAATCGTCAAACGATCGTGATCTGAAGTAGGTCCTGGAAAAATGGTTCGCGGAATTACTGGAGAATGAGTCGGATGTGGGAGCTGTACAGATCGAGCTAGCGCACCGCGTGGGCCGCTGGATGGAGGGAGCGACTAGGCCGCGAGTGGTGGTGGTGCGATTTTTGAACTTCACACAGAAGGAATACATCCTGAGAAAATACAGATCTATGCAATCTCTGCAATTTCAGAATTCAAAAATCTTGTTGTTTCAAGATTATTCCATGGCAGTGGCTCAGTTGCAGAAAGGATACTCAGAAATCTGCAAAAAAAACTGGTGGAGAAGCAAATTCGTTTTACCTTGCAGTTTCCGGCGATGCTTCGAGTGGTCAAAGAGAACAGTGAAGCAGCAAAAAAGCAGATGCAGCAGTGGTTCCCGAATTGACAGTTAAATAAACTTCTTGAGGGAGGTTATTGCACGGCCGCCTTAGAGTGGCGGAAACTGTTGAAATATGTTTGGGTTGGCTTCATGTTGCAGAATGAATATTACATGTTTTTGGTTATTGGAGTATTTTGGGGGAGCAGAATTCTGTATATGAAAGTTGCAAACTTTGGGGTATACTTAAAGGGGGTGAGTGAAAGGAGAGAGTATGGGAATGTAGTGGGGGTATGGTTCCTGTAACAGGGGTGAAGAGAGGGGAGGGGGGAGCTGGGATGTGTCATGGTTATGGCCTTTGAGCATAATGGAGGGGACACTGAGGGTAGGGGGGCTGAGGAAGGCGGGGTGGGGGGAAGGGGGGAGAGGGGTTGGACCCGGGGTGGCTGGAACAGCAGTGGGGGGTGGATGGAAATTGGATGGAGTGTCTGGATGTGGTGGTGTGGACGAGTTTGGTAGCTCATCATGGGGGAGGCTGGGACCCATGGTGGGTAAAGAAAGTACGTTTGATGGAGGGTGCCTGTCAAGGATACTTTACTGTATATGGGGACACCTAAGGGGGAAACTTGTGTATCCTGGAATGTGTCTGGAGTTAATTCACCGATTAAAAGAGCTAAGATTTTACAGTATCTGAGTGCACAAAAGGCTGATATTGTTGGGTAGCAGGAAACTAAGCTCACTGATGTACAGCATCAAAAATTGAAGCGCTCATGGGTGGCTCAGTGCTGTTATGCATCTGCGCCGAAAAGTAAGGCTGGCGTATCTATCTTAATTCGCAAGACGGTTCCCTTTGTGCACCATAAGGTCACTGCGGATAAAGAGGGGCGGTATGTGATTGTGAAAGGGAAATTAAACCACTCTAGTCTTACGCTAGTTTCTGCTTATGCGCCCAATGCTTCACAACGGGTCTTCTTTAGAACATTAGTTGCTCAATTGTCTGGGATTGCTGGGCCAAAAATTATTTGGGGGGACTTTAATGCAATTCTCGATCCAAATATGGACACCACGGCTGGAATGCAGAGAGGTTGGGGGTCCTGCGGAGGAGTTTAGATCTGGTGGACTCTTGGAGAGTGCTTCACCCTCTAGAGAGGGACTTTACACATGTCTCGAGGGCGTACGCAACGAAATCTAGAATAGACTACATATTTGTATCAAGGGATATATTTCATCAGATACAGAAGGCGGATATTGGGCCTTTAGTGATCTCTGATCATACACCTGTATATATCACTGTAGATTTGAGAGGAAAAGGAGTAGGAGCAAGGGGGAGGTGGAAGTTTCCAGCGCATCTCTACTCAGATCGGACCTTCAGGAAATATCTTAGACAAAAATGGGAAGAGTATCTACATAACAACAAAAAGCATAGAATAAACCCAATTTTGATGTGGGATGCAGGGAAGGCAGTTATCAGAGGAGACATTATAGCTTTTGTTGCTAAGAGGAAGAGACAGCAGGCTAGCAGGATGATTGAGTTGGAAAGGAAGATTAGGATGCTGAAGAGGCAGATGGGATCACGTCCCACAGAGGGACGTGCAGTAGACATGCACTGGAGAGGACTCAGGGGGCACTCAACAGTTTACTTCAGGAGCAGGCGCAGAAAATTGTCTTCTATCATCGGTTCAGACTCTTTAAATTTGGAAATAAGCCGGGTAAGCTGCTGGCAAATCTTACTAAGAGCTGGTCTGGTATGTCTGTTATTTCAGCGCTCTATGACTCTGGAGGTCGGGAAGTGACAGATCAGAAGAAGTTGGAGCAGATTTTTGCCCAATTCTATAGATCACTATATATGGCAGAGGGGAGTGGACAGCAGGATAGAATGGAGGCCTTCCTTCATGCGTGTAAGCTGCCCAAAATATCAGAGGAAGAACAACTTAGGTTAAATGAGCCCATATCAGAGTCTGAACTGCAGAGTACTGCTATTAAGAATCTTAAACTACATAAATCCCCGGGGCCAGATGGGTATAGCAGAGAGTTCTACAAAATTTTAAAAGTGCAGGTATTGGGCCTAATGAGTGAATATTTTGAAGCAGCTGTGCAAGGGGGGGGGGGGGGTTCCAGGGGGGTCAAATTGAGCATTGATCACGGTTCTCCCTAAGCCATGGAAGGACCCATTGCAGCCGGGGTCCTACAGGCCTATCTCTCTCATAAATGTGGATCTTAAACTGCTAGCGAGGGTACTGGCTGAGAGGTTGGCATTGGTGATACCTAGGTTGGTGGGAGTCAATCAAGTGGGTTTTGTGAAAGGTAGGCATGCTGGAGTAAATGTTAGAAAGTTATTATTGGGGCTAGAGCGATGTGCACAATTGAATACCCCTGCTATGGCTATAAGTTTTGATTCGGAAAAAGCCTTTGATAAAGTGGAATGGTCTTTTCTATTCACTCTCTTGGGCTTTTATGGAATTGAGGGTTTTTTTCTGCGGGATATACGCACCCTATATGATAATCCATCCGCTGCTGTATTGGTAAATGGGATTCAGTTGGAGTACTTTCCATTGGGGAGAGGTACACGGCAAGGGTGTCCTCTATCGCCTTTGTTGTATATTCTTTTTTTAGAGCCGCTGTTGGAACAATTGAGAAGTGCCAAAAACATACCAGGAATAGCAGTATCGCAGAGGTGCACCCCATTAAAGTGTATGGCCTTTGCTGATGATGTTGGTGGTGACAGACCCAGGTGGGACTTGGCAAAGGGTGTTGCAGTTGTTTGCTGATTTCGAGCAATTGTCTGGGCTTGTCAGGCTTTCAAAGCAGAACCTGGGTTCGTGAGCCCTTGGGCCACTGCCAAGGAGCGGCAGCAGCAGATTCTGAGGTGTGAGGAAGAGCAGGGCATATGTGGGGGAGAGAAGGGGTGAGAGCGGGAGGACGAGCAGGGGATTTATGGGAGACAGCACTGAGATGTGTCGAGGAAGAGCGAGAGATAGTGCAGGGAGGAGGGACTGGATGAGATGAGGAGAGAATTGATGGTTGACAGGCGGGAAATACAGAAAAGGGAGTGAGGAGAAAGAGTGGGCAACTGAAAGAGGGAGGCTAGGATTCCCAGAAGTCTGGGTTTCCTTGGATATGCCTTCTTATTAAGGGCCTCAGTCTGGAGAAGTCTGGGGTTGGACAATTTATATTTATTTACTTATTTATGGCATTTTATCCCACATTAAACATGAATTAGATTGGAACCTGCCTACCTCCGTCGCAGCGGCTGCGTCATTTCAAAGCCCTGCCCATCTCTAGCCTACCCTCTCTTCGTGAGTTTGTTCCCTCAGAGTCCCGCCCTCGAGGAAAGGAAATGACGTCAGAAGGCGGGACTCTGAGGGAACAAACTTACGAAGAGAGGGAAGGCTAGAGATGGGCAGGGCTTTGAAATGACGCAGCCGCTGCGACGGAGGTAAATAAAAGATTTAAACCCCCATGGGCGGCGTGGTATGGTGGCGCAGCGCCGCAGCAGCACCCTTGAAGGCAGGTGCCCCCCTGCGGTGCTTACCCCACTTACAGGGTTTGACCGGCCCCTGGCAGCTTGCTACTTAATGCTTGAGGAGATTTTATGGAATCTTCCCTTAGTTGGAGAGGTGCTTCTGTCGGGAGGGGGTTGCTTAGTTGTTCTAATGTTGTACTAAGGTTGTATTACTATGTTCTAATACACTGACACGCTACCATGGGATGATATTCTATGTGATGCTTTGGGTATTTAGTGGATAGAGTGATATGGTTTGTTCTGCCTAAGGGGTTCCACTAAGGGCGGGGGGGGGAGGGAGGTAGGGAAAAAATAGAAAAATTGTGGCGGGAGGTCTCAGATGTGTGGCTTAATTATATATATCATTATATGTTATTATGTGTTGCCGACTGTTATCTATTATTGACTGCTTTCCCACCTGCAGGTTGTGGATGCAGTCTGTTCTCTTCTTGTTTGTATTGATGAGAACCTCAATAAAGATAATTATACAAAAAAAAGGCATGATTTGAGATGATGGCAAAAGCCAGGGCTAAAGCCATGGCTAGCCAGACCTTCCTCTGTGTGTTTGTGAACGTTATCTTAAAATAGCTTTATGTCTGTGAGCAGAGAGACTCAGAATACACAGAAGGGGAGGTTGTCTGGTGATTATATTCATCCGGAGAGCTGATTTTATTTTTTCTTGTGATCTGATTTTTTCTTAAAGATAGGTGATGCCCAATGGGTTGCCATATGGCATTGCCCATGCATCTGTGGAATGAACATTTTAGCTTCTGCCTGATGCCAGGTGTTGTTAAAAAAAAAAGTAAAGGACTGAGTGATCGGTTTTAAAAAAAGAAATGGTTTAAGGACAGGGATAAAACAAACTGCGCAAGGTCCTCCGGGACTATATGGGGCGGTGTCAGGTGGGTAACTGATATCACTTCAAGTCACGTGACTCATCCAAGATGGCAGCGAGTAGTGTGAAACAGGAAGTGATATTGAGGCACCTAGTGTTCGCCACCATCTTGAAAACGGGATGTGGCCCAGGCAGAGTTATGACATCACTTCCTGCGATGTCACTGAAAGGAGTGGGGTTTGGGACCGGGCTATGCAAAAGGGAGCAGGGTTATGCAAAAGGGCGGGCATGGGTTGGGCTGTGATATCACATCCAGTGATGCTATCAAAAGGGCTGGGGCATAGTGGGTGTTCGGGGCTTGGACAGGGAATGGGTGTGGCTTAGAATTCTCGATTTTGATTGGCCGATGCAACCAGAATTGGGTGTGGCCACCTGTCAAAAATATGCAAGCTAGCTTTGACAAAAGTTGGTGAGGTATACTACTGCCATGTTTCAAAACATCTTCATCATGGTAAAACTCTAAGAAATACATTTGGGTTACTCATAAATATATATTGTCCTCCTAAAGCAGGGCTACGAAACAAGGAGGGCCCATATCTCTTCTTGAGGCGGAAAGTATCAGAGGTGCAAAACTCTTGATTGAGGATGTATATGAGGGAGATGATATATGTTCGAACTGGTGGATGTGGTTATCAGATCGCTTGATGAAGATGGGACGATGAATAATCCTGCAGGCAGAGAGTCTACAGCGTAGATAAGTGTTTGGTTGTCTCGCTCCCATATAGTGCAAAGAACAGTTTGAGTTTTTTGCATTTTTTTTTTGGACTTTAGTTTTTGATTATTTCTTCAGCTTTTGGAGTCCAATTTTAAACATAGCTATGTTGTTTTTTGCAAAGAATTTGTGTTTATATAGAGTCCCCGAACCTAGTTTTTTAAAGCAGTGGTTTTCTCCAGAATCAGAGTTTTTACACTGCTGTTTTTTCTGTGGTTGGGGGAAGAGCTATGATATGAAGTTCAATTAGGGGTGTTAGGTAATATGTAATATTGCCCTGGACCATTGGGACTTTTAACTGATGCCTTTTCTCTGCTAAGTAGACAGCACAACATTTTGTGAGGAAGACTGACATGGAACAGCCTAGTTCCACTGTGTGGTAAATATTCAGCAGCACCATATCTAGTCAACTTTAACTGTATATTCAAGAGATAAGTTGGCACCACAGAATACTTAAAATAACTTGTCTGCATGCCTAAAATTTTAAAACAATTCAGAGAGATATTTACTAAGCTGTGGTCAAATTGGCAGGTTAACATCTAGCAGTAGTACTGCAAGATTACTGCTAGGGGTCAACCATGCCATTTTTATGCCAGCAGCCTATAGGAGAGGAGTGACTGGGGATCACTCCTATTTCCCATTGCTAAACACCAGGAATAGCCACAGTAGGCCCAGAGATCTCTTCAGAGGGGAAGCGGAGGGAGGGTCTGCTTGTGGGGGGGGGGGGGGGGGAGGTGGGGGGGGTTTCACATTGATGGGAAGTCTGTTTCAGGGTTGGGGTGTTGGTTGGAGGGGTGTGGACAAGGGAGTTAGGATACCATATTTAAGATGGCCCCAAAGAGCATCAGGCTGTACATTAGTGGCCCAATGCTGCCTAGAAGGATAAATAACACCAGCTTTATTTTTACACAAAATAAAATATGGAAAAGAAAATAAGATGATACCTTTTTTATTGGACATAACTTAATACATTTCTTGATTAGCTATCGAAGGTTGCCCTTCTTCATCAGATCGGAAATAAGCAAATGTGGTAGCAGATAGTATATATAAGAGAAACATCAAAGCATTACTTTGACAGTCTGACAGAGTGGGAGGGTGGGGGTATACATGGGGACATCAAAGCATTTCATTGATATTCTAACAGGATGGGTGTTTGTCGGTGAGAGGAGGGTGATAAACAGAGAAATAAACAGAGAAATACAAAATATCCTATCTAATACCATCCTCTCTAATTCATCATCCATCTTCTGATTACTTTGATTGTATCCAATTTCCTGTCATGACTTTGTCATAACAACACTCTGTAAGCCACATTGAGCCTGCAAATAGGTGGGAAAATGTGGGGTACAAATGCAATAAATAAATAAATAAACTTTATGGTTTATAATGGGATAGAAAACCCAGATCCTTATTATTTGATTTCCCCATGCATACCCCCCACCCTCCCACTCTGTCAGACTGTCAAAGTAATGCTTGTATTCTTCACTTATATATATACTATCTGCTACCACATTTGCTTATTTCCGATCTGAGGAAGAAGGGCAACCTTCGAAAGCTAATCAAGAAATGTATTAAGTTATGTCCAATAAAAAAGGTATCATCTTATTTTCTTTTCCATGTTTTATTTTGTTTGATTTCTATTGATAACCTTTAAGAGTGGACTAACACGGCTACCACACCTCTCTATTTTTACACAAATAATGCATCTTCTGAAGTAAACACTAGCTACATAATTTCAGTTTGCATAATAATGAAGTGTAATGTGGTAAACTAGAGGGTTAAGGGCAAATAACACATGATTTTTTGCCATTTAGGGGAAAATGAATAGAAAAGGCACTAAATTTACATGCCCAACTAATACAGAATATAGCTGTGAAACTGGTAAGTAGGGCAAAAAAATTCAACCACATCGAAGACCAAACATTGGTTACCTACTGAATCACGTTTTATTTTTAAAATATTTACTCTAGTTCACAACATACTGGATTTCTGTGTTTCTTATTTCATTACCTGATTCCAATATTCCATTGTATGTACACTTCATTTCACTTTATGAATTATAAACTGCCTTGATGGCATTACTCTATGGCAGTATATCCAACAAAGATGGACAAAGCATGCAAAAGTTTAGAATAATATCAAACTACAACCCAGCACTGTAACACTAGGGGGCGCTGTGCTTATGACAACACAAAAGCCACCAGACACAATATGCGGTATATCGCTTTTATTGGTGATACATATGTGAACACATACACCAAGATACTTACAGCACCCGCAATTCAGTCAGCATCTGGGAAGACCACCAGGGAAGCACTGGCTCTCTCAGAGATTGCAGGGAAATACCCTTCACTGAACAAGGCATCCCTATGTCCAGGCAAGCTTCTACAGAAAGTCCCATGCTCCCCCCTCTTTTATAGTGTGAAACAAATAACTGTGCATGTGAAGATGAGCTAGCTCATAACTCCCCCAGACCTGCATAGGCTGAAGGTGCCTTTCCCAGACGTGCTGGCATCCCTTAAACAACTAGCCTGTTTCCCATAACAGAGAATATCAACACATAATTACAGCCAAAACATTTCACTCATTCCATCCCCAGCTGACCCTCAATCCCATGTATTACAAGCACTAAATCACTTAACACACTGTATAGGTATGAGACCTTGGAGGCGACTCATTTCACACCAGATCACTGCTCATTGAGATAAATACATTTCTATATTGAAGATATTGTTAAATTAAAGTTATACTGTGATAAGTAGTGTGAATGAATAATTAAAGCCGATGATGATTTGAGTGAGGCACCATGCTGTGATCTGGTGTGAAACGAGTCACTTCAAAGGCTTCTGTTCACAATTTACTACATTCTCATACCTATACAATGTGTTGAGTAATTTAGTGCTGGGTTGTAATTTGATGTTATCATAGTTACCCCCGCTATCAATAATCTGTAGGACTATTTATTAGTAAATGTTTAGAATAATGGCATTTACATGCGTATGTGAACAGATATGCACAAATGCGTATTTGCAAAGGGGGCATGCATATGAAGCATGGGGTGGAGCTCCCACTTACATGCATATCTGACAGTATTCTGTAAGTTATGTGTGTATTTCCTACATGCAGGCATCAGCATTTACACTAGCTCTATGGTTGGCATATGTGCTTGTATTTCACTTTTAAGTGAGTACATACCTGGTTGGACTAGTATTCTATACAGGAAAGTAGGTGCCTACATTTAACAACCCCTCTTATTTGGATAATTGAATAGTTTGAATACCGTAAGTTCAACCAAAAAGTGAATGAAACAAAAAACAGATATGTTGAATATATAAAAGTGAAAATGGAGGAAAAAGACCTCAGAAGTGCTTGTGGACAGGGAAAATTCCCAACACTTGTGTCACAACAGACAGTCTGCAGACTAAAGGAGCTTCTATGCTCAATGTCTCAACAGACTACACATAATCATCAGTCAAAAAAACCTCCAGATTTGTGCAAAGTGCCTTAATCATTAATGTTCATACGTGTTCAAACAGTACACTTAGCTTTGTTTTAGCTATATTCATCCCAACAGAGTCCTGTTTTACCCAGGGGCGTAGCCAGACACTGAATTTTGGGTGGGCCTGGGCCCAGGATGGGTGGGCAGAAGAACTCCACCCTATCCCACAGTGATTTGGTCTCTCCCTCTCTTGCCTGCATGCCATATGGTCTCTCAAACATCCCCCCTCCCCCGCATACCTTTTAAATAGCAGATTTTCACCGGAGCGAGCAGCAACTAATAATACACACTGCTCATGCTGGCCCCATAGCCTTCCCTCTGATGCAGCTTCCTGTTTCTGCATAGGTGGGAATACATCAGAGGGAAGGCTGTGGGGCCAGTGCACAGTATGTATCAGTCGCTGCTCAATGCAGGCAAAGATCTGCTATTTACAAGGTATGCAGGAGGGACAGTTGTTGGGAGTTTTCAGCTGGTGTGGCTTGGGGATCCCTGCCTGCCAAATCATAGGTGTGCTGCTACTGGGTGGGACTGAGCCCAAAGAGGGTGGGGGCCTGGTCCCACCCGAGCCCACCCTTGGCTATGCCACTGGTTTCACCAATTGGTTTCTTCACGGGAACACCTATACTGGATGTGCTATAACATGATCTATGAACAAAACAATATACCAGGTCTGTGATAAATCAAAAAAACAGCAGAATAAAACAGCTTACTAGCAAACAGCAAGGTGCGGTCTCAAACAGATTGCTGGCACTGCATTCAAAATGGCGTCAGCTCCAAAAAGAAAGGACTACAGTGCTGTTAAATCATTGTTTTGAACAGATAACATGTTGGGCCATAGATCAAGTATCTCCATGATCGAATATGAAAGGTGGGGATCGAGACAAAGCTTTAATACAATATGAACAACGTTGGATCCATAGATTGAAGTCTTATGAATCTTTGGGTTTAAATTCCAACATAGAATGGGCGGACTTTTTTGGACTGCAGACTTTTCTCCTTCTCTTCGTGGGTTGATCTGGTTGGTTATCTGACTGATGGCATCTTTTTTTTAGAGCTGACGCCATTTTGAATGCAGTGTCAGCAATCTAATTGAGACCACACTATGCTGTTTGCTAGTAAGCTGTTTTATTCTGTTGTTTTTTTGTTTTGTTTTTTTCACAGACCTGGTAAGTGCAATTTTCATATATATTGTTTTTGTCCATAGATCATGTTCAAGCACACCCAGCACAGTTGTTCCCCTGAAGAAGCCAGTTGGTGGGATGAATACAGCTAAAACAAAGCTAAGTTTGCTCAGTTTGAATACATATGAACATTAATTATTTTGTTGTAATAAGGATTATTTTTTGTTACAGCACTTTGCAGAAATCTGGAGTTTTTTTAACCGATTATTATGCGAGTCTGTTGAGACATTGAGCATAGAAGCTTCTTTAGTCCGCAGACGGCCTGTTGTGACTCAAGTGTTGGTAATTTTCCCTGTCCACAGGCACTTCTGAGGCCTTTTTCCTCCATTTGCACTTTTATATATTCAACATATCTGTTTTTTGTTTCATTCACTTTTTGGTTAAGTTTAAACTGTTACTGTGGATATGCCCTCAGCTTTAGTTTGAATACTGGCCTAAAATTCTATATAGAAAAGCATGAATTAAGACTATTATGTTTCCCTTTTTAATTTGGGCTCTTTCATCTGAAGGCAGGATGGGGGCGTGCGTTGAGATGGCCGGCTTCGCCCGATAATGGAAAAAAGAAAGCCGGCCGTCAGGAGAATTTGGTCCGTTTTATTTGGACCCTTTTTTTTTTTTTAGGTCCAAGTCCCAAAAAAGTGCCCCAACTGACCAGATGGGGCACCGGAGGGAAGCAGGGATCACCTCCCCTGACTCCCCCAATGGTCACCACATCCCTCCCACACAAAACAAAATCAGACATTTTTTGCCAGCCTGTATGCCAGCCTCAAATGTCATACCCAGCTCCCTGACAGCAATATGCAAGTCCCTGGAGCAGTTTGTAGTGGGTGCAGTGCACTTGAGGCAGGTGGACCCAGGCCCATCCCCCCCTACCTGTTACACTTGTGCTGGTAAATGGGAGCCCCCCAAAACTCACCTTACCCACATGTAGGTGCCCCCCTTCACCCCTTAGGGCTATAGTAATAGTGTAGAGTTGTGGACAGTGGGTTTTAGGGGGGATTTGGGGGGCTCAGCACACAACGGAAGGGTGCTATGCAGCTGGAAGCTAATTTTGTATTTTTTATTAATTTTTTAAGTGCCCCCTAGGGTGCCCAGTTGGTGAATACCCCTGACCTGCCCATAGCCATGCCCCCTTTGCAGATCTGTGCAGAAACCTTTAAGCATTATTCTATAATTGGGCAATTGTGTTTTTCCTCAGATCTGCCGTTTCTGCCCCATTTTGGTGCCTTGTAGCCATTAGAACGCTTTTTTCATGGAAAATTTTGGCATGGAAGTAGCACCTAATGTTTGCCACCATGTATAGTATTTGCCCCTTCATTTTGGAAAATGGCTGTTCATTTTGGACATTTTCAGCTCAAGAACATACTTTTCACGTATTTTCGAAAATGAAATCCTGATGATTTTCCTCTTTAAAAATGGCTGGGAGATGGATGGTATTTTCTGGACATTATGAGCAGGATGTCCCAATTCTGATTGGACATTCTTTCGAAAATGCCACTGTATGTATGTAATACTGTGTGATGTGTGGAATTTGGTTTTTCACTCTGGACAGGCAAGACTGTGGTTTTTTTTCATTCACTATGCAAAACTATAAAAAGAAAATTGTAGTAAAATTATTTTGGGTTTTCAGTGGAACAGAAACAAAGTTAACTCACGGATTTTTGACTCAGACTGAAGACTCTGCAGTATGGCTTGTATCTCCTGAGCTTCTTGAGCAAAACCCGTATCTAAAGTAGAAGAAAAGTGATTTACAGTTTGCTAAATACTGTAAAGTTCTCTTTTAACAATTATATTTTTCAGTAGGTAAAGGTAGCTACCTAATTGACAACTTTCTTCAAAGTCACATCATGAATTGCTGCTGTTAAAAGGTGAGTGTGGAGAAGAGATTAAGCAAAGGGATGATGTTTGAACTTCATTGGAAGGAAAAGGGAAAGGGGATGTGATTTGATATACAATCTTTCTGTGGTTACAATCAAAGTGGTTTACATCTCTTATACAAATACTTATTTTGATCCTGGAGCAATGGAGAGTTAAGTGACTTGCCACTAGCTCTTCACAGGAGGGATGGACCAATGGATTTCCACAGAAAGAGGGATTAGAGGTAGTGTATTGGAACATAAATCTCACAAAAAATACTTGAAAAAGTCCAAAGTCAATGTCCACCAGAAGGAACCTGTTATAAACTCAGGGAAGGTAAGCCCTTGGGCCGCTGCCAGATACTGGCTAGCAGCAAGCGAACCACACGGGCAGAACAAAGCACTAAGGCAAAACCCAGGCCAGGCGAAGTTGGAGCTGGGGTCAAGCAGAGCTGGGCTGGAGACAGGCAAATCTGGAGCACAAACTGAAGCTGAATGCAAGCAGGGCTGAAGCTGAAGAGAGGAAAAGCAGGTCAAATGCAAACAAGAAATAACACAATATCAGGAATACACAATTAGGCAGAACCTTTATTGCGAAGGCAATGCATGAGAGTCCCGTGGTTCCTTATAAAGGCCCTCACTAATGATGTCACAACCTCTGGTGCCCTGGAATGAGGATTGGAATGCACCGAAGAACACAGCAAGGGCACCAAAGAGAGGTTAGAATACTGGGACATCAGATTGAGGCTTGGATAGTTTCTGCAATGAGGCCTGGAAAACAGGAAAACAGACACCAGAGACACCAGTTCAGGAGGGAGGCAGTCTGCAGAAGTCGTGGAGCCTGACCACCGGAAGAAAAGGTGAGTCGGGACAAAGGACATGTCCATGGTCATAACAGTACCTTCTCCACAAAGACCCTCCTCCATTCAGTCTGGTCTTGAGTCTATGAGAAATCACTCAGTGGGACTTACTAATGAGCTTTGGAATATGAACGTGGATTGCAAGAGTGGATTTTGAAGACAAGGCTGGAGCTTGTAGACAGGACTGGAGTTTGAGAACAGGGCTGGAGTAAAACAACAGTCTGTAGACTTCCAAGGGCTGTCCTCAATACTGCAAGTCCCCCTGGAATCAGGGACATCTTGGACCCCGTATCTAGGGTCCGGTTCTTTGGACATGGTACATGACATCAGAGTTTGAGGGGGTTTCTAAGGACAACCCCTACCCAAGGCCTGAATCTTGGATGTAGAGAGTGAAGAGCCTCCCTCCCAGTAGACGATACAAAGCATCCTTGCTCGCTTGACATGAGGAACTCGTCTCCGCTTGCTGCTCAGGGAAGGCATTGGCCAGAACCCCACTGGTGCGGGGTAGAACATCAGAAACACTAGCAGTGGCTAAGGTGAAAGCAAGACACCTTGGAATCCAAGCAACGTTGATCACAGGCATTACTCCAAGCAGTTATTTCACCTCTCTCCCAGTCTAACGTCAGATTCTGTCTCTGTAGCCAGGGTAAACCCAAGGCGATCGGCTTCACCGATGTCTGGAGGACAGAGTGATGTACTCCCTGTGGTCACCAATACACAGGTGCACTGGAACAGTCCAGGTTTTCAGGTGTCCTTGAACGTTACCACAGACTAAGGAGACTTGGATGGTCTTGGACAAATCTTGGGTAGGGATCTTGAAATGCCAGATCAGAGCCTTGTCTATGAAGTTTCCACCTGCCCTCAAATCCAGGAAAACGTCAGTATGCTTGGCTCCTTGATCTAGATCAAGCACTGCTGGAACTAGAAATTGGGTGCGAACATTCTCTGGGGGTGGTCCCAGCGCTGCACCCATGGCCAGAGCTAGGATTGAGGGTCCAGACTTATTTGGGCACTTAAGTGCATAATGCCCACTCTCACCACAATACAGCAGTGGCGTATGAAGGGGGGCAGTGGGGCGGTCCGCCCCGGGTGCACACTGCTGGGGGGGTGTCGGCTCCATTGGTTCCTTGCTCCCTCTGCCCTGGAACAGGTTATTTCGCAGCTCCCAGCGACGTGGACTCGGGGGCGGATCGGCCCTCCCGCCCACCCCTCGCTTCTTCGTTTCTTTGTTTCTTCGTCAATTAAGAATGCGCTCCGGGGGGGCGCGCTGAGGGGGGGCGCCATGCTGTACCCAGGGGGGGGGGGTGCGCAGCGGTGACCCGCCCCGGGTGTCAGCCGCCCTCGCTACGGCTCTGCAATACAGACATAGATTAAGGGTCCTACACCTCTGTTTCTCTTGTACAGAGAGGGTGTGCAGTCCACCCGCATGGGTCCTATGTGATCGAGAGTTGGGGCCTCCCTCTGACTAGAAGCATGTGGAGGGTACTGGATGCTAGCTGACTTCAATGCCGTCTTCTCCGAGGGGCGCCGTTCCCAGACTCGTTCCTGGAATCAGATATCTATCAAATTGCAGAGACCAATAATGTAATCTAATCTAGTTGGGAGGTCTCACCCGGCCTGTTCATCCTTGATTTGGGGTGCCAACCCCTGCCAGAAGGCCGCGACAAGGCTATTATTCCAAGTCAATTCAGAAGCCAAGGTGCGGAACTGAACAGCATAATCGCCCATGGTCCATGTCCCCTGCTTTAATCTAGGGAGCTCAGAAGCTGCTGATGTAATTTTCCCAGGCACTTCAAAGACCCTCTTGAATTGTCCCAACAAACTGTGAAGGTCATCGAGCACTGGCCTGTCCCGTTGCCAGGGAGAAGATGCCCATGCCAGAGCTTCACCAGACAGCAAAGAGATGCTATAGGCCACACAAGCCCTGTGAAAAGAAAAATCTCTGGCTTGAAGCTCAAAAATTATCCGACACTGGTTGAGGAATCCCCCTACAGTCTTTGATGTTTCTGTCATACCTCTGTGGTGCCATGAGTCGAACACCCAGAGTTATGGAAGATATTGTCTGTACTGGGTCCACACTTGAAGAAGCCAGAGCCTGAGATGCTGCCAATATTAGCTGATGGCCCAGGCAGTCGACCAGAGCCTGGACAAACCCCACAACATGCTAGAACTGGCTTATGTGTGAAGCCTGGTCTTGGACAGCACCAAATAGATGTTCAAGCTGGAGAGCCAGTTGCTGAAGCAGCTGCACGGTGGGTGATTCAGATGAGCTCAGGGCTTTCACAAACTGTCACAAACTCACGGAAGGTGAGCCTTTGGGCCGCCACCAGATACCGGCTAGTGGCAGGCGAACCACCCGGGCAGGACAAAACACTAAGGCAAAACCCAGGCCAGGCAGAGCTGGAGCTGGGAACAAGAAGGGCTGGGCTGGAGACAGGCAAATCTGGAGCTGGAATTGAATCTGCCGACAAACAGGGCTGGAACTAAAGCTGAAGACAAGCAGGGCTGGAACTGGAGCTGAAGGCAAGCAGAGCTTGAACTGAAGCTGAAGACAAGCAGGGCTGGAACTGAAGCTGAAGACAGGAAAAGCAAGTCAAATCCAAACAGGTGGTGCTGAAGGCAAGCAGGGCTGGAACTGAAGCAGAAGACAAGCAGGGCTAGAACTGAACTCAAAGACAGGACAAGCAGGTCAAATCCAAACAAGACATAACACCAGGCAGCATAGGCGGTCGGTGGCCCAACTGTTTAGGGAGGCTAAAGGGGGTGGGGTTTACATCCATAATTGTCTGACAACACCCCGGAAAAAAATATGTAAAAATAAAATAATCACAATTAATACCTTTTATTAAATTTAGATATTAGATATGTATCATATGTCAAAGAATAAAGTGGTTGCTCAAAGCATATACTAACCACAATTGCTCAACTGCAAAACACTATGCACAACTTTGTGCAAAAACACACTCAGAACCTTACTGTACATAGGCACCCCTTATAAGAGGCTTGGGGAGGCTAAGCCTCCCCAGCCCAGCTGTGACCTTCCCCGCAGCCCCGCCTACCTCCTTCTCTAAATGCAGTCCGAGACGACTCCCGACTCGAAATCTTCTGCTGCCGCCGCTTCTGTTGAGCAGCGGCAGCCTGCAGCCAGGAACGAGACTACGATCAGCCAGCATAACATAAGAAAAAAAAGACGCGCGGGGCCGCAGCAGCCTTCAGACATGCGCTGTTGGCTCTGCCCCATGACATCAATTTCCCGTTCCGGGGGCAGAGGACCGGCAGAGCCGACAGCGCATGTCTGAAGGCTGCTGCGGCCCCGCGCTTCTTTTTCTTCTTCTGTCAACGCTCCTGTAAAGAGGTCCAGCAGGAGGGAGAGAAGAGAACGTGGTCACTGGCGGGAAATGGTAGGAGGAGAGAGAGGAAGAGCAGGGGAGAGCCAGGGGACATGAACAAGAGCAGTAGAGAGCCAGAGAGCGATAGGAAGAGAAAGAGGGGCCATGGAAAAGAGCAGGGGAGAGCCAGGGACATGGAAAAAAGCAGGGGAGAGCCAGAAGGAGATGGGGAGAGAAAGAGGGGCCATGGAAAAGAGCAGGGGAGAGCCAGGGACATGGAAAAAAGCAGGAGAGAGCCAGAAGGAGATGGGGAGAGAAAGAGGGGCCATGGAAAAGAGCAGGGGAGAGCCAGGGACATGGAAAAAAAAGCAGGGGAGAGCCAGAAAGAGATGGGGAGAGAAAGAGGGGCCATGGAAAAGAGCAAGGGAGAGCCAGGGACATGGAAAAAAGCAGGGGAGAGCCAGAAAGAGATGGGGAGAGAAAGAGGGGTCATGGAAAAGAACAGGGGAGAGCCAGAGAGAGATGGGGAGAGAAAGAGGGGACATGGGCAGGAGAGAGAGAGAAGCTGCTGGGGAAAAACTGGGGGAGACCCTAGCTGTCAGACTGAGAAATGCTGGCTGGATGAAAGGAGGGAGAAAGAGAAAAAATGCTGGAAGGAGGGGGCAGAATGAGGGAAGACTCTGGTAGGGAGGGAAAGAGGAAAGACACTGGAATGATGGTGTGAGAGAGGACATGCTGAATGGAAAAGGGTCAAGAGACAGAACTGTCTAGAAGGAAGGGGAGATAGAGGGAGACAATGGACGGAAGGATTGGGAGAGGGTAATGGGTGGAAGGATGGAGAGAGAAAGAGGGATGACACTGGATGGAAGGGTAGGAGAGAAAGAAGGAAGGTGCTGGGCATGGATGGAGGGGAGGGAAGTATATGCACATGGATGGAGGGGAGTGAGGAGAAATGCTGGATATGGATGGAGGGAAAACTGTTGAATTTAAGAGCTGGATCGGGATACTGAAGGATAGGGACAGGGCTACAGATGGTAGACAGGACGCATAAGGACACAGGAGGATGGTGAACACTGCAGAGAAAAAATATCAAATGGAAAGAAGACACTGCATAAAACAGAAGACACTGGGACCAAAGCGAATAGAAAAACTAAATGATCAGACAACAAAGGTAGAAAAAAGTCATAATTTATTAACTGCAATATGTCAGCTTTTGGAAATGTGCATCCGTGATGTTTTGCATGTAAGTTTCAATTTTTCTAGTATTGCTGCATGCTGAGGTGACTTCTTGAGGTAACTTTCCAGTTTAGTATTTTGCCTTCATATCTGTTGTATCATGTGTTTTTCATGTGATCAAGGTGCAGTATTCTGCTAGCGTGTAGTATTTTCAGCCCTTTTTGGGGTTTTTTTTTGTTTTACTAGGTTGTGCACTGGTGTTTTAGAGCCCGGTGTAATTACAGTGCTGCCTTTCCATGCATAAACGTTGTAGCTTGTCCTGTCCTTGGAATTAGTACTGTTATGGTTTGGTAAGGTTATGAGTGTGTTTTTACACAAATTTGTGCATAGTGTTTTGCAGTTGAGCAATTGTGGTTAGTACATGCTTTGAGCAACCACTTTATTCTTTGACATATGATACATATTTAATATCTAAATTTAATAAAAGGTATTGTGACTTATTTTTTACTTATTTTTTTTCTATGTTGTCAGACAATTATGGATGTAAGCCCCGCCCCTGGCCCCACCCCTAACCCCACCCCCTTTAGCCTCCCCAAACAGTTGGGCCACCGACCGCCTATGTTACTGTACCATAAATATTACACTGGGCAGAGCCACAAAACACACTCATAACCTTACCAAACCATAACAGCACTAATTCCAAGGACAGGACGAGCTACAACCTTATGCGTGGAAAGGCAGCACTATAATTACACCGGGCTCTAAAACACCAGTACACAACTTAGTGAAACAAAAAAAAAAACAAAAAGGGCTGCAAATACTACACGCTAGCAGAATACTGCATCTTCATCACACATAAAAAACACATGACACAACAGATATGAAGGCAAAATACTGGAAAATTACCGCAAGAAGTCAAACTCAGTATGCAGCAATACTAGAAAAATTGAAACTTACATGCAAAATATCACAGATGCACATTTCCAAAAGCTGACATATTCCAATTAATAAATTCTGAATAAAAAAATGTTTTCTACCTTTGCTGACTGAGCATTTAGTTTTTCTATTAGCTTTGGTCCCAGTGTCTTCTGTTTTATGCAGTGTCTTCTTTCCATTTGATATTTTTTCTCTCACCATGTCCACCATTCTTCTGTCCCCTTATGCGTCCTGTCTACCATCTGTAGCCCTGTCCCTATCCTTTCTCCAGTTTCAACATCTGCCCTCAACGTGTTCCAATCCAGCCCTAAAATTCAGCAATTTCCCTCCCTCCATCCATGTCCAGCATTTCTCCTCACTCCCCTCCCCTCCATCCATGTGCATGTACTTCCTCTGTCTTCCCTCCCCTCCATCCATGTCCAGCATTTCTCCTCTCTCCCTTCCACTCCATCCATGTGCATTTCCTTCCTTTCTCTTTCCTTCCCTCCATCCTTGTCCAATATTTCTCCTCTCTTCCCTGCCCTCCATTCCATCCATGTCCATCATTTCTCCTCTCTTCCCTCCCCTCCATCCATATACATCTCCTTCCTGACTTCCCTCCCCTCCATCCATCCATGTCCAACAACTCTCCATTCTCCCCTGCCCTCTCCTCCATCCATCCATTCATATCCAGCAAATTTCCTCTCTCCCCTGCCCCCATTCATCCATCCATGTCCAGCAATTATCTTCTCCTCTGCCCTCCTCTCCATTCATCCATGTCCAGCAATTGTCCTCTCTCCTCTGCCCTCCCCTCCAGCAATCTCTTCTCTCCCCCTGCCCTCCCCTCCATCCATCGAAGTTGGTCCAGGTTCTGTCTGCTGGACATATTCCGTGCACTTATGATGAGGGTGTTCTGTCTTTGCTGAAAACCTTATGCCCTGAGTTTGACTTACGAAAAGATCCTTTTGTCTATCTACAAATTCACCACAGCACTGGGATTGAATGCACAAAATGCTCTAGTGTAAGCTCTAAACTTGGACTCCCATCATGCAGTACCCTTGCCCATATCACGGCCATGGACTATAACAAACAACAGCCCAAAGGGCAGCAGACTTGGTCATTCCCCTGTATCTGTTTCTACTAATTTGACCAATAAACATAATTAAACATACATAACTACTTCTCCTAGCACAAACTTATATGGGCGGGGTAATTTTATAAGAGGCCTTTTACATGCATATGAAGCAGGGGTTCGCAACCAAGTCCTCAGGACACACCTAGCCAATCACGGTTTCATGATATCCACAATGAATATGCATGAGGATCAATCTGTATGTGCTACCTTCAATGTATGCAAATCTATCTCATGTATATTCACTGTGGGTATCCTGAAACCTGACTGGCAAGGTGTGTCCTGAGGACTGGGTTGAGAATCCCTTATATAAAGCTTTTATAAAATTATCCCTTTATATCAGGGCAAATTTTAGAAGTTTTTTGACAATCCCTTTTGTGTTCTATTTTCTGTATTTTTGTCATTGTAATTGATGAGAATTTAAAATCTAAGTTTTTCTAATCATCTTTTAACAATTCATTATAGCTACGAAGCTTTTAAATAATAAATGCACTGATATAATACAATAATGTCATTTTTCTTTTACTATTATTTATTCTCTATAACTAGACATTTCTCCCATGGCTACAAGAAACCTCTGAAAGTGCATCACAGAAACAGTAACATAGTAACATACATACATTAGTAAAGCAAATACATACTTAAATTGAAAATGTGCATCATATTTTGGAACACTAATACCTGAAACAAGCCCTTTTTTGTTCCTTCCTGAATCAAGAAATGCTGGCAAAATTCAGAAACTAGATGCTTATTTCCTCTTTTACCCTGGATATCACTTTATATTACCTCACCTCAATAAATCCCAGACACCAGGTCGCCATGACGCCTAGAAATTGAACCCTGGCGCCTAAGATTTCATGCCTCCAAATTTTTATTTATTTTTGCGCTGCTGCAGAAAATATTTCCTACTTGCCCACAGTGGTTCAGTTCACTGTAAGGTTGAGCCATGTGGTGCAGGAAGTTTAGGTACTCTCACAGGACACGAAACTGCGAAAGTACCTGAACTTCCTGCACCAAGCTGAACCCCTGAGGGCAAGTAGGAAATGTACCATTTCCTCTGCAGCTAGGAAGGTGAAAGAAATTGGTGGCAGGATTTGAGAGAGAAAGAGAGCTTGCATGAAGTCTAGGGGGAGGGGGTTATGAGAGAGAAACTGGGTAAAGGCTGGAAGGGGGTTATGAAAGAGACCTGGGTAAAGGCTGGGAAGGGTTATGAAAGAGAGAGTGAGAGACTGGGTGAAGGCTGTGGGGGGGGGGGGTTATAAGAGCGAGAAAGAAAGAAAGAGAGAGAGAATGGGTGACGGCTAGAAGGGTTATGAGTAGGGTTACCATATGTCCGGATTTACCTGGACATGTCCTCTTTTTGGCGGGTTTTGCCAATCTGCCCGTTTGCCTGGATTTCTGGACAAATGGGCAGGTTGGTGGGCAGGCCGTCCTAACGGCCGCCCACCAGCCTGCCCGTTTGTCCAGAAATCCAGACAAACGGGCAGATTGCTAGCCTCCCCTCCCCTTACTTACTACTGCCCTGGTGGTCTAATGACCTCTTCCGCCTTTGGGGCAGGAAAGAGCCCCCTCTTTCCTGCCCAGAGCGCTGCCCTGCATGCATCCTTCCTGTTCCTGATCTCGGCACCGATTCAAAATGGCCACCGAGAGTTGAAGTGACCTCGCGAGACTTCAACTCTTGGCGGCCATTTTGAATTGGCGCCGCGATCAGGAATAGGAAGGATGCATGCAGGGCAGCGCTCCAGGCAGGAAGAGGGGGCTCTTTCCTGCCCCGAAGAGGTCACTAGACCACCAGGGTAGTAGTAAGGTAAGGGGAGGGGAGAGGGGAAAATGTGACAGGGGGCGGAACGAGGGTGTGACAGGGGGTGGGGCGGGTGTGAAAGGGGGCGTGGTGGGTGTGTGGTGGGGGCGGGCATGTGTCCTCCTTTTTGGGGGACAAAATATGGTAACCCTAGTTATGAGAGAGAGAGAGAGATAATGTGAAGGCTGGGAGGGTTATGAGAGTGAGAGAATGAGTGAATGTTGGGTGGGCGGGGTTATGAGACAGAGAGGTGGTGACCCATGCCATGATGGTAAGTGAAACAGAGGCCATTACCTGTTTGCTTCACCTATCAGGTGATGTGACAACATGCTTCTGGAAGGGAAACGTCTGGTTTTTGGCTGTGATGTGCAGTAGTATCTTAAGGGACTGATTTACTAAACTTTCAGTCACAGACAGGAAGATAGCCTTAGTAAATCAGTTTCTAAAGGAGCTGACGCTGATCATGCAGGGGATTCTGCATTCTTCCCCCCCCCCTCTCCCCAAACACACACACTTGAAGTTCACTTTGAACAACGTTGGTATTGGGTGGAGAGGGGAAGAGGTTTCAGCTGCTGGCTCCTTATTTTTGGGGCTAGCTCCCAGATTCTGTGAAAATTTGTCGAGACCTGCCTCACCTTCTGATGTAGTAGTCTTCAGCACTGCTCCACCATGGCTTCCTTTTTTTCTCTTCTCTCTGTCAGGCAAAATTGATAATATATCTAAATCCAGTACCTAATATTAGCATTATATCTGAAGCAATTATTGAAGAACCATTCATCCAAAACAGCAAACATTTTGACTGAAAAAATATTGCATATGGAGTAATTTCATAATGTCAAAGTTTCAAAAAAGCACCTACACTATACCTATTTTATAAAGGCCAAAAACCAGCAATCCCTCTCACCTCATATGGCATACAGCTCCTTAGGATTACCACATCCCAAAATGTATCACTCTGCATTTTTTCACAATAAAATTTAACTGCCAAACATTACACCATTCTTCTAATTCTTATAGATCATTTCTCATGGTGTCTACTCCCACCAAAGTGTCCACTCTGATGCAAATCTTTGTGTCATCTGCAAAGACACATTTTTCCTTATAGCCCTTCCGCAATATCACTTGCAAAGATGAATAGCATCGGTCCCACTACCAATCCCTTTCTTTCCTCAGAGAATTCCATTTACCACCTTCCACTGTTGTCTTTCAGTCAACCAGTTTCTAACCCACTTCACCACCTTGGATCCTAATTTTAGCCTGCTCAGTTTACTCATGAGTTTCCTACTAGGAGATGTGTATCAAAGGCTTTGCTGAAATTCAAGTAGACTACATCCAGCACATGCTTTCGATTCGTTACCCAATCAAAGAAATCAGATTCATTTGGCACAATTTTGCTTTGGTAAGATCATGTTGCATTGGATCTTACAACTCACTGAATTCTAGAAAGTTCACTATCCTTTCCTTCAGCAATGCCATCATTACTTTTCCAACCATCAGGATATGTGGTACAGGAAAGTAGGTTAAGGTGTTCATAGATGTTGTTTATATGAACATTTCCACCAACTTCCTTCTTATCACCTTCTTCTGCCTCAGGTTAGTTTGCAGCCATATCCATTTTATTTATTTATTTATTGCATTTGTATCCCACATTTTCCCACCTATTTGCAGGCTCAATGTGGCTTACAGAGACCTGTTATGGCGTCGCCATTCCAGGGTAAAAGACACAACTGGTGTTACAAAAAAGATCAAGGATGACAAAAAGATCTAAGCAAACCATTATAGAGAGATGACTTTCAGAATAAGGGTAGAGTGGTGAAGTGTTATAATTAAGCTATGGATTCTCGTGGTAGGCCTTGTTATTTAGGAGTGAAATGTTTTTTTTGGGATCCTCACCACCTACATATTTTCATAGATACTAAGAAGTCCCAGGAAGTGTCAGGATGGTTTTCAGTGCCAGCACAATCTGGCGTTTCTCTTTCATGGTTATAAGCTTAGTCTCTGATTCCTCTTCCCTGCACAGCTGTCATTCTGTGTACATTCAAAACAAAGCAAACAAACCTATGAGCTACTGCAACTATGCTGTCGTTCTTTATTGTTGGTAGCATTGTGCAGCATATGGATGTACCCAGAGGAAGTATAATAATGGAATAACTTTTCATAGGTAGAGTACTAATTTGTTGTAAATTGTAATGTGTGTCATTTGGAGGAGCTGATTACAGGGTCTCCCTAGCAAGTGTTGTATTTGTGCAAATATTTTCTCTCCTGGTAAAGCACCACTACAACAGACATCATTTATGAAAATCAGGTGCTCAACATTTAGGGCCCTGTACACTAAGCCGCGCTATAAGCACGTTAGTGTTTTTAGTGCGCAATAAAAATTAGTGAACATTAATACAAGAGACACTCATAGGAATATAAGGGTGTCTCTAGCATTAGCGCGCAATAATTTTTAGAATGTGTTAAAAATGCTAGGGCCCTTAAGAGTTTCTCTCTATTTATTTATTTACTTATTTATGACATTTATATCCCAAATCAAACATGAATTAGGTTGAAACCTGAGAACATAGCATAAGAACATAAGAGTAGCCATACTGGGTCAAACCATCTAGCCCAGTATCCAACAGTGGCCAAGCCAGGTCACAAGTACCTGGCAGAAACCCAAATCGTGGCAACACTCTATGCTACCAATCCCAGTGCAAGCAGTTGCTTCCCCATGTCTGTCTGAATAGCAGACTACGGAATTTTCCTCCAGGAACTTGTCTAAAACGTTTTTAAACCCAGATACGCTAACTGCTGTTACTACATCCTCTGGCAAAGAGTTCCAGAGCATAACTATTAGTTGAGCAAAATAATATTTCCTCCTATTTGTTTTAAAAGTATTTCCATGTAACTTCCTTGATTGTCCCCTAGTCTTTGTACTTTTGGAACGAGTAAAAAATGGGTTTACTTCTACTCGTTCTACACCACTCAGGATTTTAAAATCTTTTTTTTTCCTGTGCCTAGATCAAAAGAGAAAGATGTTTTGTGGGAACTTGCTCCTTTTGTTTTGTGGAATGCAGTGGTATATTATAAAAATGCACTTAAGGAGGTCACGTGATGGTTTGAGGAAGGAAGTCGCGTTTTTCTTCTCTCTGGGGCTCCCCCTTCCTTCATTCCCCGAATAACGAGTGAAAATCGAATGAAAACATTCCGTAATTGAATTCACATCTACTGCCTATCAATGGATTCTTTTGTTACAAAAGAGACTCGGGCGTCAGCGCTGAAATCAGGGGAAAAAAGCGCCGAGAAACAGCGTGGATCGGGGGATGCCAAGATGGCGCCCGACCCGATCTCGGACTCCCCTCCGAGATTCCACCCGCTACAAGTACAGCAAATTACAGAAGCGGTGAAAGCAGCTTTACAGCCAGAGCTAACAAAGCTATCTGAACAAATAGCGGGTGTGGAGTCGCTGTTAGGAGAAACAACTAGGCGAACGGGGAAACTGGAAGTACGAGTGTCTGAGCTGGAGGACTCGAGCAGGGACAGGGAAACTGCTGTGCAAGACTTACAGAAAATGCTGCGAACTCAAGCAAAACATTTGGACGACCTAGAAAATAGATCTCGGAGGTCTAACCTCCGTCTGATCGGGATTCCGGAATCGGTGTCAGATCGTGCCCTACCTACCCAGTTGGAGAACTGGCTGAAATCCGAGTTCGCGCTCTCGGACAGCGCTGGCCCGCTATGCCTGGAGAGAGCGCATCGCCTGGGTAGGAAAACCGGAGGAGGCAACAGGCCGAGAATGGTCATAATTAAAGGTACATAACTTCCTGCACAAGGAGGAAATCTTGAGAGGGGCTCGTTCCAAATGGGACTCATTGTCATTTGATGGAGCAGCTGTAAAAATTTTTCAGGATTATTCTGCGGCCCTGCAAGAGCGTAGGAAGGCGTTCGGCCCAGTGTGCCGCCACTTGGCAGTGAAAAATCAAAGATTTATGTTACTATACCCAGCCCAACTTAAAGTGCTGGAAGAGGGAGGCTGGAAGATGTACTACTCGCCGGAAGAGGCTCAGGGCCTACTGCGGGAGAATCCTCCCTCTCCTCCTGGACAAAATGGCTGATGGAACTTACAGGAAGAGGGCCAAGGGGGAGCCCGTTAATAGGCAAAAGTCGCACATGGGCTGTTGGTAAATGGTGCACCCAGTTGACATCTGTTATGTTATACTGTCATTTAAAACAGTTTGTTTGGGGGCTGTTGTATGTTATGCATAAATTGTAACTTAATGTAAGGAAAGAGGAATGGATGACAAAGGAATGAGTGAGGGGGCGGGGAAGGGGACCCCTGCCATTGACAGACCGGCGCTCTTCTAGTAGATGTTGCGAAAGAAGAGGGCATGGGTAGATGGGGGGGGGGGGGGAATTTGGGGGGGGGGGGGGCACGGGAGGGAGGAAGAGGGGGGAAGGGGGGATTAAAGAATATCAGAGGGTTGAGGGTCAGGGATACGCCGCAGGGTTAATGGTTAAGACAGAGGGAGACTTAGGTGGAGCTGGGCGCCTGGGTTACCCGTACGTTAATATGTATTATACTTATGGAATTTACTTCATTTGTAACGGGGGGGCGCCCGGACTAGATTTATAACTTGGAATGTAGGGGGCATAACATCTCCAATTAAGAGGACTAAGATCCTACATGCTTTAAAAAGACATCGTGCCGATGTGGCTTGCATTCAGGAGACGAGATTGTCACAGGAGGAATTACAAAAGTTGAAGCGTGCTTGGGTATGAGAGGTATACGGGGCGGAGGCTGGGGGCAGGCGAAGTGGGGTAGCAATCCTAATTCGAAGGGGGGCGGTGGCTAAGGCACAATTGGTGGGTAGTGACCCTGAGGGGAGGTATGTGGTGGTACGTCTCTGGCTCCATCATGTTGAATATTTGGTAGTAGCGCTATACGCCCCAAACCAACATGGGAGACCCTTTTATGACCATTTGCTCCAGATGTGTCTTCCACATAGATCACTGCCACTGCTTCTAATGGGAGACTTTACTTAGTAGCTGATCCCACATTAGACAGCTCCTCCTCTGGGAGGGCGTCCCGGAGGGGCCCAGAATCAAGGATTTTATCTCAATTTATGCAGGCTCTTGAAGTGGTGGATTCTTGGCGTGTTTTACATCCAGGGGAACGGGATTATACCCACCTTTCGAGGGCACATGGGACACTCTCCCGATTGGACTATATTTTGGTAGATCGAAGGGTATTCCCATACGTGAGTGCAGTGGAGACTGGCCCGGAGGAAATTTCAGACCATTCTATGGTTTGGCTGGATTTAGAAGACCGAGATCCAGGGATTGGGGGAAGAGGGTGGAGGTTTCCCACATATTTGGCTAATGACCCAGCGTTTAAGCAGCATTTGTTAGAGAGTTGAGGGGAATACTTACGATTTAATGGAAGACACAAGGATGACCCCATATTGTTCTGGCAGGCAGCGAAAGCGGTCATACGGGGCGCAGTGATTGCATTCACGTTGAAACGTGAACGTAGAATTACAGGGGCGATCTTTAATCTAGAACGCAACTTGGGGAGAGCTAGACGCCGGTTTGCTGCGACCCCAACGAATCATAACCGGGAACAGATGAAAATAGCCCAAATAGCTTTAAATTCTCTATTACATGAAAGAGCCTCTAGAGCTTTAGTGACCAGGAAGTTCCGTCTCCAGAGATACGGGAATAAGTCAGGAGCAATGTTAGCGAGGGTGGTTAAGTCCTGGGGTGGACCGAGAGTGATAGTGGCGGTGAAAGATCGGGCAGGGCACATCCAGAATGGGAGGGAGGGAGTGCAACAGGTGTTTCAGAAATTTTACAGTGATTTGTATAAAAAGCAACCCCCCCCATCTTTAGCAACCATAACAGACTATTTGAGAGAAGCTGGGATGCCAGAATTGACGGCATTGGAAGTGGAGGAACTAAATAGCCCTATCACAGGAAAGGAACTGCAGGGAATCATTAGGGCACTCCCCTCAAACTCAGCTCCAGGCCCAGACGGGTTCACTAGCGAATTTTATAAAATTTTAAGTCCGCACTTGGTGGGTCCCCTACATTCATACCTGGAAGAGATAGTGACTCAGGGACAATTTCCAGCTTATGCTAATGAAGCATTAATAACATTATTGCTTAAGCCAGGGAAACTTGAGAATCAAGCGGGCTCTTACAGACCGATCTCACTAATTAACGTAGATGTAAAAATTCTTGCAAAGCTGTTGGCTAATAGATTGCAGGAATACCTACCTAGGCTTATTGGCCAAGAACAAGTGGGATTTGTCCGTAACAGACATTCAGGAACCAACGTGCGGCGATTGTTATTAGCCCTAGCTCAGACCCAGCGTTCAGGCTGTGAAACGATGTTGGTCAGCCTGGACGCTGAAAAAGCATTTGATAAGGTGGGTTGGGATTATATGTTTGAGGTACTACAATTTGTAGGCGTGAGAGGCTGGGCATTTGGGGCTATCAGATCGCTATATTCTAACCCTAAAGCAGCCGTGCTGATTAATGGAGGCAGAACTCAGCAAATAAATATAGAGAGAAGGACCAGGCAGGGATGCCCCCTGTCCCCACTTCTCTTTGTGCTTTCCATTGAGCCATTGATTAGAAGTATCCAGCGGGGAGAAGGGGTGGCAGGGGTGTCAGTGGGGGGAGATCGGGTAAAGACATTTGCCTTTGCAGACGACTTGTTGATCATATCCACATCCCCGAGTGTGGCCTTACCAGCCCTCTTGGAGGAGATAGAACGATTTAGTGTTATATCAGGGTTTCAAATCAATCGGGAAAAATCGCAAATGATGAGACTACATGATCATTTAGATGACCCCTGCCCAAAGGATTTTTCACTGCAGAAGGCGGGGACGGAGATGAAGTATTTAGGTATATTAATTCCTAGGACATTAAGCTGTCTGTATGAGGTGAACATTCAAAAGTTGCTGAGGGACACGGCTAGAAAACTGGAGCAGTGGTGGGGTCTTCCTATCTCCCTCTTGGGACGTGTCGCACTTTACAACATGATGGTTATCCCTTGCTGGTCATATATGTTCCAAACCCTACCACTACACTTCACAAATAGGGATGAAAGACGATTGAATGGAATGTTAAGGAAATTCTTGTGGCGGGGAAGGAAACCTAGATTCCCTTTAGACAAAATGTATGTTCCAAAAGAGTATGGAGGGTTGGGCTTACAAAGTGTGCGACACCTGGTGGTTGCAAATGCTATAAGACATATAACAGACTGGTTCCGTAACTCTACGGACTTCTCAGCCACTGCCATGGAATTGAGCTTATTCGAACCTATTCATTTCAGTAGTTGTCTTCATGGGAGTGGGGGGGCCTCTCCACTGTTGAACATTTCAAATATCCTGCCACAGGCGCAGAAGGCATGGAACTGGATCTGCAGATTACATCACTTTTCGACAAAGGTCACCCCGATGTTACCATTGTGTGGGAACCCTGAATTCCCCCCTGGAATGATGTATAATGTTTTCAAACAATGGAGAGGGCGGGGCATAATTTACCTGCAACAGATCTTAACCCGGGAGGGAACGCTGCAATCGTTTCAGGAATTACAAAAAAGAGGCCTATTTCACCTTAAAGACTATTTTCATTACTGGCAGTTACTACATTACACGAGGAGCCTACCTTGGGAGTCTTTAGCGGAAGATGTGCAAGAGGAATTGCCAGTGGCGTTTGCCTTAGGATCGCAGCAAAAAGTTCCATTGAGATTCCATCTCCGACATATTAAAGATACAATTGCAGAACCGGATTTTGGCAAATACACAGAGGCTTGGAGCAGAGACCTGCTGGTAGAAGTTTCATCGGGTTTGCTTAAAGAACATGTGTTAACACTGCATAGAGCGTCTCCCCTAGCGGACCATTGGGAGCTACAGTACCGCTTTGCTTTTTGGATGCATATGCCGCCCCGACGAGCATTCTATGCAGGGGCCTCTCCAGATGGGATGTGCCCCAAGTGCTATGCTGAAGGGGCGACCTTGGGACATATGTATTGGGCCTGCTCAAAAATTCAGAACTTCTGGTCAACTCTACTTTTAAAGGTTTCTGCTTTGTGGAGAACTCAGTGGTCTGGTTCGCCGCTCCTGCTGTTTGGGACTCCCTGCTTAAGAGCTCCAAGGCCGAAAGGTCTTATACACTTTGTCCGGCGAGCTACTCTGATTGCAAAAAAGTCCATTCTAGCAGCTTGGTTATCACCAGAAGGCCCATCTCTTCAAAGCTGGCGAGTGCGGATGGTACAACTATTGCGAACTGAGCGTATGATGATAAAAGAAGGTGACAGGCGTGAGTTTGATAAATTTTGTTTGAGATGGGGCCCGTTTTTGGACTCTTTGCCCCCAAGAGCGAAAAGCTCCCTTTTGAACATTTGACTGATAGAATAACCCAGGACGTTGTCCCATTGACCTATATCTGGAACTTTGGAAGGGAAGGGGAGGGTAGAGGGGTGGGAATAGCTGATAAAGTGTGGACCTGGGGGGGGATCTCGGGGGGCCATCAGAACACAGGCTCCTTGGGATCTGCTCTCTTGGTTGATGTTTAGTGCTATAATAGAAGAAGGGGGAGGGGGGATATAAAATTGAAAAACGAATTGATGACAATGGCTTTAGGAACAAATGTGGTTAAAACAATTTTCTGTTTCTTGAGATTGGTATTTAAATGTTTCTTATCTCATTGTATTGGATCTTTTTGATGTTCATCAATAAAAATTATTGAAACATAAAAATGCACTTAATATTGTTTATTACTACTATTTAAAAGAGAGATATTCAATAATTAGGGCAAAGCTACCTTCATGCAGAAGTCCAGAGTCAGTCTAAATGTGCCAACATTTTCCAGTTATGTGATATATATTTATTTCTTCAAGTCATTTTTCAACAGCATTTTCTCAGTTATTACCCAAATGCAAACACAATTATGTAATGTTAATTAATACATTTTGGATGTAACTGAACTCTATTATTGTCTCACTGTATCTCCAGTTTTGGCAGAGTATAAGTCATCACAAGGACAAAATATGTCTGCATTAGGGGCTTATAGCCCATTTAGTTATGTTTAAACAAATGAGAGATCTGAATGAAAGAAAATATTTATTTTTATTATTTTGACTTATGAAAACCACTTGTCCCTGAAATATGCTCAAAACAGAATAATCTATTTGCTATATAAATGCTAAATAGTAGTAGTAGTAGTAGTAGTACAAAAGAGATGAGATGACAATCAGGCTTATTTTCGAAAGAGAAGGGTGCCCATCTTTCGACACAAATCAGGAGATGGGTGTCCTTCTCTCAGGGTCGCCCAAATCGGCATAATCGAAAGCCGATTTGGGGTGTCCCCAACTGCTTCCTGTCGCGGGGACGACCAAAGTTCCCGGGGGTGGGACTGGGGCATGCCTAACAGATGGGCGTCCTCGAGCGATAATGGAAAAAAGAAGGGCATCCCTGACGAGCACTTGGCCGACTTTACTTAGTTTATTTTTTCTTATGACCAAGCCTCAAAAAGGTGCCTGAACTGACCAGATGACCACCGGAGGGAATCGGGGATGACCTCCCCTGACTCCCCCTGTGGTGACTAACCCCCTCCCACCCTGAAAAAAAAAACTTTAAAAACTTTTTTTGCCAGCCTCAAATATCATACTCAGGTCCATCGCAGCAGTATGCAGGTCTCTGGGGGGGGGAGGTGTGTGTGTGTCAGCGGAGGCATAGTGAAGGCTGATACACACATTTTGGATGTCCTGAACTGCCCCCCCCCCCCCCCACACACACACACACAGGGACGGCCAAATTTCAAGGGAGTGGAGTGGAGGAGTGGCTTAGTGGTTAGAGCGGTGACCGGTTCAAATCCCACTGCTGCTACTTGTGATCTAAAATCCAAATAAATAAATAAAGGAGGTGTCGGAGGCTTACCAAAGGCATGGATGTCCTTCTCACAGAAACATCCACATTTTGGACGTCCTCAACTGCCCTTCACAGGGACAGAGGCATAGCGAAGGCACCTAACACTTGGACGTCCGTCCTTCACCCATACTCAAAAAACCCGTCCCTGACGAGCACTTGGACGTTTTCACCTGGACTTGTGTTTTTTTAAGGTTGTAGACGGCAATTTATTTAAGGCTGTAGGCGGCTATTATACACGCAGCTTGTCTGCTCTGCACTGGCTTCCCCTCCTTAGGAAGGAAATCGTCTGCAAATGAGCTAACAGCGAGCAGCTCATTTGCATGCGATTTCCTTCATGCATGCCCGTTCCTTTCTGAATCGCTAAGGGATCGGTAAGGGAAGGGCTTTTTCCGTTCAGTTAGTGCATCAGTTAGTTCACTGCAGTGCCCCCTAGGGTGCCCGGTTGGTGTCCTAGCATGTCAGGGGGACCAGTGCACTACGAATGCTGGTCCTCCCAAGACCAAATTAGTTGGATTTGGTCGTTTTTGAGATGAGCATCCTCGGTTTCCATTATGGCCGAAAACCGGGGACGACCATCTCTAAGGTCAACCATCTCAACATTTATGTCGACCATCTCTAAGGTCGACCTAAATGTTGAGATTTGGGCGTCCCCGACCGTATTATCGAAACGAAAGATGGCTGCCCATCTTGTTTTGATAATGCGGGTTTCCCAGCCCCTTCACAGGGACGTCCTGCGAGGACGACCTCAGGAAAACTTGGGCACCCCGTTCAATTATGCCCCTCCATATGATTCCATGTGACTCAAAGAAAGGAGAGTTTAATTTTACTTCCAATCTTTATAACACCAGGCTTCCCAAGGCAAATTACAACAACAGTTAAGATGAACTCATCAGTGAACAGGATATCCTCACTGAAATTTGGCCATGTATATTACTGCATTGTATAGAACAGTGTAGAAAAATGAGTAAAACATACAGCTGTTATTAGTGCTGTTTCCACCAGCTACAATAATTTTTGAAGCTGTTTTAGTGATATTCAGTTTTTATTTCATGATATTTATATCTATATATGGGAACCTTTCAAATAAATTAAAAAAACTGTCAAATAAGAAAAAAAATAATATTTTGTCCTCCACCTTTTAAGGAACTGTCTATCCACTTTTTACTTTTTTCAGATGGGCAACGCATAGGCAGTACATTATTTCTAATAATCTTTTACTATTGCTTTCAATAGCATTTGCTATTGTTTTAGGTGAACCAGTGACTCTGCCTATTGGCTTCAATCCATATAATGGGCTAGATAGTCTTGTGCCGTCTCCTGTTCTCAATCTAACCTCCTTTGAACAACATGAGGGACATGGACATTTTGGTGACAATTAAAGTCCCTGACACCTCAGGTAAGACTGTCAGTTTCAACTCACAAGGGCAGCACTCAAACAGCAAAGACTTAAATTTCACACTGAAGTGTATTTGTAGAGTTGTACTTATCAGCCTGTATGTTTACCTCTTCTGTGGCCTATCAATCTCTCGCAAGAGAAAAAAGCCATTCAGTCATCCAACTTCCTCCAGCTCTTCACCTCTACATCTTATTTTAATTATGTATATGTGCCTTTCACTTACCCTTTGGTTGGTGCGTGCTGAACTAACTTTGGAAGCTCTCTGAAACGATTCTTTAGTTCTGTCAGCTTCATGATGCCTTCTTTAATCTTTAGGACTTCAGCTTCTACTGTACCAGGCACAGAAGTCTGTTCAGCCTGAGAAAGGTCTTCTTCATCCTCTGGCTAAAGCATAATGAAAATGAAAGAAACCCGTGTTTACCTATACTTACAGTATGCTCAGGTAGGGGGGGTCTATCCATCCATGACCAGCGAAGTGTGTATGTACAAATAAAGATGAAATGCTCCAGGCCATGCATTAGCTTAGTGCATCAGAGCTTTAGCTGAAAGGCAGAGGGTTGAGGACACCACATGACCTTGGATTGCACCACCTCAAGGTCATTCCTCCACAATTAAGAGGGGAAGGGGAACTGATGCTGGGATCCGGCAGGAAAGTGAGAAAGGGAGGAAAACGTTAGGGGGAGAATATTCAGCTCCTCCACTGAATCTTCAACAGGTGCCATTAAGTTGTATTATAAAAAGCTAGAATGTACTTGAATATGTATGTAGAAGTCGACAAATTGCTTTTTCCAGTTTCAGCTAAAACCGAAACTGCTGCAGAAACTCATCATCAGTTTTGGCTGAAACTGAAAACTCAAGTTTGGTTGTGTGAATGTGAATCAGTGAAGGCTGCTGGAGATTGTCAGAGCTTGGAGTCTGCATCCCTCTGTAAAAATACACAGTAGCCAAGTCAGTATATAATAATTTAAATAATGAAAGACCGCATTTTACCTCCAAGCAAAACAGTCTCTACACACATGAACCTCAGCTAAAGAAAACTGAAACAAATGGCCACTGTGCTTTTTTATAGTGGCTGTCTTTGTGCCACACTCAGAGTGACAGCTGACATTATAACTCCACAGAGAGGCCAATTCCTAAGGAGCATATCATTCCAAATGTACAGATAAATTCCTGCTAAAATTCTGTATCAAAAGCATTTATATGGAGCACTCTATTCACCTTATAAACTATTATGCAAGATTATAATTGCATTACTTGCAATTGCAGTATATAAAAAAAAAAAAAAAAGAAGAAGAAGAATACAAGTAACCCGCCCCCCCCCCCCCTGCCAAGACTACCTTACATTCCCTGGTGAGTGGTCTAATGATGTACTCAGAGCAGGATCAATGCACCAGTCATGTCAGCCATTTTGAAAGAATAGCCAGATTGGGCAGGAGTAACTCTGGAGCACTCCTGCACCAACTACACCCCTAAACCACCAGGGACTGTATGATAGGCCTAGGGGGAAGGCCATGGGCAGGGGGTGTCACAAGGGGGTCGAGAAAGAATGTCAAATCTTGGGAGGGGGAGAGAGAGACAAATGGGACAGAGCACAAATTTTTGGCTTCAATCTAAAACACATGTTCATTTTCAGCCAAAACCATGGACGAAAAAATAATTTTTGGCCGAAACTGAAACCAGGCATAAAAGAATTTTGGGCTGGTTTGGCACCGTAACCAAAACTGAAATTTGGTCAGCCTGTATTAACAAGTTTTAAATTATATTTATTCTTTGATTTTTTTTTTTTTTGTTCTAATTCCTGGCTCTGAACTTTAACTCAGTTAAAATTAATATAATCTACTACAAATATCTGTATGATTGAAATTTAATTAACAGAAAATCTTAAACTGGAATTTAAAAAAGATACACAAACACAGAACTGTTTTGTACTTAGACTCTAATTGGGAATGTACTAAGAGGGGTATTTTTCATATGACGTCCAAAAGGCGAAATAAACGTTTTATCAGAAAACGTTTAAAAACTGAAGTCCATAATGGAAGAAAAAACTAAAGGGGTCTTTTACTAAGGCACGCTAAAAATAGGCGCACTCTAAACGCTAGCGGCACCAATGTATTCCTATCAGCGCCTCTAGCGTTTTGCATGTGCAGATCATTGGGGAGGAATGGTGAGCCCTGTCCAGCATGCATTTGCATGCTGGCAGGCCCCCATTCCCTCCTACAGCAAACCTGCCAGCGAGGGCAGTTGAGGACGTCCAAAATTTGGACGTTTCTGTGACGGGGCAGTAAAGGACGTCCAAAAGTGGATGTTTCTATGAGAAAGACGTCTTTCTCATAGAAACATCCAATTTTGGACGTCCTTAACTGCCCACTGCAGAAACGTCCAAATTTTGGATGTCCTCAACTGCATTTGCATGCTGGCAGGCCCCCATTCCCCCCAACGATGCAACCCCCCCCCCCCCAGCAACAGGGGACTCGACAATCCCACCCCCCCCAGGTTCAGGGAGGGCTGGAGATCCGGTGGGTCTCCAGCCCCCCAACACCCCAGCAAATGGTCCCTGGTGCTCCTGTGGGGTGCCGACCAAGCCCCCCCCCCCAGTAACTCCATCCGTTGCCTGCCCAACCCTGCCCAGTGCATCCTGGGATGCGCTGGGCGGGGCTACACACCATATAAGGGAAACCCTTATGTGATGTGTAGCCCCGCCAGCGCATCCCAGGATGCACTGAGCAGGGCTGGGCGCCGCCATTTGCGGCGTCGAAGGAAGAGGAGGGAGGCAGGCTGCGTCCCTCCTCCAACCAACGTAGAGGGGGGCGGACGGGCAGAGAAGGAAGGAGGGAGGGTGGACGGCGGATGGAGTGACACCATCACACAGGGACCCTTGGAGTTGGGTTGGGGAGGGGGGGACCGGCAGTCCAGCGGACCTCCAGCCACCCTGTCACTGGTGGGGGGGCTTGGTCGGCACCCACTGGACCACCAGGGACCATTTGCTGTGGGTTTTGGGGGGGGGGGCTGGAGACCGGACCTCCAGCCCCCGTTGCCCAGGGCAGGGGTAGTCAGGGCCTGGTGGTCCCATGGACCTCCAGCCCCTGTGTTTGACAGGTTTGTGCTTTTGACAGCCCAGACCTGTGAAACAAGAGCGGGAGGATTGTGCTGAGTGCATGCTCAGGCACAATTCTCCCACACTTCTACCCCATGATCAGAGATAATTGCGCTGCTTAAATTTGTATGCATTATCTCTGATCATAGGTCTAATAGCGCCCCGTGCTGTTCCAGCGCTATTTTAGAGCGCTGTCTGGAACAGCGCCGGGCTTTTGATCATCTGCCTGTGAGTGAGTGAACAACAAATACAGGGCAATTTAGACCCATCCGGGGAAAAACAGTCACTAAACTCTGGTAATTCCAGGCACAGCACTAGAAGTTCTAGGAGTGTAAAATCACAGAGGACAAGCCATTCCAGCAGGTTCATTACAAGTTCTCTTGCTCTTAAATTGAAAATGGATGCAGTGGCTGCAAAATCATATATTCTTTATAGTAAACAGGAATTATACAAATTGACAAACAAGTTTAGAAAAAGCAGGAAGCTGCACGCAAAGAAGCAGCTGTCCTCGAGGCCCAAGTAAAACAAGTGCTTTTACTTGGGCCTCGAGGCAGCCAACAAGGCAGGATGGTGGGGAGAGTCAGCTCAGTCACATAATTCTTCCCAGCGAACAGCAGAATATGTGAAGGCTCATACCCTGACGCACAAAAGCGCAGTCACATTCTGACTCAGAAGAGTCATCAGATTCTATCAGATTCTGAGCAAACACATTCCTCTACACCAAAGTCTAATTCACCTGAAAGAAGCAAGCCTATGGTAAAGCATACCAAAAAGGCAAACCACCACGACAGTGATCCACATGCTCGTACACATACAGATGCGCTAGCATGGCTCTCACTCCAGGAAAGCACACCAAGGGAAATGCTTCATTTCAACCACAGACTCTGGTGCTATCCAGGAACTGGGCCCAGGTAAAAGTTGAGCAGTTGTGCCCAGCAAATCTCCATGTGATTAAGCAACGGCCACCTGACCAGCCATATTTCACGTCTGACTCCTGACAAACCCCAGCACACAGCCAGCCTCAGGCACCTACTGCCAGCGTGTTACAAAATGTCAGAGAGAAGATTCTGCAACATGAATGGTTCCCAAAAAGATGGTGAATATGGGATTTACTCAGTTCAATGACTGCTCCGAAAAGTATAGAAGGTGGAAATCTAACTTTACAGATACCACAGCAATTATGAAACTCACTGAAGTGCAAGAGATGAACCTAATGGTAAAGTGGCTGGGAACTGAGACACCCAACTGTATAAAGAAACTACTGGATGGATTTTTGAATGACCCATCACGAGGTTAGAAAGAAATGTGGGACAGACTTGACCAGCGCTATGGCAGCCCACAAGCTATCCACCAGGCACAGATGAAAAGAATAAGGATTTACCCAAAGGTGACAGAGAAAATGACTAGTTACAAGAATTAGGAGACCTCCTCCAGGAACTGGAAGCACTCAAAGCTGATCCGAACCTTCCTGGCCAGCACTATTTGGCTATTGATTGGGGCATAAATGAGATTACATTCTGTTTATATAAACGTATGGGAGGCACAACCTGTTTGAGAATATTCTTAAGTCTTCACGGACTCAAATTTCCAGCTAAGTACTCGGTGGATTTTCTTGCAGTGTATTGCAGGGGACCGGGGGGGGGGGGGGGGGGCTATTTACATTCTGGTTGTCCTATACTTTGGAAATTAGGGAATTGTGGCAGAGTTTCAGGTATTAGTATGTGTGTGTATTCTTCAGTTTGGAGTGTGTGTTTGTAATTGGGGGATTATCAGGTGGAAAGTGTTTTTTCATATTCATCCGGTTTTCTCATCCATGATGAGTTTTTACGGTGGATGTTTTTTTCCCTTTTCCTCCTGACTGGAACCTATGATAATAATGGACTCCATAAAGTATAGGGATTGATCTTGATATTTAACTGTTTCCCTATTTGGAGATTTGAGGTTCCAATTTGAGTAATTTGAATATTCTGATTCTCGTGTTGGAATCTTTAAATATACCCCAAAAAAATATCACCCGCAAACTGATGTTAGATATTTTCAAACTTCTTAAGAGGTGTCTTATAATTATTTAGTAAGTTTGAATTTCCCTGAATTATTTAGAAATTATATCAAAGCTGCCATATGACATAAGAGAAAAATGTTCATCAGTAGGTGCCAAGTATAAAGACAAATCACCAAGAGAGGTTTCCTGCCTTCACAGTCTTTGTCAAGTGTAATCCAAGATTTGGCAAAGAGGAGAAATGATCTCAGCTTCATGTTTGATGTACCTGAAGCAATCAAGACAGGTTACTTCCCAAGTGAAAGGCCGGTCAGGAAGTATGGCAAACACCAGGAGACCTGTAGTTGTACACGTGACAGATGTGTCACTCACAGCAGGGCCGGTCTTAGGGTGAGGCGACCGAGGCGACTGCATAGGGCCCCGCGCTCAAGGGGGCCCCATTCGGCGTGCCTAAAGTCGTCCCGCCCTGACCGCCCAAGCTCCAGTCCCTCCCTCCCTCCCTCCCTCTGAATTTTAAAAGTTACCTCGCGTCGACGTCCCTCCCACCCTCCCAGCTCCAAGGCCGGCCTCTGTCTGAATTTTAAAGGTTACCTCGTCGACGTCGGGTTACAGCGCCGGCAAGTAGCAGCAGCAATGAAAAGTGTGCGAGCTGCTCGGCGCTTCGGGAGCCTTCCTTGTCCTCGCTCAGCTCTGGTCCTGCTCCACGAGGGCAGGACCAGAGCTGAGCGAGGGAAAGGAAGGCTCCCGAAGCACCGAGCAGCTCGCACGCTTTTCACTGACTGCTGCTGTTACCTGCTGGCACTGTAACCCGACGTCGACGAGGTAACCTTTAAAATTCAGACGGAGGGAGTGGTGGCCGGCCCTGGAGCTAGGGTGGGGCCCCATCAAATTGGTCTGCATAGGGCCCCGCACTTGCTAAGACCGGCCCTGACTCACAGCAACACCACCAACTGATCATTCTCCTACTACAGAGAAAATAGAGGATCCAGACAGACAGTGTCCCATACACAAGAAACCTCATTCTCTCAAGAAATGTAAAGGGTTTAGGAAGAAACCCTTAAGAAAACAAAGATCTGATAAAAAAAAAAAGGACAAAAATCTGCTATAAATGTTGCTCTTCA
This sequence comes from Microcaecilia unicolor, assembly GCF_901765095.1. Taxonomy (NCBI): domain Eukaryota; kingdom Metazoa; phylum Chordata; class Amphibia; order Gymnophiona; family Siphonopidae; genus Microcaecilia; species Microcaecilia unicolor. The sequence goes on from NC_044031.1 coordinate 97,047,451, forward strand.
CCCAAGCACATGGCTAAAGACTGTAAAGCAGCCATCAAGTATGCAGAGTGCAACAGTGACCAGAATGTCAGCACCTTACACCCAGACAAGAGTAAGCCTACTTATACAGGAACCCCAGCCTCAGAGTCAAGCCACTAGGCTAGAAGGAGAAAGAGCAAGTGACACCATCAAACGAGGGACAAACACCCAACCGGAGCTCAGGCCTAAGAGGGCCTACAGAACAAAAAAAAAGGAAACTTAAAAGTGGGGAAATCAAACTAAAACCTTATAGGAAGCAGAAAGGAACTTTTCCTAAGAAAAGTAAAAAAAAAAACATGGTAAAAAACCCTGAAGGGAAGGCATAAAATAAAAAAAAATAATGCTCATGCACCAGACGCTGTGAGGAGTGCGTGACAACCGCTTTCTCTCCTCACTGCAGATGAGAAGAGGCTGATTGTCCCAATGCTTTTGTGATGGACGGGAAAGAAGCTGTGCATGAGCAGCGGGGGCTGCTGCACATGTTCTTAAAGCTATACTAGCTTGTTTAAGCTCCACACCGGGTGACATGGATGATGTCACCCACATGTGAGAATATGGCCTGCTTGTCTCCAGTGCAATCGATAAACGAAAATGGGTTCAAAATATTCTACTGGTGGTATTACACCCCAGACAGGCTACAAAGGATATATCCGGGACACTCAGGACAATGTTGGAGAAAGTGTGGCCATAGGGGCACATTCTACCATATATGGTGGGAGTGTGAGAAGGTGCAAACATTCTGGGATAGGGTAGTGGAGCGGATAACTATTGTACTGCAGCAGCCATATCCAAAAAGAGCAGAGCACTGCCTACTCCACTTCAGACCTCGGACAATGCCCAGTGGACAGCATAGACTGGCCACTCAATATTTTGCAGCAGCTAAACTAGCGTTGGCACGAGCCTAGAAGCAAGCACAAGTACCAGCATTACATACAGTGACTCAAAAAGTAGACTTTACATATCAGATGTCGAAACTAACGGCCAAGAGGAAAGGCTCCATAACGACCTTTACAAAAATATGGTCGTTATATGAACAATATAAAGAACAAGAATCATCACCTCTGGACTGAGGGGGGGAGGGAGGGAGGATGGGACTGGGGTTCAAGGGGAAGCAGTAATTGAGAGATATATGTAATTGGCTTGATAAGTATGTACACTGTTATACTTTCAATAAAATATATTAAAAAAAAAAAAAAAAAATATGGCCTGCTTGTCCTCAGACAAAACCGATTATCTGTTTTTGGAGGGAAATAACCAATCTGCTTCTACTTGTTCAAACCTCACAGGGGTTTCCAACAATAATTTAAGCAAAAGTATACAGGTTCTTTTGCATTGAATATTGTCCTTGAAAAATTACCTGCAGAAATTCACATCTGCATTCTCTGTGGGTAGTTTTATCATTGAAAGCAACATGTATACTTTTGATAATTCAAAATTTTATACTTTATTGCAAAGACCAACCTCCCCACTCCCAGAATGCCTCAAAACAATGTGGGAAAAGTTACCTACTCTGTAAACTATCACAGGAGTAGAGGAGTAGCCTAGTGATTAGAGTACTGGTCTTGACATCCAGAGGTGCCCGGTTTAAATCCCACTGTTGCTCCTTGTGATCTTGGGCAAGTCACTTAACCCTCCATTGCCTCAGGTACAAAATTAGATTGCGAGTCCTCCAGGGACAGGGAAATACCCAGTGTACCTGAATGTAACTCACCTTGAGCTACTACTGAAAAAGGTGTGAGCAAAATCCAAATAAATAAAAATTTGCATTGAAAGAGGGAAATTTTAAAAGCCCCCATTTCCATAGGTAAAAAGCTTTTTACCCCACTTAACTGCCCTCATATTCTTTACCAATGAATAAACTGGAAATTCTTCTGTAAATCTATCCCCATTATCCTTACATACTCTCCACTGTGATTCCCTAAAAGTAAACATAGTCCATGGTTCTATGTGAACACTGTTGAGCTACAAAGTATTTGGATCTAGATAAATCAAATTATCCACATGAAAGCAGAAAACAGGGAAACTTATCAACGTTATTGCATATGATTTTGACACCAACACTAGGCAATGCTAACTTAACTCATGCATAATAAAATAAATCATGGTTTGACAAATACTAGACACCAGGTCACCATGAACTCAGAAAACTGTCATGGAATCGGGGATTTTTGTGACACACTCCAGCTACCGATGCTGCTGCTGCTGCCACAGAAACAGCGGTTTTCTAAAAGTCAGAACCATGCATTTCTCTGAGTCATGCAGTGCCTGAATAGTACTGGTATCTTGGATACTATGGGCTACATTCAAAATACGGCACCAAAAAAAATCAGCACCGAAAAAAAAACACATAAGCGTTAGACTGTAAGCTGCGCCTAAAGTTCGGCGCAGTTTATAGAATAGTGCTTAAGCATTATGGTCATGCGTAAATTTATGCATGATCATTTGTACCAAGGAAAATGTGGTGCAAATACCCGTGTCTGACTTTATGTGCAGAACACCATTATTCTTTAATTATGCGTGTAACTCAAAACCATGCCCCGTTCCACTCCAAAATACTACCACTACTAGTAATCATTCCTATAGCGCTACTAGATGTGCACATTATATGCAGGTACTTTCTCTGCCCCTAGAGGGCTCACAATCTAAGTTTTTGTACCTGGGGTTAAGTGACTTGCCCAAGGTCACAAGGAGCTGCAGTGGGAATTGAACCCAGGTTGCCAGGATCAAAGCCCACTGCATTAACCATTAGGCCACTCCTCCACTGACCATCCCCATTTCTGGACCCTCTTTTTCAGACTGCGCATGAATTTTAATTTGGTGTTATGCCTAACTTCACGTGCATAACACCAAATTAAATCTAATTAGTGCATTAAAAGAGTCACAATTTTGGTGACCTTTATATAATGAAGAGGTATTTGGCTCAAAATACACATAGAACAATGCTGTCCAGACCAGGAAAAACAGCTGTTCCCATGACAGCAGCAGCCAAATTTGGAAAGGTAAAGACAAAGAAATAACAATCTGGGATTCAGCTATCTAGTTCAGGGGCAGAGAGTTGGCTGGCAGGATGGCTGAGGAGCATAGCTGGATAGATCACTGACTTAAAGCAGTGATGTGGTTTGAGTGGAGCATGGCTTGGTGGGAGGTAGGGCTAACTGGGGGATGAGGGCAGGATTTGAGAGAGAAAGACTGGAAGAAGAGAGATAGAGTAAAGGGAATGAAAGACAGGGAGGCTGATGGAGAGCTGGACCATAGCAATAGCCAAGCCTTTCAGGGAGCACAGGGACACTGCTGAGGGAGGTATAGGATAGGGAAACAGGCTTAATAAATCATAGTAACATAACATAGGCATATTTTCAAAGCACTTAGCCAAAGTTCCATAGGTTTCTATGGAACTTTGGAAGGCTAAGTGCTTTGAAAATATGCCTCATAGTAACATAGTAGATGACGGCAGAAAAAGACCTGCACGGTCCATCTAGTCTGCCCAACAAGATCAACTCATATGTGCTACTTTTTGTGTATACCCTACCTTGATTTGTACCTGACCTCTTCAGGGCACAGACTGTATAAGTCTGCCCAGCACTATCCCCGCCTCCCACCACCGGCTCTGGCACAGACCGTATAAGTCTGCCCAGCACTATCCCCACCTCCCAACCACCAGTCCCGCCTCCCACCACCAATCAGGTCCTAAAGCAGCTATATCAGACCTTAGAAAGGGAATAAGATGTCTCCCACACACCCATTGTTCAACCTCACCTCTTTCAATTTTGATAGGCACAGAAAGGTTCAAAGAGCTTCTATTCCGCTGGCTTATAAGTTCTGGAGCTAGCTTCTAGATCCAAGGTCTGTGATAAATTATATCTATTTCACTCAAATGATATTCTATTCAGCACTGCTCTATGGGGCCCAGGGGAACGTGTTTATCTCAGAGCAAAATTTGGCTGGATCAATGGATTTATCAAAACTTAACAAGCAATAATTATTAAATGAATTTACCTCTTGCAGCTGCAGAAGTTCATTTTCAAACCACTTTGGGGGAGGAAAAAAACAAAGCACACATGAATGAACATCATACATAAATATTTTATACCACTAGCTAAATGTAACAAAGTTGAAAACGTATCTCATTTCCATACTTACCGCAAGCAATGATTCCAGTATCTGAAAAACAGAAATTATACAAGTTATAAACTAAATGCATCTTCTGAATATTTATTTACTAAACCTTATAATCTAATACAATTTGCAAGGCAATTTTATAACAGAGCTTGAAGGTTAAGAGGCCATGTAAACACCTACTTAAAAACTGTTTTATAAAGACATATAGGAGCTTTTGAAGCATAAGGATGTCTCAAAATGCCCAATTGAATGTCCATGTGCTTGAAACATCCAAATCCCAATTCTGCAAAGGCAGAAAAGGGATGACCAACACTGCAGTATGCTCAAATAGCAAGGGGGCATGTTTTGGGTGGGACTATGGAGTGCCCAAAATCATAAGTACATATAAGTACATAAGTAATGCCATACTGGGAAAAGGCCAAGGGTCCATCGAGCCCAGCATCCTGTCCACGACAGCGGCCAATCCAGGCCAAGGGCACCTGGCAAGCTTCCCAAACGTACAAACATTCTATACATGTTATTCCTGGAATTTTGGAGTTTTCCAAGTCCGTTTAGTAGCGGTTTATGGACTTGTCCTTTAGGAAACCGTCCAACCCCTTTTTAAACTCTGCTAAGCTAACTGCCTTCACCACTTTCTCCGGCAACGAATTCCAGAGTTTAATTACACGTTGGGTGAAGAAAAATTTTCTCTGATTTGTTTTAAATTTACTACACTGTAGTTTCATCGCATGCCCCCTAGTCCTAGTATTTTTGGAAAGCGTGAACAGACGCTTCACATCCACCTGTTCCACTCCACTCATTATTTTATATACCTCTATCATGTCTCCCCCTCAGCCGTCTCTTCTCCAAGCTGAATAGCCCTAGCCTCCTTAATCTTTCTTCATATTCACGAAGTCTAATAGCGATTACTAAACGGGAAGAAACATCCAAGTCTAAATAGAAGGATGTCCTAATTTATACCTCTTTCAGTCACGTTCAGGGTGCAAAAAGGTGCTCTGATTGAGCAGCTGATCACTGGAGAGATTAAGGCATGACACCTCCTTAATCCTCCAGTGGTTGCTCTCCTACTCTCTCTCCCCTGAAAGTGAAATTTAAAGGGAATACCAGGCTCTATGATAGCTGCAGATATCATGGGCATTCTTAAAGTAGGAAGTAAGGCTGAGGAGTTGCCTAGTGGTTAGTGCAGTGGACTGTGAACCAAGGGACTCAGGGCCAGATGTACTAAACCTAACGAGCCCACAACTTGCGTTTTAAACTGGTTCCAGCCAGTTTAAAACGCAAGTAGTTTACCCTGGGCATGCACTAAGGGCATTTTCCCTGCCACGGTAGCAGGCAACGAAAACGGAATGCAAATTATTCAAAAGCTATTATAATGAGCTGCACTACCGTTGTAGCCCATTATAATGAGATGCACTACCGTTTTTCCGATTCCCTTACCGTAGGAACCCTAACAGGAGGTCTGCACCTCTCGTTAGGGCTCCTGTGAGGGAATCGGAAAGGAAAAGGGCCCCCCAAAAAAGGTAAAAAAAAAAAAAAGCAGGGAGCGCATGTGAGGGGCGTCCTTTATGGAAATACTCTCCCTGCGCTTGTGAGAGACGTCTTTTTTTTTCGCCGTTTTTCGCTCTGCCGTTTTTTCCCCCCTTCTATTTTGTCTTTGCCGCGCCACTTACCCCTCCACAGCAAAATTTTTCTATTTTCCTGGTTGCCGGAGAATCAGGACGTCCCTTTTGATTATGCACCTCTTCCTGGTCTCTTCAGCCAATCAGAGCGCGTTTCGCTGACAACAGCCAGCTAAATCCCCTTTGATTGGCTGAAGAGACCAGGAAGAGGTGCATAATCGAAAGGGACATCCTGATTCTCCGACTGGCAACCGAGGAAAATAGTGAATGCAACTGAGCTACAACGAGTAGCTCATTTGCATTCCCTATCGTTGATGCATTCCCGTTCCCTACCAATTCGCTATGGAATCAGTAGGGAACGGGAATTACCGATGACTTTAGTGCATCTGGCTCTCAGATTCAAATTCCACTTTAACTCTTTTTTTTTTTTTTTTACTGTGTGTCCTCCAGAAATAGAAAAATATCTACTGACCTAAATATATAAGCCACCTACAAGCCTGAAGGCTGCTGAAGTGGTGTACATTCAGGTACAGTATGTATTTTTCTGTTCCTGGAAGGCGGACAATTACAAAATGGGATCTGAACCTGTGTATCTTTGTTTAAAGTCCACGTACTAACCACTAGGTTGCCCCTCTGCTTTAAAGAGATATCTGTGTGGCTATTCTTTGAAGAACTCTGTCAGACAGACATCCTTTTCCCTGCTTTTTTGCCGTTAATATGTTGGACATTCCAGTTTGTAAAATGACTGTTCATGTTAAGACGTCCTCAGCGTATGCACATCCATCTCAAATAATTTTGAACAGGAAATCCTGATGTATACTCCGTTGGAAAATACATGCGAAATAGAAACATAGAAATATGACGGCAGATAAAGGCCATATGATCCATCTAGTCTGCCCATCCTCTGTAACCCCTAATTCTTCCTGTTCCTAAGCAATCCCACGTTTATCCCATGCCTTTTTAAATTCTGGAACAGTCCTCGACTCCACCACCTCCACCGGGAGGCCATTCCACGCCTCCACCACCCTTTCTGTGAAATACTTCCTTAGGTTACTCCTAAGCCTATTCCCTCTTAACTTTGTCATATGCCCCCTCATTCCAGAGCTCTCCTTCATTTGAAAAAGGCTCTCTTCCTGTACATAAATGCCCTTGAGATATTTAAACGTTTCTATCATGTCTCCTCTCTCCCTCCTCTCTTCCAGCATATACATGTTGAGGTTCATAAGCCTGTCCCTTAAATTTTTGCATTCAAGATCGCTTACTAATTTCATAGCCGTCCTCTGGACTGACTCCATCCTGTTTATATCTTTCCGTAGATGCAGTCTCCAGAACTGCACACAGTACTCTAAATGAGACCTCACCAGAGACTTATACAACGGCACTATCACCTCCTTTTTCCTGCTGGTCAAGCCTCTCTTTACCAAGCATCCTTCTGTCTTTGGCCATCGCATTTTCTACCTGTTTGAAAGCTTTAAGGTCGTCAGACACAATCACCCCCAAGTCCCGCTCTTCCTTCGCACACTGAAGCACTACACCCGCTATACTGTACTGTTCCCTCGGATTTTTGCGACCCAAGTGCATAACCCTGATTTTTTGGGATTAAACCTTAGTTGCCAAATATCGGTCAATTCCCCTAGCTTCGCTAGGTCCTTCCTCATGTCATTCACACCCTCCAGGGTGTCCACCCTGTTGCAGAGTTTAGTATCATCCGCAAATAGACAAACCTTACCAGACAGCCCTTCCGCAATATCGCTCACAAAGACATTAAAAAGAGCCAGCCCCAGGACCAATCCCTGCGGTACTCCACTGACAACATCCTATTCTTCAGAGCAAACTCCATTTACCACCACCCTCTGTCTCCTACCATTCAACCAATTTTTTTACCCAATCCGTTACTCTAGGTCCCACACCAAGGGCACTCAATTTATTTATCAGTCGCCTGTGCGGAACCGTGTCAAAGGCTTTGTTGAAATCCAAGTATACCACATCAAGCGCCCCTCCCACATCCAACTGTTTGGTCACCCAGTCAAAGAAGACAGTCAGATTCGTCTGACAAGACCTGCCACTAGTGAAACCATGCTGCCTCGGGTCCCGCATTCCATGTAGTTCAAGAAATGTCACAATCCTCCTCTTTAGATGCGTTTCCATTAGTTTACTCACCACCGAGGTCAGACTGACAGGTCTGTAATTCCCAACCTCCTCCTTACTTCCACTCTTGTGCAAAGGAACCACATCTGCCCTTCTCCAGTCCACCGGGACCGCTCCAGTTTCTAAGAAAGCATTGAAGAGGTCTGTCAGCAGAGCCGACAGAACTTCTCAGAGTTCCTTAAGCACCCTCGGGTGTATCCCATCAGGCCCCATCGCTCTGTCTACTTTTGGCTATGCTAAAAGGGGAATCCCAACGCTGCATTTCATCCAGCATATAATTATGTATCCACATATTGACTCTTGCTATGGCCTTGTCCCTTATTGTGCCAGAGCACCCCTGTCACCTCATCTCTATACATTCCCCCCCCCCCACAGGACTCTAAGAGCCCTCTGGAAAGGACGGCCACACCCACACTAGTAGTCATGTGTGCCAGCCCCCCCTGGGGGGCCTGGCAAGAGGGGAATGAAGAAATATGTTAGCCTTGCTAGCCCTTGCTCTCAGTAAAATACAGGCCAATGGCTCATAATAAGAGCTAGGCTTCTTAAAATCAAAATCATCTCTGATACAAAAGAGAGCTAGCTTGTGAAAATCAGTGATCACCTTTGACACAGTTACATTTCACTGTAGCAAGTGCTGAGCTGGCAAGGGAAGGGGTTTTTGCTCTTGGAAACATTCCTGGGACTGGCACCTGTGAGAAGTTAGGAGCAAAGCTGTTAGGGCTAATGTATGTCATTAGAAGGTCGGATGCAAGGGGGGTAAGCACACCAAGGGGAGGGGGTGGAGCGGAAGAGGGCAACATGACCTGTGAAATCATCTCACAGATGGGCTCTCAAGAGATTTTGTTTAGACTTAGGGATTGAGAACATGTGAAGTTGTTCTAATTAAACTGATAAGGGCTAGGAGCCCTGTTGAGACAGCTGGGTCCATTGGAACCAATGAAGGCAAAATGGTATATAAGCAGCAGTCTGAGGGATATTAGATCAGTGAGTGAAGGAGACAAGAGAAGGAAGGCTACCAGAGAAGGCGGGTGATAGACGAGTCCTGAACTGCAGTTCAATCCATATGAATACCTGCTTGCTTGTACCACCTTTGGGTAAGATATCAATGCTAATAAACTATATTACTCTATCTACTGAATACTGGGCTCCTTTCTAATTGGGGAGGTTACCACTGCTTGGACGGTGTAGAACTATCATGAGCAGATACAGGATTGGGGTTATTAGGTATCTAGAGGGGATATGCAGTTCCCTTCAGGATAGTGGAAAGCCCAGGGCTCCGCTGCTGCCCAAACAGGTGAGGCAGACCTAATAATTTACATTTGGCAAGCTCCTCATGAGCACAGTCCTCCGTAAACGGGTCTTGGTCTACCACACATCCATCCCCTTTAACCTTTGTTTTCTGCAGCCCTACCCCCGGTCTTTCATTCTTGAACATAGAGCTAAAATAATCGTTAAGCAGTTCAGCTTTATCCTTATCTTCCACATATTTCTCTCCCTCAGCTTTGAGCCTCACAATGCTATTATGGTACTTCCTTTTGTCACTTACATATCTGAAAAAGGTTTTGTCCCCCAATTTTACCGTACTAGCTATCTTTTCTTCCATTTGCCGCTTCATTTTCCTGATAGCTTTTCCAGCTTCTCTTCGCTTATTTAGGTATTCATCTTTCTGAGTCATCTTATAACATGCAAAGGCTAGCCTCCTTTCCCTTATCTTTTCAGCTACTACATTCGAGTACCAGAGAGGCCTTCTTTTCCTCGTACTTTTATGTAATTTTCTAACAAAAAGGTTAGTTGCCTTTAATATACAGTGGGGGAAATAAGTATTTGATCCCTTGCTGATTTTGTAAGTTTGCCCACTGACAAAGACATGAGCAGCCCATAATTGAAGGGTAGGTTATTGGTAACAGTGAGAGATAGCACATCACAAATTAAATCCGGAAAATCACATTGTGGAAAGTATATGAATTTATTTGCATTCTGCAGAGGGAAATAAGTATTTGATCCCCCACCAACCAGTAAGAGATCTGGCCCCTACAGACCAGGTAGATGCTCCAAATCAACTCGTTACCTGCATGACAGACAGCTGTCGGCAATGGTCACCTGTATGAAAGACACCTGTCCACAGACTCAGTGAATCAGTCAGACTCTAACCTCTACAAAATGGCCAAGAGCAAGGAGCTGTCTAAGGATGTCAGGGACAAGATCATACACCTGCACAAGGCTGGAATGGGCTACAAAACCATCAGTAAGACGCTGGGCGAGAAGGAGACAACTGTTGGTGCCATAGTAAGAAAATGGAAGAAGTACAAAATGACTGTCAATCGACAAAGATCTGGGGCTCCACGCAAAATCTCACCTCGTGGGGTATCCTTGATCATGAGGAAGGTTAGAAATCAGCCTACAACTACAAGGGGGGAACTTGTCAATGATCTCAAGGCAGCTGGGACCACTGTCACCACGAAAACCATTGGTAACACATTACGACATAACGGATTGCAATCCTGCAGTGCCCGCAAGGTCCCCCTGCTCCGGAAGGCACATGTGATGGCCCGTCTGAAGTTTGCCAGTGAACACCTGGATGATGCCGAGAGTGATTGGGAGAAGGTGCTGTGGTCAGATGAGACAAAAATTGAGCTCTTTGGCATGAACTCAACTCGCCGTGTTTGGAGGAAGAGAAATGCTGCCTATGACCCAAAGAACACCGTCCCCACTGTCAAGCATGGAGGTGGAAATGTTATGTTTTGGGGGTGTTTCTCTGCTAAGGGCACAAGACTACTTCACCGCATCAATGGGAGAATGGATGGGGCCATGTACCGTACAATTCTGAGTGACAACCTCCTTCCCTCCGCCAGGGCCTTAAAAATGGGTCGTGGCTGGGTCTTCCAGCACGACAATGACCCAAAACATACAGCCAAGGCAACAAAGGAGTGGCTCAGGAAGAAGCACATTAGGGTCATGGAGTGGCCTAGCCAGTCACCAGACCTTAATCCCATTGAAAACTTATGGAGGGAGCTGAAGCTGCGAGTTGCCAAGCGACAGCCCAGAACTCTTAATGATTTAGAGATGATCTGCAAAGAGGAGTGGACCAAAATTCCTCCTGACATGTGTGCAAACCTCATCATCAACTACAGAAGACGTCTGACCGCTGTGCTTGCCAACAAGGGTTTTGCCACCAAGTATTAGGTCTTGTTTGCCAGAGGGATTAAATACTTATTTCCCTCTGCAGAATGCAAATAAATTCATATACTTTCCACAATGTGATTTTCCAGATTTAATTTGTGATGTGCTATCTCTCACTGTTACCAATAACCTACCCTTCAATTATGGGCTGCTCATGTCTTTGTCAGTGGGCAAACTTACAAAATCAGCAAGGGATCAAATACTTATTTCCCCCACTGTAGCTCCTTTCAGTCTTGTCCATTGCTGTTCTACATCCTTCAGCTGTTCCCATCCCGCTAACTGTTCCTTGAGAAATTCCCCCATCTCGGCAAAGTTAGTTCCTTTGAAATCCAGGAGCTTCAATCTCGAGTGAGCCCTCTCTTCTGTTTTAATATTGAACCATACCATACGATGATCACTAGATGCCAAATGGTCCGCCACCTTGTTGTCAGAAACGTACTCTCCATTCGTAAGCACCAGGTCCAGAACTCCATCCCGTGTCAGTTCCGTCACCCACTGCTGGAACAATTCTTCCTGTAGGGAATCTAAGATCTCTTTGCTTCTAGACGACCCCGCAGCCGGGACACCCCAATCAACATCCAGCATTTTGAAGTCACCTATCAGTAGTACTTCTCCTTTCCTAGCTATCTTGCAGATATCTTCAATTACATAGTAACATAGTAGATGACGGCAGAAAAAGACCTGCACGGTCCATCTAGTCTGCCCACGATAAACTCATATGTGTATACCTTACCTTGATTTGTACCTGTCTCTTTCAGGGCACAGACCGTATAAGTCTGTGCAGCAGTATTTCCCGCCTCCCAACCACCAGTCCCGCCTCCCATCACCGGCTCTGGCACAGACCCCGTATAAGTCTGCCCTCCCCCATCCTAGCCTCTCAACCACCAACCCCTCTTCCCCCCGCCACCCAATTTCAGCTAAGCTTTTGTGGATCCATTCCTTCTGCACAGGATTCCTTTATGCCTGTCCCACGCATGCTTGAATTCCGTTACCGTTTTCATCTCCACCACCTCCCGCGGGAGGGCATTCCAAGCGTTCACCACCCTCTCCGTGAAGAAATACTTCCTGACATCTTTCCTGAGTCTGCCCCCCTTCAATCTCATTTCATGTCCTCTCGTTCTACTGCCTTCCCATCTCCGGAAAAGATTCGTTTGCGGATTAATACCTTTCAAATATTTGAACGTCTGTATCATATCACCCCTGTTCCTCCTTTCCTCCAGAGTATACATGTTCAGGTCAGCAAGTCTCTCTTCATACATCTTGGAACGCAACTCCCATACCATCCTCGTAGCTTTTCTTTGTACCGCTTCCATTTTTTTAACATCCTTCGCAAGGTACGGCCTCCAAAACTGAACACAATACTCCAGGTGGGGCCTCACCAACGTCTTATACAGGGGCATTAAAACCTCCTTTTTTCTGCTGGTCACACCTCTCTCTATACAGCCTAGCAACCTTCTCGCTACGGCCACCGCCTTGTCACATTGTTTCATCGCCTTCAGGTCCTCAGACACTATCACCCCAAGATCCCTCTCCCCGTCCGTGTCTATCAGGCTCTCCCCACCTAACACATAAGCCTCCCTTGGATTTCTACTCCCTAAGTGCATCACTTTGCATTTCTTCGCATTGAATTTTAATTGCCAAATGTTAGACCATTTTTCCAGCTTCTTCAGATCTTTTTTCATGTTTTCCACTCCCTCCGGGGTGTCCACTCTGTTGCAAATCTTGGTGTCATCCGCAAAAAGGCAAACTTTACCTTGTAACCCTTCGGCAATGTCACTCACAAATATATTGAACAGAATGGGCCCCAGCACCGATCCCTGAGGCACTCCACTACTCACCTTTCCCTCCTCCGAGCAAACTCCATTCACTGCCACCCTCTGGCGTCTGCCCGTCAACCAGTTCCTAATCCAGTTCACCACTTCGGGTCCTATCTTCAGCCCTTCTAGTTTATTCAAGAGCCTCCTGTGGGGAACCGTGTCAAAAGCCTTGCTGAAATCTAAGTAGATGACGTCCATAGCATGTCCTTGATTTAATTCTCCCGTCACCCAGTCAAAGAATTGAATGAGATTCGTTTGGCACGACTTCCCTTTGGTGAAACCATGTTGTCTCGGATCTTGCAACTTATTTGCTTCCAGGAAATTCACTATCCTTTCCTTCAGCATGGCTTCCATTACTTTTCCAATAACCGAAGTGAGGCTTACCGGCCTGTAGTTTCCAGCTTCTTCCCTATCCCCACTTTTGTGAAGAGGGACCACCTCCGCCATTCTCCAATCCCTCGGAACCTCTCCCGTCTCCAAGGATTTATTAAACAAATCTTTAAGAGGACCCGCCAGAACCTCTCTGAGTTCCCTCAGTATTCTGGGGTGGATCCCGTCCGGCCCCATGGCTTTGTCCACCTTTAGCTTTCCAAGTTGTTCATATACACTCTCTTCCGTGAACGGTTCTCTATCCACTTCGTTTTCAGGTGTACTTTTGCCAGTCCCTCTCGGTCCTTCCCCAGGATTTTCTTCAGTAAAAACAGAACAAAAGTTTCTATTTAGCAAATTGGCTTTTTCTTCATCATTTTCTACATAGCGTTTTGCTGTATCTTTTAGTCTCACAATCCCCTTTTTAGTCTTTCTCCTTTCACTAATATACCTGAAGAAGTTTTTGTCTCCCCTCCGTACATTTCTAGCCATTTGTTCTTCCGCTTGCGCCTTCGCCAGACGTACCTCTCTCTTGGCTTCTTTCAGTTTCATCCAGTATTCCTCCCCGTGTTCCTCTACTTGAGATTTTTTGTATTTCTGGAACGCTAACTCTTTAGCCTTTATTTTCTCAGCCACTTGCTTTGAAAACCATATCGGTTTCCTTTTTCTCTTGCTTTTATTTACCCTCCTTACATAAAGGTCTGTGGCCCTGTTTATTACTTCTTTTAGCCTGGACCACTGTCCTTCCACTTCTCGTATGTCCTCCCAGCCCATCAGCTCCTTCCTCAGGTATTCTTCCATTTTGTTAAAGTCAACTCGCTTGAAATCCAGGACTTTGAGTTTAGAGTGGCCGCCATCCACATGAGCCGTTACATCAAAACAAACCGTTTGATGGTCACTGTTTCCCAGGTGTGCAGCCACTCGGACATTTGACACACTATCCCCATTCGTGAGCACCAGATCCAATGTGGCTCCCTCCCTCGTGGGTTCGTTCACCATTTGTCTGAGCAGAGCACTTTGGAAAGCATCCACAAGCTCTCTACTTCTTTCCGATTTTGCAGACGGAACCTTCCAATCTACATCTGGCAGATTAAAATCTCCCAACAGCAGCACCTCTCTTTTCTTCCCCAACTTTTGAATATCAGTGATCAGATCTTTATCTAGTTCTTCCAATTGTGTCGGGGGTCTATAGACAACACCCACGTGGACCAAGGTTCTATCCTCTCTTTTTAAGGTGATCCATATTGCTTCTTCCTTTCCCCACTTCCCTGTCATTTCAGTTGCTGCGATATCATCTCTCACATACAGAGCTACTCCTCCACCTTTACGTCCCTCTCTATCCTTCCTAAAAAGATTATAGCCTGGTATGTTTACATCCCATTCATGGGAACCATGGAGCCATGTCTCTGTGACTGCAACTATGTCCAAGTCAGTCTCCAACATCAGGGCTTGAAGGTCATGAATTTTATTGCTTAGACTGTGAGCATTTGTGGTCATCGCTTTCCAACTACATTTCCTAGTATGTGTTTTGGGTTTAGTGATTTGTGAGTGTCTTTTGTCTTTGGGTACCTTCTCCTCTTTTTGTTCCCTCTTCCTTGCTTTTTCTTTTTTTCTGCTTCAATTTTAGTTTCAGGAACATCACAGTGCTGTAGTGGAGCAAAAGAATTTTGTAGTGGCAACACTTGTGCGGGTGGATGCTTCTGTGTCACATGACGAATTCTGCCTGAGCCTACTGTGAGCCATCTGTTCCTTTGTGGTTTTATTCTCTGAGGCAGTGGTGAGAAGTTATGATTCTGCACAGTCCTATAAGTTGGTTTAATTGTATCTAATTCTTGCATTACTTTATAGAGCTCTTTTTTTAAAGTAGATAGCTGAAGACAGATAGGACAAGCTTTAAGTTTCCAGATGATTTGCCTTGAAACTAAAGCAGCACAATTATTGCAGAGAATAAAAGTCATCCTGATTGGTTGAAATGGGTATGAACAGGTGTACTATGTTGGAGTATCAGCCTGCAAGACTGCCTGTGTATGACTGAGGAGTAAAGTTAATGAGGTTTGGTTTGTCTATAAATGTGTGGAAAACCCTGGGGTGGGTGGGATTTTAAGTCCCTAAGTGTCAGCGAAGTGCTGCTATCAAGGGAATTCTCTAGCTTAATGGACCCAAATGGTAGTGTCTGATCAAGGACCTTACAGTTTATTAAACTTTTAAAACTACCCTAGATATTAATAACTTTCCTTTTGAATAAATCTAGATATTGCCAATAATTCTAGCAGTTTCAGCTATGTAAAAATGCCCCTCCCCTTTATCAGAGCTTGGCAGGAACAGAAAGAAAGCAAGAAAGACAGAAAGAGAGGTTTCCCAGTGCTAATTAAATTGATTAAGCAACAAGCCTTAAAAATTTAGGACAAAATTAAGTCCCTGTCCATTTCCTCCGACTGTGAGGGAGGTCTGTATATCACTCCGATATAGATACATTTTCCTTTCCCTCTTTCCAGTTTAACCCACAGCGCTTCCTCCTTACCCCACATGTCCTGCAGTTCTGTCACTTGGATATCATTCTTAGCATATAATGCCACACCTCCACCCTTTTTTCCTACTCTGTCCTTCCTGAATAGATTATAATATTATATTAATTAGATTAACAGGCTTAAGAACCGTTAGCTCCTGATACCATCTCGGAGCTCGCCCGTTGTTTGACAGTGAATTGGCCCGATTTTGTTCTTACCGGCTTCCTTAGGTACTGCGGAGCCCTGTATTTCATCTTTTAACCAGTTTCGGAGCGTGTTATTCCAGGGAGCAACTAGCCGTCATCACCGGCGTATCAGTACCGGCCGAAAGCCTGTTTGCTTCACCGGTATAGTTGCAGGTGCCGGAGTACGAACAGCGGCTTCCCCCTGTTCTTCTGAGGTGTTGCCGTCGGGTCCATTCACATCCTGGGCCCCACCTACATTGTGAGCCGCTCAGCTGTGTGGCCTGGCGAGTTGTCTCCCGGCGTTGTCGACCTCCAGCTGTTGAGGGCCTCCGTTGGCCTCCAGTGTCCCCTTCCCCGTGGATCTGGTGCGATGGCACACGTTGTCGGTGCTGTGGTCGCTGCTGCCTGGCGCTCTTGCTTTTCCAGCTCTGCAGGATGCTCGTTTTGGCCAACGACTGCGGACATCTTCTTGTTCCTCCAGGCTGCTGACTTCTTCTGCTCTCCGGGTCTCCTACTGCCATACTCCGTCTGAGCATCTTTCCACCCAGCCTGCCAAATGATCACTTTAGTTTCCTGACCCAATCTCCACCTGTTGAGCAGCACCTTTGGGACCACTTAGTTTTTGCGTCTGAACACCATAGAGTGAACGGATCACTTCACCACTCATCATAGGGGCTGCTTTCCACTTCACCTCCACCCACTTATGGACCGCCTTGCCGAGAGCTGTTCAGCTAACGAGAGCTGTCTCAGCAATGGGATACTACCTAGGTCCAGCCTATCTCAGACAGTCTTCTCTATGGTTTCAACGTATAACCTAAATTACTTCCTAATAATTTCTCCGTGGACCATTTTAGACTCTTTAATCTTTCCCTTTTTTCTTTTTTACCCTGTTCCTTCTATCCTATTTAATTTGATTGTATTTGTATAACAACTGATCTGGCGTTAGCCTCATCAGTATATTGTAAGCCACTTTGTGCCTGCAAAACTGTGGGAAAAAGTGGGATATAAATGTGCTAAAATAAATAAATAACTAGCCAGGTATAGCAACATCCCAGTCATGGTTCTCCGTGAAAAACGTCTCCGTGACCGCCACTAAATCCAAGTCCGTTTCCATCATTGTAGCCTCAACTTCTAGAAGTTTGTTTTCCAAACTATGGGCATTGGTATACAAGGCTCTCCAGATTTTACTCTTTTTAATCACTTCTATAGAGGCATTAGATGTCCTGCCTTCCTTGGGGTTAGTTATGGCTTTGTGGCCTTTTATACCCATCCCCATCAATTTTAGTTTAAAGCCCTCTTTAGTACTTTAGCCAGCCTGTTGCTGAAGACACTCCTTCCCTTCCTTGTCAGATGGACACCATCACCTCTCAGTACCTCTTGGAAAATCATCCCTTGGTCTACGTAACCAAAGCACTCTCGCCGGCACCAACCACGCAGCAACGCATTTACAGTGGGGGAAATAAGTATTTGATCCCTTGCTGATTTTGTAAGTTTGCCCACTGACAAAGACATGAGCAGCCCATAATTGAAGGGTAGGTTATTGGTAACAGTGAGAGATAGCACATCACAAATTAAATCCGGAAAATCACATTGTGGAAAGTATATGAATTTATTTGCATTCTGCAGAGGGAAATAAGTATTTAATCCCTCTGGCAAACAAGACCTAATACTTGGTGGCAAAACCCTTGTTGGCAAGCACAGCGGTCAGACGTCTTCTGTAGTTGATGATGAGGTTTGCACACATGTCAGGAGGAATTTTGGTCCACTCCTCTTTGCAGATCATCTCTAAATCATTAAGAGTTCTGGGCTGTCGCTTGGCAACTCGCAGCTTCAGCTCCCTCCATAAGTTTTCAATGGGATTAAGGTCTGGTGACTGGCTAGGCCACTCCATGACCCTAATGTGCTTCTTCCTGAGCCACTCCTTTGTTGCCTTGGCTGTATGTTTTGGGTCATTGTCGTGCTGGAAGACCCAGCCACGACCCATTTTTAAGGCCCTGGCGGAGGGAAGGAGGTTGTCACTCAGAATTGTACGGTATATGGCCCCATCCATTCTCCCATTGATGCGGTGAAGTAGTCCTGTGCCCTTAGCAGAGAAACACCCCCAAAACATAACATTTCCACCTCCATGCTTGACAGTGGGGACGGTGTTCTTTGGGTCATAGGCAGCATTTCTCTTCCTCCAAACACGGCGAGTTGAGTTCATGCCAAAGAGCTCAATTTTTGTCTCATCTGACCACAGCACCTTCTCCCAATCACTCTCGGCATCATCCAGGTGTTCACTGGCAAACTTCAGACGGGCCGTCACATGAGCCTTCCGGAGCAGGGGGACCTTGCGGGCACTGCAGGATTGCAATCCGTTATGTCGTAATGTGTTACCAATGGTTTTCGTGGTGACAGTGGTCCCAGCTGCCTTGAGATCATTGACAAGTTCCCCCCTTGTAGTTGTAGGCTGATTTCTAACCTTCCTCATGATCAAGGATACCCCACGAGGTGAGATTTTGCGTGGAGCCCCAGATCTTTGTCGATTGACAGTCATTTTGTACTTCTTCCATTTTCTTACTATGGCACCAACAGTTGTCTCCTTCTCGCCCAGCGTCTTACTGATGGTTTTGTAGCCCATTCCAGCCTTGTGCAGGTGTATGATCTTGTCCCTGACATCCTTAGACAGCTCCTTGCTCTTGGCCATTTTGTAGAGGTTAGAGTCTGACTGATTCACCGAGTCTGTGGACAGGTGTCTTTCATACAGGTGACCATTGCCGACAGCTGTCTGTCATGCAGGTAACGAGTTGATTTGGAGCATCTACCTGGTCTGTAGGGGCCAGATCTCTTACTGGTTGGTGGGGGATCAAATACTTATTTCCCTCTGCAGAATGCAAATAAATTCATATACTTTCCACAATGTGATTTTCCGGATTTAATTTGTGATGTGCTATCTCTCACTGTTACCAATAACCTACCCTTCAATTATGGGCTGCTCATGTCTTTGTCAGTGGGCAAACTTACAAAATCAGCAAGGGATCAAATACTTATTTCCCCCACTGTATCTCCAAGATGCGAGCTTCTCTCATTCGACCTTTACCTTCAACAGGAAGGATCGATGAGAACACCGCCTACGCACCTAGATGCTTCACCTTCTGATCCAAAGCCACAAAGTCTCTGTTTTGGACGTCTCTATTCTAATTTGGATGTTCGTTCGAGAATACCCGTCATAGGCATTTGTATCATTTACACCTGCTCAAGAATGAGTGTAAATGTATACACATACATAAGTACATAAGTAGTGCCATACTGGGAAAGACCAAAGGTCCATCTAGCCCAGCATCCTGTCACCGACAGTGGCCAATCCAGGTCAAGGGCACCTGGCACGCTCCCCAAACGTAAAAACATTCCAGACAAGTTATACCTAAAAATGAGAAATTTTTCCAGTCCATTTAATAGCGGTCTATGGACTTGTCCTTTAGGAATCTATCTAACCCCTTTTTAAACTCCGTCAAGCTAACCGCCCGTACCACGTTCTCCGGCAATGAATTCCAGAGTCTAATTACACGTTGGGTGAAGAAAAAGTTTCTCCGATTCGTATTGATTATCAGTATTGATTATCCGACCATCCGGCATATCCGACAGACACCCCCCCCCCTCCAGTGATGTCATTGAGTTTATTTCTACTAAAAATCTTTGTTTTAGAACAAGCACATGTACAGTAATTATGTTTTGGCACTCCAAATCATGCTGCAGTGTACTATAGTATTGTTAATATACAAGTTTTGAACATCTGGAACTCTATGCCTTTGTTTATGCATTGTTTGAGGGGGTTTATGCATCGGTCTGTGCCCTGAAAAAAACAGGTACAAATCAAAGTAAGGTAAACACAAAAAGTGGCACATATGAGTTTATCTTGTTGGGCAGACTGGATGGACTGTGCAGGTCTTTTTCTGCCGTCATCTACTATATTACTATGTTTTCCATATTATCTGACTTTTTACTTATCCGACAACGGGTCAGCCCCATTTATGTTGGATAATCGAGACTGTACTGTATTGATTAGCTATTTTATAGTCAATGCATGAGCTCTGTCCAGACTTAGCCCCCTGGCTATGCCTACCAGCAAAGTACCAAGGCATATACATGACAAGGACATACATTTAAGCCAGTCAGTATTTTATAAAAGGTCACATATGCGTGAGCAGATTTTTAAAATCGTTCTCATGAGAATGAACAAATCAGGAAGAGCTTCTGTTCTGCTAGAGACGTCAGGGGAACTCGGGAGGGGAGGAGCGCTTTCACTGACGCTGCTGTGCTGGATTCCGGCGATGGAGGGTAAATTTAAAAGAAAAATTATCCTTCCTTGGTTGGGGGGGAGAAGAGGATGGCAGGGGGGACAGGAGGGTCGCTGGACATGGGTGGATGGCAGGGGAGGGGGGTTTCTGGACATAGGTGGATGGCAGGGAGGACAGGAGGGTTGCTGGACATGGGTGGATGGCAGGGGAGGGGGTTTCTGCACATAGGTGGATGGCAGGGGATGGCAGGGGAGAGGGGTTTCTGGACATAGGTGGATGGCAGGGAGGACAGGAGGGTCGCTGGATATGGGTGGATGGCAGGGGAGGGGGGTTGCTGGACATAGATGGATGGCAGGGGGGACAGGAGGGTCGCTGGACATGGGTGGATGGAGGAGAGAGAAGAAATGCTGGACATGGATGGAGGCGAGGGAAGAGTGAGGAAGGAGATGAGGTGAGGGAAAAGGAAGAGAGGAGAAAAGTGCACATGGATATAGAAAATAGGCAGAAGCTGGATCCACTGGACTGTCAAGTCTGCGGAGGACCCAGCTTTTACTTACGGATGTAGGGCAAGAAATGAAGAAGAAAGACGGAAAGTAAAGAAATAAATGGAAAGGAAGCCCTGGAAACGGAGTTAAGAGGACAGATAGCAGCACAATCGGCTACTAAGCCAGCATGATCAGAAAACCAAAGTCACCAGACAACAAAGGTAGAAAAAACTATTTTATTCAGGATTTATTAATTGGAATATGTCAGTTTTTGGAAATGTGCATCTGTGATATTTTTCATGTAAGTTTCAATTTTTGTAGTATTGCTGCATGCTGATTCTGACTTCTTGAGGTTACTTTCCAGTTCAGTATTTTGCCTTCATGTGTTTTTCAGGTGTGATCAAGGAAGGTGCAGTATTCTGCTAGCGTATAGTTTGCAGCCATTTTTGTTTTTTGGGGTTTTTTTTTTCACTAGGTTGTGCACTGCTGTTTTAGAGACCGGTGTAATTACAGTTGGCTTTCCACGCCACGCATAAAGTTGTAGCTCGTCCTGTCCTTGGAATTAGTGCTGTTTATGGTTTCATGATAGTATTTTGCTTATTATTTCAATCAGTTTTTTTGTACAAGTTTAGCGCCATTTGTCTTTATTTGAAATTTCATAAATAAAAAAAATTTCTAAAAATGGAATAATCTTATCAATGGGGTGGGGCCCCACCAAATTGGTCTGCATAGGGCCCCGCACTTGCTAAGACCGGCCCTGGTTGTCATTCTTAGCTTTAAGTTTCATCAACTTGTGAAACATTGTTAATGACATTTATTGTGAGTAAATGCACACTACTGTTTGTCAGCTAGTGTTTCGAGCTGCTCAGCTCCTGTTAGAGCTGTACCCTAAGGGGGAGAATATAGGAGCAAAAAGAACTATCCCCCGGATTCAATATATGGCACCCCAGGTTGCAAGCATCACCAATTTACACGCACTACTCAATTAGTTAACAAGCCTATTAGTTTTGACAATTGGCTGATGACCAATTATCAACACTAATTAGTAATAACTGGAATTAATGCTGCGTGCGTCTGGTAGCGCTATATAAATGCTATTAGTAGGAGTAGTAGTAGTAGTATATCTTTCTAGGTGTATTCTAAAAAGAGATTCAAGTAAATTCCAGCATGTGTAGCTAAAAAGAGTACACGGCAATGGGAGGAGTGTGGGCACGTCAGGGTCATCAATCAAATCTACGTGTGTGGTTATACAATTCGGGGCAGTTTGCCTAAATTTACGCACAGGCATTTACACCAGCTTTTCACTAAATCTAGGCGCATCCACCTATGAACTATCTTATAAACTGCATCTGAATGTAGATGCGGCTTATAGAATACCACTAGGCACGTAAATCAACTGCATCTCGATTTTAGTCGCCATATATAGAATCCAGCCCTATAAGCAGCACTACATGCCACCATATAACAAAGTCATATAAGATTATAATACCCAGCTCCTTCCAGCATTGCCAACCTGACTTTACATGTACAGACTCTGGTTACTTCATCTTTCACTGCCAAGACCTGTTGTTTGTCAGGCTTCAGACTTGCAAGGCCAATGCAAAACATTACTAAGGCTGTTGGTGGACAAGAAGAATAACAACCACATTATCACCTCATACCTTGCCATAAGGGGAATTCACAAACTTGTGGTTGCAGACTTTAAGGCTCGTTTTCACCCGAGAAAAGCATATTGTTTACTGAAACAGTGATCTTATGGTTAAGTTCCCCTCAGGAATGCCAAAAAGTGGGACAATAATAAAATTCCCCGAGTCCCAATGGCCGGGACAAATGAGAATGAGGGGATAAACGTACAGGACCTCAACAACAAGGCCAAGATGGATGTCACTGCACACTACTTAAAGCTTGTGCTTTCACCATAAAGAGAGCTGAAAACTAAGACATAGGGCTGTTTGATTTCCATCTGAAGGGCAGCCCTGCTCTGCTATCTGACCAACCTGCATGAGAATCGCTCTGCCACCTGCCGGACACGTGCCATCACTATCCAGGTTGTATATCTGCCATGTAAATTTTGTATACTGTTAACGGGGGTTAGCTGGCTGTATTGAGGCCTAGTTTAGGGAATTATGTGTGTTTTCTCTGAGTCGTTTCTATGATAAGAACATCTGTGTCATGCTTGCATCTCTTTCATTGTTATTTCTACTACTGTGAATAAATAAGCAATCTATTTTTATAATACCTTTGGATGTGAAGTAAGTTCTGTTATTATTTAGGCATTATGAATTCAGGTCTAAAGACAATGGGAACACAATTACTTTCCAGAAACTACACTATCTAACACCAAAATATGGCGGTGTCACATTTTTCTGTAATCTATATTAAGCATTATGTTCCCAATTACACCCCAAAAGAGTGTAACTGTGTATGCCCCATACAGCCATTCTGACCCAGGAGCTAAAATCAAAACAAGACTGAACACCAGTTTCGGGTTGGTTTCGATGCCAAAGCTAAAACCAAAATTCGGCTGACGTCTATAAAAGAAAAGCTGGATATTCAATGCCAGAGCCAAGACATTGCTCAGCATTGAATATCCAGGTCTAATTCAGCCTGCGGGTATCAGCAGCTTTAAAACTGCTGACTGTTGCAGGTTGAGTATCACCTGATTATAATTTTTAAATATGATGACATGAATATCTCTAGGTAATAGTTCATCTGGGCAGCTAAGGGAGTCTGCATCATGAAGTCCTATAGGCACTGTTATAAAAAAAAAAAGGCAAGACATAACCTAGAGAGAAATATATGTATAACACCCCCTAATCTACCAAAAGTAGCCTGCAGTGCAGCACAATACTTACTTCATGTTCCTCTTGAATTGAACTGCTTAATTCTGACGAATTGCGATTACAAAATGTAAGAAATGACGAAAGGAAGTCCCCATCCTTTAGAAAGAAAAAAAAACATTTATATTTCTTTCAGTCAAATTGATGTTAACTACATATTTGAAAAGGCATGGCCAGAGCATATTCTATTTAGCTATAAAAAGTGATATATGTGTTCTTTTAACTTTTATATTCATCTGCTGTGACTAAGGGAAAGAAAATTATCACGGTAAGAACCTAATTGTCCCTTCTTACTATGATTAGTCACAGCAGATGAATCCATTAACTGATGGGTTGTATCCGCCTACCAGCAGGTGCAGATAGAGAACACTGAAAGCACATGGTGTTCCTGGACGCCCAGCCCCGTCTACCTTCAGTATATGAACTTTCCAAAGCAGAGAGAATAAGAAAGGCAAAATAACAAACTTTCCTCACAGAGAACAAACTCCCCTGAACAGGAGCAATAACCAAACAAAGGAGGGACGTTATCAACCTCCTGCAACAAAAACAGCATGTAGTAACTCTGATAGCTTATCTTCAAGTACCTCTGATGAGGCACAATGTCTGTATGCAACATCTGCACAAAAACTAAAGTCAGACAGGGAGGGATCATGGATTCATCTGCTGTGACTAAAGGAAAGAAAATTATCAAGGTAAGAACCTAATTTTCCCTTCCTTGTCATCAACAGGAGATGAATCCATTAACTGATGGGATGTACCAAAGCACTAAGTAGGGTGGGAATAGGCGACTCTGCGAGCAAGCACTTGCGCTCCAAAATGCGCATCCTGCTGCGCTGCCACATCCAGCCTGTAATGCCGCACAAAAGAGAGCTGAGAAGTCCAGGAAGCTGCACGACAGATCTTTAGAAGAGAAAAGACACCTGTTTCACCCCATGAAGAGAACAATGCCCTCGTAGAGTGCGCTTTAAACGCTTCAGGCGGCGACTGTCCTGAAAGCAGATAAGCAGACAAAATGATCAGACTTCCCAAACTCATTTGACATCTGCAGAAACTGCCACAGAGCCCTGCGGACATCCAAAAGGCGCAATTGCCCAAAGGAGTCCGGAAACTCCTCCTTACAAAAGTAAGGAAGAAAAAATGGGCTGGTTCAGGTGAAAAGCTGAAACCACCTTAGGTAGAAAGGAAGGCACCATATGAACAGTTACTCCAGATTCCGAGAACTGTAGAAAAGGATCCTGACAGGAAAGAGCCTGAAGCTCAGACACTCTTCTTGCCGACGTCTTTGCCACCAAAACAAAACTGTCTTGAGAGTCACATCCTTCTCAGAAGCCCATTTAAGAGGCTCAAAAGGAGATCGCTGGAGTGCCTTCAACAGAAGCCCCAGGTTCCAAGCCAGACAGGGCGACCGCAACGGAGACGAAGCACCCCTCTGAGAAATCTGACAATATCCGGATGAGCAGCAAGGGAAAAGCTGGAGACTTTCCCCCGGAAGCAGGCCAACGCTGCCACTTGAACTTGAAGGGAATTGTAGGCCAGGCCCTTTTGTAGCCTGTCCTGCAAAAAGTCCAGACTGTCGCCAGAGTCAGCGAGATAGCCTTTGGAGTACACCACGCCTCACAAGTGCGCCAGATCCGAGCAGGTAGACCGTGTGCAAGCCTGCAGGAGCATGGCAATAACCTTATTAGAATAGCCCTTGTCCCTCAATTGCGCCCTCTCAAGAGCCAGGCCGTAAGACCAAAGCGGCAAGGATCTTCCATAGTCACCGGACCCTGAACTAACAAGTTCGGAACCCGAGGCAAAGGAAGAGGCGCGTCCACCAGCATCCGCCGGGGATCCGCATACCAAGGACGCCTTGGTCGATCCGGAGCAATGAGAATCACCAATCCTCGGTGCAGGTGAATCCGAAGTAGCACTCGCCCTATCAAGGGCCAAGGAGGGAACACATACAGGAGTCCCGAGGGCCAAGGTTGACCCAGGGTATCCAACCCCGCCGAGCGAGGATCTCTCCTTCTGCTGAAAAAGCGAGGGACTTTGGCGTTTACGCTTGACGCCATGAGGACCAAGTCTGGAGTCCCCCATTTGGCACAGATCTGAAGAAAAACTTCTTCTGCCAGTTCCCATTCCGCCGGGTCAATTTGATGTCTGCTGTGGAAATCAACTCGTACGTTGCTCTGACCGGCTATGTGAGCCACGGACAGCAGCTCTAGGTAGCGCTCGGCCCAGTCGTAGATCTGAGACGCCTCCGCAGCCAGGGCCCTGCACTGAGTGCCGCCCTGACGACAGATGTAGGCCACTGCTGTCATGTTGTCCGACAGAACTCAGACAGGAAGACCCTTCAGCGTCCTGTGGAAGCCTGGAATGTCGCTCTCAGTTCCAAGCGATTGATGGACCAACCCGCTTCCATGGTGGACCACAGACCCTGAGCTTAGCATCCCCGGCAATGAGCTCCCCAGCCTGAAAGGCTGGCAACCGTTATCACCCCACACCAAAACGGAAGAGCCAGTGGCATCCCCTGCTGCAGCATGCTGTCGGAAAGCCACCAATCTATACTGCGACGGACGGCAGGAAGCCACCTTAGGCTGCGTTGGTATTCCTGGGAAATCGGAGACCATTGCTGAAACAGAGCAAGCTGCAGCGGCCTCATGTGCGCTCTCGCCCAGGGAACCACTTCTATGGTGGCCGTCATCAATCCCAGGAGCTGAACAAAGTCCCAAGCTCGAGGGCGAGGCATCCGCAGGCGGACCTGATTCTGAAGCTTGAGACGCCTGTTGTCGGGAAGAAAAACGCACCCTGAAGCCGTGTCGAACCAAACCCCCACATACTCGAGAGACTGAGAGGGGGTCAGGTGACTTTTGGGCATATTGACTACCCAGCCCAGAGTCTGAAGAACTGTAACAACTCTGGCTGTAGAAAGTCGGCTTTAGACAGCCGAATCCGCTCTGATGAGCCAGTCGTCGAGATAAGGGTGAACTCTGATACCCTCTCGCCTGAGAATGACAACCACCACTACCATCACCTTGGAAAAAATCTGAGGGGCAGTTGCCAAGCCGAAAGGCAAGACGCGAAACTGGAAATGTTGGCTCAATATCGCAAACCGGAGAAACCGCTAATACGGCGGCCAGATGGGAATACGCAAATATGCTTCCTTGAGGTCCACAGACATGAGAAACTCTACTGGCTGTACCGCCGCAATGACGGAGTGCAGGGTTTCCATGCGGAAGTGTCGCACTCTTAAGGCCTCGTTACTCTGCGTAAATCGAGGATAGATCTGAACAACCCGCCTTTTCGAGTCACCACAAAATAGATGGAGTAGCAACCGCAGCCGCGTTCGGCGGGAGGAAACGGAACCACCGCTCCAAGCTTCAGCAACACCTGCAAGGTCTCGCTTACCACCACATCGGGATTCCAAAAACGCGTCTCCCACCAGGGCAGCGAATTCTAGTCGGTAACCTTCTCTGATCAGGTCCAGGACCCACTGATCCAAAGTAATCTTGGTCCACTCCTCAAAAAAGATGAAGAGACGATCCCCTACTGCGGGAACAGACAAGTGGACCGGCGCCCCATCATTGTGGAGGACGCCCCTGAACTCCTGGGCATTGCCTAAACGCCGCAGCACATTTGTCCGAACGCAAGGAGTTCCTCTGCTGGAAACGGGTACGTTGCCCAAACCCCGCAGAGCACCCCGGGCTATACCCGCGAGCTTAGCGAAAACATGGCCTGGAAGAGGAGGGAAAAGAAGGACTTTTGGAAGAAGGCCTCAGCCTATCCTCAGGAAAACATTGGGACTAGAGTCCCCTAGGTCCTTAACAATCTTCTCCAAATCCTCCCCAAATAAAAGAAGGCCCCCAAAGGGTAACCTCACCAGCCTTTGTTTAGAGGCCATGTCAGCCGCCCAATGCCGGAGCCAAAGAAGGCGGCAGGCAGCAACCGCCACCGATATCTGCTTAGCCGAAGTGCTGACCAGATCATAAAGGAAAGACCCGAGATTTCAAAGGACCACTTCAGTGCAGATTCCAGCCGCCGGTCCTGCATATCTTTCAAAGCGACCCCTCCCTCCACTGGGAGAGTAGTATTTTAGTCACAGCCATGACTAACGAATCCACTTTAGACATCCCAAAAAAGGCCAACTGACTTTCACTCAGAGGGTAAAGGTGACACATAGCCCTGGCCACATTCAAGGGACCATCAGGGTCAGACCATTGAGCTGAAATAAGCCACCCTCATCTGGATAATCAGTCCGTGATGGCCTGCCCGACACCTCAGACTCCCCGAAACTAGACCACGGGGGAGAACAGGGTGAAGAGTCCCCCTCAGATGGGGTATTCACTCGTCTACGCTTAGCGTCAGCCCAAGGCTCGGGGGAAGAAATAAAGTCTCCAGCAGACACTGGGCTATCAAGAACTGGAGGCAACCCAGTCCGAAAGGAATTGTCAGGAGCCTCAGACAATGCTCTTTTTAACATAAAAGCCTTATACATCAGCAGCACAAATTCAGAGGAGAAAAACTCACCCTGTACAACCGCCCCCACATTGGGTTAAGCGGAGGCAATAGCGCCTCTAGAAACCTCAAAACGAGGCGTTCCCCTTTACTCAGAACCCTCCACAACCACGAGGGTCGAGTCACGCGGCACCTCCAAGATGGCGCCCAATCCCAACTCCGTCAGGTGGGAAGACTCACCGCCTGCTATGCTCGTGCCAACATTAACATCTAGGCAGTATGAGCTGCAAAGCCCCGCTGCTGATCTGTGTTTCCCACAGAGGGAGCAGCGCTTAACCCCTTCAGCAGCCATCAAATACAGAAAACAAAATGGCGCCTCCTCGCCAAAACTTACCCCGCACAGAGCGCTGTCAGCGGGAACCTCCCCGGAGGAGCTGGGCACCACTCTCGCCTCAGGAGACCAAGTCAAACGATTTGCGGTCAAGCTGCACCGAACCAGGAGTTCTGGAGAAAGCCTCTTTCTTTCTTTTTTTTTTTTTACTGTGAGGAAATTTAGAGGCAGGCAGCCACAGAGGAACTCCGGGAGGAGGGGGAATGGGGTAAGGCAGGGAGAGGGAAAACCAAGTATGCCTTTAAAGTGGGCACCATCAGCCACAACACCCCCTACTCTACTGGCAAAGCACAGGAGCCACCCCAGGCAGAAATCCAGGAGCTGAGAAAGCAATGTCCACACCTGCTGGGAGATAGAAATATACTGAAGGCAGAGGGGGCTGGGCGTCCAGGAACACCATGTTCTTTCAGTGTTCTCTATCTCCACCTGCTGGTAGGCGGATACAACCCATCAGTTAATGGATTCATCTGCTGTTGCTGACAAGGAATGTGTGGTTGCCACTTAAGCCTATTTGGATACAGAAATATTAACAAAATAAAACGCAGAAAATTATACCTTTTTATTTAAATAACAATACATTTTTGATGAGCTTTCAGAAGATAACACTCCCTTCCTCAGGTCAAAACAAAATGAGCACAAAATGGCATTGCCCTAGAAGTGCTTAGGTTCCATTATAGGATACTAGCATAACTGGCTATTTTTATTTGATTTATTTAAGAAATTTATACCCCACCTATCACTAGGTTGTTTACATAAAAGAGCATACATTAAAAAAATACAAAATAACAAACCAATCAAACTCTGCACGAAACAAAGAACTATAAACAGTCAAGTATCACATTTATGTGCTTGCACTTATGTCATACAAAGAGCTAGTTTAAGTGTGCATACCTAAGTGCTGCTAGAATAGGTGTAACTTACAGTATTCTGTAAACTATGCATATAAATGGGAGCCCCCCATTGTCCCACCCTGTGTATATCCCTCTTACAAATACACACAATATAAGTTAAGCAAGTACAGTGCACTCCATTTAAGTGCACGTCGGATAAGCGCATGCTCTGTTTAACTGCATGCCGTACTTCGGTCCCGTTTTTGGCACCATCAATTTCTATGGGGACAAACTTTGGTTTAACGCACAACTGATAAGTGCAAGATTCACTTATATGCATGGTTCAAGACTGCTCCTCTGCAGGAAAGACTCCGCATAAGCACGCACATGGAATATAGAAGCCGATTGGTGCGTGACAATCAACGAGATTTCAATTTTACTGCCTCTTTAAAAGCCAATGAGCCCTTTTAATCTTTATCTATATATTAACATACCATATTTGTCCTCCCCATATTTTCCACTAATTTAAAATGATAGAAGTCACTATATATCAGAACCAAAACCTCACCCCTTTTATCCTGCCTATGTGAATGTATAGCCTCATATCCTAATGGTAATATATTTAATAGAAATGAGGAGGCTGAATCAGGAATTCAAGTCTCAGTTGTAAACACCAGGCCCACCCTAGAATCTCTGATCGGATCATTAATTATCTGGGTCCTATTACAAACAGAATGAGCATTAAAAGTACGTTCCGTAACAATATTCTCATGCACAAAATGCTTTCAAGGTTCTGGTAAAACTGGAGTAAGAGTTTTATGGCTCCTAGATTTCTTCCATCAAAAAGAATGTTTCCTGTATAAAACTTCAGGTATACATATGGGGAGAGTGGAACATACGATTAAATTATCCTATTGAGACGTCTTAACACATTCTGTTTGTGGCCTCTAGATCTACCTAGATTAATCCAAGCATCCAATATTTACTCCTGCCAGAATTCTGCACGACAGTGCAGTGCAGAATTTGCGCAGATGCGCAAATTTTACTTTTTTTTTTGCAGAATCTATACCACGGTCCCCATTCCCACAGTGCAGTGCAGTACCGCTGGAACAGGGACCGTGGTAAAGGTCGGCTGGCTGCCTCATCTTCCGAGTTTCGGTGTGCCCTCCCTGGGCCTACCTTAACACGCCCTGGTGGTCTAGTGACTTCTTCAGGGGCAGAAAAGAACCTCTTTCCTGCCCACTGCCACTTCTCTTGCTGATACCACCGCTTCTTCAAAATGGCCACCAAGATTTCAAGCGGCAATCTTGTGAGGCTGTCACAGGATGTCTCAGCGACCATTTTGAAGAAGCAGTGGTACTGGCAAGAGCGGCGGCAGCGAGAAGTTAAGAATGGGGTTCTTTGCTGCTGGGGGACTGGAAAAAGATGATTAATATCTGTGTATAGGGAGGGGGAGGGAGAGAAAAAATAAACATGGATGTTATCTGTACAGGGAGAGGAAGGGAGGGCTGGAAAAATAAATATAGCTGATATTTGTACAGGGAGGGGGGCTACGAGAGAGTGAAGGATGGGTGTAAAAATGTTGTTTAAAGAGACTTACAGAATTTTGCAGTATTTCAAAATTTTACGCAGAATTTTGGCAGGAGTAAATATTCAAACTAACCCCCCCTAAAAGCCCCAAGCTAACTTGCAACAAAACACTCTAAACCAATACATCTTAAAAATCACAAAAACTCCAAAAGAATTAACTTCTCTAATCAAAATAGAATCTATAAAGAAGTTTAAATACTAAAAACAAATTTAAAAATCCAATTCAGTTACTTGCTGTTCAAAAATGTTTACTCAATTACTTGTAATTAAAAAAAAACCACTCCTTCCCACTCTACAGTCGCTGCTCCAAGTTGCTGCACAAAGGCGCACACTAAGGTGCAACACCTTAGGCTGTGTGCCAAGCAGCAGCGCGCCACTAGGCACCACAGTTTAGGTTTAAACAATTTTTATTGATAATTCAACATTATTAACAGAACCAAAACGTAACCTTGGAAAAATACAACGCATTTGGGCATTCACATCCATTGCTTTTATCATCAATGATTTTTTTTTTTTTACTTTGAATTTTTATTGAAATAACATCTCAAACATAACAACGAGCCATTGGCTCCAGCACATGACAATGCAACAATTTAATTTTTATTTTAACATTATGCTTATAACCCTTTTATCCCCCCTATTCCCCCCACCCTTCCCCCCTCACCCTCCCCCCCCCACTAACCCCTCAACAACTGATTCCCCCAACAGCCCAAACCCCCCTAAACCCCCTCAATATCTGTTAGATGAATCCATTCAGGTTATCATCAATGATTTTATCATTCCCTCCCCCCTCCTTACAACCAGATCTCCATAGCCAACACTTAGACGGATATTTTGCCACATGAATATCCAATATAACATTGATATCTCCCGAATACGCTGCTCATACATGCTTTATGCTTGCCTTATAGGCACCACAGTTTAAAACCCGCAGCATCTGACGTGGTGATTGTGAGCAGAACAAGCTCCCATGCCCACTCATCAGCTGGAGTTGAATGACCCCTTGAATTAGCTAGCTGCAGTTGAAAAAAATCCAATTAGTTGGGGTCTAAGGCAGCAGAGGAGGAGGAGGAAGTGATCCGATGTGCAGCATGATCTGTACAGGGGAGATTCCAGCACTTTGCAGAATTCTGCACAATTCTGCAGGGGTGAGGAATTCTGCGCTGCACAGTTGCACAGAATTCCCCCTGAAATAATCTTTATAAAATATGCTTTTAAAAAATAACTACATGGCCCCCCATCCTAGGCAACCTTTTATAAAATTATCCTCACAGTATCAAGGAACAGCTTTACAGTATCCTCCTAAGCTAAGTAAGTCAAATATAGAAATAAACATATTATGTTGCAATGTTATTTTAAAAACACACTGCCTCATCCTCACATCACAACACAACAAATACAAACCCGCAACCATAAGCACCCCAGGACACACACTCCCTACTTCAGAAAGCTTGAAAATACTCGGGGTCACACTCAATCGTAACCTCACACTCGAGAACCAAGTAAACACCGTAATAAAGAAAATGTTCAATGCAATGTGGAAACTCAAATGAATAAAACCTTTCTTCACGAGGGAAACTTTTCGAAACCTAATACAATCAATGGTCCTAAGCCACGCAGATTACTGTAACGGAATCTATGCGGGATGTAGAACACAACTCACAAAAAAACTCCAGACCACCCAAAATACAGCAGCCAGACTGATATATGGTAAAACAAGATTCAAAAGTGCTAAACCCCTATGAGAAAAGCCGCACTGGCTCCCCATCAAAGAACGGACCACCTTCAAAATCTGCACCTTGGTACACAAACAGGCTCATTTTCAAAGCACTTAGCCTCCCAAAGTTCCATATAAACCTATGGAACTTAGCCTCCTAAAGTGCTTTGAAAATATGCCTCAAAATCATCTACAGCATAGTACCAGGATATATGATAGATCTAATAGATTTACCAACCAGAAACAGAATCAGATCATCAAGATCATACCTAAACCTACATTATCCAAACTGTAAGAGGCTAAAATACAAAACAACATACGCAACCAACTTCTCCTACATAAGCACACAACTATGGAACAGTCTCCCAAATGCTGTGAGAAAAATCCATGATCACTTAAACTTCAGAAAATCACTCAAAACTTACCTCTTCAAAAAGGCCTATCCCAACGATCCAACATAAAAGACCAGTACCCAGCAACACAGCACAGCTAATGATCGTTCTGGACAATTTATAATCTTCACTTCGTCCAATCCTCTTGATGCCTGATCCACACCTACCTCATCTGATCACAATCCAGCTTATTTTCAAAAGAGAAAGACGCCCATATTTTGACCCAAATCGGGATATGAACGTCTTTCTCCCGTGAGCGCCCAAATCGGTATAACCGAAAGCCGATTTTGGGCATCTTCAACTGCAATCTGTCGTGGAAACGACCAAAGTAGACGGGGGCGTGTCGGAGGCGTGGTGAAGGCGGGACTGGGGCGTGGTTATCGGCTGAACAGAAATGGGCGGCTTTCGCCGATAATTGAAAAAAAATAGCCGTTTTTAGCGAGAATTTAGGTCACTTTTTTTGGACCCTTTTTTTTTCACGAACAAGTCCCAAAAAAGTGCCCCAACTGCCCAGATGACCACTGGAGGGAATCGGGGATGACCACCCCTTACTCCCCCAGTGATCACTAAACCCCTCCCACCCAAAAAAAACAACTTTAAAAACTTTTTTTCCAGCCTGTATGCCAGACTCAAATGTCATACCCAGTTCCATCACAGCAGTATGCAGGTCCCTGGAGCAGTTGTTAGTGGGTGTAGTGCACTTCAGGCAGGTGGACCCAGGCCCATCCCCCCCTACCTGTTACACTTGTGGTGGTAAATGGGAGCCCTCCAAACCGCCCCCAAAACCCACTGTACCCACATGTAGGTGCCCCCCTTCATCCCTAAGTGCTATGGTAATGGTGTAGAGTTGTGGGGAGTGGGTTTTGGGGGGGATTTGGGGGCTCAGCACCCAAGGGAAGGGAGCTATGGGCTTCAAAAGGTAGTTAACGTTTTTTTTTAATTGTTACAAGTGCCCCCTAGGGTGCTCGGTTGGTGTCCTGGCATGTGAGGGGGACCAGTGCACCACGAATCCTGGCCCCTCCCACGACCCAATGCCTTGGATTTGTTCGTTTTAGAGCTGGGCGCCTTCGGTTTCCATTATCGCTGAAAAACGAAACTGCCCAGCTCAAATCCGCACAAATCCGATGCATTTGGCTGGCACAAACCGTATTATCGGAAAAAAGATGGATGCCCATTTTTTTCGAAAATACGGTTTGTCCCGCCCCTTCATGTACCCGTTTTCGGAGATAGACGCCCATGGAGACGGGAGCTCGCGTTCGATTATGCCCCTCAGTTTATCTTTGTATCTGTCACCAACCAAATTGGTAACAGCCTCTACGGTACTATGTAAGCCACATTGAGCCTGCAAATAGGTGGGAAAACGTGGGGTACAAATGTAACAAATAAATAAATAAATAAATTTATACATACCATTGCATTTTTCTGTTCAGTGCAATCATACATCTCTTCTAAATAACGCACATTCTGTCAAGTAAAAACAAATAAACAAAAATAATAATAAATAAATAAACGTAGATGTTTTTAATTCAGTATGGAGGTCTTTTTACTAACCCGCGCTAGGGTTTTTAGCTCACAGTAGAAACCAGCAAGCGGTAAAAAGCCAAGATGCCCATTATAACCCTATGGGCATCTCGGCGTTTACTGCCAGCTTTCTACCACGAATGATTTAATATTTTAACACCCAACAGAAAGGACGTAACAAGGATCTGGGGTTCCTAGCCCATTATAAACCATAAAGCTGTATGTCTCTGTTGATCACCCCACCCCTCACCTATCCACACCCATCCTGTTAGAATATCAATGATATGCTTTGATGTCCCCATGCATACCTCCGACCTACCCCCATCCTCCCACCCTGTCAGACTGTCATAGTAATGCTTGAATGTTTTCACTTATATACACTGTCAGCTAGCACATTTGCTTATTTCCGATCTGAGGAAGAAGGGCAACCTTCGAAAGCTAATCAAGAAATGTATTAAGTTATGTCCAATAAAAAAAAGGTATCATCTTATTTTCTTTTCCATGTTTTATTTTGTTTGATTTCTATTGATTACCACGAGCTAAAAATCCTAGCACAGCCTAAGACCCCTTATATTTACTCTTTCCTTGATATCTTAAAAAAAAAAAAGACCTTCTTGTTTACTGAAGATAAGAACATAAGCAAAGCCATACTGTAACAGACCAATCAAGCCCAGTATCCTGTTTCCAACAGTGGCCAATCCAGGTCACAAATACCTGGCAAGATCCCAAAAAAGACAAAACAGATTTTATGCTGCTTATCCTAGAAATAAGCAATGGATTTTCCCAAGTCCATCTTAATAATGGCATACGGACTTTCTTTTAGGAAATTATCCAAACTTTTTTAAAACCCTGATAAGCTACCACGTTCTCTGGCAACAAATTTCAGGGTTTAATTAATTGTTGAGTGAAGAAATATTTTCTCTGGTTTGTTTTAAATTAACTATTTAGTAGCTTCATTGCATGCCCCCTAGTTCTAGTATTTTTGGAAACAGTAAACAAGCGATTCACATCTACCCATTCCACTCCACTCAGTATTTTATAGACCTCTATCTTATCTCCCATCAGCCTTCTCTTCTACAATCTGAAGAACCCTAGCCACTTCAGACTTTTCCTCATAGTCGTCCCATCCCCTTTACCTTTTTTGTCACCCTTCTCTATATTTTTCCTGAGATGCAGTGACCAGAACTGCACACACTATTCAAGGTGCAGTCGCACCATGGAGCGATACAAAAGGCATTATAAACATTCTCATCTTTGTTTTCCACACCTTTCCTAATAATTCTTAACATTCTACTTGCTTTCTTAGCTGCCGCTGCATAATGAGCAGAGGGTTTCAACATATCAACGATGATACCTAGAACCTTTTCCTGGGCAGTGACTTCTAATGTGCAACCTTGCATCACGTAACTACACTTTGTGTTCTTCCTTCCCACATGCATCAATTTGCATTTGCTCACATTAAATATCATCTGCCATTTGGATGCTCAGTCTCCCAATCCCATAAGGTCCTCTTGCGCTTTAACAACTTTAATAACTTTGTCTCATCAGCAAATTTAATTACCTCACTAGTTATTCCCACCTCTAGAATATTTATAAATATGTTAAAAAGCAGCAATCCCAGCACAGATCCCTAAGGAACCCCACTATCTACCCTTCTCCATTGAGAATACTGATCATTTAACCCTACTCTCCGTTTTCTACCTTTTAACCAGTTTTTAATCCACAATAGGATATTACCTCCTTCCCATGACTTTCTCATTTCCTCAGGAGTCTTTCACGAAGTAACTTGTCAAATGTCTTTTGAAAATCCACATACACAATATCAACTGGCTCACCTTCATCCACATGTTTATTCAACCCTTCAAAGAAATACAGTAGATTGGTGAAGCAAGATTTCTCTTGACTAAATCCATGTTGGCTTTATCTCATTAATCTGTGCTTAGATATATGCTCTGTAATTTTGTTCTTTAAAATAGTCTCTACCATTTTACCCAGCACTGACGTCAGGCTCACTGGTCTATTATTTTCCAGATCACCTCTGGAGCCCTTTTTAAAAACTGGCGTTACATTAGCCTCCCTCCAATCTTCAACTACCACGCTCGATTTTAAAGATAAATTACACATTACTAACAATAGCTCTGCAAGTTCATTTTTCAATTCCATCAGTACTCTAGGATGTATACCATTCGGTCCAAGCGATTTGCTAGTCTTCAATTTGTCAAATTGTCTCATTACATCTTCCAGATTTACAGAGATTTGTTTCAGTGTCTCTGACTCATCAGAATTGAATGCCATTTCTGGCACTGTTATCGTTCCCACATCTTGCTCATTGAAAACCAACGCAAAGAATTGATTTAATCTCGCCGCTATGTCCTTGTCTCTCCTGAGTGCCGCTTTCACTCCTTGGTCATCTAGCAGTCCAACTGATTCTTTTACCAGCTCATGTGCTCCACTAAGGACTAAGTCTAGAATTGATCCTCCTCTTGTTGGTTCCTAAACCAGCAGCTACATAAAGGAGTCCTTGATTTCATCAAGGAATTTTACCTCCCTAGAATGCCCTGATATTACACTTACCCAGTCATTATCAGGGGAATTGAAATCACCCATTACTATTGTGTTAGGTTTAGGAGAAGGTTTATGTCTGATTAGGTTTAGGGGTGGGTGCTGTGTATTATCTGGAAATATTCTGTTTATACTGCCCTCGACATCATCATGTTTTGACGCAAGGGCAGGGCATAGAGATGTGACACCCTTACGAACCCTGAAGCCACGGAGTCAGCTTCAGAACGTTGAGGGTGCTTTTTATTATAGTAGATGTTCCTCAGCTGCCACATAGACATCCATATCCCCTATTTTGCCCTGTTCATAGTTTGGACATTTCAATTTGTAAAATGGAGGTTCATGCTGGATGCAGCCAGAACGTTATAATGCTTTTGTATCATTTCACGATGCGAACAAACCTTGAATACTGTGTGCAATTCTGGTCACCTCATATCAAAAAAGATATAGTGGAATTAGAAAAAGTAAAGAGAAGGGCGATGAAAATGATAGAGGGGATGGGATGACTTCCCTCTGAGGAAAGGCTAAGTGGCAGGGATCTTCAGCTTGGAGTTAAAAGATGGCTGAGGGGAGATATGATAAAGGTCTATAAAATGAGTGGAGTAGAATAGGTAGACGTGAATCGCTTGTTTACTCTTTTCAAAAATACTAGGACTAGGGGGCATACAATGAAGCTACAAAGCAGAAAATTTAAAAAGAATCGGAGAAAATCTTTCTTCACTCAATATGTAATTAAACTCTGGAATTCATTGCCACAGAATGTAGTAAAAGCAGTTAGCTTAGCGGGGTTTAAAAAGGTTTGAATTGCTTCCTAAAAGAAAAAAAATCCATAAGCCATTATTAAATTGGTCTTAGGGAAAATCCACTGCTTATTTCTAGGATAAGCTGCATAAAATGCATTGTACTGTTTTCGGATCTTGCCAGGTACTTGTAACCTGGATTGGCCACTGTTGGAAACAGGATGCTGGGCTTGATGGACCTTCGGTCTGTCCCAGTATGGCAATACTTAACGTACTTATGTACTTAACTTGGACATACATTCTTTTGTTTTTTAGAACAGGCTGTATGTCAGCAGATCCTATTCTAAAATACATCCTTACTATACTGGGCTAGATTTAACTAAATAACTGTATTAGCTATACTAGCAGTATAAATCACATAATCAGTTATGCTGCATTACAAAATCATTTATTATTATCATACAAAACATACTAGTTTAACATCTTCCTGCTTTCACATGTGCAGTCATATGCACTCATATCCCTTTCTGTGCATACCTTTATCAATAGAAATCAAACAAAATAAAACATGGAAAAGAAAATAAGATGATACCTTTTTTATTGGACATAACTTAATACATTTCTTGATTAGCTTTCGAAGGTTGCCCTTCTTCCTCAGATCGGAAATGACGAAGAAGGGCAACCTTCGAAAGCTAATCAAGAAATGTATTAAATTATGTCCAATAAAATCTTATTTTCTTTTCCATGTTTTATTTTGTTTGATTTCTATTGATAACCTTAAGAGTGGACTAACACAGCTACCACACTCCTCTACTTAAGATGTGCATACCTTAAAATACTAATAAAGCAGACTCACTAATACAAATTCAAACTGCCTGTTCGAAATGCCTGTAAACCCCAACAAAATACTGATTGCAAAGTCCATGTAGCTTTAAATGCTGCACTCAACCAAAAGGTTGTGTTCAGTTCTCTTTGAATGCTGCACTCAACCAAAAGGTTGTGCTCAGTTCTCTTTGTCTCGTTTCCGTAGTTAATCATTGTGCATTTCTAGCCACTCCTCCTCAGTTCCAGAAATTTCAAACAGGAATCCAATCAATGTTAAAGAGTAAATTGTGAGTAAAATGATAATGTAAAGTAACAGATATTGTATGGAGGTTAGGAGGATGTTAGGAGCATTATCATATGCATTTGTTTTATGTAGGACCCGACTCCTGATGACGCTGATAGCGAAACACACGTGGTGTAGAGTCTGGGGCAGATTGTATGACTGGAAGAGTCTGGGGTACAGTGTATGAGTGGAAGAGAAGGTGGCACGTATACAGTGGTGTGCTTGTAAATTTTTAACAACAGGCTCTCTCCCCAGTCCACCTCGGCGCCCCCCCCCCCCCCCCCCGTCCACCACTGCGCCCCCCCCATCCACCTCTGCGCCCCCCAAAATTGCAGAGCTGGCTATAGCCAGTGGGTGGGGGAGCAATGCATTACTCTCTCCAGGAAAAAAAAATTAAATGATCCCAGGTTCCAATCTAATTCATGTTTAATGTGGGATAAAATGCCATAAATAAGTAAATAAATATAAACTTTTAATGTTGAGCACCTGATTCTCAAAGGGAACATATTCCAAACACTATAATGAAAATAAAATGATTTTTTGTACCTTTGTTGTCTGGTGACTGTTTTTCTGATCATGCTGCTATCCGATTCTGCTGCTATCTGTCCTCTTAACTCCGTTTCCAGGGCTTCCTTTCCATTTATTTCTTTCCTTTCCTCCTTTCTTTTTCATTTCTGGTCCTCAGCTTCTGCCTATTTTCTTCATCCATGTGCAGTTTTTCTCCTCTCTTCCTTTTCCCTTATCTTATCTCCTTCCTCACTCTTCCCTCCCCTCCATCCATGTCCAGCATTTATTCTCTCTCCCCTCCTCTCCCCCTGCCCTCCATCCACCCATGGCCAGCAGTGACCCTCCTCTCCCCTGCCCAGCATGCACCCATACCCAGCGACCCTTCTCTCCCCTGCCCTCCATCCACCCATGGCCAGCGACCCTTCTCTCCCCTGCCCTCCATCAACCCATGGCCAGCAGTGACCCTCCTCTTCCCTGCCCTCCATCCACACATGCCCAGCAGTGACCCTCCTCTCCCCTGTCCTCCATCCACCCATGCCCAGCAGTGACCCTCCTTTCCCTTGTCCTCCATCCACCCATGCCCAGCAGTGACCCTCCTTTCCCCTGCCCTCCATCCACCCATGCCCAGCAGTGACCCTCCTCTCCCTGCCCTCCATCCACCCATGCCCAGCAGTGACCCTCCTTTCCCCTGTCCTCCATTCACCCATGCCCAGCAGTGCCCCTTCTCTCCCCTGCCACCCCCTCCCGACTTGTTTCACAAATTCTCCTGCTTCCTCCCTCCCTCCCTCCCGATCCCTCACCGACCCTACCTTGGCCATCAAATTCTTCGGGGCAGGCAGTGTTGCCTGCCCCTGCCATCGCTGACTTTCCTCCGCCGCCCGATCGCGCTTCAAAATGGCCGCCGAGACTTACAGAAGTCTCGCGAGGCCGCCTCTGGAAGTCTCAGCGGCCATTTTTAAAGCACAAACAGGCGGTGGAGGAAAGTCAGCGATAGCAGCGGGCAGGCAACACTGCCTGCCCTGAAGAATTCGATAGTCAAGGTAGGATCTGTGAGGAACTGGATCCGGAGGGAGGGAGAGCCGGCTCGCCCTTTCCAACAACCGGCTCGCAAGTCCGGCCAAAATTTAACAACCGGATCTTGCGAGCCGGAGCGAGCCAGCTCCAGCACACCACTGCACGTATATAAATGAAGGATTCAAAGGGATTGATTGGATTCGTGTTTGAAATTTCTGG
Source organism: Microcaecilia unicolor (assembly GCF_901765095.1). NCBI lineage: Eukaryota > Metazoa > Chordata > Amphibia > Gymnophiona > Siphonopidae > Microcaecilia > Microcaecilia unicolor. Next base: position 97,088,040 of record NC_044031.1, read on the forward strand.
AACTGAGGAGGAGTGGCTAGAAATGCACAATGATTAACTACGGAAACAAGGAGACAAAGAGAACTGAGCACAACCTTTTGGTTGAGTGCAGCATTTAAAGCTACATGGACTTTGCAATCAGTATTTTGTTGGGGTTTACAGGCATTTCGAACAAGCAGTTTGAATTTATATTAGTGAGTCTGCTTTATTAGTATTTTAAGGTATGCACAGAAAGGGATATGAGTGCATATGACTGCACATGTGAAAGCAGGAAGATGTTAAACTAGTATGTTTTGTATGCAGTAAATGATAATAAATAATAAATGATTTTGTAATGCAGCATAACTGATTATGTGATTTATTCTAAAATACATGAGACATAGAGGTCCCTTCTAAAATTCCACTTTATATGTGTTCTGACCACCATTTGCTTGGAGACAGATGTTAGGATATACAATAAAACTACAAATCCATGTAATAGGCTCTTATGGGACTCTTTCTATTGGTTGCCTTGTTCCCTCGATTTGCTGAGCTAGTAGCCCCCTCCCTTTCTCTCTCCATCAAGTCTGTAAAAGTTAATCTGCAGCTTGTCTCCTCTGTGACCTGAAACTGCATATGCTGTATTTTGCACTATGACCCCTTCCAGCTACTGTGACTATCAAGTTTCATCAGTGTAAAAGTATAAACAGCATTACTCTTGACATGTTGTTGAATTCCCCCCAGCTTTTCTCTTGCATGGAGAGAGATGGTTGAGAACAGACTCCCAGTTTGTAAGGCAAAAAACTCTTGACCAGTACATCTGAACTGGTTAATTTTCCTTGTTTAATGACTGCATTAAAGAATATTTTGGTTCAAGAGTTCCGAGCCTTCTCCTAGTGATGTTCTATACTCTGGTTTAAACTGCATGCCAATCACCCAGTGAGGGCAGAACAATATGTACTGCTGTTTCCTTCTGAGAGAGAGGTGTTATGCTCACACTGGCAGGCTGTAAGTGCTCAGTAAATAAAATAAAATAAGATTTGAACTAAGATTTCCTAGAAATGTTGACATAGTTCTGTACGATAATTAGCGTAACAGGCAATGCTACAGAATAAGTGAACACATTTTGGTTTATGGATTGGCTCCAAGATAACAGCACACCGAGTGACACTAGTTGCCTACCTGGTTTACAAGGTTTAAGATTTCGATGATTTTCATAGCATTGTCCATCTCATCTTCATTTTCAACACTCTCCAGAGGTATGGCGTACTTCGACATACATTCTGTTTCACTTGGAACTATTATGACCATTGGCAGAGATTCATCTGAAATATTCATTGGCTTTCTTACTATCCCAGATCTAAGAGGTGGAAACTTCTTCTTTGTGTTGAGTTTATGGGAGGAACCTGCTTCCGAATTTAATACTGTACCCTGAAGAGGAGGGGCGTTCGCCTTAAAATCTGCCATTTTATTCCCTTGCACAGCAGTACCACTGTTATAATAGCCTTGTTGTTTTTCCTGCACATAAAATAGAAATTGTATGGTAATAATACATTAACACACAATGATCTCTTTTATTCTCTCATAAAGGAGTACTTGGAGATGATGAATAATAGCAACCACTTGTAAAAGGAAAGGCAGAGATGGTATAAAAGCAGGATCACCCACTGCCATTAGAGACTGCAAAGAAGGTCATCTTTGTCTTTATTGGAGGCACACTGAGGGCCAGATGCACAAAGGCAGCTAGTAAATACGGATGTTGCGGGAGAGTTTATTGAGTCGCAAACAGTGACAGATGCAAAAAGGGAATGGCATGCCAAAGAGATGCATGGATTCCCCCTTTGTGTATCGGTGCATTTGACACTAGACCACCATGGAGTTTGAGTTGTGCAGGGGGTAGGGCTTGACGGGGGGGGGGGGGGGGGGGTCCACAGAGTCCAGCGGACCTCCTCTCAAGCCACCCCAAGCAAAACTCTGTGGTGGTCTAGTGACCCCCCCTCCCCTTCCTGAAATTCCCTAGTGATCCAGTGGTCCCCATCTTGAGACCCACCCAACACCAAAATTCTCTATTTTGATCTAGTGACCCCCCCTCCCTTTCCCAAAACTCCCTGGTGGTCCAGTTAATCCCCCTCGAGTCCCACCCCCGCTACCAAAAATAACCATGGTGGTCTAGTGACCCCCTCCACTCCCGTCCATATACCTCTACAGTTGGAGGCAGGAGCAATGAATGCCTTCTCCCTCCTGCCTATGGGGCCACCTTCTCAAAATGGACCACCAGGGAAGTTTTCAAAGGTCTGGGTGAGGGGAATCGGATCAGAGGGTCATAAGTGGCTGCCATGGGGAACAGTCTGCTTACACTTTACAGTGCAAGCAGACTGCTCCCCTCATAAGGACAGCTCCAGACCTGCTGTATAATTTTTCACATTAAAAAAGGTAGGTGCACAGGTCTGTGCATTGTTCAGAATGCTAATTTTAATACTAATGAGCTTATTGCAAATGCATTTGCATAGGATATTCGGTAGCTGCTACAAGGAATGGTAAAAGGGACGAAGCACCCCTTTCTGCATTACATGCTAAATAACATTTGCTTTACACAGGTTACAACTGGTCTGAAGCAAACGTTCCAAGCACAGTAAGCTTTGTGCATCAGGTTCTGAGTTACTCTTATGCTTTAGAGCTAAGAATCCCTCCTATCTGTAGAAAAACCTTGTCCCATGTGTCTACTTTCTAACATAACCCCTATCATGCCAGTGCATTCAAAATCTTTTTCCTGCCAAATTTTTAATGAGACCAGCAAAGGTGGTATTATTATTAGGTAGTCTAGGCAGTTGCCTAGGGCAGCATCTTCTGAGGGCATCAAAAAGCAGCTGCAAACAGTAATCCCAACATCCACACGAATTCAAAGAACCATCTGCATCTGCTTTTATCTGCAGGAGAAATCAAATAGCCTATTTACACAGAGAAATAGCCACTAAGTAAATACCTTTTAGATAAATTGTCTTCATTGTGTATATACTTACAAATATAGCTGAATATTTTAAGAAGTATTATGTTGTGGACTAATATAATGAGCAGAAATATATGTATTAGTATTATGTGTTTTGACAAGATCATTCTGGGAGGGAGGATGTTGGTATATAGGCGTCGCTACAGAGTGGCAAGTGCCACCCCAACAAATTAGCTTGCAACCTCTTTGCCACCCCAATTTTATTTGGCATCTTCTACCCATCCCTCCCACCCTGTGATCAGGTATCTTTCCCTTTTTCTCTTCCTCCCTGCAGAATGGCCTGGGATCTCCTCCACTCCCCCCCCCCCCCCCCCCCCCCCCCCCCCCGCAGCCCTCCAACTTTTGGTATGTCACTGGCAGCTCCAGAAGTGTTGTCTATGCTGTGTCCCACCTATACTGATGCAATTTCCTGTTCCCATGCAGGCAGGACACAGCACACAGAACAGTTCTCAAGCTGGCCAGAGGTAGTCTTCTTGAATGGTTGACACTGCTGGTAGCGTCAGTGGGGGGAGAAGAGAAGGTACCAGCTGCACTGAACCGCACTGGGAGAACAGGGAAGATAAAGATAACGTCATAGACAGGCAGGAGAGAATCAGAGATGTCTGATCACAGGATGGGGTAGGATTGGGGAGAGATGCTGGATGTGGTGAGTGGAGAGAACCAAGAGATCATATGAAGGGGTGGGGAAGAGAGTAGAGAGATCCTGATGCCACTGAGGGAAGGGAGCGAGAGAGATAGAGAGATGGTGGGATGGTAAGAGGTGAGCAAAGGGAAAAGAAAGACTGGATGATGGGGAGGTGGGGGAAGAGTTGGAGAGACAAAAAGATGCTAGGCTGTGGAAAAGTGGCAAGGGGAGAGACATACTGGCCCTGGGATGGGAGGTGCGGGCGAAGGTAGTCACGAGGAGGGACAGGAACACAGATAGCTGATGCTGGACACAGGGGAAGGGGTATGGGGACAAAGAGGATTGGTGCTGAACATAGGTGAGGGATAGGGACACAGGGGGGTGTTTGGACAAGTAGGGACACACAAGGATTCATGGTGGACATGGAGAGAGAAGACATGTCAATTGGACAAGAAACTCTGGAAACAAAAGATGGATGGGACCCAGGGATGGGGGATAAGGGAACAGAGCAGATGGACTGGCCCCAGAGGTGGGGAGTAGGAGAACAAAGCAGAAGATGGATGGGACTTGGGTGGGGGCAGAGCAGAAGATAACTGGGACATGGTGATTGTGTGGGAGGAAGAGCAGGGAATTACGGATGGAAGAGATGGAAATTGAATTTTGAGGGGATGGCATGGCAATTGGTAGATATGACCGAGGAAGTGTTGATGGGTTGAGAAAATGAGTGAAATGGGGGGTAAGAGAGAGGGGAGGAAGTGTGAGGACAAGTTGAGACACGTGGTGAATCACCTGGAAGACAGGGAGAGAATGAAAGGCACTGAAAAGGAATGGAAGTATTGGGAAGGGGTATGAGGAGATGGGTCTCTGAAGGGTCAAATGAGAGTAGAAATGGGGTTAAAATGATGGTGAGAGACAATAGGAGATGAGGTAGAGGGTAAGAGATAGAAGAATAGCCTTGAGGTAAGGGAAGGAAAGAGACAGGGATGGAGCTGGACTAGTGAGGGGATGAGAGACAGTGGAGGGCAGGTGACGGTTGAGAGGGTGAGCACCGAGGATAGAAATAGAGGACTAGGAAGTGGGTGAAAGATGGGGGGGGGGATAGTAAACTGGGGAAGGAGAGAAACAGAGCGGGCAATGGGAGTACTGGAAAAGGGATGAGAGGGAGATGAGAAAAGCTGGTAGATAGGTAAGAGATAAAAGGAGAGATAAAGGGAGAATGAGGGTAAAATCAAATGGGCAAATATATATGCAAAGAAGAGAAAAATGAAGGAAAAAAAACATGAAGAGATCAGTTGCAGACAGAAAAGACAGGAGGAGAGAGAAAAAATGGAAAGGTAAACCTGGAAAATAATTTGGGAGAAGACTGACAACAGTAGTGGAAAAGAAACTGGGACCAGACCAATCATCAGATAAATAAAAAGCTCAAACAATAGTAAAAAAACACAAATTATTATTTAATATTTTTAAAGGATTTGAGAAAGTCCACATTTAGAAAAGTACATCTTTCCTGTTTTTTTGTTTAACAGAGTACAGTACAAAATGCATTTGTGTTTCTCTTTTATCAGAATTGTCCAGCTTATAGAATCTGGCTTTCTAGAACAAAGGGAAGGGGGTGGGGGGTCTCCATTTCAGTTTTTGTGCACGTTTTTTCTGATCCCCTATGGTGCGGATCTATCTGTCTTCCTCACGTACCACTGAGGTAAAGGATTCTGCCATCATGTGGTGTCTGTGTAGGAATTTTTAACAGTCCAGCATGTTCTAGTTTCCTAGACTAGTAATAGGTATATTTGTGGTCTAGGACCCAATGTAATATGTATAGAGCACTCTTTAAAATATAGACTCCAAGGCAATATCAGTTCCAGAAGAGCAAAAACATATCTACTCTATACACAGAGTTGATTATAGAGTTGATATATTTATAGCACTGTCAAATTACTAATCGCTTTTCTCTTAAGTACATATCTTATCAGAACATAATAAACTAATGCTGCCATCTCTTATATGTTTCAGCATAACCAATATTCCAGCCTAGCTTCATCACAAACACACAATTATTCCTAATACGTAAAAATGTTATAATTATCTGACTATTTTTTTATGTTTTTCTTGAATTTAATCAACAAAACAAATCCCCTACTTGTGTGGGTGTAGTGCCAGGTGAGTGATGTTCCTCAAAGTTAGAGAGAACCCTCAATTGGAGGAAAAAGGCTCAACAGACTCCTTGAAAACGGATTAAATATTCCACTGATTTATGGAGTGCTCACCGTCATCACTGGCTCAAAAAAAACTCCAAGTCTTACAAAAATTACAGAAGGACCTTACGAGACTGGGAGACTGGGCGGCTAAATGGCAGATGACGTTTAATGTGAGCAAGTGCAAGGTGATGCATGTGGGAAAAAAGAATCCGAATTATAGCTACGTCATGCAAGGTTCCACGTTAGGAGTTACGGACCAAGAAAGGAATCTGGGTGTTGTCGTCGTCGTCGATAAAACCTTCTGCTCAGTGTGCTGCTAAGGCTAGGAAAGCGAATAAAATGTTGGGTATTATTAGGAAAGGTATGGAAAACAGGTGTGAGGATGTTATAATGCCGTTGTATCGCTCCACGGTGCGACCGCACCTTGAGTATTGTGTTCAATTCTGGTCGCCGCATCTCAAGAAAGATATAGTAGAATTGGAAAAGGTGCAGCGAAGGGCGACTAAAATGATAGTGGGGATGGGACGACTCCCCTATGAAGAAAGACTAAGGAGGCTAAGGCTTTTCAGCTTGGAGAAGAGAAGGCTGAGGGGAGACATGATAGAGGTATATAAAATGATGAGTGGAGTGGAACAGGTGGATGTGAAGCGTCTGTTCACGCTTTCCAAAAATAGTAGGACTAGGGGGTATGCGATGAAACTACAGTGTAGTAAATTTAAAACAAATCAGAAAAAATTTTTCTTCACCCAACACATAATTAAATTCTGGAATTCGTTGCCGGAGAACGTGGTGAAGGCGGTTAGCTTGGCAGAGTTTTAAAAGGGGTTAGACGGTTTCCTAAAGGACAAGTCCATAAACCACTACTAAATGGACTTGGAAGAAATCCACAATTCCAGGAATAACATGTATAGAATGTTTGTACGTTTGGGAAGCTTGCCAGGTGCCCTTGGCCTGGATTGGCCGCTGTCGTGGACAGGATGCAGGGCTCGATGGACCCTTGGTCTTTTCCCAGTGTGGCATTACTTATGTACTTTAATGCGGATAGAGACGAACTAGGAAAGTGAAGTGAGCTACACAGACCACGGACCCTGAATCAGTGAACAAAACTCTAGCCATAGTCGGCCGTGGGCTGAGTGATGATGCTGTGTACCTATACAAGTGAAAGATTTCTTTGAGCATTAAAGTGTGTAAGTCTGTGACACTTCTTGGAGGTTTTTTGAGACAGTGATGACGGTGAGCACTCCATAAATCAGCGGAATATTTAATCCATTAATCCCCACACACGTAGGGGATTTGTTTTGTTGATTGAATTTGAAAATATCCCCTTGAGCTCTTGTGTTTATATATAGATGTTTCTTGAATTTAAGCCACATTGAATCTGAGCTTGTTTGGGATAATTTGGGATACAAATATCATAAATAAAAATAGGTGGATTAGAGCTCTTATAGTTTTGTAAGTTTGCTATGTAGGTTTTGAATGCAGGGTTTTGTGTTATTTTGAAAAGTGTCTGGCCCTATTTGAAAGCTGACACTTGGCATCCAAAATAAAAATGCTCAAGACTAGTGGTCGCCACATCCTGTAGACTCACCACACAAACAAAACCCATCTGCTGCTCCTGAGGTGATAATCACAATCGGAATATTTTTTGTATAGCTTGTTGTAAGAGGGATAGCTCCATTGTTGGGGAACCTGGAGTTTGTGATACAGAACTGAAAGAGCAGAATTTATATTGCGATTCTGTCAAATTCTGAACAGAATCCAGACTTGAGATGGGAGTAACTAGTGAGGTAATTAAATTTGCAGATGACACAAAGTTATCCAGGGTCATCTAGTCGCGGGAGGAGTGTGAAAGATTACAAGAGGGCCTCGTGAGACTGGGGGATTGGGCGTTCAAATGGCAGATGAAGTTCAACGTTGACAAGTGCAAAGTGATGCACATGGGAAGGAGGAACCCGAATTATGGCTATGTCATGCAAAGTTCCGCTTTAGGAGTTACAGACCGAGAAAGGGATCTGGGAGTCATCGTGGATAGAACGTTGAAATCTTCCACTCAATGTGCTGCGGCGGCTAAGAAGGCGAACAGAAAGCGAATGCTACATACCTGTAAAAGGTATTCTCCAAGGACAGCAGGCTGATTGTTCTCACTGATGGGTGACGTCCACGGCAGCCCCTCCAATCGGAAACTTCACTAGCAAAGGCCTTTGCTAGTCCTCGCTCACCCATGCGCGGCCGTCTTCCCGCCCGAACCAGCTCGTGTTCGTCAGTCCCATATGTAGCAAGACAAAGACAAGGGAAGACACAACTCCAAAGGGGAGGCGGGCGGGTTTGTGAGAACAATCAGCCTGCTGTCCTCGGAGAATACCTTCTACAGGTATGTAGCATTCGCTTTCTCCGAGGACAAGCAGGCTGCTTGTTCTCACTGATGGGGTATCCCTAGCCCCCAGGCTCACTCAAAACAACAAACATGGTCAATTGGGCCTCGCAACGGCGAGGACATAACTGAGATTGACCTAACAATTTTCCAACTAACTGAGAGTGTAGCCTGGAACAGAATAAAACATGGGCCTAGGGGGGTGGAGTTGGATCCTAAACCCCGAACAGATTCTGAAGCACTGACTGCCCGAACCGACTGTCGCGTCGGGTATCCTGCTGCAGGCAGTAATGAGATGTGAATGTGTGGACAGATGACCACGTCGCAGCTTTGCAAATCTCTTCAATAGTGGCTGACTTCAAGTGGGCTACCGACGCTTCCATGGCTCTAACATTATGAGCCGTGACATGACCCTCAAGAGTCAGCCCAGCCTGGGCATAAGTGAAGGAAATGCAATCTGCTAGCCAATTGGATATGGTGCGTTTCCCCACAGCCATTCCCCTCCTGTTGGGATCAAAAGAAACAAACAATTGGGCGGACTGTCTGCTGGGCTGTGTCCGCTCCAGATAGAAGGCCAATGCTCTCTTGCAGTCCAATGTGTGCAGCTGACGTTCAGCAGGGCAGGAATGAGGACGGGGAAAGAATGTTGGCAAGACAATTGACTGGTTCAGATGGAACTCCGACACAACCTTTGGCAAGAACTTAGGGTGAGTGCGGAGGGCTACTCTGTTATGATGAAATTTGCTGTAAGGGGCCTGGGCTACCAGGGCCTGAAGCTCACTGACTCTATGAGCTGAAGTAACTGCCACCAAGAAAATGACCTTCCAGGTCAAGTACTTCAGATGGCAGGAGTTCAGTGGCTCAAAAGGAGGTTTCATCAGCTGGGTGAGAACGACATTGAGATCCCATGACACTGTAGGAGGTTTGACAGGGGGCTTTGACAAAAGCAAACCTCTCATGAAGCGAACAACTAAAGGCTGTCCTGAGATCGGCTTACCTTCCACACGGTAATGGTATGCACTGATTGCACTAAGGTGAACCCTTACAGAGTTGGTCTTGAGACCAGACTCAGACAAGTGCAGAAGGTATTCAAGCAGGGTCTGTGTAGGACAAGAGCGAGGATCTAGGGCCTTGCTGTCACATCAGACGGCAAACCTCCTCCATAGAAAGAAGTAACTCCTCTTAGTGGAATCTTTCCTGGAAGCAAGCAAGATGCGGGAGACACCCTCTGTCAGACCCAAAGAGGCAAAGTCTACGCTCTCAACATCCAGGCCGTGAGAGCCAGAGACTGAAGGCTGGGATGCAGAAGCGCCCCTTCGTCCTGTGTGATGAGGGTCGGAAAACACTCCAATCTCCACGGTTCTTCGGAGGACAACTCCAGAAGAAGAGGGAACCAGATCTGACACGGCCAAAAAGGAGCAATCAGAATCATGGTGCCTCGGTCTTGCTTGAGTTTCAACAAAGTCTTCCCCACCAGAGGTATGGGAAGATAAGCATACAGCAGACCCTCCTCCCAGTCCAGGAGGAAGGCATCCGATGCCAGTCTGCCGTGGGCCTGAAGCCTGGAACAGAACTGAGGGACTTTGTGGTTGGCTCGAGATGCAAAGAGATCTACCAAGGGGGTGCCCCACACCTGGAAGATCTGTCGCACTACACGGGAATTGAGCGACCACTCGTGAGGTTCCATAATCCTGCTCAACCTGTCGGCCAGACTGTTGTTTACGCCTGCCAGATAAGTGGCGTGGAGCACCATGCCGTGACAGCGAGCCCAGAGCCACATGCTGACGGCTTCCTGACACAGGGGGCGAGATCCGGTGCCCCCCTGCTTGTTGATGTAATACATGGCAACCTGGTTGTCTGTCTGAATTTGGATAATCTGGTGGGACAGCCGATCTCTGAAAGCCTTCAGAGCGTTCCAGACCACTCGTAACTCCAGAAGATTGATCTGCAGATCGCATTCCCAGAGGGACCAGCTTCCCTGGGTGTGAAGCCCATCGACATGAGCTCCCCACCCCAGGAGAGACGCATCCGTAGTCAGCACTTTTTGTGGCTGAGGATTTTGGAAGGGGCGTCCCAGAGTCAAATTGGACCAAATCGTCCACCAATACAGGGATTTGAGAAAACTCGTGGACAGGTGGATCACGTCTTCTAGATCCCCAGCAGCCTGAAACCACTGGGAAGCTAGGGTCCATTGAGCAGATAGATCGCATGTGAAGGCGGGCCATGGGAGTCACATGAACTGTGGAGGCCATATGGCCCAACAATCTCAACATCTGCCGAGCTGTGATCTGCTGGGATGCTCGCACCCGCGAGACGAGGGACAACAAGTTGTTGGCTCCCGTCTCTGGGAGATAGGCCCGAGCCGTCCGAGAATCCAGCACAGCTCCTATGAATTCGAGTCTCTGTACTGGGAGAAGATGGGACTTTGGGTAATTTATCACAAACCCCAGTAGCTCCAGGAGGCGAATAGTCATCTGCATGGACTGCAGAGCTCCTGCCTCGGAAGTGTTCTTCACCAGCCAATCGTCGAGACATGGGAACACGTGCACCCCGAGCCTGCGAAGCGCCACTGCTACTACAGCCAAGCACTTCGTGAACACTCTGGGCGCAGAGGCGAGCCCAAAGGGTAGCACACAGTACTGGAAGTGACGTGTGCCCAGCTGAAATCGCAGATACTGTCTGTGAGCTGGCAGTATCGGGATGTGCGTGTAGGCGTCCTTCAAGTCCAGAGAGCATAGCCAATCGTTTTCCTGAATCATGGGGAGAAGGGTGCCCAGGGAAAGCATCCTGAACTTTTCCTTGACCAGATATTTGTTCAGGGCCCTTAGGTCTAGGATGGGACGCATCCCCCCTGTTTTCTTTTCCACAAGGAAGTACCTGGAATAGAATCCCAGCCCTTCTTGCCCGGATGGCACGGGCTCGACCGCATTGGCGCTGAGAAGGGCGGAGAGTTCCTCTGCAAGTACCTGCTTGTGCTGGAAGCTGTAAGACTGAGCTCCCGGTGGGCAATTTGGAGGTTTGGAGGCCAAATTGAGGGTGTATCCTTGCCGGACTATTTGAAGAACCCACTGATCGGAGGTTATGAGAGGCCACCTCCGACCGGCAGATCGCCCGGCACTGACACGTGGATGTCGGCTATGCTCTGCTGGAGCCAGTCAAAAGCCCATCCCTTGCTTTTGCTGGGGAGCCGAGGGGCCTTGCTGAGGCGCACACTGCTGACGAGAGCGAGCGCGCTGGGGCTTAGCCTGGGCCGCAGGCTGTTGAGAAGGAGGATTGTACCTACGCTTACCAGAAGAGTAGGGAACAGTCTTCCTTCCCCCATAAAAACGTCTACCTGTGGAGGTAGAAGCTGAAGGCTGCCGGCGGGAGAACTTGTCGAAAGCGGTATCCCGCTGGTGGAGCTGCTCTACCACCTGTTCGACCTTCTCTCCAAAAATATTGTTCGCACGGCAAGGCGAGTCCGCAATCCGCTGCTGGATCCTATTCTCCAGGTCGGAGGCACGCAGCCATGAGAGTCTGCGCATCACCACACCTTGAGCAGCGGCCCTGGACGCAACATCAAAGGTGTCATACACCCCTCTGGCCAGGAATTTTCTGCACGCCTTCAGCTGCCTGACCACCTCCTGAAATGGCTTGGCTTGCTCAGGAGGGAGCTTGTCCACCAAGCCCGCCAACTGCCGCACATTGTTCCGCATGTGGATGCACGTGTAGAGCTGGTAAGACTGAATTTTGGCCACGAGCATAGAGGAATGGTAGGCATTCCTCCCAAAGGAGTCTAAGGTTCTAGAGTCTTTGCCCGGGGGCGCCGAAGCATGCTCTCTAGAACTCTTAGCCTTCTTTAGGGCCAAATCCACAACTCCAGAGTCGTGAGGCAACTGAGTGCGCATCAGCTCTGGGTCCCCATGGATCCGGTACTGGGACTCGATCTTCTTGGGAATGTGGGGATTACTTAAAGGCTTGGTCCAGTTCGCCAGCAATGTCTTTTTTAGGACATGATGCATGGGTACTGTGGACGCTTCCTTAGGTGGAGAAGGATAGTCCAGGAGCTCAAACATTTCAGCCCTGGGCTAATCCTCCACAACCACCGGGAAGGGGATGGCCGTAGACATCTCCCGGACCAAGGCCGCAAAAGACAGACTCTCGGGAGGAGAAAGCTGCCTTTCAGGGGAGGGAGTGGGGTCAGAAGGAAGGCCATCAGACTCCTCGTCAGAGAAATATCTGATGTCCTCCTCCTCCTCCCACGAGGCCTCACCATCGGTATCAGACACAAGTTCACGAACCTGTGTCTGAAGCCGTGCCCGGCTCGACTCCGTGGAACCACGGCCACGGTAGGAGCGTCGAGAGGTAGACTCCCTCGCCCGCACCGGCGAAGCTCCCTCCGCCGACGTCGTCGGGGAGCCTTCCTGGGAGGCGACCGCAGTCGGTACCGCAAGCAGCACCGATGTCGGAGACCTCACCCCAGGCAAGGGGCCAGCCGGCGCCTCACTCGACGGTACCGGAGGCGCAAGCACCCCCGGTACCGAAGGGGAAGGGCGCAACAGCTCTCCCAGGATCTCTGGGAGAACAGCACGGAGACTCTCGTGCAGGGCGGCTGTGGAGAAAGACATGGAAGCCGATGCAGGCGTCAAAGTCAGAGTCTGTTCTGGGAGTGGAGGCTGTTCCGGGCTGTCCAAGGTGGAGTGCATCGACACTTCCTGAACAGAGGGTGAGCAGTCCTCCCGGTGCCGATGCCTACTGGGTGCCGACTCCTTCGGCGACCCAGAGCTCTCGGTACCGACGCGGGAAGGAGACCGGTGTCGATGCTTCTTTGACTTTTTCAAACGAAGCATGTCACCGGAGCTTCCCGGTACCGACAAGGAGGACGTAGAATCCAGCCGTCGCTTCCTCGGGGCCGAGGCCGAAGAAGGTCGGTCTCGGGGGGGCTGTACCGCAGGAGCCCTCAGGGTAGGGGGAGACCCACCCGAAGGCTCACCGCCACCAGCAGGGGAATGGACAGCCCTCACCTGCACTCCAGACGAAGCACCACCATCTGACGACATCAGCACTAGTGGAGGTCCCGGTACCACCGACGCCGACGCAGCCTTCCGATGTCTCGGCCCCGACAATGCAGAGTGTCGATGCCTCGATGAAATCAATTCAGTCGCGGCCGAGGGCGGAGGTCTTGACGCTGTCGACGTCGACGCACTCGATACTCCCGGTGCCGATGCCGACGAAGAGCCCGAGAACAAAACGTTCCACTGGGCCAATCTCGCTACCTGAGTCCTTTTCTGTAAAAAGGCGCAAAGACTACAGGCCCGCGGGAGGTGCCCAGCCCCCAGACACTGAAGACACGACGCGTGCCTACCAGTGAGCGAGATTACCCAGGCGCACTGGGTGCACTTCTTGAAGCCGCTGGGAGACTTCGATGACATGGGCGGAAAAATCACGCCGGCAAAATCAAAACTCGTAATTGCGGTAAGGCACCAAAAAGAGGGGGAGAAAAAAAACTCGACCCGAGGCCTCAAAGGGGCCTACCCCGAAAACGAAAGAAAACTTATCGGGGCCAAAAACTAGAAATACGGGGAAGGGGAAAAAGACCGAAAGGCCCTTCTCCGAAATCCCTTTTTTTTTTTTTGAAAGCAAAAAGGTCAAAAGACACGCGAGGGTCAACTTAAGGGGCGCGAACGGCGCAAACACGACCGTACCGAGCGTGGACAAAAGAAGACTGACGAACACGAGCCGGTTCGGGCGGGAAGACGGCCGCTCATGCGGGGTGCGCATGGGCGCGCAAGGACTAGCAAAGGCCTTTGCTAGTGAAGTTTCCGATTGGAGGGGCTGCCGTGGACGTCACCCATCAGTGAGAACAAGCAGCCTGCTTGTCCTCGGAGAATGTTGAGTATTATTAGAAAAGGGATGGAAAACAAGCATGAGGATGTTATAATGCCGTTATATCGCCCCATGGTGCGACCGCACCTGGAGTATTGTGTTCAGTTCTGGTCGCCTCATCTCAAAAAAGATATAAAGGAATTGGAGAAGGAATTGGAACTCCCCGAGCCCATACGTCAGGCCCCCTCCCTCCCCATCTTCAAATCTCTGCTTAAAGCCCACCTCTTCAATGTCGCCTTCGGCACCTAACCTCTACACCTCTACCCAGGAAATCTAGACTGCCCAACTTGACATTTTGTTCTTTAGATTGTAAGCTCATTTGAGCAGGGACCGTCCTTCTTTGTTTAATTTGTACAGCGCTGCGTAACCCTAGTAGCGCTCTAGAAATGTTAAGTAGTACTAGTAGTAGAAGGTGCAGAGAAGGGCGACGAAAATGATAAAAGGGATGGGACGACTACCTTATGAGGAGAGGTTAAGACGGCTAGGACTCTTTAGCCTGGAGAAAAGGCGGCTGAGGGGTGATATGATAGAGGTCTACAAAATAATGAGTGGGGTAGAGCGGACAGATGAAAGTTTTTCTTTACTCAGCGTGTGGTTAGACTCTGGAACTCATTGCCGGAGAAGGTAGTGACAGCAGCTGGCCTTGCTGAGTTTAAAGGGGGTCTGGACAGATTCCTGAAGGAAAAGTCCATTGATCGTTATTAAATTTGGGGTTTTTGCCAGGTTCTTGGGGCCTGGATTGGCCGCTGTCGGAGACAGAGTGCTGGGCTTGATGGACCTTTGGTCTTTTCCCAGCATGGTAGTGCTTATGTACTTATGTACTAGACTTCACGCCACACAGAAGAATTTATTGAATGATGCTATCAATTATAATGGTGGTTTTACCTGGTAGGTGAAACTAGCTAAAAGGAGAGGGTTTCTTTATGCATAGAAGGCCATAGTGTCCTATTTTGCTAATTTAAAAATAGAAGTTTGATGTGGAAGGTATGATGTATAGAAATGTCACTTTGGCTTGACTCCCCTGTTGCCACCCCAAATATTTCTTTCTGGAGAGGCCATTATGTTGGTATAATCATGACTGTTGGGTTTATCAAAATCCAAAAGTCCAAAAGAAAGTTAAGATGTGGTGCAAGGCTAGAAGATCCCCTAGAGTGGAGTGATGAGGTGTTGCCTAGACCAGACTTTTTCAGAGTGCTTTCAGCAGTGCTCTATAGGGAAGGGTGCCATGTTCTTGCATTGCATGTGGTCGTAACCCCAGAAACAGAACCCTGTGCTATCTTTGCACAGGTCCTTGGACCAGTAGAGGGGGCATGACAGCAAAGGAAAGAAACTTATCAAACATAATATTTAAGGAGGCTAGAAAAGATTCACAGTAAGTTTAAGACCAAATTGAAAAGTAGGACACGAACGATGAGGTTTATTAACAAAAGATGGCCTCTGCAAAACCCAGAGTGCCTAGAAAGAAGGCTCTAATAAAAGAGTACAAATGCCTGATTAACAGAAGAAAAATCGTGTAAATGTAACCAACTATGGGGAAAATACATTATATAATAAATGTCAATCAGTGCAAGCCAAATAGCAAAGATGCCCCAAGTTACCCAGTTCCAAGCTGGAGACTTTTTGGCCAGTCGGGTTTTGAACTTACATCCCAAAGCAGTGTGGGATTTGTAGTGGCCGATCCTGCCTGTAGAAATCAGTGCTGCAAGTCCTAAAATGCATCAGGAAGAGGTTATTTGGCTTTCTGAATACAACTCTAAAGAACTGGGGATCTGTTATAAAGTTTAGAAATAGGTGGGGTGCATTTGTTTGGCTTCATACTATTTAAATGAAATATCTTATTACTTTCATCATGTTGTGCGACTTTGGTATTTTGAAATTAATGATTACACAGACATAAGACCAACTTTTCAAAATTATTAAGGGGTACTAAACCCGGAGTTTGTTCAACCTTGAGGAGGCTCAAACATCCACAGAGCTGGTTCCTATGATTACAGGCAACACACTCTTTAATTCACCTACGTTACAGGCGCCGCATGGAACGCTATCAATGCGCGGGCGCTGCTGCTCGCGCGTTCTTCTTCTTTTACGGTGGCCGTCTTGGTGACTGTGTGGCGGCGGAAGAGGTCTGAAACCTCTGCAGTAAGCAAATGAGGCTCCTCCTGCGGCTTTCTAAGACGAAGAACGCCCTGGCGACGTCACAAACAGTGCTGCGGACCCGGACGGCAGCCATCTAGCTGGTGCAAGGAGGTTGCCTGGAGGAGAGCCGCTAAGGGACTCGTACTCCTCCTGTTTTATGCAGAATCAGACCTATATTTGCTGGTGATGGGAAATAAGGAGGGAGACAAATAAGGGGAGAATGCTTTTGCGTTTCGATGTAGAAAGTGACAGAACCTCCTAATCTTATTCTAATCCAAAGAATAAGAAAATGCTTTTTCAGCATCTACCCTATGACATAGCTTCCAGTCCACGCCCTTTTCGTTCTGGGTAACGCGTTCTTATAACAAGGCAAGCGTAGACGGCCGTTTTCCCAAATAAAGGATGTTGTCTCTTCTCGGTAGATATGAAAATGGATTATCATAATTTACGTTTTTCTAGTTTGCTCTCTTTGTAACTGTTTGACGGCTAACTGCACAATTATTGTAATGAGCTGCAGGGAGGAGAGAAGTGAGCCAGAGTTGAAAACCGAGAAAGGAGAAGTATGAAGAACCAGTGGTAGTAGTGCCGGTAGTCGAGTATAGTTTTTATAGGTGTCCAGTATTTATAAACTTTTTTTTTTTTTAGTTACACACATTTGATATCCCGATTTTCTTACAAAAAGAAAAATCTGTTTACAACACTACAGCCAAACAGTTTAAGAATATACAATTAAAAAAAAAAGACACCAGACTCAGAACGAAATAGGATTTTAAAGTTGTTGTTTTTTTAATTCCAATAATATTCATTTAAGCACAAATGGCCAGAGAATGAATTCCAAATGCAGAAGCAAGAAAGGGAGAAAAAAAAACACGAACTTCTTTTGCTAGCCAACGTAGCCTTAGGTAATAATGTGGGAAATCGATACAGATTTGGAAATCACAAACAGCCTGCTATCTACCTTATTTAAAAACAAACATACACAGTGGCGTAGTGAGGGCAGCTGACACCCGCGGTGGGTCGCCACTGCGCACCCTCCCTCGGAGCGCATTCTTACCACTGGCGCTCCGCCCTGAGTGCAAGTCGTCGCTGGGATCTGCATCGTCTCGGTTGGTTTCCTGCTCTCTCTGCCCGGAACAGGAAGTAACCTGTTCCGGGGCAGGGAAGCAGCGGAGCTGACCCCCCCCCCCCCCCCCCAGCGGCGTGCACCCGGGGTGGACCGCCCCCCCCCCTTCCTACGCCACTACACACACACACACACACACACACATATATATATATAACATAGTGTTATAAATAGCTCCCAGATAACCTGAGAACCTATACAAAAAGAACTTACAGAATCAAATTGGTGAAATAAGTCTTATTTGTTTCAAAAATACACTCTTGCCAGAATGGGTGTTTCTGAAAGCACAGGCACACCCTTTCTTAATTTTTACAGTTTATATATTCTTTTTCTCTGGTTACATTAGGTGTCTGCCCCTAAGTTTCTCATTGGGTATTTATCACATTTACCCCCTATTACATCAGAGCTGGTCATCATATGTCAGTCCCTTCTAACAATTTTCTATAGACCGAGCCTCTATTTATTGTTAGTTCTTCTGCTCGGTTTACATTTTCTTATCTTCAAACCTTCATGTGAGAACTCTGCATTAGTAGTTTCATATATGGTATGTTTCTCCTTCCCTCCATCCCCCTTTTCTTCTGTTCCGTTTGTTCACAGTTTCATGGTCATAAGTACATAAGTAATGCCATACTGGGAAAAGACCAAGGGTCCATCGAGCCCAGCATCGTCCACGACAGCGGCCAATCCAGGCCAAGGGCACCTGGCAAGCTTCCCAAACGTACAAACATTCTATACATATTATTCCTGGAATTTTGGATTTTTCCAAGTCCGTTTAGTAGCGGTTTATGGACTTGTCCTTTAGGAAACCGTCCAACCCCTTTTTAAACTCTGCTAAGCTAACCGCCTTCACCACTTTCTCCGGCAACGAATTCCAGAGTTTAATTACACGTTTTTATTTCAGCTTTAAGGCCTGTCCTTGAAACTTTTGTTATAAATAGCCCCCAGCTAACCTGAGATCTTATACAAAAAGAACTTATGAAACAAGTCTTAATTTATTATTTCAAAATACACCCTTGCAAGAATGGGTGCCCCTGAGAGCAAACAGGCACACCCTTCCTTAATGTTTACAGGTTATATACCCTTTCTTTTTGGTTACATTAAGTATCTGCCCCTAAGTTTCTCATTGGATACTGATCACATTTACCCCCCCCCCCCCCCACCCCACATCATTTCTAATTATCATATGACAGTCCTCTGAAAAGTTTCCATCAATCAAGCAGCTGAGCCTCTATCCATTGTTAGTTCTGCTTGGTTTGCATTTTCTTATCGTCAAACCTTTATGAGAGAGCTTTGCATAGTTTAGCACATTGCATGTTTCACCTTCCCCCTTACCCCCTCCTCCTGCTTCCTTTGTCCATAGTTTTACAGCTTCATGGTCTCATGCCTAGCTACATTGTTAGGCCTGTCCTTGAAGCGTTCATGCATCTCTGGTCTTCAGCAGCTCAGGCTTCTTACCCCCCTTTCTTCTCTCTCTTCCTGTCTCAGCACTTTTATCAATTTGCATGTCTCTCTAAACTAACAGTTTCTTTTGTTAATTATTTTAGAAAGCTCTATAACATTGTGATTTCTGTTAGAGAGGGCCTACAAACGTATAGTTATACTATCATTCCTAAAGAGTTCCTTTCGACCAGGGCATAAGATATATATTCTATCTTTGCAATTATGTGAAAAAGCAATATTTTTACACATTTTCTCACACATAGTAACATACAGCAGATAAAGACCACCGTGGTCTATCTAGACTGCCCAGCAAGATGACTAGTGTTGTACCTACCACACTGTGTGGAGCAAGCAGATTACTTCCTCTTTGCCTTACCAGCTGCTCTCACACATTATTTATTTATATTTTGCTCACACCTTTTTTCGGTAGTAGCTCAAGGTGAGTTACATTCAGGTACACTGGCTAGTTCTCTGTCCCAGGAAGGCTCACAATCTAAGTTTGTACCTGAGGCAATTGAGGGTTAAGTGACTTGCCCAAGATCACAAGGAGCAGCAGTGGGATTTGAACTGGCCACCTCTGGATTTCAAGACCAGTACTCAAACCAGATGCTATCCTCTTGCAAGATAGGGATACACTCTGCAAAACTGAAAACAATAATAAAAATTCTAATCTACTTACTCTGAATCATAGGAGCCAACTTTTCAAAATTATTGGGGGTGCATACAAGGAATTTTCTCAATATTGGGGGTGCTCAAGCACCCACTGAGTCGGCTCCAATGCTCTGAATTAACAATGCTAAACTGGTTAAAAAAAAAACGTATACGTTGGGCATTCCTTTTCAATCCTGTACTAATTCTCAAAAATGACTGTGGGCTTCAGAGAGAACGCACATGCAGGGGACACATTATGTGGTAAGTGGAGGTAGATGTGTTCTGGCTCCACTCTGGGCTCCCTGGCACTATCTGACAACATCTAACCCATAGACATTGACTTTTTAGGCCTCTCAGCACTTTTTCTGTTTGCTTACAGTGCATGGACAGTTTCTTAATTAAAATCTGGATGGATATGAGCACTAAAGCACCAAAAAAGGACACGAAGAAGCTCAAGGGGGCTGATTACAAAATGGCAGAGGGCCCCACAGACAAGGCCTTTCCACTTTTGTCGGACCATATTGCAGTGGAGATAATGGCACTCTGGGCTCAGCTGTGCACTCATGCTGAAACTAGAGGAGCTAGAGAATTGGTCACACCGGGATAACCTGCTGTTCTGCTCCCATATTCATGGAAGCAGGTTGTTTAATTTTATATGTATATGTTGGACATTGTTATATCACGTTGCATTGCTTGTAACAGTTTACATTGCTTGTGCCTTTAAGAAAGGCAGGAAGTACCTTTGGACTACAAATGTTGGTCTTCCTACAGTGCTCTATAATAGGCTTTTTCAGAACACATGTCCTAGTTCCCTGTGCCTTGTGGGACTTTTCTTATTGGCTGTCCTCAGAGGCATAGCTAGGTGGGGCGCCAGGGGAGCGGCCTGTCCCCAAACGGACTTCCGATGGCACTGGCGCCTGTTTTTCAGTGTCACAACCTGGCTACACTTCTGTCTGGCCTTGCCCCTGTGTATGTGGGCTGGAGCCCGCCTTTCTTCTCTCCTTTTGGGGTTTGAGATTGTGACTACAGCATGGTTTTCTAAGGACTGTAAACCGACTCTGCAGTCCCTGTTGCATACTCCCCCTCTTTCAAAGTACTGTAAATTGCCAGGTTTTTACCATTTAAAAGTATTGACAACTTCTACTCATCAGCCAGTGCTGAGATTTCCTGGCTTCCCTGGTTACAGGGTGAGCTGGTAGAGGACAGACTCCCATTTCTACAAGGCAGAAACTTGTGCATCACTACGAACTGTAAGTCATTTTGATTGCATTAAAGAATTTTTGGTTCAGGAGTTCTGAGTCTTCACAGTGATGTTCTATACTCTGGTTAACTGCATGCTAATCTCCTGAGTAGATAGTGCCTATCAGAAGACAGAGCAGAGGAGTAAAAACCTATACACTGCAGTAGCCATTTCAGGAGACACTGAAAACTTGATGAACACAGCAAGAGTGCAGTAAAAACCTGAAAACTGTTGTAGCCATCTCAGGAGGCAGTGAAAAAGGCTTGTTAGGACATTCTCAAAGTGGCCCATGTGTGGATCACAGAAGATGTATTCAGACAAGACAAACCAGTAACTGAACAGCACAAAGCACAACCTAGCAATAGCAGTGACAGGGGTTCAAAGTCCACAAGACTACATAAACCAACAGAGACAGCAAGAGAGGGGTATGAAGCTGAAGTACATAATTATGTCTCCCTTTTGAACAAACTTGGGGTCAAATTAAAGCAAGGAATGCAAGAAGTTCCAAAGGGGAGCCAAACCGAGGGCCTAAGTACTGACCTGCTGCAAGCTACCTATCAGCAATATCAACAAAAATCACAGGTATATTGTGAATTTCTGAGCAGGCAAAAAAACATCAGACAATTTGGGCCCGAGGTAGAGCCAGCAGGCCACTGACCTCACACACCAAGCCATGATGGCTGAAGTAATTAAAGGCAAAGAAACACGTACAGCCCCTGCAGAGCAAAATTTGCCCAAACACTATAGCAGCGCTAGAAGTTGTAGGTCCCTGAAATCACACGGGACAAGCAATTGTAGCTGGTGCGCTACAAGCTCTCTTGCTCTTAAGTTGCAAATGGATTCGGTTGTGGCCAAATGGTGAGCAAGAAGAAGCTATAAAAATGGAGAAACTTAAACTATCAGAAGAGAAAAAGAAAGCAGCCTCTGATGCTGCCGCCACTGCCAAGGCTAATGCTGCAGCCTCTGAACGCAAGGAGGCAGAGTTAGACATTGCCCTAGAGTTGCTCGAATGGAAGGAAGAAGCAGCTGTCCTCGAGGCCCGAGTAAAAGTTCTTAAAGAGAGGAAGTGACGTCACGTGACGTGATGGCAGCTTAAGAACGAAGCTCCATCAGGGCGTTGAATAAAAGTGTGAAGATCTAAGGTGGAAACGCTGTCCCAAGGGGGGAAAAATGAGCAGACATTGGCCAAATTATGCCCGCAAAAAAGGGGTTTGAAAAATTTAAATTTACGGCCACTCCAGGAAGGAAAGTGGTGGAGAAGGTGGCGGGGCCGGAGCGGAGAGAAAATAAGATGGTGGAGGCTCCAGCGGAGAGGAGATCGGGGAGTGCGGAGAGGTGGAATCCAATAGACGGGAGTCCCAGGAAGGAGATAGAAGTGGTGGCGGAGCCGAGAGGAGGCATGGAGGAGGTGCGGAGGGGGGCATGGACAAGATGATGGCGCCTCTGAGCAACGTAGGAGCGAAGCTTGTCGTGGGATCCGAGCAGGAGGAAGGAGCAGGCAGAATGGAGGTGCTGGGGACCGTGGAGAAAGTACAGTTGTTAGAGGAGAGAATGTTGGTGGTGAGCACAGGCGGGAGGGAGGAGGCGATGTCCAGCAAAGGAGTGCTGCATGTGGAGGAGAGAGTTCCTGTGGGGGAAGAAACAGCAAGCAAGGAAATGGAGAAATGGTTTAAAGAGCTAAAAGAATTTGCAAGAGTCCGGAGGGACGTTCAGGTTGCTATGAGAGATTTCCGGGCTGAACTGAGGGACTTGGGCTCCAGCGTTGGAGAAATGGAGGAGGAAGTGGAAAGCCTTAAGAAAGATGTAGGAGAAGTTAAATGCAGATTTCAAAAAGTGGAGGAGGACTGGCAAGGGGTGAAGGATCAGTTGGAGGACCTGGAAAATAGGTCCCGCAGGAATAATCTGCGCTTCAAAGGGATCCCTGAACTAGATATCTTTGCCAACTGTGCTGGTGTAATACAAGAGCTGTGTGGGTACATACTACACCCTAAGGGAGAAGGCGAAAGGCAGGATTTCCATATCCAGAGGGCATACCGTGTGGCGGGGCCATGCCGGGATTCTAATCCAAGGGACACTGTGGTGTGCTTTGTGGATTTTCCTTTGAAAGAGAGGATACTGGCCACGGCGAAACAAATGGGGGAGATCAAGTGGAAGAACTGCAAGATTGGAGCGTTTCAGGATCTGGCCTGGATAACTTTGCAGAAGCTCAGGTCCTTCAGAGAGGTCACTCCTTTTATGAGATCTAAGGGGATAAGATATAGATGGCTTTTGCCCTTTGCTATGTGGTTAACTGTGCAGGGCGTCGCGCAAGGTGCAGACCACAGAAGAAGCGTGGGTCGCCTTGTGTGCACTGGGATGCCGGGAGGTTCCAGATCCAGTGGAGGAGCGAGAGAAGGCCAAGGAAGTTAGAAGGGCTCAAGTGTAACAGAGGGTGGAAGCCCATGAGCTGACAGCAGAAGAGGCCAGTGTAATGTCTGCTAGCAGAGTGGCAAGGATTTGAGGCTGGCAGGCTCTTGTTATAGAGGGCTGGACATTGTATTGACTGCAGGGGAATGACAGGTGGGAGGTTTTGTTGTGATTTGGGTAGGGAGGGGAAGAGTGGTAAGCAGAATGGAGTTAATTATGGGAGGGGGATTGGAGATTAGAGGGATGGGCAGTGTCTGATTTGTTAAAGGACGTTTGAGGGGAAAGGGTGGGATAAGGGAGGGACAGGTGGGGAGTAAAAGATATAATGGTTGAAAGTATGGGTAAAGCCCTGGAGGTGTGAGTCACTTTCTTGGATATGGCTGATCTGCGGTCGGGCAGGTCAGGGGAAGTAGGGGGAAAGGTGGGGATTATAGGGGAAGAGAGGGGGAGGAGTGAAGGCTGGGGGGAAGGGGGAGTTTTTGGTGTTGGGAACATGGAATGTGAATGGATTAAATAATAGGGGGAAACAGATTAGGGTGTTTAAGGAGTTGGGTAGGCTGCAGTGGGGGATTACATTTTTGCAAGAAACACACTTGAGGCCGAGGGATGCACATTTGCTACAATGCAAACAATATAGAGAGGTGGTGGTACATCAAGGGGTGGGGCCCAAGAAGATGGGTGGGGTGGCTATTTTGATTCAACATAATTGTGGGTTTGTTTCTAAGCAAGTGTTCCGAGATAAGGAAGGGTGTTTTGTAGCGGTTAGAGGGTGGTTGCAGGGTAAAGAAATGACACTGATTAATGTTTATGCACCGAATGGGAATCAGAAGGATTTCTTTAATAAACTGGAGGAGGACCTACTGGGCTTTGTGGGAGGACAGGTGATAGTGTGTGTGGGGGGGGATTTCAATATGGCGCCGGATGCGCGATTGGATCACTCAAATGGGGGAGGGATGCAGAGTAGGACTGGGAGAGAGGCGTTGAGGCGGTTTATGAAAGGGTTGGGGGTGGTGGATTGTTGGAGGCTTTTACATGGAGCACAGAGGAATTATACTTTTTACTCCCATGCAGCACAGACTTACTCAAGGATAGATGGGATTTTGATATATCGTAATGATTGGCATGGGGTGGAGGCGGCGGAAATAGAACCAATTAGTATTTCGGCCCATGCGCCAACATGGGTTAAGTTGAAGGGGGGGAGGGGGGTTGTAAGGGACGTTGGAGATTTAATGAGACTCTGTTGGGGGACGAGATTATCCGGGAGGACATTAGACACACTATTCAAGAATTTAGGCAATTTAATTATACAGGGGAGGTGTCAGATGGTACACTATGGGATGCACTGAAGGTAGTGGTGAGGGGGGTCTTGATTAAATGGGGGGGGCCCAGAGGGAGAAGGGACAAAGATCCTTGGAGCTGAGACAGGAACTGTTGTACATTGAACAGCTGCATAAACACAATCCGGGTGATAGGCTTTGGGAGGAACTTAAACAAGAGAGGATTTGAAGAAGCTGCAGATGGAGGAGGTTGAATTTATGAGGACTAGACTCAAGCAACAATATTTTGAGTTTGCTAACAAATCCAGTGCGTTGTTATCTAGATATTTGAAAGCACGAAAGGGACGCTCCCTTATACAGAGGATAGGGGGGGGATGGAAGTATACTGACATGGATATTGGGGAATGTTTTTTGAGATATTATAAAGAGCTGTATAGAACCTCTGAGAGCGTTTCGGAGGAGGATATGGTTCAATATTTGGATCACATCCCATTACAACAGTTAGAGGAGAGGGAGAGGGCTCGTCTAGGGGAGCCTATTAGATTAGGAGAGATACAAGGGGTGATTAGGCGGTTGCCAAATGGGAAAGCTCCGGGATTGGATGGGTATTCGGCCAGGTTCTATAAAAGCTTTGTGGGAGAAGTGGGGAATTTGTTAGTGCGAGTGGGTAATGGAGTGAGTTGGGGATAAGCTCCCGGAGTCTATGTCAGAGGCGGGTGTGTTGGTCCTACCTAAACTGGGGAAGGATCCGGTTCTGTGTGGATCTTATAGGCCTATTTCCTTATTAAACGTAGATGCTAAAATAGTGGCTAAGGTAATAGCTAACAGATTGGCAAGGGTACTTCTGAAATTGGTGCAAGTGGATCAAGCGGGATTTATCCCTAAGAGGCAGGAAGGAGATAATGTTAGGCGTAACCTGCATTTGCTTTGGGAGGCTCAAAAGAGGGGTGATGATACGGTCTTGTTGGCAATTGATGCAGAGAAGGCTTTTGATAGGGTCAGCTGGAATTTTCTGCGGGCTTCTACTTTGGTAGGTGTTACTTGCTCAGTAGTTTGCTTCTTCTCTACTTTGTCCCTCGTTGCTGACTTTGTCTGTACCTGGATTACTCTCTTGACCGGCTGCCTGCCTATTGACTTTACCTGTGCCTGGATTACTCTCTTGCCTGCTGCCTGCCTACTGACTTTGCCTGTACCTGGATTACTCTCTTGTCCTGCTGCCTGCCTGGCCAATACGTTCACCACCCCGCTTTCAGCTCCATCTCGTAAGTCCTGCAGGCCGGCCGCACCTAGGGGCTCAACCTCTGGGGAACGGCGGTCAGCGCAGGTGAAACTCGGGGTTGTCTGGCCGCCAAGCAGAACCTGGTTCGAGTACCGGGCTCAGCAGCGCTGTACTTGGTACAAGAACTCACAAGTCTGACACACAGTGAGGGAAGGCCCGAAGGGAGGCGATCTGCCTTTCCAAACGGAGCTGAGGTGCTGCCGATTTTAATTCAGGGGGCCCGGTGGCGGACGGAGACAAGGACAGGCAGGTGAGACCATGGACTGCAGCAGCGGCAGGGCGGCCTTGCCCCGGGTCTGGCATAGTCTGTCAGCGGCCCTGCATGGAGACAGACTGAGCTGTGAGATTACTACTTAAAAGTCAAACAGGACACATACCTAAGTGGTGGCAACAGAAGATATTGCTACTATGGTTTGACTAAAATAAACAAATGTAGATGAAAAACTTTAAAAAAACAACAACATATCAGCCATGAGGTTACATAAAACTCAAGAAAAAATAGTGGCTTACCTAAAATATCCTGAAGATGGCAGCGTCAGCTTAGAAAACACTCAGAGTCTCGCAGGCAATATAACTTGGCTCAACAAATGGCGCACAGATATCGTCAAAGGTCATTGTTTAAAAGTATATATAGATTGTACCACACAATGTAAACACACAATATGAAGTGGCTATAAAAAAGTAAGAAAACAGATGTAACAAAATGGTATTCAATAAACAAAAAAACATATGTGACTGTTCTCTCTCTCACACGTGTCGTAGGGCAGTTTTAATTTATATTATTTTAATGGTAAAGGGGAAATGGGACTTGATATACCGCCTTTCTGAGGTTTTTGCAACTTTATTCAAAGGGGTTTACATATATTCAGGTACTTATTTTGGTTTGACTTCTCATCTGGTCTGCTTGGTTTCTTCCATCATTTTGGAGTTTACAAATCATTTGTCTTGTTGTTTCCTGGTACATCTGGTGGTGTCCATTGTTAAGACTTTGAGAGACCACAAACATGGCATCAGACGCCTTAGCTGTTTTCCTCTTGTCCATGAAAGTCCCCAGCTTGGTAAACTTATGAACAGTTGTTTTGCTTCTGTTAGCGTTAATATGTCCGCAATGTGCTTGAGGCCTATTACAGAAACAAGCCTCTGCATAGGAACTGACATGGCAAAAGTCTGTGGAAAGTCAGGTTCATATTCTAGAATAGTGCTTCACTGTAGTCCCTGTTTTGTCCCCACACCTCCTATACAGACTGAAGGAGGTTAGATAAAACAGAAGGCAGGGTGAGCCTATCTACCCCATTATATGGGCTCAAAACAGTAGGCGGAGATTGCTGCCAAACTATTTCACCCAAAACAATAGCAAAATGGTTATTGTAAATAAGGGACTGCTAATGAGTGGTTCATCTGTAAAAAGTCAAACACTGTTCCAGTTGGATAGGCAGTGCCTTAAAGGGTAGAGGACAAAATATTTGTTCTTTTTTTTTTTTTTTTTACTTATTTGACAGTTGTTTTTTTTTTTTTTTTTGAAAGCTTACCATATGTAGATATAAATATCATGAAATAAAAGCTGAATATCAGTAAAACAGCTTCAAAAAAATTATTGTAGCTGGTGGAAACAGCACTAATAAAGACTGTATTTTGTGCTAATTTTTCTACACAATACAGATAATACATGGCCAAATTTCAGTGAGGATATCCTGTTTACTGATGGGCTCATCTTAACTGTTGTTGTAATTTGCCTTGGGAAGCCTGGTGTTATAAAGATTGGAAGTAAAATTAAACTCTTCTTTCATTGGGGCACATGGAATCACATCTTCACCTCATCTCTTTTCTACAACTGGATTATTCTGTTTTGAGCATGTTTCAGGGACATGTAGTTTTCATTAAATCAAAATAAATATTTTCTTTCATGCAGATCCCTCATTCGTTTAAACATAACTAAATGGGCTATAAGCCCCCCCTCCCCTAATACAGTCCATTGGTTTTCTTATATTTTGTCCTTGTGATTACTTATACTGCACCAAAACTGGAAATACAGTGAGACAGAATAATAGAATTCAGTAACATAAGTACATAAGTACTGCCACACTGGAAGAGACCAAAGGTCCATCAAGCCCAACAGCCTGTTTCCAACAGTGGCCAATCCAGGTCACAAATACCTGGCAAGATCCCAAAAAAGCGCAGTACATTTTGTGCTGCTTATCCTATAAATAAGCAGTTGATTTTCCCCATGTCAATGATCTATGGACTTTTACTTTAGGAAGCTATCCAGACCTTTTTTAAACCCCGCTAAGCTAACTGTGTTTACCACATCTGGTAACACATTCCAGAGTTTAATTACAAGTTGAATGAAAAAAAAATGTTCTCTGATTTGTATTAAATTTACTACTTTGTAGCTTCATCGCATGCCCTCTAGTCCTAGTATTTTTGGAAAGAGTAAACAAACGATTCATGTCTACCCGTGCCACTCCACTCATTATTTTATAGACCTCTATCATATCTCTCCTCAGCCATCTTTTCTCCAAGCTGAAGAGCCCTAGAAGCTTCAGCCTTTTCTCATACGGAAGTCGCCCCATCTCCTTTATCATTTTTGTCACCCTTCTCTATACCTTTTCTAATTCCACTACATCTTTTTTGAGATGCAGCGACTAGAATTTAACACAGTATTGAAGGTACGGTCACACCATGAACTGATACAAAGGCATTATAATGTCCTCACTTTTGTTTTCCATTCCTTTCCTAATAATACCTAACATTCTGTTTGCTTTCTTAGCCACAGCACACTAAGCAGAGGGTTTCAACGTATCAACAACAATGCTGAGATTTCTTTTCTTGGTTGGTGACTCCTAACATGGAACCTTGCATTATGTAACTATAGTTCGGGTTCCTCTTTCCCACATGCATCACTTTGCACTTGCTCACATTAAACATCATCTGCCATTTAGACGCCCAGTCTCGTAAGGTCCTCTTGTAATTTTTCACAATCCTCTTGAGATTTAACAACTTTTAATAACTTTGTGTCATCAGCAAATTTACTTACCTCACTACTTACTCCCATCTCTAGATCATTTATAATTGTTAAAAATTAGCGGTCCCAGCACAGACTCCTGGGGAACCCCACTATCTACCCTTCTGCATTGAGAATACTGACCTTTAACCCTACTCTCTGTTTTCTATCCTTTAACTGGTTTTTAATCCACAATAGGACACTACCTCCTATCCCATGACTCTCCAATTTCTTCTGGAGTCTTTCATTAGGTACTTTGTCAAAAGCCTTTTGAAAATCCAGATCTACAATATTGACCAGCTCACCTTCATCCACGTTTGTTCACCCCTTCAAAGAAATGTAATAGATTGGTGAGGCAAGATTTCCCTACATTAAATCCATGTTGGCTTTGTCTCATTAATCCATGCTTTTAAATATGTTCTGTAATTTTGTTCTTTATAATACCATTTTGCCTGGCACCAACGTCAGGCTCACTGATCTATAATTTCCTGGATCCCTTCTGGAACCTTTTTTTAAATATCGACGTTACATGGATTACCCTCCAATCTTCCAAAACTTAATTAATTAATAATTGTGTTTGCATTTGAGTAATAACTGAGAAAATGCTGTTAAGAAATTATATTAGAAAGCACGAAGTAGACTTGGTTAACTTCTGCTGTATATCAACTAGTAGTAAATAGTAGTAATAAAAAATATTAAGTGTGTTTTTATAATATACCACCGCAATCCACAAAACAAAAGGAGCAAGTTCCCACATGCCATCTTTTTCTTTTGAGCTAGGCACAGGAAAAAAAAAAAAAATTTTAAATGCTCCAAGGTTTCAACCTATTTCATGTTTGATGTGGGATATAAATGAGATAGATAGATAGATAGATAGATAGATAGATAGATAGATAGATAGAACCTCTAAATACTGAGCACCTGATTCTCATAACATGTCTGTTTTAGTAGCCCTTTACCAGGATAAAAAAAACCTTTGCATTAATATAACATGTGCTAGGCTGTTCCTATAACTAGCCCCTCCAAATGACACACTGATTACAATTTATAACAAATTACTACTCTATTATTTCCGATCTGCCGAAGAAGAGCAACCTTCGAAAGCTAATCATGAAATGTATTAAGTTATGTCTAATAAAAAAGGTATCATCTTATTTTCTTTTCCATGTTTCATTTTGTTTTATTTCTATTGATAACCTTTAAAAGTGGATTAACACGGCTACCACACCTCTCTACTCTTATCTATGAAAAGTTAGTCTGTTACTGTACATCCTCTGTGTACATCCATATGCTGCACAAGCCGGCATGTTTAAAAATATAAGTGAGATGAAATAAAAATGCTACCAGCAGTAAAGAATAACAACATGGATGCAGTAGCTCATAGGTTTGTTTGCTTTATTTTGAGTGTATGGGGATGACTGGTGCATGGGGGGGGGGGGGGGGGTCAGAGATTGTCCTAATTGGCTTCAGCTTTTTTATGTCATCCCGTCACCTGTATTTATCCAACCTCCTTGTATAGACTCTGGCATTCCCTTCTGTGTCCTCAATAAAACCTTGCCTCTCCCCTATTCCACTCTAATAAGGAGTGCTTCTGGGGACCTACTCAGCCTTTTAACCACTTCCTTCTCTCTAAATAAGACCTGGCAAAAAGTGTATAATTTAAGACAGTTTACATGAAAGACCATAATCTAGAGTTAGCGGAAATCATCTGGTAACACCTAATACCAACTCTTTACGGTTCTAAAGAACAAAAACATTACTCATTCCTTACAGAAATGCACATGGTGCCATCAGGCACAAAGACAGTCAGCAACAGTTTCTACCTTACTCAAACGGGAGCTTTACTCTCTTGAATCAGTGCTTGCAGCTCATCAAAACTCTGAGTTCCTTCTACCCCTTCCCCTTTCAGACAAACCGTCTTCTCTTTAGTAGTGACAAGGGCCCAGATGCATCAACCATATGTAAAAAAACCTAAAACGTTAAAGTCCTTAACGAATTTGAAAAAAACGAAGAATGCACCAAAAAAACAAGTCGCACATGTTCGGTGCGGTATTGAAAAGTACAATGAATCAAAGATTCGTAATCCCCGCCGGTAATCGGCCCCTAAAGCATGCGCAGAGCAGGCCAAGCGTTATGCTGGCTGCTCTGCGCATGCCACAAACGTCCAAAACAGCAACAACAACAAAACACAAACATGTGGCTCCCCACTTCCCCCTGCATCAATACAAAAATAAACATACATCAAAAAAGGATCTGGAGGGGGCAAAGGTGCTCGTCAGAAGCATCCAGTATGGACGGCCTTGCCCCCCCCCCCCCCCCCGAGGTCACCGCTGCTTCCCACTTACGCTCGTATAAAATAAAACATTAAAACAAAACTAAAAAGTTTAGCAGCCCTAGTCCCCCTCCCTTCCTGTCTCTCTCTGTACTCCTCCTCCCATAGCTCCGCCTCCTGGCATCCTCCGCCCCTGTGCCCCGCCCCTGAGCTCGTCGCCACTGCTCTCCCCCTCTACCGGACCCCCCCCCTCTGCCTTACCGGCCTGCGCAGCACCTCTCACCTCTGTGTGAAGGCGCTGCACAGGATGGAACAGCTGATCAGCGATCACTGCTGCCTCCTCCAACGTCTCTCTGTTCTTCCTGGGCCCGCCCTCCTCTGACATTAGTTATCTACGTAGGTAACTTATGTCAGAGGAGGGCGAGCCCAGGAAGAACAGAGAGATGTCGGAGGAGGCAGCAGTGATCGCCAATCAGCTGTTCCATCCCATGCAGCGCCTTCACACAGAGGTGAGAGGCGCTGCACGAGCCGGTAAGGCGGAGTGGGGGAGCAGCGGCGACTGCCCCAGGGGGGCGGGGGCGGAGGATGCCGGGAGGTGGAGCTATGGGAGAAGGAGTACAGAGAGAGACAGGAAGGGAGGGGGACTGGGGCTGCTAAACTTTTTAGTTTTGTTTTACTTTTTTTATCTTATACGAGCGGAAGCGGGGAGCAGCAGCGACCTCATGGGGGGGGGGCAAGGCCGTCAATACAGGACGTTCCTATCGAGCGCCCTTGCCCCCTCCAGTCCTTTTTTTATTTTTTTTTTCGTTTAATTTGTATTGTATGCAGAGGGAAGCGGGGAGCCACATGTTTGTGTTGTTTATTTTGTTTTTCAACATGCCAGCTTGGAATTTTAAGGTGCAGGGGGAAGCGGGGAGATGACAGCTCAGGTCTTTACGACTGCTCTGACCATACGTTTAATATGTTGCGGTAAATGATTCGGTGTAATCGTCGGTATTGTTAGCGCATCCCGAATCGCCCACATTACAATGGTAGTTACTCTTTTGTATTCCGTTTTCATTAGCTGCTTGCTTCGTCGGAAAAAGGCCTTTAATGCATGCAACGGTTAGGAATTTCCTTTGTTAAAGGGTTGTTAAAGGGTCGTTAAGGTTTAGTGCATCTGGCCCAAGGTTGCCTGTTTCTTTAGCGTTAAGTGCAAAATTCTAACAAGTATTTGTACAAATAGCTCAAGCCCTGCTAACATTTTTCTCTTTTTTTCATAACAAAGAATTAGAATATAGGGTAGTACTTCCCCTCTAACCAACATTCTTTTAGAACAGTGCCTTTCTGCAGCTTTACTGTACTTTGAACAAACCACGGGCAGACTGACCATTGGAACAATAGAGCTGTGCCCAAGGTCCGACATCACTAAGTGACCGACTATCCCCTAGGCTCCATCTAGTGTAATCACTTCTGATAGATGACCCTTATTTCCCAGGGGTCCACATC
This sequence comes from Microcaecilia unicolor, assembly GCF_901765095.1. Lineage (NCBI taxonomy): Eukaryota > Metazoa > Chordata > Amphibia > Gymnophiona > Siphonopidae > Microcaecilia > Microcaecilia unicolor. Next base: position 97,120,374 of record NC_044031.1, read on the forward strand.
ACTGTCAGTCTGCTCCTGGACAAACACTTCTTATTTCTAACAAGGACCTGAACAAACAACCATTTGTATCCCTTGTTTCCCAATAAAAGAGGGTCAAGTTGTGGAGTGTCCCTCCATCTTCAACAAATTTTATCATATCTCTCCTGCTTTGATCAAACTTCATTGGTTACCAATTAAATGGTACTCACTATTCAAGATCTTGACATTTAATTTTATAAATGTTTAAATAATGAGGTACCTATCAATCTGATAACTTTGTTAATCTATTGTTTAAAAAGAGCTCTCCGTTCACATAATAAGCTATTGCTTGATGTACTATCTGTGAAATATATACATTTGGAGGACCACAGACTGAGGATGTTCTATGTAGAAGGAGCAAGGTTGTAGAATCAGCTTCCAGATCAAATACGCAAATTGAAGAATTATGGTCAATTTCGAAAGCATGTAAAAACATTCTTGTTTAAAGAGGCTTTTGTTCAAAAACTGGAGGTTTGAAGTCCATATATTAATTTTTGTGTTACCTGTGATTTTTTTTGTTTTGCTGGAAGAGCATTTCCTAAGAAGTATTTCTTCACTTTTGAATATGTATGTACCAGTTGTAAACTGCCTAGAATGTTTGATAGAACGGTATATAAACTGTGAAATAAATAAATTAAATATAATAAACAAACACAAACTACTGCACTTTTGCAGCCTTACTCTGACAGGCACTTAAACACTTTCAAAACACAGCACAATATGGGTTTAATTTAACCTGGCTATTCCCAGGACCTTCTTCCTTCTTGTGCGCCACGATTTATACTGGGTTTCAGCAGGTGTAAGTCCTTGTGCCCAAATCTGGGAGCAGAAATCTGTGCTAAGTGCTGTTCTATAAAGGGCCCTCAGTCCAGCTCGTCCTTTATAGAGTAGTGCTTAGCGTGGATTCCTAAGAGCAGAGACATCAGCGATACCCACTCACTCCTGTCTTCGGCACTGCTGTCCTAAAAAATGGCAATACAGTGGCGTAGGAAGGGCGGGGTGGTGGGGGCGGTCCGCCCCGGGTGTCAGCGGGTGGGGGGGTGCTCCGGACAGCCCTCGTCTCCTGCCATCACTCTTCGTTTTTTTTTTTTAATACATTGCAGCGACGCAGGCAGTGCTTCGCGTCTGCCCAGCGTGTGCTGTGATGGCAGGAGATGAGGGCTCTGTCGGCTCTCCACGAGGGGGGACGGGGATGGGACCGGGTCGGGGGGGGGTCAGATGGGAGAGGGGGAGCTCAGAGGGGAGAAGGGGTGGGGGAGCTCAGAGGGGAGAAGGGGATTGGGGAGAGTGATGGAGCCCAGAGGGGTGCTCAGAGGGGAGAAGGGGATTGGGGAGGGTGGGGGTGCTCAGAGGGGAGTGCTCAGATGGGAGAAGGGGTCTGACAAGGGGCAGGAGGGAAAATGGGTCCATGCCTGGGGCAGGTGGGAGAATGGGTCTGGGGCTGAAAAGGAGGGGATGCAAGGAATGTGGTGGATGAAGGGGGCTGAAAAGGGAACAGGGAGAAGTGGCTGGGGGCTGAAGCTCGGGACTAATGGAAGAAAAGGGCTGGGGACTGGTGGGATAGTGGGGCTGAAAAGGGGGGCAGGTGGGAGATGTGGGCTGGAACTAGGGGCAGGTGGAATAAGGGGGCTGGAACTGGGGTCTGAAAAGAGGGGGCAGAGAGAGAGGGGACAGACTCTGGATGGAAAGGGGAGTGTGAGGGAGGGCAGACCCTGGATGGATGGGAGACCCTGGATGGATGCGAGAGGGAGGGCAGACGGATTGAAGGGGCAGAGAGAAAGGGCAGATGGTGGGTGGAAGGGGGAGAGAGAGATGGCAGACTGGGGCAGATGGTGGATGGAAGGGGCAGAAATAGAGGGCAGATGTGGATGGAAGGGGGAGAGAGGACAGACAGTGGATGGAAGGGGCAGAGAGAGAGGGCAGACAGTGGATGGAAGGGACATTAGAGAGGGCAGACACTGGATGGCAGAGAGAGAGAGCGAAGACAGATGCTAGATGCTGGATGGAAGGAAGACTGTGAAAAGAAGATGAGGAAAGCAGAAACCAGAGACAACAAACTGTAAATAAAATACATATTTTTATTTTTGTGCTTTAACATGTAAATAAGGTAATCTTTTTATTGGACTAATTTTAATACATTTTGACTTAACTTTCAGAGAACAGGATAGGATACTGTAACAGCACTATACTGTATTGACCTGAGGAAGGAGATTTTGGCCTCTGGAAGCTAAATGTATTAGTCCAACAAAATGGTATTTTATTTTCTGTATTTGTTTTATTTCTATTTGTTAATTTGTAAAGTGGTGATTGGTATTTGTTAGTGTTTTCAAATTTACATCTGCTGTCTTTATATTTTGCACAGTACTAGGGGACATTTTCTGTTTCTGTGGTGTGGTGTTGCATTGTATGCAGAGTCTGGCATCGGGGGTTCAGTTTAATTTTTGTCTAAATAGAAAGTTTATTATTACTTATTCTATAGTGGATTAGGGTGTATCTGTGTTTGTGAAAAAGACATGGCTTTCAGTTGGCATTGACTGTGCAGGATTGACGATCTGTACTATTCTGTCTGGTTTCGTTTTACAATAGGTGAATTGATGTTCTAGTGCTCACTGTAGTGTTTAAGATGCTTTCCTTTTCCTTGTGTGACTCGTACAAATTACTGTTTATGGTATGCTATAATTGCTCTATATATAGGTCCTGAGTGTTTTGTATTCTCGGTATGCCTAGTACTGGATTTGTGGGGGAGGGGGGTGTTAAAAAATGACCGGCCCCGGGTGTCAACTACCCTAGCTACGCCACTGTGGCAATGCCTTGCCATGTGCGGTGCAACCTGGGGATGCACCGGGTAGGACCTGTCTGCCATATGAGGAAATTTTCCCTTATATGGCAGGTCCCACATGGTGCATCCCCAGGATACACTATAGAACTAAACAAGTGGTGTGGAAGCACAAAAGTATCCAAAACAGTCAAACAATCCACAAGATGAAAAACAACTCTACTTGAAGGGAAAAGGCCTCAAAGAGCTCTGAGATAAAAAACTAATCTCATGGGGCTTAAACAGACACAATGGTCTTCTCTTCATCATAGGCCAAAAACCCTAAGATGCCACAGATCTAAAAAAAATTTGGTCTGTTGTCAAAATGTATACTCAATGAGAATTAAACTCTAAGTGATAGTATATCAGTCTTCTGTACGTAGATCACTACTGGAGCATAACTGCATCATAGTGTGTTATGCTCCAGTAGTGATCTACATACAGAAGACTGATATACTATCACTTACACATAGTAGCATAGTAGATGACGGCAGAAAAAGACCTGCATGGTCCATCCAGTCTGCCCAACAAGATAACTCATATTTGCTGCTTTTTGTGTATACCCTACTTTGATTTGTACCTGTGCTCTTCAGGGCACAGACCATATAAGTCTGCCCAGCACTATCCCCGCCTCCCAACCACCAGCCCCGCCTCCCGATCTTGACTAAACTCCTGAAGATCCATTCCTTCGGCACAGGATTCCTTTATGCTTATCCCACGCATGTTTGAATTCCGTTACCGTTTTCATTTCCACCACCTCCCGCGCAAAGGGCAGGGTGCTGCCATCTTTCTAGATGGGGGCAGGAGCGAGTAGGATCGCTCCTGCCTCTCTTCTAAGGTATGGTGGAGTTGGCTCGGGTGGGCAGGGGGAAGGGTTGGGGGTGCCACTAGACACCAAGCTTACATTTATTTTATTGGAGGAAAGGGGTTTGGGGAGGTGGGCCACTAGACTACCAAGGAAATCTCGATTGTGGGGGCTGAGGGGATCGGATCAGATTGGGTCCTTGGGGAGGGAGGCCACTAGACATTATTCCTCTCAACCAACCCTTCTACCCTGCCCTGGACCCTGGTGTTATTTTTCCTGCTGTAGTCAAGTAAAGCTTTTTTTTTTTATTATTTTGCATGCTGCGGAGTAGCAAATACATTGCTTTTGTATTAGTTTAAATGCAATTGCGGTCAGAGTTTCTGCATGAGTTAACACTCACGCGAAAACCCTTTCCGCATTGGTATGTTCAAACATTTTGTATTGAAGTGTCAGAAATAACACAACATCCCACACAGATTGCTGGAAGCGCTCTGGCAGCAAACATGAGATAAATAACACAAAACATACACCTTAAATCAATCCCTCCTCAAAACACTTCCTTAACTATTTCCCCATCACAACGCCTTATGCAAACATAACCATAGACCCAGAGGTTCTGGGCTCTTATTACCCTCTAGGCTAACTGAGAAATCCCCCCTCCCCCCCTAAAACTAACCCAAAAAAAGAACCAAAACATGGGACAAAAAATATTCATGCACACCTATGGGTACTAATCATAACTTATTAAAGATAAGGCTCCTCCCTGTGGAGACAAAGAAATCAAATTCCAGAGCTTCAAAAATCAGGTCTTTCGTTTGTAAGAACCCTGTGCCTCCCATGCTTCCCAAGCAAGCAACTGATGTATTTGATTACAGTGCCAAAAAGCAGGTGGCAGAGGTGAAGTCCAGAACTGCAAAATACACTTTTGCCAACAGGCACATTTTACGAAAAGCAAATTGCATTCCTTAGTGGGACCCCAAAAAGAGCCAGGGTAGTCCAACAGCAGCTGAGTTGGAGTACCCTCAATCCTACTATGCAAAATAAGGGCCATGTAATTGCAGTTAGAGACCTAACATTTTGGGGAAACTTCGTTTAACACCTGACTCGCGCAACAGATAAAATTTGAACAAAATTGGAGAACATGAAGGTGTGAACTTTTTTTAATTTTAGACCAATTGGCATGGAATGACCCAAATACGCAATAAGACAAACCAAAAGGACATACTATAAAACTAAAATAGGGCCTGACTACAAAGACACGAAGAAACTATACCAACTCGTGAACAAACTACTAGACACTACAGCGGTCACTGTAACCAACAAAGACATCCCATCTGCAGACAAACTCGCTAAATACTTACGGCAGACGAGGGTTGGCCAGGAGCAAAGGAGGGAAGTCCAAAGAGGTGATCAGCTGTTGTTGCCGGTGCAGCACCTTCACACAGAGGTGAGAGGCGCTGCGAGGGCCCGGTGGCAGACGGAGGGGGGGCGGGTGGAGGGGGCGGGGCCACGGGGGCGGAGGATGGCGGGGAAGCTATCATTTCGAGGAAGGAAGGGAGGGAGGGGGACGGGGCTGCGTAAAAGTTCTGATTTCAATGCAGGGGGGAGGGGGAGCAGCATACCATAGGTGCAGCAGATGCCTGCGATTTGTTTTATAATACCTATAATACCTACAGTGAAGAACGTCCATAAAGGACGCTCCTGACGAGCGTTTTTGCCCCCTCCCAATTTTTTTGTTTTTACATTTTATAAGTTTTCAAAGCCCGCGCAGCCCCAACAAGAGGTACAGACCTCTCGTTAGCTTTCCCGGTGTTTTCCAGCGTTAGGGCAAGCGGAAAAGCTTAGTGCATCTCATTTCAATAGGGTTTCTACACAATTTGCTCATCTGCATTCCATTTGCGTTAGCTGCTACCGTCGTCGGAAAAAAGTATTTAGTGCATGCCAGGGTTTACTACTTGCTCGTTAATGGCTCGTTATTGCCTCGTAAAGTTTAGTGCATCTGGCCCTCAGACTACTTCAGGATTGGTGGAAATATACTTAGCTGGATCAAGGGTTTTCTAACCACCAGAACATACCAAGTGAAATCAAATTCAAACATATCACCACCGTGGAAAGCAGACTGCGGAGTACCTAAAGGATCACCACTATCACCAATACTTTTCAACATAATGATGAAAGCAAGGCCTTAACCCGTTCATCTATGCAGACAATGTCACAATATACATTCCCTTCAGACATGATCTGAAATAAATCATCAGTGAAATCAAGCTCGGTTTGCATACCATGGACTCATGGGCAAAATCTTTTCAACTGAAACTGAACACCAAAAAAACACATTGCCTCATCCTATCATCTCAACACAACACGTACAAACCCACAACCATAATCGCCCCAGACCACACCCTCCCTATCTCAGATAGTCTGAAAATCCTTGGTTTTACAATCGACTGCAACCTCACACTCGAGAGCAAGTGAACTCCACAACAAAGAAAATGTTCCACTCAATGTGGAAACTTAAACGCGTAAAACCTTTCTTCCCGAGGGAAATATTTTGTAACCTAATACTGCAACGGAATCTATGCGGGATGTAAAGAACAGCTCACAATAAACTCCAGACCGCTCAAAACACAGCAGCCAGGCTGATATTTGGAAAAACGCAATTCGAAAGTGCCAAACCCCTCCAAGAAAAACTGGACTGGCTTCCAATCAAAGAACGTATTACCTTCAAAATCTGCACCCTGGTCCACAAAATTATCTCCGGCGAAGTCCCAGGATTCATGACAGACCTCATAGACCTACCCCACAGAAGCATAACCAGATCATCTCGAACATACCTAAACCTCCACTACCCAAACTGCAAAGGACTCAAATACAAAGCAACCTATGCATCCAGCTTCTCCTACATAAGCACACAACTATGGAACGAACTGCCAAAAGCTGTGAAAACAACCTATGACCACTTAAACTTCAGGAAATTACTAAAAACCAACCTGTTCAAAAAGGCATACCCTAGTGACCCAACATAAATGCCTACACTCTGCAACACAGCAAAACCAAAGTTCATAATGGACACTATATAACCTTTCCTCTCTTCGATCCCCATTGTACCTGAAACACATGAACCTATATCTGACCACAATATCACCTTGTATTTGTTTCTCTACCAGACTCGGCGAACGCCTTTACGGTACTATGTAAGCCACATTGAGCCTGCAAATAGGTGGGAAAATGTGGGATACAAATGTAACAAATACAAAAATAAAATAAAAAAAACAAAAACTTTCAGACTCAAATTAAACAGAAACAAAACCAAAGTCCTGGTTCTATCCAGCCCACACAACCCCACATCTCACCAACATTTCACAATCAACCATCAAACATACCAAATCAAAACACAACTAAAAATACTGGGGATTATTCTAGATAAACATCTATTACTGGACAGTCAAACATCAAAATGCTTCAGAACACTATGGGAACGGATAAGGATAAGGGACTGTTTTCCTAGAAAATCTTTCCAGATAATGGTACAATCGAAGGTACTATCGCTGTCCAAAACACAACAGCAAGGCTGATATTCAAAGTGTCAAAATACAAAAGAGATCAAGGCAAGACTAATCTTCAAAGCTAGTACCCTAATTTTCAATATACTATTCGGAATGGCACCTGAATACATGCAAGATATGATTGAACTGTCTCCTAGAAATGCAAGTCTGGAAACCAGAAATCATCTACTTCTCCACCTTCCCTACACAAACATAACTTACAAAACCATCTACATAGCAGGATTTAGCTACCTGGGTTCCAAATGGGGGAACTCAATAACAAAAACTACAAGAAGCATTACCAACTACCTTCAGTTAAAAAAATAACTGAAAATCTACCTCAAAAAAATTCTATAGCTAACCACATAAGCTACTGATGACCTCTTTACGGCTTAATTGTAGAACACAATTGAAATTTTGCATAACTTTTGTAATTTCAACTAACTGTAATTTGAAAGCCACTCTGAATTTCACCTAACTGTAAATTGTAAGCCACTTTGAACCAAAATTAGTTTTTGGATAACAGTGGGATACAAGAATATATAAATAAATAAAAATGATGCATTCCAGCAGTTTTTATTTAAAAAGGGATGAGGGAGATGGGGACATATTAACAAGGCTGGTAGGATCCAATTATAATGTCTTGAGGTATGATATAATGAAAGCATTTTCAAAGGAAAAAGTAACAATCAATTGAGGCGAAGATATGACAGATGGAGATAGAAAAGGAGATAGAAGGAGCTGGGTAGGAATGATGTCTTGCTTTCTCCATCCCTCCACATCTACTCAAGTATCCATTCTTTCCTCTCCCTTCCCCTTCCTAGCAACAGCTGCTTAGGGATTGATTAGAGAGCTGCATGGGAACGGGGTTTGCGGGAATTCCGCGGAATTCCTGCAGGGACAGAAGCAGTTCTGTGGGGCTCCCGCGGGGACGGAAGCAGTTCCTGTGGGGTTCCCGCGGGGATGGAAGCAGTTCTGCAGGGTTCCCATGGAAATGAAAGCTACACCTGTACCAGCCTTTCATCTACCAACTACCAAGTTCTTTGACTGCTGTCTCCTCCTCCTCTTCCTCCTTGCTTTAACAGCACAAATGTGGAAAATTTTCCATTAAGGAGGTGGTAGAGACACAAATGATGATGGAATTCAAAAAGGCGTGGGATGAACACAGAGGATCTATAATTAGAAAATTAAAGTTATAAAAAAACTAACCTTAAATGGCTGCATGTGTGTGGATGTGTGAAGTAATGCTTAGATGGCAACTCTGGCTGTGATTAACTAGGGCCAATACCGGGCAGCTTTGTATGGTCTGTGTCTAATATATGGAAGTCTGGTTTACGATGGGCTGGAAAGGGCTTAGACAGCAACTTCAGTGGCTGGAACATAAGGACAGTTCTGGACAGATTTTTACGATCTGTGTCCCACAAATGAGAAGATGCATAGACTGGAGTGGGCTTCAACGACAACTCCAGCAGTTGGAATATAAGAATAGGGCCAGATAGACTTCTATGGTCTATGTTCCAGAAACACAAAAGAAAGACCATAATTAAGTATATAATATCACACTCGTTGATTTAATCATGAATTGATAATGAGTGTGACTATTGGGCAGACTGGATGGACCATTCAGTTCTTTATTTGCTGTCACTTACTATGTTACAATTAATCCTCTTTGCTCCCGGGCTGATGAGCAGACCTCAGCTCTGACACAGGCATGAGCATCAGATGTCACCTGACCTACTGGCGTTCATGTGGTGACCTCTCAGCATACAGCACCAGTAAATCAGAGACAAATCTTACATGTGCACACCAGAGTGTTCCAAGTTTTATCTTCCATTCCTTCCTTGCCTACAGTGCTGTGGCTCAAATCCAGAGAGAGACTGAGGGAGCTGACTGGAATTTTATTTTATGTACCATTAAATTCTTACAGTGATGGGTGGGGATGGGTTAAATTCTTGTGGGGACGGGTTGAGATGGGTTACATTTTTATGGGGATGGACGGGGATGGGTAAGATTCCAATGGGGATGGGTAAGATTCCAGCAGGGACAGGCGGGGATGGGTAAGATTTCTGTCCCCGTGCAACTCTCTAGGATAGATGCTCTTTGGCTGGGATGAACTCAGCCTGCAAGGCATGCCAACACAAGCATTTTTAAATCTCCCAGGCTAGTACATAGGCAATGCCTGAAGTTAGTAGTCAGCAGGGGCGTAGACAGACGCCCAAGATGGGTGGGCAGAAGAATTCTGCCCTGTTCCACAAGTGATTTGGCCTGCATGCCATATGGTCTCTCAAACATCCCCCCACCCCACATACCTTTTAAATAGCAGATTTTCACCAGCAGTGAGCAGCAACTAATACACAATACTCATGTTGGCCCCACAGTCTTCCCTCTGATGCAACTTCCTGTTTCCACATAGGCGGGAATACATCAGAAGGAAGGCTGTTATGCAGGAGCAGGAGGAACAGTTGGGAGTTTTTTTGCTGGTGGAGCTTGAGGATCCCTGCCAGCCACATCATAGGTATGCTGCTACTGGGTGGGCCTGGGCCCATCAGGCACACCCCTGGCTACGCCGCTGGAGTCAGTAAGTAAAGATCTGCAAGTTTTAACAATGATAATGACTCAGTAATTTCAAAATGGGCAAATGGCATGCAAAGGATTCCAGCTTTTTTGGTGTTCCCCATAGGTGTCAACTCTGTGTGTGCTTAGTACCCCAATATTGATCACACTCCTTCACTGTGTCCAAGTAGAAGTAATTTATGTTGTGTTTAGCACCCCCAATAATTTTGAAGAGTTTGGTTCTATGTTACTTCTTTCCCTCCTCCCAGTTCCCAAATTTTGGCATTCTAGGTGAAAGCCTTCGCCGTTCATTGAAAGAACAAGCCCTATTTTTACCTACACTGTAGTTCAGAAGTTGGTTACTTTATTGTTTTGAAATCAGGCATGTGTGTGTACTTACTGCCTCTGGAAAAAAAATGGTTGATTGTTTTTTTTTTTTTTTGAAAGAAACATGCCCTAGATAAAGGTTTATGTGACAGTCAGTGCTGAGTAATTATAGCTCATTCTCGATAAGAAGGAAAGAGATTTTCAAACAGGTTGGAGCAATTCGCAACATACTCCTCCCTTGATGCTAAGGAAACGTCGGTGTTTAACAAAACATATTGCACAGAAGATCGGAATGATTGAAAGTTGTACCTTCTAATTTTCTTACTTTATTTTGTTGGGGTGGGGGAAGGAAAAGGAGCAACACACCAGTTTCCATTTCCAGTATTTGTTTTACCACCCTTCTCAGATTAGCTCCCAGTAACATAATGGAAAGATTCGAATTTATTATTTACAATTACACAGGTTCAGCCTCCAAATACCTGCCTCAGCTCACAACTGAAAAGGAACAGAGCATCAGGTTTCCCAGCCCATTTCATTTGTAAATCTGCCAAGCTAAGTGGAAAAAAAAAGCCTTATGCATATGAAAAGCAGGAAGTTCCGTTTATACAATCCTGTCAATTCCTAGTGATTGATAGTTAATGTTCTTTCTCTAAACACTGGCATACCTAAGAAAACCAGAACATTTTCAAAACCTTCGTCCTCTTGCCTGACGTAAAGCAATACCTACTCAGAGCTGAAGCTGCACGTTACACTTTTTTGCGGATTTTGTTTTAGATGTTCCTCGTTTCCTGGAGGTTGGGGGAGGACCGGGGGCGGAGTCGAAAAGCTCTGTTCGTTCTCAGCCATTTTGTTTGTGGGAAAGCATGGTAAAATTCTGTCAGTCAGAGTAAGGAGGGGTTTTTAAATACTCTGTATAGAAAAAATATTTCTGACTTAATTAAAGTATCTTTTTTAATTAGGGGGGTTCTGTTTAGCTTTTCTATAAGGTAGATATTTAGTTTTATTATTAAAAGTATATAATGAGACTGAAGCCTTCAGAAATCATGGAGTTATGGATTTTGTTTCAGGCATGACTGGCTTTTTAAGTGTTGTGATCTAAATCGGTGTACCCATAAATTTGCTTTAAAATAAAAAGTTACAATTAATTTAGTAAGTAATATGTCAATTAATAAAACTATAATGTGGAAGTGTAAAAATAATATATTAGTTAATTTCAAACCGTGGACTTTGCAAAAAAAAAAAAAAATATTCCAACGTTTGAGGTAGCTATTGAACTGATCATTAAACCGTGTAAGCTTTCACCGCAATTAGTTAACATAAAATCGTAGTTTTTGTAATGTTTGCAGTTGTGTTTGTATAATGTGGGTGTAAAATGGCACACTGCATTTTTTTACATGCTCAGAAGGGGGAGAGTGGGGGATAGTGCAGGCTGTAGGGACTGTGCGCTCCTATCCAATCAGAACACGCCTGCTTGCCATTGCAAAGTTGTTAACCCCAGAGTCTTCTGGCTGCGTCCGCTTTTAATTTTCTTTGGATATTTCTCTGATTCAATATATTTTAGCAAACACTCCCAGAGCGAAGAAAGTAATCAACAACGTACATCGCTGGGATCATGGAGCAAAGTATTGCTATGCGTTTACCTAATATTTTTAAGATGTTTGATGATCTGTCTCCTGCTTCGAGACTGTTGTTTGGAAGGGCACAAGTATCTAGCCTACCTTGTTATAATTATTTTCCAAGAGCTGTCATCTTATCTGTCTGCACTACAGGTAAGTGTATGTATATCAGTGTACATGTATTTACTGTGTATATATATATATATATATATATATATATATATATATTATAGCACTTATAATGAATTACCAGAAAGAAAAAGCAGGAATCTTCGCATTTTCTTGAGCTTTAATCTCGTTATTCGACCCTGCTTCATTTGTGCTGACTGACTGTAAATATAGCACTAATTGTGTGTATGTATGTAAAGGTTGTTAGCAAGTTGAAAATATTAATTATATATTTTTGTCGACTTTACCAGGAAATGTAATATTTCAAGGTAGACTTTGGTTTTTTTTTGGTCTGTGGAGTGAGAGATTCTAAATATTTGTAACGAGCGATTGTGCATTTCGTACTATTTTTATTGTTATGTATAAAAAGTCGTGCAGTCAGTATTTTAGGAGGAGATTTTTTTTAGCTTGTTTATTGTAGTGAGTGGCATACCAATTTATAATACAGTCTGTGGAGGCTTGTACAGTGATCCAAGCTGTAGAAGAGCTGCCCTCAGTATGAGAAGGTGGAGAGTGACATAACATGGTTTATATTAAGTTATGGCTGGTGCTAAATGGAGGCTGTTGTATTTCTTCTGGAGAGCAGCTCATTGTATGCCTTTAATTATAAAGCCTCGTGAAGTGCCAGGCTGATTATAATCACGGTTCTATATCTCTATTTATGGTGTTGCTCTAAAAAGCTGAATTATTGAAGTATGTTGTCACTGTGGGTAATTTTCTAGGGTTTTCCCCCCTTTCTTTCTTTTTTTTTTTTTGCACTCAATGGGAGATCTTTTTTCTTTTGCATTGATCTGTGTTGGTGGCGCTATGCTGCTACTAAACAATTTAATATGCCAGTTTCACTGAAAAGGAAAAAAAGAGGTGGGGCAAAATGTAATCTGTTAGCTTTCTATAAGTAGCTGCTGCTTTTTATTTCCTTCTTTTTTAGTTACAATATATATTTCTTGGGGTGAATCCTTCTCCCTGGCTGTATTAAGTGAGGATTCGGTGTGAACTCTGGAAGAGACGTGTCGTCATAGCTTTACTGAGCGATGGCCGCGATAGACGTGCAGCTTTGTGGTTGTGTATTAGATCAGGCATATCACCTATTAGATTGTGTCCAGAGATCATCCTTTCCTCAGATCATTGCTAAAGTACAAACCGTTTGCATGAAATTAAAATATGTAGAAACTGTGTTCGAATATATTTAAATATTGTATTCTTTCTACAACAAAAGTGAAACGCAGCATGTGCGCTTTCTTTTAATCTGGCTATATCAACCTTAAATTTATAGTTCTTGCTACTCCTTTGTTTTTTTTGGTTGTTTAACTCTCTTCACACCTTTGTGTCCTCTTCTTCTAGATGGCTCACCCAGGTGATTTGGTGTTGGCTAGCTAAGTTGGCCAAAGGTCTCCTCAAAAACAAACCCTTCAGTGCTGTCTTTGTATCAGCAGGGGTTGCTCTGGTAGTGCAGTCGCCATCCTTCCCACCTGGAGCTTGAGCATATCATCTCCGTAATGAATGCAACCTCCCCCTCCCCCCCCCCCCCCCCCCCCCCAATTGCAGACAAGGCTGAAATTAGAAAATTCAATGTTACAGTGCTCAACACCAAGCTGGCATCTTTATATTAATAGTTTGTTTTTTTTGTTCTGTATTACAATTTGAGCATATCATCTCTGTAATGAATGCAACCTCCCTCCTCTCTCTACCCCCCCCCCCCCCCCAATTGCAGAGAAGGCTAAAATTAGAAAATTCAATGTTACTGTGCTCAACCCTGCATCCAGAAGCTGGCAACTTTATATTTTGTCTGTATGTCAATTTGGAGTTCATGTTATTTCCTCCTCTTGATCGTATACAGCTGATATGTGTGTGTATAACTATGTGCATGTTATAAGCCTCTTGTTATCCCTTATTCTATCTCTCTTCCTCAATACCATAGAAGGAATAGAACCTTGAAGACAGAATTGTAAAAGGATTAGTGTTAATTTGTTTCTAGAAAGAAATGCCCTGGCTTGTTAGGGCACTGTTTATAAAATAAATACTGCATTTTCCCCAAAAGAAGCATTCATTGGTGCTTACTAGTGTGTTGTGGTAGCCGCGTAAGTCCACTTTTAAAGGTAACCAATAAAATAAAACAGAGAAAAGAAAATAAGATGATACCTTTTTTATTGGACTAACTGCATGTTTTTCATTAACGTTTGAAGGTAACCCTTCTGCTTACTAGAAATAAAAAGCAAAGTTGTAAAATATACTTTTGAGGAAAACATAAGTTGGAGGCACTTTCAATGCTTCATATTTGGCGTGGCTATACAGTTCCAGTTAGACCTTTGCTGACATTCTAATTGTCCCAGTGAATTTTTACTTTCAGGTTGTATACACGAGATTGATGTTGCAGCTTAGACTTCATGAAAGTTTCACTTGGTAGCATATGGTTTTGTTTGTTTGATTTTTAATTGAGAAAAACAGTGAAGAAGTTCCTGAGATTATTTGTTATCTTAACAACTTGGGCTACCATACACTGCTAATTCTAGACCATTTTTTTCCAGACAGATACAGAACTTTAATTGATTTGTGTTATAACATTTTATACTATTTCCCTGAAAACTCATTTAAAATGATTGAGATAGGGCTCCTTTTACTAAGTAGCACCAAGATTTAGCATGCGCTAAACTCTTAAGAACCCATTTTATTCCTACTGGCTTCTTAGCATTTAACGTGTGTTAAATCCATTAGCACACCTTAGTAAAAGGACCCCAAACTGATCTGCATACTTCATGCCTTTGACCTTTATTCATGCTAAGTACAGGATATCTATCATTCTTCCCTACTATAAAGCCAGAGATTGGATTTCTCATGGTGCTATAAATATTAAAACGTAAAATGCAGCATAAAAGGTGTGATTCCGTATCCACACACAATGCTTATATAATCACCAGTAAAAGTTATAACTAGTTTGAAATCAGGGCGTCTCGTTAGGGAACACTAGTCAAATATCAGATTTTCCCAGCCATGTATCTATTGTCATGAAGAGGTGTATTTGGCTACTTTTCATGCAAACAAAATATGCACAGGAAGCAGAGCCCGCATATATGCCTCATCTTTGGGTTCTGCTTCCTTCCAAAAGTGGTGATTTCTATTACACTCCTTTTATTCATCCGCTAAGGCTTTTGCAAATTGATTTCCTTCAACTCAAGTCTGGGTGGATTCTATTTTCCTGTTTAGTTCCCTTTGTTCCCTATTGGAACTGGCCTATGACACAATAGTGGTCATTTTAGAAGGGCTATTCGCATTTGAGATGTGCATAAATTGGCACATAAATGTTTATCTTGCATAAAAGTCTAGGTTCCGATTTTATAAAGTCAGGATATGCATGTCAATATCACAAATGTGGGCAAATGGCAAGGGGATGTGTTTTGGGTGGGGCTAGGGCATGTCTAGAAAATACATGTTTATTCCCTATTTCAGAAGGGAAATACAGAGCATGTTTAGGTTTTGGCAAACTGCTCCCTTAATCCTCCAGTAGTTTTTGTCTTTTCTCCCCCCCCCCCCCCCCCCAAAAAAAAATCTAAACTGGCAAAGAGATACCGGCCCCTGTGATAGCATCAGGAACGTACATGTGTATATTTCTAAATTGGCAAAGATAAGCGTGTATGCATGAGCACATTATGTTGCTATTCTGCAAAATGTACTATAATAAAACTCGCCCTCAACGTTCTGAGGACACTGACGTCAGTGAAGCCAAGCCCTGACTTCCTTCAAAAAGGTTCGAAGGTTCATGAAGCCACCAAAATCGCTCCGGGCCCTGCCCTCGAGGGCGGAGCAATGGCAGAACAACGAAGGGGTTGGCAGGGAGGGAGGCGGGGGGAGGGTGGGAAATCGCTCCGGGCCCCGCCCTCGCGTCAAACGTCATGACGTTGGGGGCAGAGCAACGGCAGAACAACGAAGGGGTTGGCCAGGGAGGGGGGGGGTGTTGGCGACGAAACCTTGCTAGCGCCCGTTTCATTTGCTCTGAAACGGGCCTCTTTTACTAGTAACTATATATGTGCTGATTTTCTACCCATTGAAATATCATTTTTTTTTCTAAAATGGAAGTTTATGCCACACTTGCCCAGTGCATAAATGTCCATTTCTCCTGTATTTAAGTAGAGAGGTGTGGTAGCCGTGTTAGTCCACTCTTAAAGGTTATCAATAGAAATCAAACAAAATAAAACATGGAAAAGAAAATAAGATGATACCTTTTTTATTGGACATAACTTAATACATTTCTTGATTAGCTTTCGAAGGTTGCCCTTCTTCGTCAGATCGGAAATAAGCAAATGTGGTAGCAGATAGTATATATAAGAGAAGCATCAAAGCATTACTTTGACAGTCTGACAGAGTGGGAGGGTGGGGGTATGCATGGGGACATCAAAGCATTTCATTGATATTCTAACAGGATGGGTGTTGGTAGGTGAGAGGAGGGTAATAAA
This sequence comes from Microcaecilia unicolor, assembly GCF_901765095.1. NCBI lineage: Eukaryota > Metazoa > Chordata > Amphibia > Gymnophiona > Siphonopidae > Microcaecilia > Microcaecilia unicolor. The sequence goes on from NC_044031.1 coordinate 97,136,669, forward strand.
CAGAGAAATAGAGAAATACAGCTTTATGGTTTATAATGGGTTAGAAAACCCAGATCCTTAAGTCCTGTTTGTTGGGTGTCAAAATATTCAATCATTCTTATTTCAAAGGTCTTACGTCCCTGTATTGTTTTAAAATTACCTTTCAGTATTCTTACGGTGAAATCACTGGTGCAGTGATCTGGTCTTGTAGTGACATACAACCCAGAGCTGGAGAAACTGAGGAGAATCATAAGAGACCTACAGCCGCTACTCCAGGAAGATGAATTACTGAAAGAGATATTCCCATCCCCACCAGTGCTGGCCTTCCGACAGCCACCAAACTTAAAACGCAAGCTGATCAGAAGTAAACTCCCAACACAGACGGAAAAAGAAAAGGGCACGTTTCCCTGTAACACAGCCAGCTGCAAACTATGCCAAAACATTTCACAAGACCCCACAGTCATTCACAAGGGAAAAATATTCAACATAAAGGACTATTTTACATGCTCATCTTCCAATGTGGTATATATCATTCAGTGTAAAAAATGTAACGAAGGATGCTATATTGGAGAAACAGGCCAGATGCTTAAGACAAGATTCAATCTGCACAGACATCACATGAAAATAGCCGGTGCCAGTCAAGCCCCCACCTCTGTGGGCCAACACTTTACAAGACCAGATCACTGCACCAGTGATTTCACAGTAAGAATACTGAAAGGTAATTTTAAAACAATACAGGAACGTAAGACCTTTGAAATAAGAATGATTGAATATTTTGACACCCAACAAACAGGACTTAATAAGGATCTGGGTTTTCTAACCCATTATAAACCATAAAGCTGTATTTCTCTGTTTATTACCCTCCTCTCACCTACCAACACCCATCCTGTTAGAATATCAATGAAATGCTTTGATGTCCCCATGCATACCCCCACCCTCCCACTCTGTCAGACTGTCAAAGTAATGCTTTGATGTTTCTCTTATATATACTATCTGCTACCACATTTGCTTATTTCCGATCTGGCGAAGAAGGGCAACCTTCGAAAGCTAATCAAGAAATGTATTAAGTTATGTCCAATAAAAAAGGTATCATCTTATTTTCTTTTCCATGTTTTATTTTGTTTGATTTCTATTGATATCCTGTATTTAAGAACAGATTCTATATTAGAAGATTCTGTTCTGAAATACAAGTGAAACTTGAGACGCCCTGACCTGGACTTCTCAATTCCAACTTCTACATCCTTTCTAAAATGTGGAATAGTATCTTAAAAAAAAAAAGAATCTGGGGGGTAGGGCAGTTCAGAGATCCCTGAGTGGAACTATTTTTGCATTTAAACAGATTGTGCTACAATGGCTGCAGCACATAACAGCAATTGCCTGTTAACATTTATTAGGATTTATTTACCGCCTTTTTGAAGGAATTCACTCAAGGCGGTGTACGGTAAGAATAAATCAAACATGAGCAACAGACAATTTACAACAGTAAAAATATTCAAGTAACAATACAAAGTATGGCATAATATACTACTTACAATGTCAACATTAAAATGCCATTAATAGACTCTTTACTTGCTCCACAAACATCTCAGTATGCTATTTCATCTATGCCTGTGGCCCATCTTCTCCCCCATTCATATTGCTTTCCTACAGTCAATATCACAAGAATACACCATCATATTTCTCCTCTAGATATGCACTGACATTCATCATTCATATGCACGTGCCAGTAAGCCTAGAGGAACCCCCCTCCCCACAAAAGACATAAAGTGTTCCACTCAGGGGGAGTTAAGGAGCCATGGTAGCAGAGTTCTTAAAACTCAGATGGGAATAAGAGTCCTTTATCCAATTTCAGAGAAGCTGATGTCTCTTCATCAGCTGCTCCTAGAGGCAGTGCATATCCAGGCGAGATGGAAAGGAAGAAAAAGGAATAACTTGGGATGCTCCTTGATAATCGGCAAGTAGATGTAGTAGAAGAAAGAAGGCAGCACATACTACACCTAATGCATGTTGCTTCCCTTCCGTTGCAAACTCCATAAAATGTAAGCATGTACATAAGAATAGCTAATTGGAATAGCAAAGAGGCACTGAGTGTCTAGCAGCGACACAAGAAAAACAGAAAGCAGACACTGGCGGTCCAAACAGTTCCTTTATTCTTACAGACCGTGGCCACGTTTCGCCAATTAAGGCTGCATCAGGGGTATTAATATAACACTGCTAGCCAGGGATAAAAAAAAAGGCTTAGCCTGGATAGCACAACTGATCAACCAAGATGACTTCAGCAGTGGTTCCTTCACAGAAGTGGAGCAGCAGCTTCAAACCTCTGAATGGAAGTGTTATAAATTTTTTTTCTCGGCTGGTATAGGGGTCAACAAACAAAAAGATGGCAGGTGTAGAGGGACTCCTCATGAGCAAGAAGTGCAGGTGCAGCAGAAGGGTACACAGAGTGGCTGAGACAGCGTTCCCCCATGGGTAAACTTATGATTTTACATTGTCCCAACCAAATAGTAGACATTATTTAAAGTGAAGATTATAATTTCAAATGTGGGAGGTATAAACTCTCTCATAAAATGTTCAAAAATACTGCAACAGCTGCAATGCCATAGGGCTAATATCACTGTAATACAAGAAAACATCTTAATGCTGGTGAGCGTTCTAAAGTAAAACAGTGGTGGGTGGGGGTGTGCAGATTCGGCAAAAGGGAAAAAGAGTGTGTTATGACTGGGGATGTGTGAGCCCTTGTGCCCCGACTGAGCACGGCGAAGATGGAGTGACACCGCACTCGGTCAGGCAGCCAGACAACCCCTAGCTTCACCTGCACTTAGCCACTGCCCCCCCAGGAGTTGAGCCCCTGGGTTCAAGTGGCCGGCAGGACTTCCAGAACCAGCGGGGTTGCACGACCACTGACCAGACAGGTGGGCAAACAAGCACAGTCCAGAGCTCGTAAATGGCAGAGCAAAGAATAGTCAGTAAACAGTCCAAGGTCAAGGCAGGCAGCAACACAACGCGTGGTCAGTAAGCAATCCAAGGTCAGGAACACAGGAAAACACTGGAACAGATGAAGATCACAACCTCTACGCGAATAGAAGCCGAAGCATGGAAGGACTGGAAACAGGGCTTTAAATAGTGCAGGGATTAGGCTCAACCATGTGCAACTGTTCCAAGATGGCCGCCCCCATCAGAGGAGATGCTCTACGCCCAAATATGGGCTTCCTTCCTGAAGCTGCTCAACTCCAAGATGGCTGCCACAAGCCGAGATGCCAACTCCAAGATGGCCGTCCTATCATGGCGATACCACATCCAAGATGGCAGCCACATCCTCGAATGCCCATACCCTGCATGAGCAGGCTGCACCTCTGGAGGAGTGTAGCAGAGCGAAACAGAGTGGGATGGCCATACTGTTCCTCAATGGAATAGTAGATAAAGTCAAGGTACTTGAAGCTGACCCTAGATGGGAAACTTGCCAAATGTCATTGTGCTGTGTGTATGCCCCCAACCAGTCTGATAGGAGTTTTTATAAGAAAGTGACCATAGAAACAGAGAAAAATGTAGACAGATAAAGACCATGCGGCCTATCTGGTCTGCTCATCTATGCCAAGGCTACTCAGCTAAAACAAGGCAAAATCTATCACCCCTCACACATAATGGCAATTTCCACTATAACTCTATACTGGTTCATCTCTTTACTCTGCTTGTCTCTCTGGACCAGGCCATGGCTGTGCATGGGTCTTGTAACCGAAACAACCTCTAACATTGCGATTCAAGAGTATAGGCTAGTAGCCCGTCCTACCAATCTTATTAACTGCACAGATCTACTGTTGAACCCAGTAGAAACCACTGCCAATACCAGAAAACATGCGAAACAGATAAAAAGCCACACCTCAAACATAAACCCAACCTAGTAAAAATTTAAAAGAACACCATATTCAGAAGAAAGTTAGTGTACCCATTCTGAGAAGTTCTGAGACAAGAGGTCATCTTTGTGGGTAAGTGACATTATTTTATCCTGAGCTTGGTAACTTCAAGAAAGGGTTTAAAAGAGGAATTATAGGATATTGATAAACACAGTTAAAAAAAAAAAAAGCAAGCAAACTTTATTAGCTAGTCTCCATACCCTCTTCCCCTTTGTTTTAAAACTTGAAGTTTCTTCCACAGCTTAAAGATTAGGGTTTAAAAAAGGAACTGTAGGATAGTGATAAACAGACACTTAAAATAAAAAAAAGGCATGGTCACGTGATGCAAGGCTAGAGAACGGGTGTCGTCGTGCTGAGCTCCCGCCTCCCTCGCACTTGTACTAGCTCTAAACTTTACAATCGCCGCTTTAAAACGCGGAAAACATACCCAGGGAGAGCGGATCGTGTGGAGCATCGCTGGAGGACAGCGTGAGACAAACGAAGCAGGTGATGGCCGCTAAATCGGCGAAGAAAGACGCAACAAGGAGTCGCGCGGCTGAAACAAAGATGGCGGATGGAGAGGGCCCGAGATCGATCAGCTCCGCGTGGGCAGCAGAGGTGGCGGCGGAGGTCTCAGCCATGTTGGGCACCTCGGTGGACACCAAGCTACAGAAGATCACAGAGCAGCTGGGAGGTATCGAAGCCAAACTGGAGAATATCCAATCGGAGTTCTCCCTCTACAAACAGAGGCTCTCAGATGTGGAGGATCGAGTCCAGCAGCATGAGGCCACATAGCTGGACTTGCAAAGCAAAGTGGACAAACTGGAAAGTAAATTAGAAGATCTGGAGAACCAGGCCCGCAGGAGTAACATCAGACTGGTAGGCCTGACTGAAAAGATTAAAGATTCTGAACTGAGAGATTTTTTAGAAAGCTGGCTCCCTAAAACTTTGCAGTTACAATCATTGGCTGGGCCCTAAAGAGTGGAGCGAGCTCACCGGTTGGGGCCTGGAAATTCGAAAGACCCGCGCCCCCGAGTGGTCATCTTTAAAGTACTCAATTTTGCTCATAAGCAAGAAATTTTCAGAGCCTTTAGAAAAGCTGGGACTGTACAATATGAGAACGCTATGGTGCGTTGCTTCCAAGATTTCTTGGCTGGGGTGTCGTTGCAACGGCGAGCTTTCCGGGAGGTATGTCAACTGTTATTTGCCAGGAAAATACAGTTTGGTTTGTTATACCCGGCATGCTTAAAGATCTGGCATGATGGGAAGCAGACCATGTTTTCCTCGGCGACAGAGGCTCTGAACTTCGTGAAGCGAGATCTGGAGGCTGAAAGACCAACATGAGTTGGAGTATAATGAGTTGTTGGAGGAGCGCTGAGTATGGTGGTGCCTGGAGACGGCAGTGGAGCTGAACAACACGGATGTTTTTCTGACAGGGATTTGTATAATTACTGGCTGGAGAAGCTGCAGTGTGGGTTTTTTTTTTTTTGGACTGAAGACTTGTGGAAGCTATGCAGTTTGAAAAACGAGTCCTGGTTGTGGTAGGCCCACGAGTAATAGACAGATGAGGAAGACTGATGGAACATTATGGATGCTGATCCCTAAGAGTCACACTGGAGCATACATACTGTGCGGTCGAGATAAAGTTGGATACCTTTGTGACCAGGAAAGTGGTAATAGGCCACAGACCATGGAGTGGCAGAAAGGGCTCACATGTATTTATTGTTAATGTTTCTCCTGTTAATTGTTTGGTTGGGGCATAGAACCTACACTTGAAGGGATAGCAGCATTGTGTCACAATTAGTGCTATTCGAACTGATGGTGGGATCCCGAGGTCAAGGATACAGGGGTCTGTCAAGTTAACTAAGGCTGGAGGTTTTTTTTTTCTTTTTCTTTTCTCCTTCCCGTTTCTTCTAGTATAATTGGGGGGTAACATGGGCAGCGGGTTAATATAAAGGTCCATACTGCGATGATGGGGAGGGGGGGCTCTAAGAAAGTATCATATTGGGTAGAAGATAGAGGGAGGTGTCGGGGGGGGGGGGGGTAGCTCACGTGAACCTAGGCCACAATGGCATTGTGGGGAAGTTCAAGGGTAGGGAAGGGGGGATAGGAGTGGGAGGGAGGTATCTGAAAGAGTTTTGTTTTAAGGGACAGAGTCAGAGGGGACTGAAGAAGAGAACCCCATGGGCTGGGGGGATTTCTCTTATGTCGTGCAGATGTATAACCTTTTTCATGTTGATATTAGATTTCTGATGCACTGGGGTCACTTAAAATTGTTTCTTGGAATATTGGGGGAGTTTCATCCCCCATCAAGAGGACAAAGGTGCTTCAGGCGCTGAAAAGACAGCAAGTGGATATAGCTCTATTGCAGGAGACGCATCTGTCATCAGGGGAACATTTAAAATTCAAGACGGGATGGGTGGATTCGTTGCTAGAGGCACCAGCAGAGGGGCGGAAGCAGGAATACTAATTCTCTTTAGGAAAGGTTTACAAATAAAGATCACCTCCACATTCAGGAATGTGGAGGGCCGTTATATTGTAGCACAGATGGAAATTGAGGGCCAGCAATTGGTATTATGTAATGTGTATGCCCCAAATGTGTTTGATAAGAAGTTCTTTCAGGGGTTGATATCTAATTTAACCAAGTTCAAAGGAGGGAATATTATCATGGGAGGGGATTTTAACCTTGTGGTTGATCCCCGGCTGGATAGATCAGGCTCTGGTGCTGGGAGTTCGGGAGGGGGTGCTCAGGCCTTATCCCTGCTTTGTGAGGCATTGGATCTTGTGGATGTGTGGCGTGTTTTACACCCATCAGATAAGGACTTTACTCACCTCTCTAGAGCCCATACGTCCCAATCTCGCATAGATTTGTTTGTCTCTCGCCCGCTGTTCTCGCAGATGGATTGCAGGTTCGCAAATATAGGAAGATATATGGTCGGAAAGCTACTGAAGAGAATAAGTCATTGCTTTTGGGTGTACAGAAAGAGCTTAATGAACTGTTGCATCAGAGAGCAGTTAAGTCCCAGTTTTATTATAAATATAAACTATTCCAGTATAGTAACAAGGCAGGGAAATTGTTAGCGAATATGGTGCGGAGTAAAAGGGGGGCCTCCAGGGTTCTACAACTGAAAGCTTTAAATGGGCAGTTGTTGAGAACAGATCAGAGCATAGCAGACCGTTTTGGCCAGTTCTATGAGACCTTATATGCCCGGTCTGCAGATGAGGGGCTGAATGCTGAAATGTTTTTAGAGTCAGTAGCGCTCCCTAAATTGTCCCCTCGGCAGTTGCAGAGGTTAAATAGCCCAATTGTGGAGGGAGATCTTATGTTAGCGTTGCAGCAAAGTGCTTCTCATAAAACGCTGGGCATGGATGGTTACCGTATGGAGTTTTACAAGCAGTTCTATGAAAATCTTAAGAGACCGCTTTTGGCTTTGTTTAATTTCATGGTCGAGGAGCGGACTGTGCCGGAAACGATGAAGGTGGCTGAGATTGTGGTTATCCCGAAGGCAGGTAAGGACATGGAAGATCCTGGATCGTATAGACCAATTTCCCTCCTTAATGTGGGCACTAAATTGTATGCTAAGATTTTGGCAAATCGGCTGGCTCGGGTACTTCCAGAGCTGGTAGAAGACGCTCAAGTGGGTTTTGTAAAGGGGAGGACAGCGGTTCGGAATCTCCGTGCTATTTTGGCCTCTTTAGAGACAGTACAACATAGGCGTCTGGCTTCTCTGTTAATCAGTTTTGACGCAGAGAAAGCTTTTGACAGGGTGAACTGACAATATCTGTTTGAGACTTTGAAGCAATATGGTATCCAGGGGTTCTTTCTAGATGCGATTCAGGTGTTGTATCTGGAGCCTAAGGCACATGCCTGGGTAAATGGGGTTTGTTCCCGCTCATTTAACATCTTTCGAGGCACCAGGCAGGGGTGTCCGCTTTCTCCTCTATTATTTGTGTTGTCCTTAGACCCCTTGGTTAGAGCGATACAAACCCATCCAGAGATCAGGGGAGTGCCGATAGCAGGGGCGTATCTGCGTGGGGCCTCAGGGGCCTGGGCCCCCGCAGATTTTGCCCTGGCCCCCCCTACCGCCATCAACCCTCCCCCGTGCCCGTTCTTACTTTTGCTGGCGGGGGACCCCAACCCCCGCCAGCCGAGGTCTGCTTCCACCTGCCGCTGCCTTCAAAACTTCTTCTTCAGCCGGCGGGGGACCCCAAACCCCCGCCAGCCGCCCCGCGCTGTTTAAAATTCATCTTCGGCCTCCGTGGCCGTGCTGCTGGGATAGGCGGCGCTGTTGAAATCCACTTCGGAGTCTGACGTCGTTGTACGTTGTACGTGCTGCGACGTCAGACTCCGAAGTGGATTTCAACAGCGCCGCCTATCCCAGCAGCACGGCCACGGAGGCCGAAGATGAATTTTAAACAGCGCGGGGCGGCTGGCGGGGGTTTGGGGTCCCCCGCGGCGCCGGCTGAAGAAGAAGGTTTGAAGGCAGCGGCAGGTGGAAGCAGACCTCGGCTGGCGGGGGTTGGGGTCCCCCGCCAGCAAAAGTAAGAACGGCAGCGGGGGAGGGTTGGCGGCGGGAGGGGGGTGGAGAGACTAAGTCATTGGTGGCGGTGGGGGCTCGGCGGCGGGGGGGGGGGGCGGCGGGGGGGGCGCTAAAATGTGCCCCCTCCCTCTGGCTCTGGCCCCCCCTACCGCCGGAGTCCAGATACGCCCCTGGCCGATAGGTGTCTTGCGGTTCTTATTGTCGGCCTTTGCGGATGACTTACTGGTGCATTTGACACAACCCTCCCAGTCGCTCCCAGCTTTGTTAGAACTTTTTCAGGAGTTTGGCGATTATGCAGGGTTCAAGCTTAACTATATGAAATCCTTGGCACTGGCCTCCTCAGAGGAGCAGAAGAGGGAGTGGGGGCAGACTTTTCCGCTCCGGTGGGCGCACGGCTCGTTTTGTTATCTGGGGGTTTGGCTGTCTATGAACCCGGCTGAGATATATAGACTGAATGTGAATCGCCTGCTGGATGCTACGGAGACCCGGCTGAAGAGTTGGGGGACTTTGCCTCTTACACTCTATGGGCGCATTCAGTTATTTCGGATGGTGGAATTTCCCAGGTGGCTTTATTGTATATGGTTATTGCCTATTCTTATCTACCACCGAGATTTTAAAGTCCTATATCGCTTGCTTAGACGGTATTGTTGGTGGGGGGGGGGGGGAGGCCAACTGTCGTTGCCTCTGTTGATGGGCCCCTGGCAGGAGGGAGGACTGGGCTTACCAGACCTGAAAAGGTATAATAGGACATGTTTATTGAGGTATTTTGGTGACTGGTTTTTTGACCGGGAAGATTATACACCCCGTACAATTGAGGGCCAGTTTTTTGCCCCTTGTCACTTCTATTTTCTAATACAGGCGCCCAGGGCTAGTGTTCCGGAACACCTACGGAATAGCCTGCTGTTGACATCTTTGCGGTCTCTCTGGAAAGAGCTGATGGGTATTTGGGGCTTATCGATCCACACGTCGGATATGCTGCCCATCTGTGGTAATTTGTCTTTTAAGCCGGGGATGGATAATGGGACATTTCGGGTCTGGGGGCACTTGGGTATCAGTCGTCTGGAACATCTGTTAAATGAGCAAGGGAGGCTGTTAAATCTGGGAGCTCTAGGTATTGGTTACGATATGAACAACATTCTTGCCTATCACCAAGTAGCACACTATGTGCGGTCCCTAGATTTGGAGGCTTTGAGAGACAGGCATTGTCATCGGATGAGGCAATTTTTGGACAGAGAGGGCACGGATCGACTTTCAGTCTCGGAGTTGTATAAGATATTAGGGAAATTGCCACTTACGAAGGACAGAGAGTTAATTAGGATGAGGTGGGCTAAAGACTTAGTCAGGCCGGGGTTATCCTTAGATTTTGATACACTGATTTCTCGGATCCCGGAGATGACGGGTAATGCGGGCCTCCGTGAATGTCAGTATCGAATTCTTCATAGAGTGTATCTCACAAAAACTCAGCTTTTTCAGATGGGAGGGGTGGAAGATCCGTTATGTGAAAAGTGTGGGAGAGTGCCAGGCTCTCTGTTCCACTGTTTGTGGGAATGCTTTCAGGTAAAGCGCTTTTGGATTGCTGTTTTGAAGTATCTGTCATCTTTGCTGGGCTCTAGGATTATATGTTCTCCGATGGGTGTACTGCTGGATAGGCATGAGGTTTTTGTCTTGAGTACATCTGGGAAACACCTGGCCCGTAAGGCCTATTTGGTTGGCAAGAGGTTGCTACTCAGTCAATGGGTGGGCAGTACTCTCCCGGACTTCTGGCACTGGAGAAATAGATTTCACGAGCTGATGCTTTGTGAACGCCGGGGAGTAAGAGGCTCTTCTAGGAGGAGGAAGACTTTTTTGGACATTTGGGGCCCATACATTCAGTCGCTGCATACAAGAGGTAGAAGTCTGGTACTAAATTCCCTTTGACTTTGTCGGAAGAGGGCATGGGTTATAGGTGGGTTAATTCTAGAAGATACCTTAGGGGGGGTTGGTGGGGGGGGGAAGGGAAGAGGGGGTAGGTATAGTATGGGGGGGTAGGTTATGGGAGTGGGTCAGAGAAAGTGGCACCATATAGATGCGACGTGATTCTCCTGCTAAGTGGGTGATAATTTGCAGACTGGCAGAACTACAGTATAATACAGCAATGAAATATAAACCAAGACCACAGAATGGCACCAGTAGTCTATATTTATTTTTAAATTTTGTTGCATAATGTTCAGGTTACTATTTGATACATTTTAAAGTTAATATGCAGATTTATTGATAATAGTTATGTACAACACTTTTGCATATATATGCCAATGTTAATCAATATAGTACTACGGAAGGGGGGAGGGGAGGGGGGAAGGTTGGAGGGGAGAAATACAAGAAAAGTTGATGATAGCAGTTCAGCTGTATTAGTACAGGTTTGAAATGTTTATGGCCAGAGTTATACTGATGGGCATGGAATTGTTTTATATCTGCATTCATCAATAAAAATTATTAAACCTAAAATAAAAAAAAAGGCAAGCAAACTTAATTAGCTAGTCTCCATACCACTTGAAGTTTCTGCCACAGCATTTTCTAGAAGGCAGAGAAGGGCCCAGTTTAGTCCTCATTCCCACCCACCCACTCCTAGCTCAAATCTTCATTTATAGTCAATTATTCTAATTAAGACAATAAGAGGGGAATTTTCAGTAGTTTTAATTATATTTAATTAGTTTCTAAGAAGCAAATCCTAAATAAATTACAAATTACACCAGTCATAAGGATCATTATATTTATCTAATATCCCTAGTACCTTAAGAAGTTTGAATTAAACAACTCTATAATACTAAGATGCAGACAGTAGTCCAGCACCGAGAAGGGTGCTATCCAGTCTTTTGCACTGAATGTCACATGTATGATTATCTCCCATTTGGTGAGATGTCATATGTGTGTGCTCGATGCAAAGAGCTCCTAGCTCTCAGAGAACGAGTCCGTTGTCTTCAGGCTAGAGTAGCAGACATAGAGGAGCTGAGGGAGACAGAGAGGTACATAGAGGAGGCCTACAGGGATGCTGTAGAGAAGTCCCACCTCCAATTTGGCAGCCCCTGTGCTCCCTTGGAGGAGGGAGGCCTTCTAAAAGGAGAGCATCACCCTGGTGCAGCCAGAAGTAATCCTGTAGACGGGACCAGCACACCAGGGAATGCAATATCCTCTTGCACTGAGGATGTGTCTCCAGGAGCTACTGCCAGGTGGGAAGGGTTAGGACGGCTGTTGTAGTTAGTGATTCGATTGTTAGGCATGCAGATAGCTGGGTGGCTGGTAGACGTAAGGATCGCCTGGTTACTTGCCAGCCTGGTGCGAAGGTGGCGGACCTCACACGTCACCTAGATAGGATTTTAGATAGTTCTGGGGAGGAGCTGGCTGCCTTGGTACATGTGGGTACCAGTGACATAGGAAAATGTGGGAGAGAGGTTCTGGAAGCCAAATGTAGGCTCTTAAGGTAGAATGCTCAAATCCAGAACCTCTAGGGTAGCATTTTCTGAATTGCTACCCGTTCGACGTGCATGGCCCAAGAGACAGGCAGAGCTCCGGAGTCTCAATGCATGGATGAGACGATGGTGCAGGGAGGAGGGTTTTAGATTTGTTAGGAACTGGGCAACATTCTGGGGAAGGGGAGCTTATTCTGAAAGGATGGGCTCCACCTTAATCATGGTGGGACCAGCTGCTGGCATTAGCGTTTAAAAAGGAGATAGAGCAGCTTTTAAACTAGAAACTGGGGGAAGGCCGACAGTCACTCAAAAGCACGTGGTTCGGAATAAGGCATCTTTCAAAGATATCACCAAAACAGGGAAGATAGGGTATCCCGATAGTGAGGTTGCAAAAGAGACCATAGTAGATCAGGTGTCCTTAAATAAAATAAAAATCAGAAGATTGCAAATTAATACTGTCTAGTACAGAGCATGATGTAAATAGTAACAACAAACATAATTTGAAATGTCTGTATTTGAATGCTAGAAGCCTAAGAAATAAGATGGGAGAATATATTTCAGTAAAGGAAAAATTAGATATAATAGGCATCTCAGAGACTTGGGTGGGATAACCAGTGGAACACTGTCATACTGTGGTACAAATTATATCATAGTGATAGGGTGGATCGAATTGGGGTATTTTAAGGAGAGCCTTGACTCAAATAGATTGAACATTCTGCAGGAAACAAACACATCTTGGATTGAAATTCCATGTGTACGGGGAAAAGGATAGTAATAGGAGTGTACTACCGTCCGCCTGGCCAGGATGAACAGACAGATGTAGAAATGTTATTGGAAATTAGGGAGGCTAACAAACTGGGAAATACAATAATAATGGGTCATTTCAATTTCCCCGATATTGACTGGGTAAATGTAACATCAGGGAATGTTAGGGAGGTAAAATTCCTTGACGAAATCAAGGACTACATTATGGAGTAGCTGGTACAGGAGCCGACAAGAGAAGGAAAAATTCTAGACCTAGTTCTTAGTGAAGCGCAAGATCTGGTGTGGGAGGTAATGGTGATGGGGCCGCTTGATAAAAGTGATTATATGATCAGATTTGATATTAGCTTTGCAGTAAGTATGCACAGCAAATCCAATATGTTAGTGTTTAACTTTCAAAAAGGAGACTATGATAAAATGAGAATAATAGTGAAAAACAAAACTTAGAGGAGCGGCTGCGCGGGTCAAAAATTTACATCAGGCGTGGATGCTGTTCAAAATATATCCTGGAAGCACAGGCCAACTATATTCCGTGTATTAAAAATGGAGGGAGGAAGACCAAATGACAGCCGGCATGGTTAAAAAATGAGGTGAAAGAAGCTATTAGAGCTAAAAGAAAATCCTTCAGAAAGTGGAAGAAGGAACGAACTGAAAATAATAAGACACAGCATAAGAAATGTCAAGTCAAATGCAAAGCGCTGATACGGAAGGCAAAGAGGGACTTTGAAAGAAAGATTGCATTGGAGGCGAAAACACATAGCAACTTTTTTTTTAGGTATATTAAAAGCAAGAAGCCAGCAAAAGAATCAGTTGGACTGCTAGATGACCGAGGGGTAAAAGGGGCATACAGGGAAGACAAAGCCATAGCGGAGAGATTAAATGAATTCTTTGCTTCAGTCTTCACCGAGGAAGATTTGGGAGAGATACTGGTGCCAGAAATGGTATTCAAAGCTGACGAGTCAAAGAAGCTGAATAGAATCTCTATAAACCTGGAGGATGTAGTGGGGTAATTTGACAAACCTCCTGGACTGGATGGTATTCATCCCAGAGTATTGATAGAATTGAAAAATGAACTTGCGGAGCTATTAGTAATATATAATTTATCTTTAAAATCAAGTGTGGTACCAGAAGATTGGAGGGTGACCAATGTAACGCCGATTTTTACAAAAGGTTCCAGAGGGGATTCGGGAAATTATAGCCCGGTGAGCCTGATGTTGGTGCCGGGCAAAATGGTAGAGACTATTATAAAGAACAAAATTACAGAGCATATTCAAAAGCATTGATTAATGAGATAAAGCCAACATGGATTTAGTGAAGGGAAATCTTACCTCAGCAATCTATTACATTTCTTTGAAGGGGTGAACAAACATGTGGATAAAGGTGAGCCAGTTGATATTGTGTATCTGGATTTTCAAAAGGTGTTTGACAAAGTATCTCTTGAATGACTCCAGAGGAAATTGGAGAGTAATGGGATAGGAGGTAGTGTCCTATTGTGGATTAAAAACTGGTTAAAAGATAGAAATCAGAGAATAGGGTTAAATAGTGGGTATTCTCAATGGAGAAGGGTAAATAGTGGGGTTTCCCAGGGGTCTGTAGTGGGACTGCTGTTTTTCAACATATTTATAAATGATCTAGAGATGGGAGTAACTAGTGAGATAATTAAATTTGCTGATGACAGAAAGTTATTCAAAGTTGTTAAATCGCAAGAGGATCGTGAAAAATTACAAGAGGATCTTACGAGACGGGGAGTCCAAATGGCAGATGACATTTAATGTGAGCAAATGCAAAGTGATGCATGTGAGAAAGAGGAACCTGAATTATAGCTACGTAATGCAAGGTTCTATGTTAGAAGTCACTGACCAAGAAAGGGATCTAGGCGTCATTGATGATACATTGGAATCCTCTGCACAGTGTGCTGCGGTGGCTAAGAAAGCAAATAGAATGTTAGGTATTATTAGGAAAGGAATGGAAAACAAAAATGAGGACGTTATAATTCCTTTGTATTGGTCCACGGTGCAAGTGCGCCTCGAATATTGAGCTAAATTCTGGTCGCCGCATCTCAAAAAAGATATAGTGGAATTAGAAAAGGTGCAGAGAAGGGCAACAAAAATTATAAAGGGGATGGGACGACTTCCCTATGAGGAAAGGCTAAAGCGGCTAGGACTCTTCAGCTTGGAGAAAAGACAGCTGAGGGGAGATATGATAGAGGTCTATAAAATAATGAATGGAATGGAACGGGTAGACGTGAATAATTTGTTTACTCTTTCCAAAAATACAAGGCTAGGGGGCATGCAATGAAGCTACAAAGCAGTAAATTTAAAACGAATTGTAGAAAATGTTTCTTTACTCAACATATTATTATTATACTCTGGAGTTCGTTGCCAGAGAATGTTTTAAAGACGGTTAGTTTAGCGGGGTTTAAAAACGGTTTGGACAACTTCCTAAAGGAAAAGTCCATAGACCATTTTTTAAATGACTTTGGGAAAATCCACTGCTTATTTCTGGGGTAAGCAGCATAAAATGTATTGAACTTTTTTGGGGATCTTGCCAGGTATTTGTGACCTGGATTGGCCACTGTTGGAAACAGGATGATGGGCGTGATGGACCTTTGGTCTGTTCCAGTGTGGCAATACTTAAGTACATATGTACATGTTGTTATGTCAATGCTACTACTACTACTACTACTATTTAGCATTTCTATAGCGCTACAAGGCATACGCAGCGCTGCACAAACATAGAAGAAAGACAGTCCCTGCTCAAAGAGCTTACAATCTAATAGACAAAAAATAAATAAAGTAAGCAAATCAAATCAATTAATGTGAATGGGAAGGAAGAGAAGAGGGTAGGTGGAGGCGAGTGGTTACAAGTGGTTACGAGTCAAAAGCAATGTTAAAGAGGTGGGCTTTCAGTCTAGATTTAAAGGTGGCCAAGGATGGGGCAAGACGTAGGGGCTCAGGAAGTTTATTCCAGGCGTAGGGTGCAGCGAGACAGAAGGCGCGAAGTCTGGAGTTGGCAGTAGTGGAGAAGGGAACAGATAAGAAGGATTTATCCATGGAACGGAGTGCACGGGAAGGGGTGTAGGGAAGGATGAGTGTGGAGAGATACTGGGGAGCAGCAGAGTGAGTACATTTATAGGTTAGTAGAAGAAGTTTGAACAGGATGTGAAAACGGATAGGGAGCCAGTGAAGGGTCTTGAGGAGAGGGGTAGTATGAGTAAAGCGACCCTGGCGGAAGATGAGACGGGCAGCAGAGTTTTGAGCTGACTGGAGAGGGGAGAGGTGACTAAGTGGGAGGCCAGCAAAAAGCAGATTGCAGTAGTCTAAACGAGAGGTGACAAGGGTGTGGATGAGGGTTTTGGTAGAGTGCTCGGAAAGAAAGGGGCGGATTTTACGGATGTTGTAAAGAAAGAAACGACAGGTCTTGGCAATCTGCTGGATATGAGCAGAGAAGGAGAGAGAAGAGTCAAAGATGACCCCAAGGTTTCGAGCTGAGGAGACAGGGAGAATGAGAGAGCCATCAACAGAAATAGAAAACGGGGGGAGCGGGGAGGTGAGTTTGAGGGGGAAAATGAGAAGCTCGGTTTTGGTCATATTTAATTTCAGGTGGCGTTGAGACATCCAGACAGCAATGTCAGACAAGCACGCTGAAACTTTGGTTTGGATGCAAGGTGAGATATCAGGAGTATCAACTGCTCTATCTGCAACAAGGCCCAGATTCTGAACGACTGGATGACGGACTCCTAACCAGGTTGTGTATTTTTAGTAGAAACATGGCTCCACTCTGCATCAGAGCCCTATAATCAATGATCTATGCCCCCAAGGGTTCAAAATAGTGTCTCTGTCCACAGAGGATAAAAGAGGAGGGTGTGATACTGATTTACAAGAAGAAGTCGGAATCACCTTAATAGATTCATTCTTATTGCCTAACGTGGAAATCATGGCATGCCAAATCAGCGACAAGTGATGACAAGAAAAGAGAACCTGTATGCTGTTCTACGTCCCCCTTGGATGCTGGGCTTGGGGAAGGAGACGTTCTACGACTTTGTTCTAAAAAAAAAAAACTCTCTAGACTGTCAGTTCAACATACTATTAGGAGATATCAACATTCACTTAGAAGACAGGAATAACCAAAGGGTGAATGAACTTTACGATATGCTAACAGCCCTGAACTGTTCCGCGACCCAAGCCACAGTGACTCACTGAAAGGGCCATCAACTAGATCTACTAGCCTGCTCAAGTGGAGCCACTTCAAACCACTCCATCAGCATCTCCGAAGTCGATTGGGAGCCAATCAAATGGTCAGACCACTTCATGCTTAAATTCATCCAGAACTGGGACCAAGAGATTGAAGACATCACTAAATCTTCCACAAAATATTCAACAAGAGGTAGAATAGACGCTGATCTATTCTGAGACTGGTTCATACACTCACAACTGATCGATCACTGGGACAACTTTGGAATGGAATGGTTAGAGCACAGTGAGAAAACTCTGGATGACATCGCTCCTTTAACCTGGAAGACTATATCTACATGACAGAATAATGACTGGTACGATCCCAAGCTACCAACACAGAAATGGAAATGCAGACAACTAAAACGAAAATGAACAAAATCAGGAAACACCAAATCGAGACAGAAGTGGAGACAAGCGATCATGGAATATAAAAGTATGATCAACAAAAAAAAAAAAAGAAAAAAAAAAGAAAAGCCTGGTACTCCAAACTAATTGGAATGGATGTCTCAAGACACAAAAAGAACTCTTTTTCACCTACTAACAGATTCATCAGCCTCAATGCAGCAAAGCAATATGAAAACTCCATCAGCATCCAATCTTGTGATCTTCTTTCAAAACAATGATGAGGTCCACCTTCTCAAACTTAACAGAAGACAGCACCTCAGCTGTACAGCCCAATCCAATGGATATAGCAGGAGACAGGATCTGAGATTAATTTAACTCCCTCAAACTAGGAAGACTTCACCACAGTGTTTCACAGATACTCTAAATCCTACTGTATGCTAGATCATTGTCCTCCATACCTGATGAGTCTCCCCCCACCCCCAAAAAAAAAAAAAAAAAATTCCTGAGCAATCTGTGTCTATGGATCCAAAATCAACTCTCTACTGGCCATTTTGTGTCAGCAATGGATGGAATCATGTTCACCCCCTTAATCAAGGACAACAAGGAATATAGTGAACTAATGTCCAATTATAGACAAGTGGCCTCAATTCCATTGTTCACAAAACTGACAGAGGGACTGGTCAATCTTCAGCTAAACCACTACCTTCTCCAACATGATATCCTACATGTTTCCCCATTTGGTTTCAGAACCCATCACAGCATGGAAACAGTTCTTACATCAATAGTGGACAAAGCCAGAACCATTCTTTTTTTTTTTTTTTAAATTATTTATTTAAATTTTCCAATACATCACCACTTAAAGTGAATATGCAATCGGCATTATTTAACATTAAGAAACAAAAATAAGAAGTATATATCTTTACAGCCCGTTTGTCCACAAGTTAAAGAAATTTGATTCCAAGATTAAGGAAATTAAAAAAAAAAAAAAAAAGAAAGAGAAAAAAAAATACAAAAATTAACCATCAATAGATGCTTCCTCTGGTTCAGACCCCAGCCTGCTGATTAGGGAAGGTTTACTATATTCACATCAACTCTTGCATCAATAAACTCTTTCAACTGTTTTGGGTCTACAAACTGAAAATGTTTACCCTCAAGCATCACATTACAAAAACAAGGAAATCGCAAGACAAAATTTGCTCCCAATGCCACCACCCTGGGGCGAAGTTCCAAAAAGGCCCTTCGTCTCATCTGTGTAGGCCGTGAGAGATCTGGAAAGATACGGACCTTTGAGCCCAAAAACAGATTTTCTAAGTGTCTCAACGAAAGCCGTAGTACAGCATTCCTATCAGGCTCCAGTGCAAAAGTGACAAGCAGAGTTAACCTCTGAGTAACTATTTCTAATGAGCTTTATAGGGTAAGATTCCTTCCTTCCCCTATTACGGGGGTGGGGGGTGGGGGGGGTTCCTACCACCACTCCAGTACTCCCGATGTAATAAGCCCGTGTAATGGGAGGGAGTGAGTCTTTGTCCATTCCTAGGATGTCCACCAAATATTTTTTAACCATCTCCAAGGGAGAAATTAACGGCAATTTGGGAAAATTAAGAAACCTAAGGTTAAGTCTTTTAGTCTGGTTTTCCAAGTATTCAAGTCGTTTATGTAGGAAATTATTGTCTTTAACCAGAGCTGTTTCTATAAATCCCATTTCTTGAATTTTGATATCCACATGTTCCAATTTCTGGGTTTGCTGTGCAGTCACTTGTGCTTGAAGCAGGGCAGCCTCAGAAAGAACTTCAATATCAGAAGAATTCTGCTTTAAAGTAGCTTGCATAGAGGTTTGGATATTGTAAACCGTATCCCATAGTGACTCCAGCGTCACAATTGCTGGTCTAATCACTTCACTAGCCACAGGAGGAGATTGAGATAGACTATCAGCACGAGCTAACTTGGAAACAATAGTTTGAGGCAATACCTTTGAAGCCTGTTGTAGTAATGTTTCCCGAAGTTGAGAATCTATCTCCGTTGCTGCAGTCACACCCTCGGACAGGACCAGCTGAGCCACTTCGGCGTCTGTCTCTGTTTGAACAGCCAGCAACTCTCCTCCAGGCTGGGGAGGTGCAATTCGCTCCACAGGGCTCAAGGAAGCCCCATTTCCACTCTCGATCGACTCTGAAGCGCCGAGAGCTGCAGAGGGGGTCGAAGTTCCCTGAGGACCCGGTTGCTGCCTGGGAAATTGCAGGGTTGTTTGTTTCATCGTCGAGGAGGTCACAGGAACCGAGGGATATTCCTTTACCTTCCCCCTCCGCTTCCCCATCGTTGACAAGGCTACAGAGGCACCGAGGAAAACTCAAAAACACAGCAGCCTCCAGGAGCAAACACAGGTGCGTCCATTCACAGCGCCATCTTGGAATCACCAGAACCATTCTAAATAACAACGGCCCAGCACTACTACTACAATTTGACTTATCCTCCGCCTTCATCTTAGTGGACCATGATATCCTACTCTCGGAGCTAAGCAGCAGCGGAATTGGAGACAAGGTCCTGAACTGGTCTAAAGACTTCCTAACAACAAGATCATATATGGTAAAAGAATACGATCAAGTTTGAGCTACTATCTAGAGTGAAGCTACAAAGGAAATCTGTTGTAGGACCATGTAATTTTCAAAAGGGCAACTATGATAAAATGAGGAAAATGGTTAAAAAGGATTGGCTGCAAAGTTTAGGACGTTAAATCAGGCATGGATGTTGATTAAAAATTACCATCTTGGAAGCCCAGACTAGATGCGTTCCACATAGTTATAGTGGTGGAAAGAAGATAAAAACGATAGGCAGCATGGTTAAAAGGTAAAGTGAAAGAGGCTATTAGAGCCAAAAGAACAGCCTTCAAAGAATGGAAAAGAAAGCCAGATGAAGACAATAAGAAGCAGCATAAACACTGGCAAGTTAAATGCAAAGTATTGATAAAGAAAGCTAAAAGAGAAACTTGCCACAGAGGCAAAAACTCACAGTAATAACTTTTTCAGGAACATCAGAAAGCCTGCGAGAGAATCCATGGGACTTAGATCATGAGGGAACAAAAGGGGCACTCAGGGAGGCCATAGTGGAGAGACTGAATGAATTCCTTACTTCGGTCTTTACAGGTGAAGATGTAAGATATCTACCTATACTGGAAATGGGTTTTCAAAGGTGGTGATGTGGAGGAACTGAAAGAAATCTTGAGGAACCCGGAAGATGTACTGAGCCAAATCGACAACTTAAAGAGTAGTAAATCCACCTCTGGAAACATCTAAATGGTATTTATCATGGTGCCTGGGATCCCACTTCGCAAATTTGTATTTGTTTGTTGGACAATATCTCTATGATTGTGGAGGTTACCCCAGTCTCCATCCTTTTTTTTTTTCATAAAGCAGCCCTGATTGCAAAACATTGCATTTTACTTCAGTGGATCTGTCCGGATCCTCTGTTACTTCAATGGAGCAATCGGATGCATGAACTCCTCACTATGGAACATATGTCTGTAGAAATGAAAGGACCAAGGGCTAAGAAACACCTTTTAACATCTGGATGAGTATGTATGTTCGTTCAGTTTATTGTAATTCCTTGGAAATTTGATTAGCAGGGACTTTCTAGTTTGGAATGCCATAATGCTTGTATGTTGGGTTTCAGAGATGATATTGAACTAAGAGGGGGGTTTACAGGGAGAATGGGGTAGGTGGGGTCGGAGGATGTTGTGGGGTTGGTTAAGGGTGGTGTACAGAGAGAATGGGGTAGGTGGGGTTGGGTCTTTAGTTATGTTTAAGCCGTGATTTTACTGATGTGCAAGGTTCTCTGTTCTTTTGATATGCCAATAAAAATGACATGTGGATAAAGAGTAGTAATTGAACAGTATGGCATGCATCCAGGGATACTGAAAGAACTCAAACATGAAATTGCTGATCTGCTGTTGGTAATCTGTAACCTGTCATTAAGATCGTCCATAGTACCTGAAGATTGAAGGGAGGAGGGTAAACAGTGGAGTGCTACAGGGATCTGTACTGGGACCAGTGCTATTTAACATATTATAAATGATCTGGAATTTGGAATGATAAACGAGGTGATTAAATTTGCAGATGACACAAAACTATTCAAGGTTGTTAAAAAAAAATGCGGACTGTGAAAAATTGCAGGTTAGACCTTAGGAAATTGGAAGACTGGGTATCCAAATGGCAGATTAATTTTAATGTGGACAAATGCAAAGTGATGCACATTGGGAAGAACAATCCAAATCATGGTTACCTCATGCTGGGGTCCACCTTGGGAGTTAGCACCTAAGAAAAAAAATCTAGGTGGTGGTGTAGATAATACATTGAAATGTTTTGTTCAGTGTGCAGCGGCAGCCAAAAAAGCAAACAGGATGCTAGGAATTATTAGAGGAATACTATAATGCCTCTGTATTGCTCCATGGTGCGACTTAAGGAGAAGTATTGCGTTCAGTTCCAGTTGCTGTATTTCAAAAAACACATAGTGGAATTAGACAAGGTTCAAAGAAGAACCAAAATGATAAAGGGGATGGAACTCGTCTCATGAGGGAAGGCTAAAGAGGTTAGGGCTCTTCAGCTTGGAAAAGAGATGGCTGAGAGGAAATACAATTGAGGTCTACAAAATCCTGAGTGGTGTAGAACGAGTAGAAGTGAATTTTTTTTTGTTTTTGTTTTTTACTGTTTCAAAAAGTACAAAGGTGGGAGGACACTCGAAGTTACATGGAAATACTTTTAAAACAAATAGGAGGAAATATTTGTTCACTCAACGAATAGTTAAGCTCTGGAACTGTTTGCCAGAAGATGTAGTAACAGCAGTTAATCCACTAAATAGATAATAATGGGGTGTGGGAACAACAAATTGCTAGAATAAATCACTGAGTGTCCCCAAGTAGTATAACTAAACAAGCAGCTATAAGAACTGTGTGATTCATAGAAGGAAAAACGGCCTCAAAGAGCTCATGGATATAAATTATCTATAGAGCTAAACCGGATCAAGTAGATCCTCTCCATCATCGGCACGTAAAAAAACCCTTCAAAGATGGAGTCTAAACCACGGAACTTTTTACTCCAGCCTCCAAGACCCTGATGCAGCAAAAACGAAACACTGGCCACTGTCGGCTTGGGGCTTGATCAATTGAACTGCCGCAGCAGCAGACAGTGCACTTGTTGCACACAGATACATGCAGCGGACACAGGCACAGGACTAGCCTGTAGGCACAAGTCATACAGATAAGTGCTTTTTGTGTACTGTAGCACATTCAATGTACTATTTAGCCTGCAGCTCAGAACATAGTCACAGATTGAGTCAATGTAATTTGCACCAGCAATTGATGATGTAACCACATGTAAAAAGTTCCGTGGTTTAGACTCCATCATTGAAGGTTTTTTTTACGTGCCGATGATGAAGAGAGGTTTAGCTCTATAGATAATTTATATCCATGAGCTCTTTGAGGCCGTTTTTTCCTTCTATGAATCACACAGTTCTTATAGCTGCTTGTTTAGTAACAGCAGTTAAGCATATCTGGCTATAAGAAAGATTTGAACAAGTTCCTGGAGGAAAAGTCCATAGTCTGCTATTTAGGGGAAGCCACTGCCTGCCCTGGGATTGATAACATGGAATGTTGCTACTACAGTATTTGGGTTTCTGCCAGGTATTTGTGACCTGGACTGGCTACTGTTGGATACTGGGCTAGATGGACTATTGGTTTGACCTAGTATGGCTATTCTTATATAAAGCACAGGGCCCGAATGGTTTGTGGGCCAAATTCTGTAAGATTTGTTTTTTTGTCCCTCAATTGTCCCCACTTTGAAATCTCTGTTCATACAGTTTGTGATAGATGGTGACTTGCCAGATTCATTATAACGTGTTCAAATTGTGGTACTCTTGAAGCTGGGGAAAGAGCCAACCAATCCTTTTTCCTACAGGCCCATTTCTCTCCTCATTTTGAAAGCCAAATTGTTTGCCAAGATTTTGGCTAATTGTCTGGCACAAGCACTACCTTCTTTAGTGGCTGATCCTCAGGTGGGTTTTGTGCAGGGCTGCACGATTTATTTATTTATTAGGATTTATTTACCGCCTTTTTGAAGGAATTCACTCAAGGTGGTGTACAGTAAGAATAAATCAAACACGAGCAATAGGCAATTACAGCAGTAAAATATTCAAAAACAATGCAAAGTATGGCATGGTATACTACTTACAATGTCAACATAATACGTAATAGAACATTTGTTATGGAAATTAAGATTATTCTTTGTGTAGTTTGAATTAGAATATTAGAGAAAACTTATTGTAAGTAATAGAATTAGTTAGGCCTGTTTTATAGAAATGCATTACTGGTAATTTATTAAGCTTGCTAGTCAGAAAGCCTGGTCAACTACTTTTCATTGCATTGGTATGTTTTAATTAACTAGAAACAAAGGAAATCTACATATCTTATCTGGGAAACATGACTTCAAAGGCAAAGAGTTTCATTGTTTTTCTCCTCAGTAAAGCTTAACTGGAAATTGTGCACCTGGCAGTTATCAGATAGCAACCTTTTTGGTGTATTTAAGTTAGCATTTGAGTCAGAGTAGACAGACTGCATCAGGGTTTTGCACCTTGATGGCCTTTCTCTCTGTGCACAGATAATAAACAGAATTTACTCAGAGTCCTGAGAGTGTGCTTTTCTTTGGTAAGATTTAAATTTCCCTAACATATTGGTCCTTCAAAGCCGGACCCACTACCCTACCCCTGGTAACAGGGTCAAGATTGAACTGCACACAGACAACGACTGTCCTTAAACAGAAAGACTTCCGGGGAGCACCACTGTCAAAAGAGAGGCCAATCTTTCTGTGACCAGGGGAGGTTTCGGGTTCAAACCAAATTTAGACCAAAGAGAGCTGTCAGGAATCTGGGTAAGTTTTTTTTTTTTGGGGGGGGGGGTTCTCTCTCTTTTGTGTCCGTTTTTTCTCTTTTTGTTTTGTTTTGTGTCAAATGAATTGGGGATTCATTTAAAGACCACAGCCTGTCTGGGATGGCTACTAGAAAATAGTGTACACTTTAATGCTGTAATAGGAGTCCAGACCAGGTTTTGGAAGCCCGTGTGTCCTTCATAGGAGTCTGGATTGAGCTCATGGAGCTTGAAAGTCTAGGACTTTTCCTTACAGCAGTGAGAGTTCTGGGAACTCACAGGGGTAATTCTAAAGAAAATTAAGCTAGCATTTTGTGTTTGTCCGGATAAATGGGTAATTTGTGTTTGTAGATCAGGATTTGTATAAATGTTTGTCTTGTATTTAGATGGTCGTAATAAATAAATATTGCCGATTGCATATTCACTCTTTGTGGTGAGGTAAATAAAGAAATAAAAAAAAAAAAACATCAGATGAAACCCACAGTCATATGAGACTTTTTACCTTACCTCCCCCGCCCCCGTGACTATGGGTGGGGTCTTGTTCTTTGCAGCTAGGAAAATTTTTAATTCTTTCTTTCCTTCTTTCTTTTGTTTGTTCAGACTAATTATTTTACAACTACCAGAGTAACATCACATTTTTGTTGCAAATGTTAGAATTCAAAGTAAATCAGTGTTACAGGTTCTTTTTATCTGTTATATGTTGTAACTCAATTAGTTAGCCTCTGAAACAAAGAGCACAGGATTCATGGTAGGATATTTTCCTTGGACAGTCAGATAATGGAAATAATGCACTACATAAATTGTTCCATCCCATTGTGATGGTATTGATAGGTCATTTTTGCTCACTGTAACATGCTGGGTTAAGAGAAAGTTTCACCAATCCAAAAAATGAAGTGACCATATGGTATTAATGTGGGAACAACCTTTGTCCCTGAGCAGTTGGAGATGGAGCTGGTCTATGGGGGTGGTGCAAATGATATTGGCATGGGTAAAGATACGCGAGTATAATTGCAAGCCTACTAAAACTAGAGCAAAGCCAGACCCAACCCAAAAAGCTCCCAAACTGAATAGAACAGATGCCAAATGACCATAGGAAACTTGATCAATTGTAAATACCTAGCACCCAAAATTAAGGATGAGCTGGAGCAAACAATAATGGTGAGTTATTTACTCATAATAGTCACTTCCTTGTCATCAAGCAGATGAATCCATTACAAGTGGGTTGTGTCCATCCACCAGCAAGGGGAGATAGAGAGCACTGAAAAACCATAGTGCCTCATGGCCAACTAGCTCTATCTGCCTCTTCAGTATTCTCTATCTCCCCAGCAGGGTGGACGCAGCTTATTCAAGATCCTTCAGAAATCTGCCTGGGTGGCTCCTGTGCTTTTGCCAGTTGTAGCAGGGGTGTTGTGGCTGATGGTGCCCACTTTAAAGGCAAATAGGTTCGCCCTGTCCCTGTCTTTGCCCACGCTATGGATGCAGGCACATAGGTTCGCCCTTTCACTGCCTTTCCCACGCTACTGACCCTCCGGAGTGGAAAAAATTTGCCTCTTGCGTTGTTGCCTCTAACTTTCCTCACAGCATTAAAAAAAAAAAAAAAAAGTCGCTTCGCGCTGTAGTGCTGCGATCCCAGGAAAGAGGCTTTTCTTCTGTTTGTGCAGCGGATCGGAGCTCTGTGGACTCGATCCAGAGAGGTAAGAGCATTTTGTAGCTCCTCCAGGGAGGGCCCGTGTTTGGGACGATTTTGGCGTGAATCCGCCATTTTGAATTTCCCGCCGTTTTTGACGATGGCTGCGGAGGTTGTTAAGCGCTGTTCCTGTTGTGGCAAGCACAGATCAGCAGCAGTGCTCTGTAAATCGTGCTCTTCTGATGTCAGAGCCGGCCCGAGCATGGCGAGCGAGGTTTCTTCCTGCTCCGTGGAGCTGGCAGCGGGCGCCATTTTGGGACAGCATGGCGCGACCCCCGCTGAGGCGGAGGTACTTGAGCCTGGAGGGGAGCCTTGTATGGAGGCTAATATGAGAGCCATTACCCCCGGACTGGAACCGGGAGGCCAGGGTGAGCCATTCTCCCCTGAATTTGTTTTACTGCTATATAAAGCATTTGTTAAAAAGAACTTTACCGCAGGGATCTCAAACGGCCCGGCTGCCTGTGGTCCCCTCCAGTGGAGCCCAGCCTGGAATTGCCGTCAGGTGCGTTTTCCCCTGACAGATGGCCGCAGGATAAGCGCAGAAGGGTGGATTCCCCTTCAGAGTGTGGCACACCCCCCCCCCCCCCCGTGGTCGGGATGTGAGGAGTCTGAAGGGTCTGGCAGGCCCTCGTGGTCTGGAGAGCCAGAGGAAGGTGCAGGATTGCCACTGGATCCGGATGATGCTTCCGCGGTGAGGATTTTCCACCGCGATGAGCTTCCGGTGCTTATTTCTAATGCATTGCAGGCCCTGCTACTACTATTGAAGATCCTGCGAGTGCTGAGGTCTCCTCTGCTAATCCGAGGATGACAAGTACTAAGAAGCCTGCTCGAGCCTTTCCTTTGCATGACTTCATCCAACAGCTTATTTCGGCTGAATGGGCTGACCCCGAGGAACCTTTGAAAGTTGCCAGGGCAATGGGGCAATTATATCCTTTTAGTGAGGAGCATTTGGCTTGGATGCCCTAGTCACAGCTGTGACAAAGAGAACTACCCTCCCAGTGGAAGGAGAAGTTGCCCTGAAGGACATGCAGGACCGATGCCTTGAAGCAGCTATAAAGCGGTCCTTTGAGATTTCAGGCCTATCCTTACGGGCGTCTGCATGCAGCTGTTACGCTGCCCGAGCCTGCCTTGCCTGGTTATAACAGGCAGTGGAACAGCCCGGAGATGGAGCGGAGCCCCTTTCGGAGGTGGCACCGTGGATGGAGTCGGCCTTGTCCTTTTTGGCTGACACCCTTTATGATCTGGTCAGAGCTTCGGCTAAGCAGATGGCTGTGGCGGTAGCGGCTCGCCGCATGTTGTGGCTATGGCATTGGGCGGCGGACATGGCCTCTAAGCAAAGGTTGGTGAAGTTGCCCTTTCAATGCCTTCTCCTGTTTGGTGAGGAGTTGGAGAATATTGTTAAAGGCCTGGGGGATGCTAAACCCCAGCGCTTACCCATGGATAGGCTGCGGCCTTCCTCCAAGGGTCAGGCGGTTCCCTCCTCTTACAGACCTCGCTTCTGTGAAGCTAGAAGATACCGCCCAGGGCGTTCTGCTGGGTTTCCTTCATGTGCCCGTTTTCAGCAGAGGAACTCCTTTCGCTCGGACAAACGTTCCGCAGCAGCAGGCTCAAGACCTGGAGTTCAAGGGTGACCCTCTCAATGATGGTGCGCCAGCCCCCTCCTCGGTTTCGGTGATAGGAGGACGACTTTCCCTCTTTCGCGAGGAGTGGGCCAAGATTTCCTCAGATCAGTGGGTCTTGGACCTGATCAGAGATGGCTGCACAATAGAATTCACTGCCCCGATAAGAGACGTGTTTGTGGAGTCCCGATGTGGTTCTGCCGCTAAACGGGCAGCGGTAGAGGAGACCTTGCAAGGCTTGATTCACATAGGGGCGGTGTCCCCTGTACGTCCCGCCGAACGCAGCTCTGGCCGTTACTCCGTTTACTTTGTGGTGCCACGAAAAGGAGGGTCTTTTCGGCCAATCCTAGACTTAAAAGAAGTCAACAAGTCTCTGAAAGTGCAGCATTTCCACATGGAAACCCTGCGCTCCATCATATCGGCGGTATAGCCAGGAGAGTTTCTCACGTCTCTGGACCTGAAAGAAGCTTACTTGCACATACCAATTTGGCCCCCGCACCAGAGGTGTTTGCGGTGATGGGAAAACATTTCCAGTTTTGGGCCTTGCCTTTTGGCCTCGCCACAGCTCCCCGAACCTTTTCAAAGGTAATGGTGGTAGTAGCTGCCTTTCTCAGGCGTGTACCTAGACGACTGGCTCATCAGAGTGGACTCTGCAGAAGAGAGTCATCATGTAACAGCCAGAGTGGTCTCAGTACTTCAATCTCTGGGCTGGGTCATCAATATAGCCAAGAGTCACCTGACCCCCCTCTCAATCTCTAGAATATTTGGGGGTCCGGTTCGACACAGCCTCGGGGTTTGTCTTTCTACCCGAGCAAAGGCGGTGCAAGCTTCAGAATCAGGTCCGTCTGCTCCTGAGGATGCCTCGCCCGCGAGCTTGGGACATAGTCCAGCTGTTGGGGTCGATGACGGCCACATTGGAAGTGGTACCATGGGTGAGAGCGCACCTGAGACCTCTGCAGTGTTCCCTGCTTCAACGACGGTCTCCAATATCTCAGGATTAACTATGCAGACTCACATGGCTCAGTATGGAGTGGTGGCTCTCAGACAGCATGCTGCGGCGAGGAATGCCGCTAGAGCTCCACGATTGGTGCCTGGTGGTGACAGATGCCAGCCTGAAGGGCTGAGGTGCACATTGCCGGGGAAGGCATGCCCAGGGTCTCTGGACACCCGAGGAGTTGGAGTGGTCCATCAATCGCTTGGAGTTGAAAGCGATTTTCCAGGCGCTTCTGGCCTTTCAATTGACCCTGGAAGGATTGGCTGTCAGAGTTCTGTCGGACAACACGACAGCAGTGGCCTACATATATCGACAAGGAGGCACTCAGTACATTGCACTAGCCGCGCAGGCTTACCACTGGGCCGAGCTTCATCTGCAGTTTCTGTCAGCAGTTCATATTGCAGGTCAGAGCAACGTGCAAGCCGATTATCTGAGCAGGAATCAAATCGACCCAGCGGAGTGGGAACTTGCAGACGAAGTATTCCTGCAGATATGTGCCAAATGGGGGATGCCGTAGCGGATCTGATGGCCTCAAGCACAAATGCCAAAGTCCCGTGCTTTTACAGCAGACGGAGAGATACTCGCTCGGTGGGGTTGGATGCCTTGGCTCAACCCTGGTCTCAGGGCCTCCTGTATGTGTTCCCTCCGTGGCCCTTGATAGGGCGAGTTCTCCTTTCGGATTCGGCTACACCAAGGAGAGGTGGTTCTCAATGGCCCAGATTGGCCCAGGAGGCCGTGGTATGCGGTGGAGGCTCCCCTGCCGTTACCTCTGGTACCTAATCTGTTGTCACAGGCGACCGGTGACCATGGAGGACGCCTGCCGCTTTGGTCTTACGGCATGGCTATTAAGAGGTTGCAATTGAGAGACAAAGGCTATTCCAGTAAAGTCATTTCCACTCTCCTTCAGGCCCACAAGCGTTCCACGTCCGTGGCTTATGCCAGGATTTGGTGCCAATTTGAGGCTTGGTGTGCTTCTAAAGCGATCACTCCCATGCGGGCGTCTGTCTCACCGATACTTGACTTTTTGCAGGATGGTTTACAAAAAGGCCTTGCCTATAATTCCCTGCGTGTTGAAGTGGCAGCCATAGCATGTTTTCAAGGAAAGGTCGCTGGCCTCTCTCTGGCTGCTTGCCCGGATGTGGCACGGTTTCTCAGAGGGGTGCTTCGGCTCCGTCTTCCCGTGCGGGCTCCCTGTCCGGCCTGGAACCTAGGGTTAGTTTTAAAGGCCCTTCAGTGTTCGCCCTTCGAGCCTCTTAGGCGAGCTTCGGAGAAGGATGTGACCCTAAAGACGGTCCTTTTGGTGGCCATTGCATCGGCGAGACGGGTATCTGAGCTCCAGTCGCTGCCCTGTCGAGACCCATTTCTGCAATTCTCAGAGTCCGGAGTTATGGTACATACTGTGCCGGCCTTCATGCCAAAGGTGGTTTCAGCATTTCACCTAAACCAGCCTATTTTTCTGCCCTCCTTTTCTAAAGAGGAGTTTCCAGACTCATTTGGGCAGTTGCACCTTCTGGATGTGCGAAGGGCTCTGTTGCAATATCTGCGCATATCAAATGCCTTCAGGACCTCTGACTATCTTTTTGTTCTATTGTCAGGTCCGTGCAGAGGGTCTCCAACGTCTAAGGCCACTATAGCACGTTGGCTCAAAGAAGCTATTTTTTCAGCATATTTGCTGTCTGGCCGGCCTCCGCCTGAAGCCTTTAAGGCACATTCCAAAAGAGCGATTTCCTCTTCTTGGGCTGAAACTGGAGCACTCTTTCTTCAAGAGATATGTAGTGCAGCTACTTGGGCTTCTAAGCTCTCGTTTGCCCGACATTACAGGCTGGATGTAGCTGCCAGGAGAGACGCGCATTTTGGAGCACAAGTGCTGGCGCGTGGTGTGGCTTGTTCCCACCCTACCTAGGGATTGCTTTGATACATCCCACTCGTAATGGATTCATCTGCTTGATGACAAGGAAGGGAAAATTAGGTTCTTACCTTGGTAATTTTCTTTCCTTTAGTCATAGCAGATGAATCCATGAGCCCCCTCCCTCAGTGGTTCATTTTGTGATTGATGTTAATTCTTATGTTCAGTTTTTCCTGTAGATATGTTCCTTCATTGGGAGAAGTTGGAAAACAGTCTTCAGGATTTCTGTTCTGTTACAGGAGGTTGAGTTCATCCCTCCTTTGAATTATTGCTCCTGTTCTGGGGCGTTCATCCGCTGTGAGGAAAGTTCATGTTATTATGCTTTGCGGTGTAACACTGCTTTGGAAGCTTCAAATACTGAAGAGGCAGATGGAGCTAGCTGGCCATGAGGCACTATGGTTTTTCAGTGCTCTCTATCTCCTCCTGCTGGTTGATGGACACAACCCACTCGTAATGGATTCATGTGCTATGACTAAAGGAAAGAACATTACCAAGGTAAGAACCTAATTTTCCCATTTCGTATTAGCTGATATGCTCCAAGGTTACATGTTC
Organism: Microcaecilia unicolor; assembly: GCF_901765095.1. Lineage (NCBI taxonomy): Eukaryota > Metazoa > Chordata > Amphibia > Gymnophiona > Siphonopidae > Microcaecilia > Microcaecilia unicolor. Next base: position 97,167,532 of record NC_044031.1, read on the forward strand.
ACTATTCCTAAGCTCATACAGTTAAATATACCTATGTAAAATGGTCTAATATCCTTGCTATTTGTTTCTCTTGTCTTGAACTCTGCTTAATGTTAGTGTTAGGATTAGACTAGTCTATATCACATAGAATAAAAAGGGAGGAACCATTATGGAAATTAAGGTTATTCTTTGTGTAGTTTGAATTAGAATATTAGAGAAAACTTATTGTAAGTAATAGAATTAGTTAGGCCCGTTTTATAGAAATGCATTGCTGAATGAAAAGAGGTCCTTTACAGGCCATACTGGTAATTTATTAAGCTTGCTAGTCAGAAAGCCTGGTCAACTACTTTTCATTGCATTGGTATGTTTTAATTAACTAGAAACAAAGGAAATCTACATATCTTATCTAGGAAACATGACTTCAGAGGCAAAGAGAGTTTCATTGTTTTTCTCTTCAGTAAGGCTTAACTAGAAATTGTGCACCTGGCAATTATCAGATAGCAACCTTTTTGGTGTATTTAAGTTAGCATTTGAGTCAGAGTAGACAGACTGCATCAGGTTTTTGCACCTTGATGGCCTGTCTCTCTGTGCACAGATAATAAACAGAATTTACTCAGAGTCCTGAGAGTGTGCTTTTCTTTTATGTTCAATCTTGTTTATTAAAGAAAAATTTGACAATGCATATGCATAATAACCATAACACATTTCTATTAACAGCCCACCAAACCAACTCCCTCCCCCCTTCCCCTTCCACCCTACCTCCCCCCTCCCAACCCTTTAAACCAACATGGGTACCATTAGAAATTCAACAATCTGCTCCTAGCCATAGGGGTCAATGTATTAAGGAACGGGCTCCAAGTGTTGTGAAACCTTAAACCAGTGCTGGACTTGAAATCCACGACTCCTGTTCTTTCTGTCCGCAAGAGTGTTATCATGCGTGTCCGCCACTGAGAGGAAGTAGGATAGTGTTGGGACAGCCACTCTGACAATATCACTTGTTTAGCAACTATAATGGACTTATGCACAAAAGCTGTAAATCCTGCTGGTATGGGATGTATAATTATTGGGTGTCCCAGTAGTAATCCTGTATCATATTTCCACTTCGCCTTCCAAATTCCTGAAACATATTGTGTCAAGTCTTTCCAATATCGAACTTTGCCTTTACACGCCCAGAGCATATGCCCCAGGCTCCCCACATCTAGGGCACTCCCCCCAAGGAGAGAGTCCCATGTGAAAGGCTCTCCTGGGGGAGATGTACAGACGAAGTGCCACTTTATATTGTATCTCCCAATGTGAAACCATGTCAGTTCATTTGCGCAATGAAAGAATATGCGTTTTAAGCTGGGATATCGTGAGATCCATGGGTATATCTTGCTGCCACGCATTCAACAATTTGACATAGTCCAATTCTTCAACAGTGTCTCTAATTCTTCAACAGTGTCTCTAATATGTCTATGATGGAATTTAAGTGGGACCCTTTGTTGCGCTGCCAATGAGAAGGCTGAAGCCAGTTCCTCCTGAACATCTTCAGCCAGCTCCTCCCACGGAAGAGACTGTACATAGTGCTTCAACTGGAGATCATGAAACTTATCAGAAGGGAGCAGTGCAAACTCTGTCTGCAGCTCTTGGAAGGTTTTAATCCGCCCCTCAAGGGTAATTGCGTGCGACAGGTACACCATCCCATTCCGCTTCCACCGCTGAAATGCCGGGTAGAGGAGTCCAGGTTTGAAGGCAGGGTTCCCACATATATTGACAAGTATGGGGCAACTTTTGCCGAGAAACTGTGAAGCTTTCAAATCCATTTCCATACCGCTTTCGCTGACCCCATTATTCCTGTTCTCTGCAAAATGTATGGTATGTAAATAACTGCTAAAGTGGATGTCAGGATGTAGCTGCACTTCAATTGATGTGTTCGAGTAATCTTGGGTTCCCCTGTACCAGTCATTTATGTGGCGCATATCACTGGCAACAGTCATATATTTTATACTTAGCAGTCCCAAACCTCCATATTCTGTCGGAACACAGAGCGTGGAAAAAGGGAGGCGTGGCTTTTTCCCTTTTTGCACTACCTTTATCAGCTTCCGCTCATCGGCCTTCTTTAGAAAAAGTGGGAGAGTCTGAAATACATATAGCCACCTGGGGACTATGACCATGTTGTACAGAGCAATCCGCATCATTAAAGAGAGCGGCAAGGGGTCCCCAAGCCTGCAACTGCTTGTTTGTATCTTGCAGTAGCCGCAGCACATTCTGATCATAAAGTGTGGATAAATCCATAGGGATGTACACCCCCAGATATTTCAAAGAAGTCTGTGCCCATTGAAGGGGGAAAGGCCCAGGCCACCTTGTGCGCACCTCTGGAAGCGCCGGGAGAGCTATGGATTTATGCAGATTTAATCGAAAGCCGGAGTAACCCCCATACTGTTCAATGATCTGCAACAACTTTCCCAAAGTTTTGGAGGGCTCCCTTAATATTACTAACAGGTCATCTGCATAAGCTAAAATTCTAATATCACAGCCCGCCAGAGTAACCCCCTGGAGATCTGGAGCCGAGGAGACCCTCCGCACCAGAGGTTCCAGGGATAAAAGGAACAATAGTGGGGATAGAGGGCAGCCCTGCCTTGTACCACGGCACATCAGAAACTCTGGTTGTCTAGTACCATTTATTATCACCCCTGCCCGGGGCTGGCTGTAAAGTGCTCGTATTGCATTCATAAACCATCCCTCCAAGCCCATCATTGTCAATATTTGGAACATGAAGTCCCATCCGACCTGGTCAAAAGCCTTTTCAGCATCTAAACTCAGGATCAAGGTGGGCGCCTCAGCCTGTTGACTAGCTGCCATGGCCAGCAGAGTTTTTCTGACATTATGTACTGACTGCATAGGCGCCCGGTATAAGAGGCTTGGAGAGGCTAAGCCTCCCCTGCTGTGCTCTGAGGGGTTTAAATTGTTGATTTACCTCCATCCTCACAGCAGGAGCTGCAGTGAAAGCCCTCTAGCCTTGTGTAACCAGTTGTAGAAATTGGTTTATGGTTTGTTTACCTTACTGCTGGAAGAGCAGGGGAGGGGTTATTTTTGTTTTTATTTTATTTATTTTTGTTACATTTGTAACCCACGCTTTCCCACTCATGGCAGGCTCAATGCGGCGGGCAATGGAGGGTTAAGTGACTTGCCCAGAGTCACAAGGAGCTGCCTGTGCTGGGAATCGAACTCAGTTCATCAGTTCCCCAGGACCAAAGTCCACCACCCTAACCACTAGGCCACTCCTCCACTGGCTGGAGGTGTCCTGGGTTGTCCTGGGTTGCCAAGGAGATATTTAACGAGGATGACTTCCTGACTTGCACTGAGGACAGATTAGCAGCAGAATCGGATACTGGGCCAGAATGATCAGAAAAAGTCACCAGACAACAAAGGTAGAAAAGATCATTTTATTTTCATTATAGTGTTTGGAATATGTCCACTTTGAGAATCAGGTGCTCAACATTAAAAGTTTATATTTATTTACTTATTTATGGCATTTTATCCCACATTAAACATGAATTAGGGTGTTTTGTGGCTCTACATGAGAATTGTGATGATATGATCCCTTGTTTCATATTGTTGACGGTCTGCATTTTCTGTATGGGTGGTATATTGGTGTATTAGGTTCTGCCTAGTGTAATATTTATGGTACAGTAAGGTTCTGAGTGTGTTTTTGCACAAAGTTGTGCATAGTGTTTTGCAGTTGAGCGATTGTGCTTAGAATATGCTTTGAGCAACCACTTTATTCTTTGACACATAATACATATCTAATATCTAAATTTAATAAAAGGTATTAATTGTGACTTTTATTTTTATTTTTTCTGTGTGTTATCAGACAATTATGGATTTAAGCTCCACCCCTGGCCCCACCCCTAACCCCGCCCCCTTTAGCCTCCCCAAACAGTTGGGCCACCGACCGCCTATGACTGACTGCCGACCTCGCATGAACCCCACCTGCTCTGGACCAATCAAGGCCGGTAAGCACTTCGCAAAGCGCTCCGCCATCATCTTTGCCAATAGTTTTGTGTCAACGTTTAGTAAAGATATGGGTCTATAAGATTCCACTTTATCTAGGGGTTTCCCGGGCTTGGGTATCAATGTTATCAGCGCATTGTTAGCATATCTTGGAAAACCTCTCTCTTCAACAACCTCCCAATGGTACTCTAACAGTGCTGCCAAAGCCTCTCCTGGTAGAATTTTATAATACTCCCCAGAAAGCCCATCAGGGCCAGGGGCTGACCTTAATTTTAGTGTTTTAATCACCTGTTGTAATTCAGACATTGCTAAGCGTTTATTTAAAATCTCCAACTGCTCTTTTGTTATCTGCGGGAGGCCTATCTGATGTAAATAGTCTCGCACTGCCTGCTCCTCTGGAGGTGACCCTGCCTGGTACAAGGTTGTAAAATAATTTGTAAATGCCTGTCCTATCTTCTGATTGTCAGTAACAAGGTTTCCCTTAGAATCTGTTAAGAAAGTCACCGTCCTTGGGGTACCTGAGCTTTTATTAATCTGCCCAACATTCTACCCGCCCGGTTCCCAAACCTCTGTAGTTTGTACTTATAAAACAGAGCTGATTTCATTTCTTTTTCATGCAATAAACTGTTTAACGCTGTTTGAGTGGCTTTTAGGTTTTCTAGGATAACATTCATGGGATGATGTAAGTGTACTCTCTTAGCCTTTTGCTCCAGCCGCAGGATACCTGCTGCCCTTTTTTTGTTCTTGGTACTACAATATGCTATGATGGCACCCCGCAACACTGCCTCAGAGGCCGACCAAAACAACTCAGGCTGGAGATCAGCGTGCACTTTATTATGTTCTAGATATTGTGCCCAACTCTGTTGTACATGTGTGCGCAAATGTGGATCCAGGTACAAGTAGGCAGGATATCTCCACCCTCTCCCCTCCCCAGGGCCTGCAAACTTAAGGTCTACCCATACCAAGGTATGGTCTGCTATTTCTTCAGGACCTATAGTTGCTGTATCGACTAAGTGAAATAGGGAGCGGGCCAGCATAATATAATCAATCCTGGCAAACGTGCCATAAGCCCTTGATCTGTGCGTATCGTCCTTATCGCAAGGATGATGTATCCTCCACGGATCCACCAAATCAAGGGTCTGGTTGAATACATGAAACTCTCTAGCTCGCGTCCCTCGGTATTGGGAGGCCATTACATTAGAACAGTCTTGTCTAGGGTCAATCACTGCATTAAAATCTCCCGGTACTATCAGGTCACCACCACCACCACTTTGCAGGCACTTCCCGGCCAAGGATTTAAAGAAAGCGGGGTCATAGTTATTGGGCCCATATAGAACCAATAGCAGCAAGTCCCTCCCTGACAACCACACTCTTAATAGGATGTAATCCCCTTTAAGCCCTTTATCCAATACAGTTGCTTTGTATGGGAGTCCTTTCCGAAACAACACAGCAACTCCCCCTTTCCTACCCTGGGGTGGGGCCGCAAACACCTCACTAACCCACAATTTTTGCAGCTTGGAATGCTCTTTATCTGTGAGGTGTGTTTCTTGTAAGCACGCTATATCAGCTTTATGCCGTTTTAGTGCCGTGAGAATCTTAGATCTTTTAATCGGGGGAACTGATTGATCCCTCCTACATTCCAGGATATAATCCTAGTAGTCATCCTTCTAGGCCCTTCTATCTACAGTATGATTGCCCCTCCTCACTGCAATCCCTCCCCTCCCCCTAGATGTCACTGCCCCCCCCCCCCCCAACTCCAGAAACACTCACACCAATCAATCCTCCTTTTTGCCCAGTGAACCAAGTAGAGACCCAAACAACCCCTTCTAGGAACATGTATAACCTCCCTGCGCCCTCCAAATCCCAGGTTAAAGAAAACCCCAAATCCCAATCCCCCCCCTAGTCTCCCCCCTCTCTATCCACCCCTTAGCCATCTTCCAGACCTGAGCCTGGCGTCAGCTGGAGATCACCTGATTAGCAGAGGGCCCTCTCCCCCATACTATTTTATGTTCCTTACTACAACTAACATACTTTAATAACTGGTCCACAGCAATTGCCAGCACAGTCCTCAGTCCCCTTCAATGATTCCTTGTTTGCGCAATCCAACTTTTGCCTCCTCTGGAGATTTAAATGTACGCCATTGCCCTTGAATTAAAACTTTCAACAATGCTGGGTACTGGAGCGTAAAACGAGTTTGTTTCTGGGCCAATGTAGAACATAAAAGATGGTACTTCCGTCGCTGTTCTTGAACTCCTGCAGAGTAATCTTGGAACATCAAAACTTGTCATCCCTCGTGCGTTAAATCCCCTCTGCGGATCTTGAAACCATTTAAAATTTCCATTTTGTGTCGATAGTTAAGCAGCCGCATTACTATCACCCGTGGTCTCACCTGGGCTTCACTTTTACGACCCAAGCGGTGCGCCCGTTCAATCATTAGGGGCCCGAGGGAGTCTGACAAGGCCAGCACTTTTGTTAAACAGTCCGTGAGCCACACTACCAAGTTTCTCTCCGGTATGTTTTCTGAGATGCTCACAATCCGGACGTTGTTCCTCCGAGAACGATTTTCAAGATCTTCCAACTTGGCTTTTTGTTCCTGGAGCTGTTGTTTAACCTCTCGGAGATCCGCACTGTAGCCCTGTGAATCATCTTCCAGGGCCGAAGCCCATGTCTCAAGGTCCTCCATTCGAGTTTCCAATCCCTCCAACTTCGTATGGTAGGCATCTAGTTTTTGATCCAGGGCGTCCCACTTGGGCTGCCAGGCTCTCGCCACTGCGGTGGTTAATTGTTCAAGCTGCGAGGCAGAAAACACCTGGTCAGCCTGTTGCGGATCACCCGCCATTTTGGGGTCCGGGGTAGGCACTTTGCTTTTCTCTTTTTCTCTTTTCCCAGCACGTAGTGCCATTCCAACTGGGGTCTTATTAATGTATTTGTCCATAAAGCAGCACAAAGCCCAATTGCTGATCAATAATCGTTATTTCCGCAGTATTTGCTTGATTACGGGGTGAGGGCTCTCGAGCTGCAGCAAACCACGTCTGCTCAGCTCATTGCGTCACGTGATCTCAGAGAGTGTGCTTTTCTTTGGTAAGATTTAAATTTCCCTAACAACATTATAATTGATAGTGGAGGGTAAAGCAAAGATGTAACATATAGGTAGGTTAGAAAGTAATGTGACTGATTTAAAGAAAGTTGCACATGAGGGTTCATAGAGATGGTTAAATATTATCTCAGCTAGGGTAGGAGTGGATAAACACGTCTTGCTGCAGTATGTGCATCCCGAGTCACTCCTTGTGTGTGAGTGAGACTAACAAGTTAGTTACTTCTTCCATTAAAGGCCTGGTTAAAGAGCCAAGCTTCCACCTGCTTCCTGAAGTACAGATAGTTTTGTGTTAAGTAGAGCCTTTCAGGCAGTGCATTCCAGAGTGTGGGGGCTGCTCCGAAGAAGGCTTGCTTGCGGGTATCACATCACATGAAGAATTTAAGAATGATTCTTACCTTTTTGGAGCAGGTGGAAAGGTTTGAGACACCTTCTCTATTGGTCATTTTTAACGCAGAAAATTCATTTGACAGTGTGGCCTGGGATTTTTTATTTGCCACATTGGGGAGAAATGGTATAGAGTGGGTTTTTTTTAAAGGTGCAATATGCATCACCAAGGGCTGTCATCTGGGTGAATGGTGTTGTGTCTTAAATTTTGACATACAAAGAGGCATGTGTCAGGGGTGTGTCCCCTGTCCCCCATGTTGTTTGTTCTCTCCATAGACCCCTTAATTTGGGAGATTATGGGTAATTCAGATATAAAAAGGGTGAAGGTTGGTTCCTATGAATTCAAGCTCCTTCTTTTGCTTACGACCTTTTAGTGCACATTGTGGAACCACCAGCATTAGTGGAAAGCTTTGCTGAGTTTGGTGACTTCTGTGGCTTCAAATTAAATCTAGACAAGTATTTGGCCCTACCTACTATGGATTCCGTAAGGTGACACTGGGAGGGCCCTTTTCCTCTGCAATGAGCAACCACCTCTTTTCGATACTTAGGGATACAATTGTCTTTTAAAACTTCCCTGCTTCAAGACATGAATTTATCAATTCTTTTAGACCACAATAAGCAATGTTTAGCTAAGTGGAAGCCCCTTCCCCTATCTGTTCACAGTAGAATTCACCTTTTTAATATGATTTTATTTCCCAAGTGGTTCTACACACTCCAACTGCTACCTCTCAAAATTGTTGAAGTGGGACTTAAATTCCCTGCAGAAGCTCTTGTGTAAATGTTGTTGGAATGGAAATAAACCCAAACAGCATTTAAATATTTACAGGGTTCTTGGAAATACGGGGGTATGGGATTTCCAGATCTGCAAGAACCTATCAAGTGATATCAAACTCAAAAACATCAACACCATGGAAACGTGAATGCGGAGCACCACAAGGGTCACTGCTCTCAGACTCTTTTTTAACTTAATGATGATACCATTAGACAAATCGCTAGCCAACCAAGGACTTAACCCATACATTTATGCAGATGATGTCACGATATACATTCTGTTCAAAAAAGATATAACCGAAATCACAAACGAAATCACACAAAGCCTCCAAATAATGAACTCATGGGCGGGCGGACGCATTCCAACTAAAGCTAAACGCAGAAAAAACACAATGTCTCATCCTGTCCTCACAATATAACACAAACAAACCCAATACCATAACGGATTACACCATCCCGGTCTCAGACAGCTTAAAAATTTTGGGAGTCACAATCGACCAAAATCTCACATTTGAAGATCATGTGAAAAATACAACAAAAAAATGTTCTGCTCAATGTGGAAACTTAAAAGAATCAAACCTTTCTTCCCAAGGGAAGTATTCCGCAGCCTAGTACAATCAATGGTGTTAAGCCATTTAGACTACTGCAATGCCATTTATGCTGGATGTAAGGAACAAATCATCAAGAAGCTCACAACTGCTCAAAATACAGCAGCCAGACTCATATTTGGGAAAGTGAAATACGAAAGCGCCAAACCCCTAAGAGCGAAACTACACTGGCTCCCACTAAAAGAACGAATCGCGTTCAAAGTCTGCACCCTGGTCCACAAAATCGTTCACGGGGAAGGCCTGAACTACATGTCAGACCTTATAGACTTGCCTATTAGGAATGCAAAAAGATCAGCATGCACATTCCTCAATCTTCATTACCCTAACTGCAAAGGGCTAAAATATAAATCCACATACGCGACCAGTTTCTCATACATCTGCACGCAGCTTTGGAACGCACTACCGAAGGCAATAAAAACAACGCAAGATCTAACTATCTTCCGAAGGCTACTGAAAACAGATCTGTTCAAGAAGGCATACCATAAACATCCAGCTTAAATACTAAATAATAAGACTTTACACAACATAGACATAACTGGAATCCTATCACTTGACTGATTAACCTCTTTGCCATTAATTAATAAGCATTACCACTTCAAACTTTGTCGAATATGGTCACTCCATTTCTTACTCAGGAACTTTCATGTATTACCATAATTTATTCTTCCTTACCATGTATATGCACATGATATATATGTTATGCTAAATGTATGTTACCATGTATGCATGCAACTTAACGCATTACCACTTGTAATCTGTTATCAGGAAATGGCAACTGCCATTACGGCAAATGTAAGCCACATTGAGCCTGCAAATTGGTGGGAAAATGTGGGATACAAATGCTACAAATAAAATAAAAAAAATAATCAAACGTGTTTACTCGAGCATCTTGGGGGATTGGTATCTTGAGGAACAGGTTTATACAAATAGGAAGTATGAGCAGGCCTTTTATCACCCATGGCACATCTAATTCTCTGTTGCGTTGTCCGTTGCAATTTTAACACACTATTTGCGCCAGAATAATTTGGTGCGCTCTTTACAAGAAGCTTGGAGGGATTTAGTAACACTCCTTGGGAGAATCCTAGGATATCCAATTAGATACCTATTCAGGGCAATTTGCAGTTTTCTTCAGGTGCTAAGAATATTATCTCCTGCTGCTGAGCAACAAAGGGCTGTTTTGGGGAATGGGGGTATGATCCTTTTTTTAGGATGCATTTCTATCCAGGGGAGTAGTGGATCTATGGGATTTTTTAGTTTACCGACAGTTGCGTCATTATGTTCACTCATTAGATTCCACAGGATTGACCTTGCTGTTGGATGCTCATTTGCAGGAGTTTCTTTGGCAGGTTTTGGGACAGAGGCCTTTCAATCATAGGGAATTACAAATACTTTCTCCATTCCAGAGTCGATTAGAACTGGGTACAAAGTTGTGTCTGCATTTGGGATTACCTATGTAATCTTTGGATCTCGATAAATAAATTCACCTCATACCAGAGATTTACATTAGTGCTGAATTAAGCGAATACCAGTTTTTTGTATTTTACACTAGGAGTATTTCACTTTCTCCCATTTAAGGCGGGAGGGATAGATACGCCTATCTGTAGGAAATGTAATCAGACTGTCAAATTTTTTTCCATCTGGTGCTGCCCAAAAATAAGGCTTTATTTCCATCTGGAGCTGCCCGAAAATTAGGCTTTCTTGGAGAGCAATTTTACACTATATTGAGAGCCTTTTGGGACAACCCCTTCCCTTCTCATCGGTGGGACTGCTTCTGGATAAATATGATGCATTGTGTCTTAAGAATTGCTTTGATAATCTCCTCCGGAAGGTAGTGATGTTGGGGTGAATGAATGATCTTGGGAGTATGGATCAATGATAGTGCTCTGTCTTTTTGGACATGGAGGAATTGATGTGGGAAAGAGGAACCCGAATTATAGCTACGTCATGCAAGGTTCCATGTTAGGGGTCACAGACCAAGAAAGGGATCTAGGTGTCATCGTTGATGATACGTTGAAAACTTCTGCTCAGTCTGCTGCTGTGGCTAAGAAAGCAAATAGAATGTTAGGTATTATTAGGAAAGGAATGTAAAACAAAAATGAGGATGTTATAATGCCTTTGTATTGCTCCATGGTGTGACCGCACCTCGAATATTGTGTTCAATTCTGGTCGCCGCATCTCAAAAAAGGTGGAATTAGAAAAGGTACAGAGAAGAGCGACGAAAATGATAAGGGACTACTTCCCTATGAGGAAAGGCTAAAGCGGCTAGGGCTCTTTAGCTTTGAGAAAAGGCGGCTGAGGGGAGATATGATAGAGGTCTATAAAATGGGTGGATTTGAATGGGTAGACGTGAAGCGTCTGTTTACTCTTTCCAGAAATACTAGGACTAGGGGGCATGCTATGAAGCTACAAAGTAGTAAATTTAAAATGAATCGGAGAAAATTTTTCTTCACTCAACTTGTAATTAAACTCGAATTCGTTGCCAGAGAATATGGTAAAGGTGGTTACCTTAGCAGAGTTTAAAAAAGGTTTGGATGGCTTCCTAAAGGAAAAGTCCATAGACCATTATTAAATTGGACTTGGGGAAAATCCACAATTTCTGGGATAAGCAGTATAAAATGTTTTGTACTTGGAGAATGGTCACGTGATGGTGTGAGAGGGGAAGCTGTAAATTTCTTCTCTCTGGGGTTCCCCCCTCTCCGCTTCCCGCACAACGAGTGAAAAACGACGAGTAAGCGTCTTAAACCCACGATTACCTCAAGTACATCTGCATGGATTCCTTTGTGACGAAGGAAACCCGGGCCTCCGCGCAGAAACTATCAAAAAAAGTCGCCGAGAAACAGCGAGGGTCGGAAGGATCCAAGATGGCGCCCGGCCTGGGCCTGGAGTCCCCGCCACAGTTCCACCCGCTGCAACTCCAGCAAATCACGGAGGCAGTGAGAGCGGCTTTACAACCAGAGCTAACAAAGCTCTTGGACCAGATTGCGGGTGTGGAGTCACTGCTGGGGGAAACCACGAGGCGAATAGGAGAACTCGAAGCCCGTGTGTCAGACCTGGAGGATTTGAATGAGGGCAGAGATTCCCTATTGAAAGACCTACAGAAAACCTTGCAAGCCCAAGCGAAACACCTAGATGACCTGGAAAACAGGTCTCGCAGATCTAACCTCCGACTGATTGTGATCCCAGAGTCCGTATCAGACCGCGCCCTGCCTATGCAGCTAGAGAGCTGGCTAAAATCTGAGTTTGCTTTCTCGGACAGCAGTGGGCCACTATGCCTAGAGAGAGCACATCGCTTGGGCAGGAGAGTTGAAGGTGGTAATAGACCGAGAGTAGTCATAATCAAGGTGCACAACTTCCTGCACAAGGAAGAAATTCTGAGAGGTGCCCGCTCCAAATGGGACTCGCTGACGTTTGATGGAGCAGCTGTAAAAATCTTCCAAGATTATTCTGCAGCACTGCAGGAGCGCAGGAAAGCGTTTGGACCCCTATGCCGTCATCTGGCGACAAAGAACCAAAGATTTATGCTACTATATCCCGCTCAGCTCAAGGTACTAGAGGAGGGCGGCTGGAAGATGTACCATTCACCTGAGGAGGCACAGGCCTTGCTGCAGAGCGGGGCCTCATTTACCTCTGGACAAAATGGCTGAAAAAAAGAACTACTAAGCCTGAAGCGGGAGGTGATAGAATTGGACTGTAACTGTATGAAAGTATCTGTCCTGCTGATGTGGGAGATATCCAGTCTGGTACCTAAGTTAAATGTTATGTTATGATGTTGTTAGTTTTGTATGATTTGAAGATTGCAGGAAGAAGTGAGAAATTGATGTTTGAGAGTGGGAATAGATGTGTGGATGGAAAAGGAAGATCGGGGGGGGGGGGGGGGGGGGGGGGGGGGACCCCTACCATTAAAAGACCGGTGCACTCCTAGTGGATGTTACGAAAGGAGAGGACATGGGCAGTCAGGGGGGGAGAATTAATCGGGAAGGGGTTGAGTATGGGGTGGGGGAAGGGATGGGATTGGGGAAAGAAGGGGAGGGGGTTAGAGAACAGAAGAGGAATGAATGCAAGGGAATAGCCCATGGGAGGTCGGGAAACTGAGGTGGGGCTGGGCGCCTGAGTTCCCTGGACTTGATATGGTAACTTTAGACATGACAATATTTAGGGAGGAGGGGTGCTCGGACTAGATTCATAACATGGAATGTAGGGGGCATAACATCCCCCATTAAAAGAGCAAAAGTCTTGCAAGCCTTACAAAGACACCGTGCTGATGTGGCATGTATACAGGAGACGAGATTATCTAGAGAGGAGACAAAAGTTGAAGCGAACGTGGGTAGGAGAGGTATTTGGGGCAGAGGCTAAGGGTCGGAAAAGTGGGGTAGCAATATTAATTCGGAAGGGGCTGGTAGCGAAGGCACAGTTGGTAGGAAAGGACCTGGAGGGAAGATACGTGGTGGTGTGCCTTTGGCTCCAACATGTTGAGTACCTCGTAGTAGCCCTATACGGGCCAAATACGTACGAAAAACCTTTCTATGATCGTTTAACCCAACTGTGCCTCCCTCATGGGTCGCTCCCGTTGCTCTTATTGGGGGATTTCAATTTAGTGGCAGACCCGGTACTGGATTGCTCCTCCCTCAGAAGGGTGACCAGGGGAGGCCCTGAGTCTAAGGCTCTATCCCAATTTATACAGTCACTAGGGGTGGTGGACTCCTGGCGTATCCTGCATCCAGAGGAGCGAGAATACACTCATCTATCTAGAGCCCACGGGACTTTTTCCCGCCTGGATTATATCCTGGTGGATAGACGGGTATTCCCCTATGTGAGTGCGGTAGAGGTTGGCCCGGAGGAAATTTCAGACCACTCCATGGTATGGATGGATTTGGAAGACCGAGATTTGGGTATGGGTGGCGGTTTCCCATATATCTAGCTTCGGATCTAGCATTTAAACAACAACTGTTGGAGAGTTGGGAGGACTACTCAAGATTTAATGGAATACATAGAGATAATCCCTTGCTGTTTTGGCAGGCTGCGAAAGCAGTATTAAGGGGAACAGTGATAGCATTTACTGTGAAGCGGGAGCGCAGGATTACAAGGGCAATTTTCAACTTAGAGCATAGACTTGGGAAAGCTAGGCGCCGGTTTGCTGCGGTCCCGACAAGCCACAACCGAGAGCAGATGAAAATAGTCCAAATAGCATTGAACTCCCTTCTTCATGAAAGAGCTACTAGAGCGTTAGCAATTAGGAAGTTTCGACTTCAGAGATATGGGAATAAATCTGGGGCATTGTTAGCAAGGGTGGTTAAACCTAGGGGTGGCACTAGAGCAATAGTGGCAGTGAAAGACCGGAAAGGACGTATTCAGAACGGAAGGGAGGGAATAAAACAGGTGTTTCATCAATTTTATAGTGAGCTGTATGGGAAACAGTCTCCTCCAACCCCGACAGCTGTAACAGAATATTTGAAGAAAGCTGGGTTGCCGTCACTTGAGGCATCGGAGGTGCAGGACCTGAATAGGCCTATCACGGGCAAGGAGCTACAGGATATCATTAGCTCACTACCCACGAATTCAGCTCCAGGCCCGGATGGCCTCCCTAGCGAATTTTATAAAATCCTAAACCCACACATAGTGGGTCCTCTGCACTCGTATCTGGAAGAGGTAATATCACAGGGCCAGTTCCCAGCCCACGCTAACGAGGCACTCATAACACTCCTGCTTAAACCAGGGAAACCCGAAAATCAAGCTGGTTCTTACAGACCCATTTCTTTAATTAACGTAGATGTGAAGATCTTGGCAAAATTACTGGCAAACAGATTACAGGAATATCTACCAAAGCTTATTGGCCAGGAACAGACAGGGTTCGTGCGCAATAGACACTCAGGCGTTAATGTAAGGCGACTGTTAATGGCCCTGGCCCATGTTCAATATTCGGGTTGTGAGGCGATGCTGGTCAGCCTGGACGCTGAAAAAGCATTTGATAAGGTGGACTGGGATTACATGTTTGCGGTATTGAGGCGGGTGGGGGGTTGGGCCTATGGGGCTATTCAATCGTTATATTCAAATCCTAAAGCAGCTGTATTGGTTAATGGGACTAAAACTCAGCAATTCCCTATAGAGAGAGGTATGAGGCAAGGATGCCCTCTGTCCCCACTTCTCTTTGTGCTCACTATAGAGCCATTGATTCGAAGCACCAAGCAGGGAGGGGGAGTGGCAGGGGTGACAGTGGGGGGGAGACAGTAAAGACATTAGCCTTCGCGGATGACTTATTGATAATATCTACATCCCCGAGATCGGCTCTGCCTGCTCTACTCGAGGAAATAGAATGCTTTAGTGACCTCTCGGGGTTTCGTATTAATCAGGAAAAATCAAGAATAATGAGGCTGCAAACTCAGCTTGGTGAGCCCAATCCTGAGGATTTCTCACTACAGAAAGCAGGAAGAAAATAGAATATTTAGGCGTGTTAATCCCTAGCTCATTAAGTTGCTTATATGAGGTAAATACTCAAAAGTTGCTGAAGGACACAGCAAGGAAACTTGAGAGCTGGCAGGGTCTCCCTATGTCTCTAACAGGGCGCATAGCATTGTATAACATTTCTACCTGTGCTCTTCAGGGCACAGACCGTATAAGTCTGCCCAGCACTATCCCTGCCTCCCAACCACCGGCTCTGGCACAGACCATATAAGTCTGCCCAGCACTATCCTCACCTCCCAACCATCAGCCCTGCCTCCTAACCACCGGCTCTGGCACAGACCGTACAAGTCTGTCCAGCACTATCCCTGCCTCCCAACCACCAGTCCCGCTGCCCACCACCGGCTCTGGCACAGACCGTACAAGTCTGTCCAGCACTATCCCTGCCTCCCAACCACCAGCCCCGCCTCCCGATCTCGACTAAGCTTCTGAGGATCCATTCCTTCGGCACAGGATTCCTTTATGCTTATCCCACGCATGTTTGAATTCTGTTACCGTTTTCATTTCCACCACCTCCCGCGGGAGGGCATTCCAAGCCTCCACTACTGGTCTTCTTTCCACCTCCTTCCAAGGATTCTGACTAACTAACTCCCCAACTCTTCCCGCTGTTCCAGTGCCTCTCGGTCAGGTGATACCAATTATCCTCTTGTACCATCCCGTGCATGGGCAAGAAGAGTTCTTGTTTTTTCTTTGTGACCTTGGAAATGGCAACTTCTGGTGCTATGCATGCCTCCCTTCTCATCATCTCAGAGATAGAAGGGGAATAATTGGAGCACAGAGTGTCCTTGGCTTCAGCAAGCTTGTCAGTGATTTTCCACAAACTGAAGCTGACTCTGATACAGAGATGTGCAGGTCAGAGATGTGCAGCAGCCATCTTCTAGTAACAAGATGTCATAGGCTTGTATAGGCCAAGACCAGCAAGGGAGACACAGGGACATACCCCTACAGCCCATCACTTCAGAACTGGCGAATGCGGATGGTACAGTTGTTGCGAGCAGAGAGACTGATGGTAAGAGAAGGAGGCCCGCGAGAATTGGAAAAATTTTGTGTGAGGTGGGGACCATTTTTGGACACTATGCCCCCAAGAACCAAGAGTTCCCTTTTGAATATGTGACTGGTCTAAGGAACCCAGGACGATTCCCATTGAATCGAGGAAGAGGGAGGGAAGGGGGGGGGGGGGGGTATGTGACTATATACCGGCTCAGGGAACCTGGAGGGTTAAAAGAGTTTAGGCCGTATAGCCAGTAGTTTTCTATTAAGTGAAACGAATTGTTGGGGGGGAGAGGGGGATAAAATGATAGATTCAACTCTTATCTGTTCTTTTATCTATTGTGGAATATGTTTGGCTAATTGGAATTGAATGTTAATTCACAAATTGTTTAACAAATCTTTTGAATCATCAATAAAAATTATTGAAACAAAATGTTTTGTACTTTTTGGGGATCTTGCCAGGTATTTGTGACTTGGATTGGCCACTGTCTGAAACAGGATGCTGAGCTTGATGGACCTTTGGTCTGTCCCAGTATGGCAATACTTATGGATGTTTATGAGCCGGGTTTGTGCAGCATAAACATCCATTTTAGAAAAATAATATTGACGGGTGCAAAGCCAGCACATAACCAGTTATTATCCAAACACTATCAGAGTGACTGGTTTCCCTTGCCAGGTTGTTTTTTTTTTTTTTTTTTTTTTTTTGGGGGGGGGGGGGGGCGGGGACACACAACTACTACTGGGGGATTAAGGAGGCAACCCCTTCCATCCTCCCAGTGGAGTGCTTCTCAATAGTAGCTGTGTACCAAATCCTAAACATGCTTAGTAGCAGGCATAACAACCAACGTTGATATTTTAGGGAATAAATGTTTAGTTCCCTTCTAAAAGGAGGAATAAATGTCTAAGAGCTTCCCACGTTCTTGTCACACCCAAAACGGGCACAGACCATACCCCCTTGGCATTTGCCTGCACTATGTGCATATCCTAGCTCTGTAAAATGGGGACTTAAACATTTATGCAGGATAAATGTTTGTGTCAGTTTATGCAAGTAGGGCTTTAAAATGAGGACCTTGATTTCTTTGTGTGTTGTTCAATATCTGCCTTTTAATCCTTTAGCGACTTATGTTACAATTCTGCTTAGTTTAGGCTGTGATTCCTTGGGAATGTATTTTGTACTTTTTCTCCGCAGATTCTTGTTCATATCAATATTATTTTCTTGAGTAACAAAACACAAAAATAATAGTGGGCCAGATAGTGCAAAACCAAACAGGCTGGCACTTTACCTCCCCCCCGCTACCCCCACCCAACGCAACTCCACAAGACTCTTAGTACAGGCAAAACTCAGCAAATCATGCTTGTTTCTTTTAAGGCAATCACAATGAAGAAGATAAGCTTGTATATATAACAAATTGACCTAGTGACCTAGTGTTTTTAGCAGACCTCAGTGTGGGGATTGAACGGCTGTTAGACTTTGGTGCCGTGTGAAATCTCCCAGTGTCGTGACTGGCCCTTAATTATTTTTTGGTAATTTTACATTGAAATCATTATTCATGTTTATCATATTGGAAGGATCTTCCTTCTTTTAAATCTTCAACATCCAAATTAACAATTGTTATTGCTTTATGATAATCAACTTAGCTTTTATAGTAGTGTCAGCTATGGAGAGTCTCTTCAATCCAACAAGAATCTTGTTTCGCAGACTAGCGGCTGTATCAAGGACACCCCCCTCCCCAAGTACAAAAAAGAGTTTTGATTAGAATCCACATGATAATTTGGAACAAATAAAGCTCAAAGAATTTTTTCTAATATACTAAATTTAATGCCTAGCCATATGTGACGATAAAATCTTCACTACTGTCAAGAAGGCAGCTGTGCGTTTGTTCATAGACTTTAAAGAACAGCTGATACTAAACCCACCAATCAGAAGCCTGACATTAAATTAAGATGGACCATTCTAATTCAGCATTCATCCCTTTCGGGCTGACTGTCCGTAATATATAAATCCAGAATTGCTCTTGATACCATATGGATACCCTCCAGCTGCATCTTCTTCCTCATGGAGGTTTTTGAGTTGGTCTAGATAGTTTCCATCACCTTCTGGCTCTGGCCAGCAGCCCCAGGCACATCGTTCTTGGCCTTGCCAACTCTGTCCTCAGAAGACCCTGCTGGCATCCCATTTGAAACAAGGGATGAGCTTTTGACTGGCTCCAAGAGAGCATAGCTGCCCTCAAAGTAACTATCTTGGATGGCCTTCCGGTAGAGAGGAGTCTGAATTTTCATCATCACAGGTGGCCCTTTGTAACCTCCGACCTGTGGGTTCTTCAAATAGTCCATCTCGGTTACGCCCTGCATTGATGTCAAAGACCACCAAATTGCTTTCGGCACAAGCGGGTACTTATAGAGAATCTCTGCCCTTCTACAGGCCAAGGTAGTTGAACCTGTGCCACCAGGGGAAGAAGGGAAAGGATTCTATTTCAGGTACTTCCGTGTGCCCAAAAAAACAAGGGGGGGGGGGGATTTCGTCCCATCCTACACCTCAGGGCCCTGAACACCATTCCTGGTCAAAGAAATTTTGTACTAGGCTGCGCATTTGGTTTGCTATTCTCTAAACAACTTACGAAATATTACAAAATATTATAGAAAAATTGTACAGGAATCAGAGAATTAAAAGTCTTTTATTACTTATCCACCAGCACAGCATCAGACGTCAGTGATAAGTTATAACAAACTTTCAAGATCTAACATCAGTACCTCTGGTAATTATAATTAATCTGTCTAATTATATAAAGAAGAGAAAAAGAAGGAAGGAAAGCTTATTCTTTATACAAAGGTCACAGAACAGAGAGAAAGAAAGAATGAATGAAAGAAAGATTCTTAGCTGTAAAGAATTAGTTTCTATGATGGGGGAGAGCACCCCCTTCGGGAAAAAATAGGCCATTTGGACGGATCTGAAACTCTCTTTCCAAGCATGCCTAGTTTTTTCAGGGTTTCTTTGTCTGCAGCGTGGTTTTAAATGGCTGTGGTGAGCATCCACCTCTTTTCTACCCTGGACCAATCATAGGTGCTGCATATGTGCTGGAGACTTGTAATTGGCTTTTCTCCCACAAGCGAGGGCAGAGACCTTATTGACACTCGACTTGCAAGTCCAAAGCAACAAAGCAAGTCACAGCTCGGCAAATGTTGAGATTGATGGGCCACATGACCTCAACAGTGCATGTCACTCCTGTGGTTCCCAGTGGTCTCAGGCTGGGAACTTAGCGGATGTCATCCAAATTCCTCTAGAGTTGACTTATATCCTTCACTGGTGAACCATTCGGCTGAATTTGACTGTGGGACTGCCATTCCAAATTCCACCTCCTCCAAAGATACTGACAACGAATGCATCCAACATGGGATGGGATGGGATGGGCACCACACCCAGGGCACTAGGTCAGCTCAGGAAACAGATCTCCTTATCAATATCCTCAAGCTCAGGGCCATTTGGAATGCTCTAAATGCTTTTATAGGTCCAAATTATTCTCATTCAAATGGACAACCAGGTTGCAATGTTTTATGTAAACAAGCAGGGGGGAACAAAAGGTGCCTGTGTCAGTGGCAATAAGAACTGTGGCAATAAACATAAAAACAAATCAATAAAAAATTAAATGAATCATATTTACATATGTTTTGAACTTTTTATATATTTTCATCTATTTAAGAAACATCTAGAAAAAGAATCAATAAATATTAAAGGCGAGGGAGGAAGTGACGTCACGGGAGTAATGGCAGCATAAATGCTGAGCTCCTGCCTGCCCATAGCAAAAATAGAAAGATTCCCTACCATAATCAAAAATTAAAAAACATCTACCGGAGGGGGCAAAGCCTCTGACAGTGCAGGTAAAAGGAAATTGGCGCTGATCCACTGCCAGTAGCGAACTGCGGAGTTTTGCCCCGGGCGCTACGGAGAGGTGGAGGAGCGACGGAGGGTGAAATATCCATTGGCTCCGTGTTAAGCAGGCGAACAGAGCGCGGGAGAACAGACCCATCAGCACGAGTGCAAAGCCTCTGACAGTGCAGGTAAAAGGAAATCGGCGCCGATCCACTGCCAGTAGCGAACTGAGAAGTTTTGCCCCGGGCGCTACGGAGAGGTGGAGGAGCGACGGAGGGAGAAATATCCATCGGCTCCACGTTAAGCAGGCGAAAAGAGCGCGGGAGAGCAGACCCATCAGCACGAGTGGAAAACAAAAAATAAAATAGCAACAGGGGAGAAAACAGAAGCGATGGAGTCCAGCGCTACGACGCCAAGCCTCTCCCAATTCGCATATGCGGGAGCCACGAGGCAGAACAATATGGCGGCCAGTGGAGAGGAAATTGCAGCAAGCGGGGACCGAAAACGCAATCCCTCTACCGAAGATATGTTCCCGACGCCAGAACAAATGAATCAAGAGGAGGAATCCCTCCCAGAACTAAGAACTTTGCTGAATGAAATTCGCACTGATTTAAAAGCTATGCGAGCTGACTTAGCTAAGATGGGGGCAGATCTCAGAAGTGAAATCAAAGAACTTGGGCACAGAGTGGAGGAAACAGAGACTAGACTGGAGGAACAGGGGGAGAACATGGGGGCCCTGGACCGGAGAGTTCAAGATATAGACCTGGGGCAAGAAGCACTAGCTGACAAGATTGAAGATTTGGAGAATCGCAGCCGGCGGAACAACCTCAGATTTCGGGGGTTACCGGAGTCACCCACTTACCAAGAAACGGAAAAGGTGGTACAACAGATAGTATGTGCATTGGTGGCAACTTCCGAACAGCCCCTGGAGCCCGAGCAAGTGCTATTGGACAGAGCTCATAGAGCCCTTGGGGCCACAAGAAACAACCTTCCCAAAGATTTGATCGCCTGCTTCCGGGATTATAAGCTCAAGGAGAGAGTTCTCCAAGCAGCACGCCAAAAGCAAGATTTTAAATGGGACACATACAAAATCGAGATATATCAGGACCTGGCGGCGGCAACACTGAGGAGAAGAGCAGACCTGAAACCAGTCACCAGGAGATTAAGGGAGATGGGGCTTCAGTACAGATGGAGGCACCCATTTGCCCTGGTATTCTATAAAGATGGGAGACAACATCAGATAAAAACGCTAGCAGAAGCACGGGAGCTGCTGCCCGAAGATATTCCAGCAACAGCATCCACGGATGTGGAAACGAGGCGCTCTCAGACGAACATGAGAAATTATCCGAAGTGGCAGCGAGTAGGCCGCAAACGCCTGCAACGCCAGCAATCAGCTGGACGCCTCACTTGAACACAAATGCCAAGGGTAATGTCAAGGACTGACATATTCAGTGGTTGATATGGTTAGAGATAAGGCTCTGTTTGGGGGAGTATAGCATATAAGGGGAAATGGGGATTCTGGAAGATCAAACGGGGGGAGGGAGGCAAGTAGGTAAGGGGAAAGAGCAAAGGGAAATGTTAGAAATACATAAGGATTGGAGAGGGGGAATCTAAAATGGTAATTTCTAATTAGAGATGGGCAAAGGGGATCACTTCCTCTCTACAAAGCACCGTTTTTATTTTGAGATGAAACGGGTGCTCTGGATTTGGGAAAGGAAGATGGGGGGGGGGGGGTGGGAAGTTCAGAGGGGGGAACGGGGGGAAGATAAACCTTAGGGGTATATTACAAGATGGGGGGGGAGGGAAAAAAGGGGGACAGGATGTTATGATGTTACAGTATGGTGATAAATATGTTGAAGGTTTATTATTACAAGTTGTAAAATGTTTAAATGTATAACACTAAATGTAAGAGGCCTCAATACACCGCAGAAGCGTAGACAGGTGTTTAGAGAATTGACCCGACAAAAGTCGGATGTTGTGTTTCTCCAGGAGACCCATCTGAGAAGAAATCATGAACACCTGATGAAACATAAGAGATATCCCACTGTCCAATGTGCTTCCAATAGGGCGAATAAAAAAAACGCAGGGAGTCCTGATAGCTTTGTCGGGATCCCTCCCATGGCAAGTACATACTACAGTGAAAGATAAAATGGGACGATATATATTGATGACAGTGTCACTATATAATAAGCATTATACTCTAGTGTGCATGTATGCCCCTAACGTGGGGCAGAGAGAATTTTTAGATACAGTGGAAAAGGTGATACAGGAAAATATACAAGGAGAATTGTTGGTGGGAGGTGATCTTAATCTCACGATAGATCCTAAATTGGACAACTCAGGAGGGAGAGTAGAATATGCAAAAACAGATAGGAAAGCCCTCATAAGGTGGATGGCCCGATGGGACCTAGTAGACATATGGAGAGAGAGACATGGGACAGAGAGAGATTACTCCTTTTTCTCTCCCAAACATAATACCTATTCACGAATTGATTACTGGCTAGGAGGCAGAGGGATGAGAAATGATATCAAATTAGTGGAGATAGAACAATGTAGCTGGTCTGATCACTCGATGGTGCTATTGGAGGTGATGGGAGAGGGAGGGAAGACAAAGAAGAGAAGATGGCGCCTAAATGAAACACTTTTGATGGACCCACAGAGTGTCCTAGAAATAGAAAACAATATAAGAGAATACATACAGTTCAATGATACTGAAGAGGTTAAACCGACAAGTTTATGGGAGGGCCTGAAAGTAGTTATTAGGGGCCAATGTATAGCGAAGCAAGCATATATCAATAAGAAAAAAGCAGAGGCAGAAACCAATTTACGGAAACAAATAACGAAACTAGAGAACATGCATAAGAAAGACCCAACAGATAGTAAAAAAACAGAAGAAATACGCCAACTTAAAGCTCAACTTAATGAAATACAACTGGCGGATATAGCCGGACAGTTAGAACAAGTACAGCAGGAGTACTATGAATTTGGAAATAAAACAAGCAGATTACTGGCTAATAAGCTTAAAAAGCAGGCACAGCGCAATTATATACAGGGCATACACAGCCCCTCAGGGGAGCTAATAACACAAACAGAGGAAATGGCAGGGGTATTTTGGGATTTCTATAATCAGCTATATCAAGCAGAACAAGATACATCAAGGGAGGACATGGAACAATACGTGCGGGACCTGGAGATGATTAGAGTCACGGGAAGGGAGCAGGAAGCGCTGTCAAAGGCCATAACATTAGAAGAGATAGAAGAAGCAATAGCAGATTTGCCAAACAACAAATCCCCCGGGCCGGATGGCTTCCCTTCTAGATTTTATAAAAGGTTTGCAAAAATACTAGCCCCAGTACTACTGAAAGCTATTGCTGCCTTCGAGGAGGCACAGGAGCTGCCATACTCATGGAGGATGGCTGAAGTGACCATACTCCTAAAGCCAGGTAAAGACCCGCTACAGTGTGGCTCCTACCGGCCAATATCTCTCCTGAACACGGACTATAAGATTTTTACTAAAATAATGGCACGCCGCCTACAGGAGGTAATGCCACGATTAATACATGAAGACCAGACTGGCTTCATTAGGGGTCGTCAAACACATGATAATACTAGGACACTGTTACATATCATACAACAAATACAGGATGACAAAACACCAACAATAATATTCTCAGTCGATGCTGAAAAGGCATTTGATCGTGTAGATTGGGAGTTTCTATTTACAGTAATACGTCAGATAGGTATAGAGGGACGATTTATGACATGGCTGCGCCTATTATACACGAAACCGATGGCGGTATTAAAGATAAATGGGACACATACTAACATACTAGAGCTGCACAGAGGAACAAGGCAAGGATGTGCAATTTCCCCATTATTATTCGCAATATCAATCGAACCACTAGCGAGGATAATACGGACACACAAAGATATAAGGGGAGTAGTACGGGGGCAAAGGGAACATAAAATAATGCTTTTTGCCGATGACGTTCTCCTGACATTAACCCATCCATCACAATCAATACAAGAGATAATGGAGGTGATGACAAACTATGGAAGGGTCTCAGGATTTAAAATTAACATAAATAAATCAGAAATATTAAATCTCTCGGCATCACCTAGGGAAATACAAGAGATAACAGATAAGTTTCCGTTCACATGGGCAAATAAGTCAATTCGCTATCTAGGGATACAGATTACACCGGAAATAGGGGGATTATATCAAGCAAATTATCCCAAAAAAATCAAAGAACTGTTTGAGGAAGTGGACAGATGGGAAGGACTTACTATATCATGGCTGGGAAGAATCCATGCTATAAAAATGATACTCTTACCAAAGATATTATACCTGTTCATGGCCATCCCAATACCTATCCCACAAAAGTTCTTCCAACAACTAAATAGGAAAATGTTTGCCTACATCTGGAGGAAGCGACCCCCCAGGGTAAATAGGGATATGATGTTCCAGCTGCCCGTGGAAGGGGGAATGGGAGTACCAAATTTCCACCTATATTATCAGGCAGCCCAACTAAGAGTATTAGCGGAATGGACTCCTAGAAATAATAAAAAATGGCTACATTGGGAACGTTCATGGTTGAGTACCCGCTATATAGGAGATATACTTTGGAGGAAGGGGACTGAAATTATGTCTCTAACTAAAAGGGTGCCGGTGGGGATTGGCCTCTTACTGGAGACATGGTTACGGATACGACGAAAAGTGTTTCCGGAGAGGAGATATTTTTTACAAATGGCTATATGTGGGGCTCCGGGGTTTCCGTTAGGAGAATCAGATAGTGTATATAAAAATTGGGCCCGTAAGGGATTATACATGTTAGGCCAGATATGGAACAATGGAGAAATTAAAAATTTTGAAGAATTAAAAGAGGAATATGAGTTGGAAGAAAGGGATATGGCATATTATCATAGCCTGCGGAACTATATAAAAAGACGGGCAGGGGAAGAGCTGGAACTTACAGAAACAGGGTTAGAAAGGGCAATTAAGGGAGGAGGGGGCAAAGGGGGAGTGTCACGATTATATAAGGCACTATTAAAAATGTCCAGCCCTCAAGATCACTATATGAGAAGGTGGGAGGGGGCCTTACAACAAACCTTTACAAGAGAATGCTGGATGAGGGGACTTAGATATTTATTGAAGGCCTCTATCACTCAGTCAGTGGCTGAGAATGGTTATAAAATATGGTACTGGTGGTACTATACACCGGATAGACTGCAAAAAATATACCATAAGATATCACCGAACTGCTGGAGGGAATGTGGTAATAGAGGTACATTTATGCATATATGGTGGGAATGTCCCAAGATACAGGCATTTTGGACTCAAATTCGAGCAATGGTATACCAAATCACAAAGATAGAATATCCAAATCAGGCGGAATACTGTCTTTTGCACTTCCGACCGGGAAGATGTAAGATACACCAACATAAAATGGCTAGCCAGATTTTTGCAGCAGCCAAAATGACAGTGGCAAGGGCATGGAAGCAGATAGAGGTACCACATATTCAAGTAGTAAAGCATAAACTTGATTATCTGCATCAGATGGCGAAACTGACCGCATTGAGAAAAGGCCAATTACATAGGTTTCAACAAATTTGGCAACCTTATGAACAGATGAAAGAAACATGTAAATCACCACATTAAGAAAGGGGAGGGGGGGAGGAAGGGGGGAAGGATTGTTAAGAGTTTATTTGCAAATATTGTTATAGAAGAAGAGATAAATATACTACACATATGGTGAGCGTTGCAAATATGTGGAGATGTATTTAACATGTTAAAATATAATAAAGAAATTAAAAAAAAAATAAATATTAAAGGCCCTGTTTACTAAGGTGTGCTAGTGTTTTTAGTGTGTCCTAAAAATTAGCACATGCTAAATGCTGGAGACACCCATATATTCCTATGGGTGTGTAACGTTTAGGAGATCAGTCCAAACACCAGGATAAGATGCTCCAAGTACAACTTTATTTGGACCCTACACGGTCTGTGTTTCGGCTACAAGAGCCTTTTTCAGGGGTCAATCAATGAGTGCTCAGCTTTATATCGATTGACGGTGGAGCGTATAAATATCTTGGCAAAAAAAACGTGTAATATCCGACTCGAATAAAATCTGTCCTCATGTCCCACCTACTGGAACACTCCAGCCTATCTGAATACATCTTGTCATTTGTGGGACCTAGACCGTAAAAGTCTGCCTGGCATTGTGCTCAGTTCCAGCTACTGAAGTTGCCATTGATGCCCTTTCTAGCCTATCCTAAACTGTATTGCTATATACAGACAGACCTACAAAGTCTGCCTGGCAGAGGCCTTAGTTCTTCACAGCTGGAATCACTGTCCATGTGTCACTTACATCTATCCACTTGCAGCCATTTAAGTTTTAATTTTTTTTATACCATCTGTTTTCTAAATAGAGTTCCTATGTGTTCATCCCATGCCTTTTTGAATTCTGTTACTGTTTTTGTTTCTACCACCTCCCTCGGGAGGAAAATCCAGGCATCAACCACCCCCTCCATGAAAAAGAATTTCCTGACATTACTCCTAAGTCTGCCACCCTGCAACCTCAGTTAATGTCCTCTAGGTTTACCATTTCCCCTTCTCTGGAAGAGATTTGTTCCTATATTAATACCTTTCAAGTATTTAAATGTCTGTTTCATATCTTCGCTGTCCCTTCTTTCCTCTAGGCTATACACATTCAGTTTTCCAGTCTCTTCTCATACGCCTTTTGGCACAAACCCCATATCATTTTTGTCACCTTCCTCTGGATTGCTTCTAGTCTTTTTACATCCTCGGCAAGATAGGCCTCCAAAACTGAACACAATACACCAGGTGGGCCTCGCCAGCGACTTGACAGGGGCATCAACACCTCCTTTCTTCTTCTGGTTACTCCTATCTTGATGCAGCCTAGCATCCTTCTGGCTCCAGCCATCGCTTTGTCACACTGTTTTTTCACCTCTGAACTTGTCTGACACCATCACCCCAAGGTCCCTTCCCCATCTGTGCATATCAGCCTCTCACCTCCTAGGACATATTGCTCCCTTGAGTTTCTACTCCCCAAATGCATCACTTTGCACTTCTTTGCATTAAATTTTAATTGCCAAATACTAGACCATTCTTCTAACTTTTACAGGTCCCTTTTCATGTTTTCCACTCCCTCTGGGGTGTCCAGTCTATTACAAATCTTGGTAACATCCGTAAAAACAGAAACCTTACCTTGTTAAGCCTTCGGCAATGTCACTCACAAATATATTGAACAGAATATATAAACAGTAAATATGTGTATAATTGCTAACATAGAATTTGCACAGCACTTATCAACAGGCGTCTAATCTTAAATGACCCTTTGAGAAATACCTCTTCCCCCTTCCCCAGTGTACCAGACAACCTCAGGCGATGTAAAATCTTCACGGAACAGAAAATTGTTACTCCATTACTAGAGACGTTAATTTGGAAACAGAGTTAAAGGGAAACTCAACTAGCAAAAACATAGATCAAATTATTAGTGAAATCAGAGAGTAAAGTAAAAATTCCAAGTGGGCGTTATCTAACTGGGAACAAATGATTTGGCTAGACACAGTTTCTCTGATGTGCAGAGATATTTCCAAATTTTGGGACAAGTCTTAAACTCACTGTCAACATTACAGTATTTTCAGAAGTTCTACCTGTTCATGGTAAGGGAGAACAGAGCTATTATTGTACAACTAGCCTCAATACATGGCTGTAAACCTGGTGTAAGCAACAAAGCTTTAGATATATATGTTACTGCTAGGGCAATTTTAGGCAAACCCCCCCCCCCCTGAAAATTCTTCACACAATATTCAATACGTGACCATCTCTGGGAAAAGGTGACTGACGTAGGAAATCCAAAATGTTGAGAGTGGCTGATTTTTTTTCATGTCATGGGTCCATAAGCAATCTACAAAAGTTATGTGTTTGAACTTCTATAACTTTCCTTTTTGCATGAAAGGATGAGGTTTGTACTTTTTTTTTTTTTACTTCAGATTGTTTGCTCTAGCAGAATTCATTAAAAGCTAATTTTTTTGTTTCTGGTGACCTTCTACAGTTTCCTCTCCCCACCCCTTGGCCTTCAATCGCATGAGTGGTCTCTCAATATGGGCGTAGCCCGCAAGATCTTGCGAGAGTGGGCACCCTCTTGGTGGATCTTTTAGCCACTTAACTACAAGGTCCCCCAGTTCTTTTCCAGATTCAGATTGCATAACAGACTAGCATCAGATGCCTTTCTCTTATACTGGGAGAAGGGACTTGGGTATGGGTATCCTCCAATACCTCTGACAGAGAAGACTTTGCTGAAACTCAAGCAAGACCAGGGAACTGTGATCCTGATTGTGCCTTACTGTCTGCGAAAGAACTGGTTCCCTCTCTTCTTCTGGAGTTAAACTCTGAAGATCCATGGCTTGGATGTTGAGAGCATAGAATTTGAAACGTTAGATTTGCCAGAGGGTGTGTCTCGCATCTTGCTGGCTTCCTGGAAAGACTCCATTAACAAGTGTTACTCATCTAAGTGGAGAAGGTTTGCCCTCTGGTGTGAAGTCTAAGCCTTAGACCCCTCACTTGTCCTACACAAAAACTGCTTGAATATTTCCTACATCTCTCCAAGTCTGATTTGAAAACAAACTCTGTAAAGGGTTTATTTCTGTGCAGTTATTGCTTATCATCACTGTTTAGGGGTTAAGCCCATCTCTGTACAGCCTATGGTTGTTTGTTTCATGAGAGGTTTTTGGTGACAAACCCTTCCGTCAAACCTCCTACTGTGTCACGGGATCTCAAAATTGTCCTCACCCAGCTGATGAAAGCTTCTTTTGAGCCACTTGGTTCCTGTCATCTGAAGTATTAGACCTGGTGGTGGTCACTTCAACTTGTAGAATCATTGAGCTTCAGGCCCTAGTAGGTGATCCACCTTACACTAAGTTTATTCCGCAAAAGAGTAGTTCTCTGCATGCACCCTAAGTTCCTTCCTAAGATAGTGTCCGGAGTTCTGTCAAGATTTTTCCCCAAACCACATACCCATCCTGGCAAGAGTGCACTAAATACTTCAAACTGTGAGCCTTAGCCTTCTATCTGGAGTAGACTAATGCACGTAGGCAGTTCACTCAACTTTTTGTTTCTTTTGACCCAAACAGAATGGGAGTAGCCATCGGCAAATGCATAATTTCCAATTAGCCAGCAGATTGTATCTTCTTTACTTATGCCCAGGCGAGCTTGTAATAAATAAATATGTTGTTTTAATTAGATTTTAAATTATGCAAGAGGAATGTAATATATATGTTGGGGAATTGCACTAACCTGCATGGTATAATGTTTAAGGAAATATACTCAAAACATAAGAACTAGATTCTTTTTCTTAGGTAAAGATAAAATTTATTTACAATACTGTACAGGTAATCCAATGTCAGGCTTTAAAAGCAGAACCTGGGTTCGTGAGCCCTTGGGCCACTGCCGAGGAGCGGCAGGCAAAACCACACCACACCAGAGAAAAGGCAGAACTCTGGCAGGGACAGCTAGACTTCACCTGCACTTGACCACCATTTCCCAGGGGTTGAGTCCCCAGGTGCAGGTGGCCGGCAGGACTGACAGGGCAGGAACTGGAAACCAGCTAGGCTGAACAGGGTAGGACTAAGGGTCAGAGGGGAAAGGAATATACATGGGCAGCAAGGCAGGACACTGGGCTAGGACTCACAGACAGACAATACTACACTAGGCAGGAAATGGACAGGCTTAAGGGTCAAGACTGAAAACTGCAAAACAGCCACTAAGAAAGGAAACACAGGCAGGTAAGAGACAGAACTGAAAGCTGCCAGGCAGCCACTAAACAAGAAACACAGACAACCAAGAACTAGACAGAGAAATACAAACAAGAAACAAGACTGGGAAACAAGCAATACAGTACAAGATAAACTACACAAAGACTAGACTAAAATCAGGCAAGAATCTCAGACAATAAACTGGACTAAGCAGAAGTGCACAGAACATACCAGGGACCTTAGGCGATGCAAAGGCAAACCCAGAAGTTTCTAGGTGATTAATAAAGCCCATCAGCACCTGAGGCTCAGCTGCAGCAATCTCAAGGCAACTATGGGTGCTGTTCAGGCACAAACAAGAAAGACAAGTCTGGCAGCCTGGAAGATCCGGACCGGATTGGGCTGAAGCCTGGAACGGGTAGGGACAGCAAGACAGTCTATGGCAGCCACCGGTTCTGGTCACCAGAGGGCGAGGGGAGCACAAACCAAGAAGCAGGCAGACAGCATACTGAAGTATACACAGGTGCGCGCAGCACAGGGGAGCAATCAGAGCCATGCTGGAAGCAGCCAGCACACAGAGACAGAGCTAAGTCAGGCAACACACACAGGTGCAGTATAGTGGAGTAATTAGAGCCTCGCTGGAAGCAGCCAGCACACAGAGACAGAATGTTTATTTACACCTTATATGTGTGTAAATAAAGAAACTGACACCTGTTATAAAGAAGAATAATCAATGATTTTTATTTTTTCAACTGTCCTCCGTTGGACAGAGGCAGCATGAGAACATCACGCTGGAAGCAAAGTATACTTACACAATATATTTTTAGCAATAATACAGAGATATATGTTTGCTTTGCTTAAGATACATATCTTCTCCTCAGTTTAAATACACTTACATTCATACTGCACCCAATGTGCACGTCAGCAACCCTTTTCTTTGAAGCTTGTTCTCACATTTCTTATCTACAAATGTCTGCAAGCAACATTCCTTCTGCTACCCTTACACAGACTCCCTGTCTCTGTTTCACACCAGGCTGCTCAAGGTTGATTCTATGACTCCCTTATTTTCACAGGTTTGTGACTCATAGCTCTTTTGCCTTAATACTTGCACTTCACTGACCATAGGAACTTTATACTGTTCAACTGTTTCTCATTATATTTATGCAGCATGTTTATTATTATTAACAAATCCTCCCTTGAACCTTGTAAAGCAAGGTTCACCAAAATTTCATGGTTATAGTTTTCATCACTGTTAGACTGGGCATCATCCTATAAATAGGTAACACCTCAGGCCGTCATGGCAATGACAAACATTTTCTATCAAACCACAGAACTTTTGGGAGTCATCAGTAACCCAGGACAGTTTGGTTCATAGTCACTGGTTTCAGGCATTATATTTTGTATCTGAGTTACCATGGTCATTTTCAATGAATCTTGACATGCTCGTCTGCAGCAGCTAAGCAAACAAGGCAAACAACATAACAAGAGTCCTGCAACACATATGAAAACAATACATCCAGTCACAATCCCTCTTAACCATGGACCTAATCCTCCAAACCAATTTTTTATGGTATCCCACCATGACGTGTCTAATATTCCTTCATAATCACTTACTTGAATTCTTGCTAGAGAAAGAATGCGCTGCATTGCATTTTTCACAATTATTGATTTAACATGAGGTATCATTAATAAGTTCACAAACATCATCATCAATCTGCCTTTGTAGGGCGGTTAAAGCAATGTCCAATTCATGGGTAACAACATGTAATAATGATTGTAAATTGTCTAATTAACATTCCTAATTCAGCAGTGGCAGCTGGTTCTGTAAAAGGTATCCAAGATGTTGTAGTGTAGCTGCGGCAGCTTCAGAGTTCTGGTATGAAGGAGGCTGTTTTTGAAATTCCTCTTCTGCCTTCATGCATGCTGTTTCACGCGTCTGTGTCTCAATTTTCATTTTATCAGCATGGTATAAGTCTGCTGCTACCATAAAAAGATTTAAAACATGTAAGTGTTTCTGCAAGGATTTTCCCTTTTTGTTTTGTTGTATGTATTTTAAAACAGACAACAGCTGAGTTCTTACAAATGAACCACGACCTGGCCATGATAAAAATGAATCCTGTGAGGCATATCCAGCCCATTTCTCACAGACCTTTTGAATAACGGGTGCCTCAAAGGGAAAAGTATCCTTAACATGCACAAGGGGTGAGCAATTCTTTCGGCTATCTACATACAAAACAGAAGGAGTGATTGATGTTTCTCCCTGACCCTCTGCAGCGGGTTGAGGGGATGGTTCCTTCTTAGACTGAAAAGGTCTCATGATGTAATAACAAACAATGCCTAAGCTAGCAAAATACACAGCAAACAATAATATAGATAATGAAAGATACAAGAATAAAAATAAAAAAGCAATTTTTTAAAAGACTTTGCTTCAAGATATACTCACGGTTCAGCTGATTGACAATCTATAACCTACTCAATCCAGGCTGGCCATTTCTGGAGATCATAGGAAAGAAAGTCACACGATTACCAATCCAAAAACTTAATCAGAGCGATGGCAGCCGCGTCCTGCCGCGGTCGCCAATTTGTTTATTTACACCTTATATGTGTGTAAACAAAGAAACTGACACCTGTTATAAAGAATAATCAATGATTTTTATTTTTTCAACTGTCCTCCGTTGGACAGAGGCAGCATGAGAACATCACGCTGGAAGCAAAGTATACTTACACAATATATTTTTAGCAATAATACAGAGATATATGTTTGCTTTGAACTCAGAAAGGACAGACAGATGCCAGCTCAGAAGCTGACCCCCAGAAATAAGGTAAGTCTGAGAGGGGTCACGACCACAGATGTGACATCCAATAATTTTAGCTCTCAGTTTAGGGATCTTATACAAGGGAAATGTTCTATAAGATAAATGGTAGCAAGGCAGACTTATTAGCTGGGATAATTAAAAACTCAGGGATATTTAAAAACTGTGCTTGGCCAGTTGAGCTGGGGTGTTGTGGCTGGTGGTGCCCACTTTAAAGACACATAGGTTCGCCCTTTCCCTGCCTTACGCATTGTGGATGCAGGCACATAGGTTCGCTCTTTCCCTGCCTTTCCCACTTCCCCCTTGTGGATGCAGGCACATAGGTTCACCCTGTCCCTGCCTTTCTCACCCTCTACTGCCTCCGGAGTACCGCTGTAGCTGTTTGCCTCCAACTTTCCTCACAGCGTAAAAAAAAAATGCACTTCTTATGCACTGCTATTCTGAGGCTTTTATTGACATGCAGCGTGACCGGAGCTCAGTGGACTCGGTCCTTTGAGGTAAGAGCGGTACTCAGCTCCTCTGGGGAGGGCCCGCGGACGGCGTTCCGATCGGGGTGATTTTGGCACAAAGCCGCCATTTTGTATTTTATTGCGCCGTTTTTTGGCGATGTCTGCTGAGAGAGTTAAGCGCTGTTCTTGTTGTGGCAAGTGCAGATCAGCAGCAGGGCTCTGTAAAATGTGCTGTATAGATGGTAGAGCCAGTACGAGCATGGCGAGCGATGATTCTTCCCGCTCAATGGAGCTGGCAGCGGGCGCCATCTTGGAAGCGCTGCATGGCTTGACCCCCGCGGTTGCGGAGGAGTCTGTGAGCAGAGGGGCGCCTCGGGCCGAGGCTACCAGAGGAGCTCCGTTCCC
Organism: Microcaecilia unicolor; assembly: GCF_901765095.1. NCBI lineage: Eukaryota > Metazoa > Chordata > Amphibia > Gymnophiona > Siphonopidae > Microcaecilia > Microcaecilia unicolor. The sequence goes on from NC_044031.1 coordinate 97,201,116, forward strand.
TGTAGCTCCTATTTCGGAGACTGGAGGTCAGGCTGAGTTTTTCTCCCCTGAGTTTGTGCTTATTTTACATAAAGCCTTCATGCTGAAAAGAGCTCTGCCGCAGCTGTCTGACACTGTGTTGCTACCTGGTCTCCCTCCAAGTGATGATGGCCCAGGCCAGATGTCAGGCGTGGATGCCCCTGAGCGTTGGATGCACGCTAAACATGGGTAAATTCCCCATCGGAGAGTGGCGCACCACCCTCCCCCCCCCTTCCCCCCGTGGTCGGGCTGTGGGGACTCTGAGGGATCTGGCAGGCCTTTGTGGTCTGAGGAGCCAGAGGAAGGTGCTGGTTTGCCACTGGATCTGGATGATCCCACCGCGGTTCGGATTTTCCACCGCGATGAGCTGCCAGCGCTTATCTCTGATGCCTTACAGGCCCTCTCTATTGAAGGCGTGGCCTCCTCTGGTAATCCGAGGATGGCGAGTACTAAGAAGCCTGCTCGAGCCTTTCCTTTGCATGACTCCATCCAAGAGCTTATTTCTGCTCAATGGGCTGACCCTGAGGGGCCCTTGAAAGTGGCTAGGGCGATGGGGCATCTTTACCCTCTGAGTGAGGAGCACTTGGCCCATTTTGGGATGCCTAAAGTGGATGCCTTAGTCACGGCTGTGACAAAAAAGACCACCCTCCCAGTAGAGGGAAGGGTCACCCTGAAGGACATTCAGGACCGGCACCTGGAATCAGCGCTAAAACGGTCCTTTGAGATTTCGGGCCTAGCCTTAAGGGTGTCTGTTTGCAGTTCTTATGCTGCTGGAGCCTGCCTTTCTTGGTTACAACAGGCAATGGAACAGTGGATGGTGCGGAGTCCCTCGCTGAGGTTGCACCGCGCATGGAGTTGGCCTTGTCATTTTAGCTGACACCCTCTATGATCTGGTCAGAGCTTCGGCTAAACAGATGTCTGTGGCAGTGTCTGCCCGCCGCCTTCTATGGCTACAGCATTGGGCGGCTGACATGGCCTCTAAGCAAAGGTTGGTGAAGTTGCCATTTCGGGGACTTCTGTTATTTGGAGAGGAGTTGGAGAGGATTGTTAAAGACCTGGGGAATGCTAAACCCCAGTGGTTACCTGAGGATAGGCCACGGCTTTCTTCCAAGGGTCAGGTGGTTCCCTCCTCCTCTAGACCTCGCTTCCGTGAAGCTAGAAGGTATCGCCCGGGGCGCTCTGCTGGGTTTACTCAACGTGCCCGTTTTCAGCAGAGGAACTCCTTTCGCTCAGCCAAGCGATCCACAGCGGCCGGTGCTAGGCCTGGAGTTCAAGGGTGACCCTCTCAATGATGGTGCGCCGGTCCACTCCTCCTTTACAGCTGTAGGAGGACGCCTTTCCCTCTTTCTAGAGGAGTGGACCAAGATCGGATCAGTGGGTCCTAGACCTGATCAGAGAAGGTTACTGATTGGAATTCAATGCCCCGGTGAGAGACGTGTTTTTGGAGTCCCGATGCGGTACTGCCGTCAAACGGGTGGCAGTAGAGGAGACCTTACAAGTCTTGTTGCACCTTGGGGCAGTGATCCCTGTGCCTTCCGCCGAACACGGCTGCGGTCGTTACTCCATTTACTTTGTTGTGCCGCGAAAAGGCGGGTCTTTTTGGCCCATTCTCGACTTGAAGGAAGTCAAGAAGTCTCTGAGAGTGCGGCATTTTCACATGGAAACCCTGCACTCCGTGATTGCAGCGGTACAGCCAGGAGAGTTTCTCACGTCTCTGGACCTAAAAGAAGCTTACTTGCACATTCCTATTTGGCCCCCGCACCAACGGTTCCTCCGATTTGCGGTGTTAGGAAGACATTTCCAGTTTCGGGCCTTGCCTTTTGGCCTCGTCACAGCTCCCTGAACCTTTTCAAAGGTAATGGTGGTGGTAGCTGCCTTTCTCAGGCGAGAGGGTATCCGGGTTCACCCGAACCTCTACGACTAGCTCATCAGAGCGGACTCTATAAAAGAAAATCATCATGTCACAGCCAGAGTGGTCTCAGTACTGCAATCTCTGGGCTGGGTCATCAATATACCCAAAAGTCACCTGACCCCCTCTCAATCTCTAGAATATTTGGGGGTCCGGTTCGACACGGCCTCGGGGTTTGTTTATCTGCGCGACCAAAGGCGGTGCAAGCTTCAGAATCAGGTCCGTCTGCTCCTGAGGATGCCTCGCCCGCGAGCTTGGGACATTGTCCAGCTGTTGGGGTCAATGACGGCCACCTTAGAAGTGGTGCCATGGGCGAGAGCACATATGAGACCTCTGCAGATTGCCCTGCTTCAACGATGGTCTCCGATGTCCCAGGATTAACAATGCAGACTTACATGGCTCCCTGCGGCCCGACTTAGTATGGAGTGGTGGCCCTCAGACAGCATGCTGCGGCGAGGAATGCCGTTAGCGCTTCCCGATTGGTGCCTGGTGGTAATGGATGCCAGCCTGAAGGGCTGGGGAGCACATTGCCAGGGAAGCTATGCCCAGGGTCTGTGGACACCCAAGGAAACAGGGTGGTCCATCAATCGCTTAGAACTTAGAGCGATATTTCAGGCGCTTCTGGCCTTTCACAAAACCCTGGAGGGACTGGCTGTCAGAGTTCTGTCGGACAACACGACAGCAGTGGCCTACATAAATCGACAAGGTGGCACTCAGTGCAGAGCACTGGCCGCGGAGGCCGCTCAAATTTGCCACTGGGCCGAGCTACATCTGCAGCTTCTGTCAGCAGCTCACATAGCAGGTCAGAGCAACGTGCAAGCCGATTTTCTAAGCAGGCATCAAATCGACCCAACGGAGTGGGAACTGGCAGACGAAGTGTTCCTTCAGATCTGTGCCAAATGGGGAAAGCCCGTAATGGATCTTATGGCGTCAAGCACAAATGCCAAAGTCCCGTCCTTTTTCAGCAGACGGAGAGATCCGCGCTCGGCGGGGTTGGATGCCTTTCAACCCTGGCCTCTGGGCCTCCTGTATGTGTTCCCTCCTTGGCCCTTAATAGGGTGGCTCCGCCTGTGAATTCGTCTACATCAAGGAGTGGTGATCCTCATTACCCCGGATTGGCCCAGGCAGCCGTGGTATGTGGACCTCCGGTGGATGCTGGTGGAGGCTCCCCTTCCTTTGCCTCTGGTACCGAACCTGTTGAAGCAGGGCCCGGTGACCATGGAGGATCCATACCGCTTTGGTCTTGCGGCATGGCTATTGAGAGGGTGCAATTGAGAGATAAGGGCTATTATAACAAGGTCATCTCCACTCTCTTGCATGCCCGCATGCGTTCCACTTCCATTGCCAATTCTCGGATCTGGTGCCAGTTTGTGGCTTGGTGCGCTTCTAAAGTGATCACACCCATGTGGGCTTCTGCGTTGCCGATGCTTGACTTTCTGCAGGATGGTTTACAAAAAGGCTTGGCCTATAATTCCCTGCGTGTTCAAGTGGCAGCATTGGCATGCTTTCGGGGGAAGGTCGCTGGCCTCTCCCTGGCTTCACATCCGGACATTGCACGGTTTCTGAGAGGGGGGCTCCTTGCCCGGCCTGGAACCTGGGGCTAGTATTAAAGGATCTTCAGTGTTCGCCCTTCGAGCCGCTGAAGCGAGCTTCGGAGAAGGATGTGACTCTAATGACGGTCTTTTTGGTGGCCATTGCATCGTCAAGACGGGTATCTGAGCTCTGGGTGCTGTCCTGTTGAGACCCTTTTCTGCAATTCTCAGAGTCCGGAGTAACGGTACATACTGTGCCTTCCTTCATGCCTAAGGTGGTTTCAGTGTTTCACCTAAACCAGCCTATCTATTTGCCCTCCTTTACTAGGGAGGAGTTTCCAGAATCCTTTGGGCAGTTGCACCTCCTGGATGTGCGCAGGGCTCTGTTGCAGTATCTGCAGATGTCAAATGCTTTCAGGACCTCTGATCACCTTTTTTGTATTGTTGTCAGGTCCTCGCAGAGGGTCTCCAGCGTCTAAAGCCACTATAGCCCATTGGCTTAAGGAAGCCATTTTTTTCTGCATATCTGCTATCTGGCCGGCCTCCGCCTGACGCCTTTAAGGCACATTCCACAAGAGCGATTTCCTCCTCTTGGGCTGAAACGGGAGCACTCTCTCTTCAAGAGATATGTAGTGCAGCTACTTGGGCTTCTAAGCTCTCTTTTGCCCGTCATTACAGGCTGGATGTGGCTGCCATGAGGGACGTTCTTTTTGGAGCACAATGCTTGCACGTGGTGTGGCTTGTTCCCGCCCTATCTTGGGATTGCTTTGATACATCCCATTCGTAATGAATTCATCTGCTGCTGATGACAAGGAAGGGAAAATTAGGTTCTTACCTTGGTAGTTTTCTTTCCTTTAGTCACAGCAGATGAATCCATGATCCCTCCCTGATTGACTCTGTTTTGTGTTCAGTTTTTCCTGCAGACATGTTCCGTCATTGGGAGAAGTTGGAAAACAGTCTTCAGGATTTCTGTTCTTCTATAGGCGGTTGAGTTCGTCCCTCCTTTGTGTTATTGCTCCTGTTCTGGGGCGTTCGTTCGCTGTGAGGAAAGTTCATGTTATGCTACTTTGTGGTTTAACACTGCTTTGGAAGCTTCGAAATACTGAGAGGCAGATGGAACTAGCCGTCCTAAGAGGCACTGTGGTTTTCAGTGTTCTCTATCTTCCCCTGCTGGTAGGTGGACACAACCCATTCGTAATGGGTTCATCTGTGACTAAAGGAACGAAAACTAACAAGGTAAGAACCTAATTTTCCCTTTGGGGTGGGAGGGGGATAGTAACCACTGGGGGAGTATGGGGATGTGATCCCCGAGTCCCTTCAGCGGTCATCTGGTCATTTGGGGCACCTCTTGTGTGGAGTAGAGGAGTACTCTGCTGGTTAGTGCAGTAGACTTTGATCCTGGGGAAGTGGGTTCAATTCCCACTGCAGCTATTCGCTATAAAAACAGGTCTAGCTCAAAACATCTAAGTTTTAGTCTTTGACATCTTTGTTTTGTTCCATTATTGCTGTAAGATGTCCATGTCTTAGGAACGCCCAAGTCCCGCCTTCAGCACGCCCCCTTGAGATTTGGACATCCTTCTGACAGACTTCAGAGAAAGCCGTCCAAAAAGAGGTTTCGATAATACTGATTTGGACGTTTCTGTGAGATAGACGTCCAAATGCTGACTTATGCCACTTGTTGGACGTCTGTCTCTTTTGAAAATGAGCCTGACAGTCTATTAGTCAGCAGATACAATGCAACCAAAATGATTAGATTAAATCACCAGCACAGGAGGTTCAAAACACAATTCTTATATTAAAACATCTTTTAAAGAATTTCAGCATGAAAATATAAAAACACAAGACAAACCAGAGAACAAAAAAAAAAACTGCCAACACATCACCAAATCTGATGGATTTAGTGAAGGGAAATCTTGCCTCACCAATCTATTAAATTTCTTTGAAGGGGTGAACAAATATGTGGATAAAGGTGAGCCGGTTGATATTGTGTATCTGGATTTTCAAAAGGTGTTTGGCAAAGTACCTCATGAAAGACTCCAGAGGAAATTGGAGAGTCATGGGATAGGAGGTAGTGGTTAAAAGATAGAAAACAGAGAGTAGGGTTAAATGGTCAGTATTCTCAATGGAGAAGGGTAGATAGTGGGTTCCCCAGGGGTCTGTGGTGGGACCGCTGCTTTTCAACATATTTATAAATGATCTAGGGATGGGAATAACTAGTGAGGTAATCAAATTTGCTGATGACACAAAGTTATTCAAAGTTGTTAAATCGCGAGAGGATTGTGAAAAATTACAAGAGGAACTTAACGAGACTGAGAGACTGGGCATCTAAATGGCAGATGACGTTTAATGTGAGGAAGTGCAAAGTGATGCACGTGGGAAAGAGGAACCCAAATTATAGCTACGTCATGCAAGGTTCCACGTTAGGAGTCACCGACCAAGAAAGGGATCTAAGTGTTGAAACCTTCTGCTAGCGTGCTGCTGCAGCTAAGAAAGCAAATAGAATGTTAGGTATTGTTAGGAAAGGAATGGAAAACAAAAATGAGGACGTTATAATGCCTTTGTATCGGTCCATGGTGCGACCGCACCTCGAATATGGTGTTCAATTCTGGTCGCTATATGTCAAAAAAGATATAGTGGAATTAGAAAAGGTGCAGAGAAGGGCGACGAAAATGATAAAGGGGGTGGGACGAATTCCCTATGAGGAAATGCTAAAGCGGCTAGAGCTCTTCAGCTTGGAGAAAAGGCAGCTGAGGGGAGATATGATAGAGGTCTATAAAATAATGAGTGGAGTTGAATGGGTAGACGTGAAGCGTCTGTTTACGCTTTTCAAAAATACTAGGTCTAGGGGGTATGAGAGGAAGCTACAAAGTAGTAAATTTAAAACATATGGGAGAAAATATTTCTTTACTCAATGTGTAATTAAACTCTGGAATTCATTGCCAGAGAATGTGGTAAAGGCGGTTAGCTTAGCAGAGTTTAAAAAAGATTGGGATGGCTTCCTAAAGGAAAAGTCCAGAGCCCATTATTAAATTGGACTTTGGGAAAATTCATAATTTTTAGGATAAGCAGTATAAAATATTTTGTACTTTTTCGGGATCTTGCCAGGTATTTGTGACCTGGATTGGCCACTGTTGGAAACAGGATGCTGGGCTTGATAGACCTTTGGTCTGTTCCATTATGGCAATACTTATGTACTTATAAACTATATGCCACAGTGAAAGAAATTTCTAGAAGAGATGAGGAAAAAAAGTTGTTGAAATATATCAGGTCTGGAACCTTCAACAAATCCCAGTGAGAGCCAATATCTCCAAATGGAGAAGATTTGGAACAGTGGTGAATCTTCCCAGAAGTGGCTGGCTTGCCAAAATAACTCCAAGGGCACAGTGACAACTCATCCAGGAAGGGAAGAGAAATGGGACTTGATATACCACCTCTCTGTGGTTTTTGCAACAACATTCAAAGTGGTTTACATATTATATACAGGTACTTATTTGTACCTGGGGCAATGGAGGGTTAAGTGACTTGCCCAGAGTCATAAGAAGCTGCAGTGGGAATTGAAGTCCACTGCACTAACCACTAGGTTACTCCTCCACTCCAAAAGTAACAAAACATCCCAAAAAAACATCCAACCCTCTCTAGCCCTTTCTATTTGACTCCACAATATAAAAAGAGACTGGGCTAAAACGGGATTCATGAGAGAGTAGCAAGGTGGAAATTGCTGATATCCAAGAGGGAAAGAGAATGGGACTTGATATACCTCCTTTCTGTGGTTTTTGCAACTACATTGAAAGTGGTTTACATGGTCTATACAGGTACTTATTTGTACTTGGGGCAATGGAGGGTTAGGTGACATACTTTGTGTTTAGCTTTGGAGGCCATGTCTTGCTAAAGATGTAAAAAGACTGGAAGCAGTGCAAGAAAAGTTACAAAAATGGTATGGGATTTGCGTTGCAAACCGTACGAGAGACTTCCCAACCAAAATATGAATACTTTAGAGGAAAGGAGAAACAGGGGTGACATGATACAGACATTCAAATATTTGAAAAGTATTAATCCGCAAACGAACCTTTTCCGGAGACGGGAAGGTGGTAGAACTAGAGGATATGAATTGAGGTTGAAGGGGGGTAGACTCAGGAGTAAGGTCAGGAAGTATTTTTTCACGGAAAGGGTGGTAGATATGTGGAATGCCCTCCTGCGGGAGGTGGTGGAGATGAAAACGGTAATGGAATTCAAACATGTATGCGTGGGGTAAACACAAAGGAATCCTATTTAGAAGGAATGGATCTATGGCATCTTAGCGGAGATTGGGTGGCAACGCTGGTAATTGGAGAGTAAAACCAGTGCAGGCTGGACTTCTACGATCCGCGCCCTGATCATGGCTGAAAGATATGAATGGGCTGGAATGTAAATTTTAAGGGGCTTCAACGCTAGCTTCAGAACTTTTAGTAGAGGAACAGTGTTGGGCAGACTTTTACGGTCTGTGCCCTGATAAAGGCAGGGGCAAATCAAACTTGGGTATACATATAAAGTATCACATACCATGTAAAATGAGTTTATCTTGTTGGGCAGACTGGATAGACTGTTCAGGTCTTTATCTGCCGTCATTTACTATGTTACCCAGAGTCACAAAGAGCTGCAGTGGGAATTGAACCCAGTTCCCCAGGATCAAAGTTTCTGCACTAACCACTAGGCTACTCCTCCAATATCAGTGTTTCTCACATTTGCAAAAATACACCTGGCCTATTGGGATAATGTTCTAGGGACAGAAGAACCAAAAGTGGAACTCTTTGGACAACACAGCTCCCATTATGTTTGGTATAAAGAAATACGCCATTCTACAGTAAGAACATTATATCACACAGTCAGACATGGTGGTGGTAATGTGATGGTGTGGGGATGCTTTGCTGCCTGAGGACCTGGAAAATGTGCCATTATTGAAAGAACCATATTCTCCATTGTGCCAGAAAATTCTTAAGGAAAATGTCCAAGTGGGTTATGCAACAGTACAATGATCTAATATGTAAAATTAGGTCTATATCTGAATGGCTGAGGAGAAACAAAATTAAAGTTTTGGATTGGCCAAGCCAAGCCCAAGAGAGAGGGGATGGGATTTGATACACTACCTTCCTGTGTTTACAATAAAAAAAAGTTTACATATTGTATACAGATGATTATTTTGTACCTTGGGCAATGGGGGGGTTAAGTGACTTGCCCAAAGTCACAAAGAGCTGCAGTGGGGATCAAACCCAGTTCCCCTGGTTCTCAAGCCATTGCCATTCTGATTTAAAACCAACGGAGATGCTGTGCCATGACCTGAATTGAGTAGTTCATGCACGAAGCCTAGAAATGTGTTTACATTAAAGCAGCTCTACAAAGAAGAGTGGGCTAAGATTTCTCAAAAGTACTGTGAAAAAAAATAAGATTTCAAGTTATAAGAAATTTTGGTTGCTATTATTGCTGTTAAAGGTGATACAACCAGTTATTAAGTTTAGGGGGCAGTTACTTTTTCACCTGGGCAATTATGAGTGTTAGATAACTTTACTGTTTAAAGAAATGATGTAATGTAAAAATGGTGTTATATGTTTACTCAGGTTCCCTTTCTCTAATATTACATATGAACATAAGCAGCATTGCCATACTGGGTCAGACCAAAGTCCCCTCAAGCCCAGTATCCTATTTCCAACGGTGGCCAATCTAAGTTACAAGTACCTGGCAAGATCAGAAAATAGTAAAAACAGATTATATGCTGCTTATCCCAGAAATAAGCAGTGGATTCTCCCAAGGCCATCTTAACAGTGGCTTATTCACTTTTCTTATAGGAAATGGTCCAAACCTTTTTTTAAACCTTGCTAAGCAAACTGCTTGTACCACATTCTCTGGCAATGATTTCTAACGTTTAATTACATGTTGAGTGAAGAAATAGTTTTTCCAATTTGTTTTAAATTTGATGAGAACCATTCAGTATGACATACATAAAATAATATAGGAAATCAGGATGGGGGAAATCTTCTTTCACATCACTGTATTGTTCCAAAAGAGTGATTAGGATTGTTTATCAAAATCAGGCGGGTAGGAGATAGGAATCTGAAAATTAATTGAAGGAGGTGTGCAAGGCTGAAGGCAGTCAGGACTGTATTGAGCTTTAATTATGGCCTGTGCTAATTGCCCCCCAGGTGTGCTCCCTAGCTCATAGAGGAAATATTTTCCTTGGAGCAAATGTTGTACCCCCTACATATCTAGGCTGTGCACACCCCATTGCTCACATGAAGAGAGATGATGGTGTGACTGGCACTAATCTTGGAACCTAGAGAGATAATGGAGTGCTAAGGAAGAGGGAGGGGGAATTAAGGGTGACCATTTGCCCTACATTTAAACAAAACATTTGTAATGTGTTTTGGGGTTTGTTTTGTGTTATTTGTTAGTTTGTTTTGTTTTTGGAAAAAAAAAAAACAGCACCAAGGGCTGTCAAGTATGGGATAGTCAAGAGTCCTTTATTGATAAATCTGACATGGGTCTTGTTTGGGTGTAATTACACCTGCATCAGGGGTTGAATCAATTATATTTGGGCTCTTGAAAATATATCATGTTTAGACATGTTTGAGCATTTGAATTAGATGGTAGATATTTATTACTTTGATTATGTATGTTTTAAACTTGTGTAATGCTCCTTTTCTGGGTCGTCCTGGATTCGGGGTCCAGCCTCCCTAAGGCAGTCTCTGTTGGTCCCTTACTCATTTGCTGCTCAGTGCTTCCACCTTGAGAAGAAACATTAGTGAGTGGGATTACCCTTCTCTCCCCAGGAAAAATCCCAAAAAGGAGAACTGTGCACAGAGCTGGTAATAAATTAAACAGGTTTTATTGAACAATATACCCATATATATATTCAGCTATTATGCACAAACACCAATAGCCTGGGCATTTAACCTCTTAAACCAAATGCACTCTAGTATAAATAGTTTATCATTGACTCAGTCTTTCACATACTGTTCAGACCCTGTCAATCTTGCTTGCCAAAGTAGTAGCTGTAAGCTCTTCCCTGCAGTTCAGTTAAATGAGTGTGTGGGTGTGGCTGAGTGGCTTAGGTCCATCTTCTCAGATTGTATCTCTCCTGCAGAAGACTTCTTGGGCTAGTGTGCTGGTTCCTAGGCTGACTAAGCCTGTCCCTTTTGTGGCTTCCTGGAGGCTGCCCCTGGGTTCTGGGGACCAGTTGTCCTCCAAGAGCTGTCCTTCTCCGCTGGGCTTCTAGGACTGGCCACAGCTAGAGAGTCTTCCCCCTTGCTGGGCCCCTAGTGCCAGTCGCACCCTGGAAGCCTTCACCCTCACTGGGTCTCTCTTCAAGAGAAGCCTTTGAGGTTCCTCCCTGCTGGGGTTCAGAGTTACCAGCCCTTAACAGGGTTCTGCGAGAGAAGCCTCTGAGGTTCCTCCCTGCTGGGATTCAGAGTTACCAGCCCTTAATAGGACTCTGTACCTGCCATTTCCAGGGTTCCCCCCTAGAGGGCTACCTTTGCTGTTCTCAGCTCTAGGCACCGATAGTACAGCCGTAGGCCATTTTCTTCCGCCTTGAGCTGTGGCTGTTCTCAAGGGCTGTTGCTCCTTTTTCTGCTTTGAGCTGCTCTGCTCTTCTTGTCTTTAAGAGAATCTCTAAGGGTATTCTGCCTGCTTTGGTTCAGAGTTTCCAGCTCTTCATAAAACTCTATAGCCCACCAGTAGCAGGATTTTCTTACTAGAGGGCTATCTTCCTCCATTCTAGCTATAACCATCAAGGTAAAATTATGTATCATACCTGATAATTTTCTTTCCATTAATCATAGCTGATCAATCCATAGACTGGTGGGTTGTGTCCATCTACCAGCAGGTGGAGTATGTTTTCTATCTCCACCTGCTGGTAGATGGACACAACCCACCAGTCTATGGATTGATCAGCATGATGATATGGAATGGTAGTTCAGCATGAGATAAATACCTGCCATAGGTGGGTATTCCCTACCAGTAGAAGGAATTTCTTAGTAGAGGGCTATCTTCCATTCTAGCTACAGCCATCAGTATTAGTTCAGTATGAGATAAATACGGGACACAGGCTAATCCACTCTCAGTGAATTATTAAATATGACCAAAACCGAGCTTCTCATTTTCCCCCCCAAACCCACCTCCCCGCTCCCCCCGTTTTCTATTTCTGTTGATGGCTTTCTCATTCTCCCTGTCTCCTCAGCTCGAAACCTTGGGGTCATCTTTGACTCTTCTCTCTCCTTCTCTGCTCATATCCAGCAGATTGCCAAGACCTGTCATTTCTTTCTTTACAACATCCGTAAAATCCGCCCCTTTCTTTCCGAGCACTCTACCAAAACCCTCATCCACACCCTTGTCACCTCTCGTTTAGACTACTGCAATCTGCTTCTTGCTGGCCTCCCACTTAGTCACCTCTCCCCTCTCCAGTCGGTTCAAAACTCTGCTGCCCGTCTCATCTTCCGCCAGGGTCGCTTTACTCATACTACCCCTCTCCTCAAGACCCTTCACTGGCTCCCTATCCGTTTTCGCATCCTGTTCAAACTTCTTCTACTAACCTATAAATGTATTCACTCTGCTGCTCCCCAGTATCTCTCCACACTCGTCCTTCCCTACACCCCTTCCCGTGCACTCCGCTCCATGGATAAATCCTTCTTATCTGTTCCCTTCTCCACTACTGCCAACTCCAGACTTCGCGCCTTCTGTCTCGCTGCACCCTACGCCTGGAATAAACTTCCTGAGCCCCTACGTCTTGCCCCATCCTTGGCCACCTTTAAATCTAGACTGAAAGCCCACCTCTTTAACATTGCTTTTGACTCGTAACCACTTGTAACCACTCGCCTCCACCTACCCTCCTCTCTTCCTTCCCGTCCACATTAATTGATTTGATTTGCTTACTTTATTTATTTTTTGTCTATTAGATTGTAAGCTCTTTGAGCAGGGACTGTCTTTCTTCTATGTTTGTGCAGCGCTGCGTATGCCTTGTAGCACTATAGAAATGCTAAATAGTAGTAGTAGTGAATTCCCAACATGCCACCAATCTGCCTCTCCATAAGTGTGGCAATACTTATATACTTTTCCATTAAACTCATGGGGAGTAGGTTTTCAGTTCCCTCATTTTGATTTAGCTCTCTCAATACAGTTTGTAGGTATGGTCTGACCCATAATTTTATTTCCTTGAGTGACTTAATCCCCTCAACGTTTGTGTGGAATTCTATCCAGCTGTCTGTCTGTCCTCATTTGTATGCAGGTAGAGCTATGGGACCATCCACCTTACTAGAAAATGTAACAAAGTTCAGCATGTTCCTGGACAGCTGTAGTAAGGCAAGCAAACTGTTCATTCACCTTAGAAAGAATAAACCGGTTAGCATTTTAAAAGCACTTTACTAGGTGCTCTCCTCTTCTTATTAAATCCCACCCACAGCGGGGCTTTCACCTGTAATCCGCCAGGAACTGAGTATGGTGCAGAACATAAATATATAAATAAAAACAACCCCCCCACTCCCGTGTTTCCCTTCTCTGTACTTGAGCCAATTGCTGCTCATGCATCAAGAGAAAGGAGGATATTTTAGCAATGAGCTGGAGCTTACTGCTGTGGTGTGTAGAATCCTACCAGCCAGCAAACCTCTTGGCATTCTGCCCAGTCTCGTACACTGCAGCCAAGCAGCAGAGGCAATGGCCAGTAAGCCTCCTTTATGCTCAGTGCAACCCAATTTTTGCACAGCCTTGCTGTGGTGCAATTTTTTTCCTTATGGTGCACATTTTTAATACAGCAGAATTTGCATACTCAGGGCAAGATGCACTAAACTTTAACGGCCCCTTTACATCCCTTTAACGAACAAGTTTTAAACCGTGACATGCATTAAAGGCCTTTTTCCGACGACGGTAGCAGCTAACGAAAACGGAATGCATATGAGCAAATTGTGTAGAAACCCTATTGAAATGAGATCCATCAAAGTTTACTGCTTGCCCTAATGCAGGAAAGCTAAGGAGAGGTCTGTACCTTTCATTAGGGCTGCCCGGCTTCCAAACTGTAATGTAAAAAAAAAAAATCGGGAGGGAGGGGGCAAAAACGCTAGTCAGGAGCGTCCTTGCCCCCCCCCCGCCCGAGGTCGCCGCTGCTCCCCGCGCATTAAAAAGCACAAAACTTTATCAGCCCCCGGCCCCCCTCTCTCCCTCCCTTTCTCCCACAGCTCCGCCATCCTCTGCCCCTCCGCCCGAGCTCAGCACTGCTTCCCGCTTCCCCCTGCAGCATAGAAATCCAAACTTTAGCAGCCCCGGCACCCCTCCCTTCCTTTATTTCGCCCACAGCTCCGACTCCCGCCATCCTCCGCCCCCCCTGAGGTCATCGCCACTGCTCCCCCCCCACGGCCCCCCCTCCACCTTACCGGGCCCGCACAGCGCCTCTCACCTCTGGGGGGGGGGGGGCAAGGCAGGACACTCCTGACAAGCGCCTTTGCCCCCTCCCAAAACACACGTGTTTGTGGGTTTTTTTGTTGTTGTTTTGACATTTGTGGCATGCGCAGAGCAGCCAGCATAACACTTGGCTGCTCTGCGCATGCTTTAGGGGTCGATTACCGATGGGGATTACACCGGTTTGATGCATTGTACTTTACAATACCACACCGAACATGTGCGACTTGTTTTTTTGGTGCATTCTTAGTTTTTTTCAAATTCGTTAGGGACTTTTACTTTTTAGATGTTTTAACCGTTTGGTTGATGTATCTGGCCCTCATTGTTTATTGTTATCGATGTGGTAAATTTTTGAGGGAAGCTCAGGGTTATCATATGTCCAGTTTTACCCAGACATGTCACACTGTGGGATGTCTGGGTGGGTTTTTCCAGCCTGCCCATTTGTCCAGGTTTGCAGACAAATGGGCAGGCTGGAATCTCCTGCCTGGACATCCCAGTGTCCTCAAAAAGAGGACAAGTCTCCTACTTCCTACCTGTGTCACTTCAAAATGGCTGCCTCAACTTCCAGAAATCTTGTGAGGTTACCACTTGAAGTGTCAGCAGCAATTTGAAAGTGGCTCTGGCATCACAGGGCAGGAAAGTTTGGGTCCTTTCCTGCACGAAGCAGCCACTAGACCAGGGGCGTATCTGGACTCCGGCGGTAGGGGGGGCCAGAGCCAGAGGGAGGGGGCACATTTTAGCCCCCCCCCCGCCGCCGCCGCCGAGCCCCCACCGCCACCAATGACTCTCTCTACCCCCCTCCCGCAGCCAACCCTCCCCCGCTGCCGTTCTTACTTTTGCTGGCGGGGGACCCCAACCCCCCGCCAGCCGAGGTCTGCTTCCACCTGCCGCTGCCGTAAAAACTTCTTCAGCCGGCGGGGGACCCCAAACCCCCGCCAGCCGCCCCGCGGTGTTTAAAATTCATCTTCGGCCTCCGTGGCCGTGCTGCTGTGATAGGCGCTGTTGAAATCCACTTCGGAGTCTGACGTCGCAGCACGTACAACGTACAACGACGTCAGACTCCGAAGTGGATTTCAACAGCGCCTATCACAGCAGCACGACCACGGAGGCCGAAGATGAATTTCAAACACCGCGGGGCGGCTGGCGGGGGTTTGGGGTCCCCCGCCAGCAAAAGTAAGAACGGCAGCGGGGGAGGGTGGATGGCGGTAGGGGGTTCCAGGGCAAAATCTGCGGGGGCCCAGGCCCCTGAGGCCCCACGCAGATACGCCCCTGCACTAGACCACCAGGCCATGATAAGGGAGGGGGGTGGGGATGTGGAATATGGGTAGAGAGTAAGGGGAGCTGTAAAAAAAAAAAAAAGGTGGGAAGAAGCCCTATCCTTTCCCCATTGTTACTTTCCATTGTTCTATTCCCAAATGATATCTTGACTTTGATTTTGTCTTCCCATAACTCTTCACAATGTAACCCATAACCGTATTGTGACAAATTGTATTTCCATCATTCACAATGTATTGTAAGCCACACTGAGCCTGCAAATAGGTGGGAAAATGTGGGATACAAATGCAATAAATAAATAAATAAAGATTTTGAGGGAGGGAAATATATAGAAGGGGTGGCTTTCTGGGGGGGGGGGGGGGTGGCTATGGCTTGTGTTATCCTTTTTTTTTTTGGTTTTTGTTTGGACAAATATGGTAACTCTAGGGCAGCTCATGTTAGAAGGCATGTTCTCAGCGGCCATAATGTATGGACGCCTGTTACAGCAGCAGGCTCCAGAAATCGTTGCTTCAGGTTCAAAATTTTCTGTCCTTAGTGGGCTTCTAGTATAACCTACTTTGTGTGTCTGAATAGATTTCCCCTTTTGAAAGTATACTTGAAAAATGTGACCTAAATCCTAACTTTCTTCCTTTTCTTACTGTTAAGTTGTCTATTTATATGTAAATTAATACACATATCCATGTGTGCTGCTCCTTACAGCAGCATCATTCTGTACAGTAGCTGACATATCCCCAATTCTGAAAGCAGAAATTTTGTTCATGCTCGTGCTCCAGCGCGCATAGTTGTTTACATCCTCGACAGCGCCGCATGCTTGCCTTATAGTAGCTACTGCCTCCTCCTTCCTTTTGGTTCTTCCCCTTGCCTGCCTGTGCCTATTCCAATCCCAACCGCATATGTACTGAGCTCTCAGCGTCCAGGGCCATGGAAGGCTTCCTTCTGAAGCCGCACTCGTGCCGGCGCGCCTGCTGTGTCTCGGTCGTGCCCGCGCACATGCGCGATGCACTATGGGAATGGCTGTGGAGCTCGGGTTGGCTGAAAGAGCGGACAGTAGAGTTTTAATGTCCGCCATGTTGGCTATGGCGTATTGAAGAGAGAGAGAGGGAGAGACGGGAGCGACTTAAAAAAAAAACACCTCAGAAACCGGCTGCAGAAAGCTAGAGCTTCTGGCTGCACACCAGCACGATATTGTATAAGCAGGAAGTTTTAGGAAAGTGGGGACTATAACAGATTTACCCATGAGAACGCTAGCCGGGACAGTTTTCATATTTAAAGATCGGATAGGTTTATTCTGAACCTACCATGAGTAAATTGTCTTTTCGGGCGCGGGCGCTGGACGCGTCCAAACCATTACCCGTCTTCCGCTGCGAGGATTTACCTGACTTGCACGAATATGCATCTATCAATCGTGCTGTACCTCAGATGCCGACGGGGATGGAAAAAGAAGAGGAGTCGGTACGTCTAAGTTATATATTTTTCTACCGTGCAGAGCAAGGCTGACTTCACTCCCTATGTACTCTGCGCAAGCTTCCACAAAATGGCCGCCATTTTTTTTTCCTCGCTTGGGCCGGACAGCCTGGGCTGTGCGAGTTAGGGGGGCCGCGTAGCCCGATTCTAGATGATGCATTCAGAAGGGCTACTCCTAGTAGTTAAGGACTGGGTGGCTCTGGGCGGTTGTATGCAGCTGTCGTGGAAATTTCGGTCCTGAAATGCACAAAAGGGGTCACGTGATGAGGCCGCTCGCCGCCATTTTTTTTCCGGATTGGATCCGCCGCTGCAGTACTCGCCGTCGTTGGCTAGGGGGCGCCGTAAAGTGAGTGGCCGCGCTCACGGGCACAGCTCGACGGCTGGAGCGAGCGCAAGGGGGTGGCTCTGCACGCTCTGGGAATCCCGGCGCGCCCCCTCCCTTTTTTAATGCATTTGATGCTTTTTGAAGTTGCTGTATATTGTGGGAGTGTATGCGTAAACTCAGAAGGGTGCTATAAATGTTTTAATCCTTGCATGCTACTAACCATGTTTTCGGATCCTCATAAATATGTTATCCTGAAGAATACAAATATCTCATGGGTAGTTCACGGTAGTAGAGGATCTCCCCCCCCCCCCCCCAAATAACTTTAGGACGTCCAGAAATGGTATCAAGCGTTTTAGTTCGCCTATATTTCATTTTGCAGTGCTTGAAGAAATTCTAGAAAAATAAAAATAGGGATTGTGCTACTATGGAAGCTATATATTTTATTGAAGAGTGACCATAAACATTCAATAAATGTATACGTGATTAAAAGTTTGTTCCAGTCCTTTTCATTGTACGGAGTAGGTGTATGAGCGTATGTACCGGCTCATAGTCTTTTCAGGTGGACTATCCGGGCTTTATACAACTTGTTAGAAGTGTCTCCCCTTGTTCTTTTGGGGGGGGGAGGGGCTAAATCGCGGTATATATATATAGCAGTCCGGGCAGAACGCAGGTTTCCTGAGAATGAATGAATGAAATTTATTTATTTGTGGGTACGCGCTACCGTGACTATCACTCTGGCTAGCACGAATGCTTCTTACTTGGTTAAACGCTCATTTAAAGCACTGGCCAGTACTAGTTTTCTTATTCACTTTTGTTGGGGAATGTGCATTTGGGGCGTACACAGTAAAAGTAAAACAGTTGAACAATTACGGTATAATTCAGTTGATAAATATGTAAAAAGTTGTTTCAGAGACAGACGGTTAAGCATTTTATGTTTAATATTGTATACTGTTTTCACAGCATAACCTGTATTGGTAAGCAATTGGAGTTGCATTTTTATATTTTGTAAGATGTGCCTTTTTCATGAGTTCTTGTAGTATAGCAGTTCGTGTTCTTTGGACACTTTTACTTGAACTATTTTTCATAGCAAAACCTAATTTGGGGCTCTGTTTACTAAGCCACGTTGTAGGTTCAAATGTTTTAGCGTGCGCTGATGATAGACACCCATTATTCCCATGGATGTCTATCATTAGTGCATGCTGAAGAGTTTGCTTGCCAACAGCATGGCCTAGTAAACAGGGCCCTTGATTAGTTTATAAAAGCATGTGCCTTTATAAAACAAAACACCCAGAAGCAACACAAGCTGACACACTCGTTTACACTTACTTTGAAATTGGTAAGCATGTACATTGTCCCTACCTACATATCTTGGAGTGCCTACATGTGGAATATGTGTAAATATGCGTTATAGTTCTATAGAAGGCTTTTCCTGTGTGTTAATGCTTTACATGCTACATCATAAGGTGCATATTATGCCATGATGCCTACCTACTGTTTGAATATTTGTACTGCTGGAGTTGTATATTGCCTATGCCTGGCTTATTGCTGTACACTGCCTTGCGAGTTCCTTGAAAAAAAAGGAGTAAATAAATTCTCATAATTTACTAGTGTTTTGCTTTTTTTAATGTACAGTTGCTATATTTGTATACTAATAGAAATTCATTTTAGTCACAATTGCAGTCCTAACTAGCATTCTTAATTTAGGGCATTTGTATCCCACATTTTCCCACCTTTTTGCAGGCTCAATGTGGCTTACAATCAACAAGAATGGTGGAAATAAGTTAGAATTAGACAGTGTTACAGTAGGATCTTGGGTAACAAGATAATGAAAAAAAGAACATGATTGTGGTATAGCAAGCAAATATTGTAAGACATTTCTGATTATATGTGGAGGAGTTGTGTATAATCACATTAGTTGATCTTTGTAGTATGCCTTGTTAAATAGATGGGTCTTCAGTAGTTTGCGGATGTTCGTTAATTCGTAGATCGTTTTTAAATTCCTCGGCAATGCATTCCATAACATATCATAGTAACATAGTAAGTGACAGCAGAAAAAGACCTGTACGGTCAATTCAGTCTGCCCAACAAGATAAACTCATATGTGCTACTTTGTGTACTGTGTGCTCAAGTAGGTAAAGTTTGACGCGTGCATTAGTTTGTATTTCAGACCTTGGCAATTAGGGGAGTGCAGGTTGAGGAATTTCCGGGATGATTTTTTGGCATTCCTGGGTGGTAGGTCTATCACGGTGATGGCGAACCTATGGCACATGTGCCGTCGCTGGTCCGCCCACGCTCCTTCCCTCCGAACACCAGGCAGTTCGCCGCCGCCCGCCCTCCCTCCAACCCAACAAGCATCAGGCCGCCCTCATAGGCGGGACCAGAGCTTGAGAGACAGAAAGGCCGAAGGTGCGCCGATCGAAGAACATGCGCTTCACTGCCGCTGCACGCTGCCTTAATCCCGAGGAGGATGGTACGCTTTTTAAATTTCACAGGAGGAGGGGGGGTTCCTGGTGCTGGGAGGGAGGACGGCCTGATGCTTGTTGGGTTGGAGGGAGGGAGGGCGGGAGGCAGGCCTGGTGCTGGGTGGGTGGGAGGGAGGCTTGGTGTTGTGTGCTGCTGGGTGGGAGGGAGGGAGGCAGGCCTGGTGCTGGGTGCTGGGAGGGAGGGCTGTCTGGTGGTGGGTGGGAGCGAGGGTGGCCTGGTGCTGTGTGGGAGGGCGGCAGGCCTGTTGGTGGGAGGGAGGGAGGGCGGCAGGCCTGGTGCTGGGTGGGAGGGAGGCCTGATGTTGGGTGCTGGGTGGGAGGGAGGCAGGTGCTGGGAGGGAGGGAGGCCTGCTACTGGGTGCTGGCTGGGAGGGAGGCCTGATGTTGGGTGGGAGGGCAGCAGGCCTGGTGCTGGGTGGGAGGGATGCAGGCCTGATACTGGGTGCTGGGAGGGAGGGCAGGGGGAGAGGAGGGTGGCTGGACATGGGTGGCTGGAGGGCAAGAAATGAAGAAGAAAGGAGGGAAGTAAAGAAATAAATGGAAAGGAAGCCCTGGAAACGGAGTTAAGAGAACAGATAGCAGCAGAATCAGAGACTGGATCAGTATGGATAGAAAAACAAAATCACCAGACAAAGGTAGAAAAAAATCATTTTATTTTCATTTTAGTGTTTGAAATATGTCCAATTTGAGAATTTACATCTGCTGTCTTATTTTGCACTGGGTATACTGGAGCTGTAACAGCTTACAGAAATGATTTATAATGAAAAAAAATCATCTTATTTTTTCCTCCTATACTAGTATAATATTTTCAACGTCTGTTTATATGCGCCATGGCATTATATGCGGAGACCCAGGCAAAGGTATCGGCCTGCTTATCCGACATTGCTGCCTGGATGTCCAACCGCCACCTGAAACTGAACATGTTCAAGACCGAGCTTATCGTCTTTCCACCAAAACCCACTTCTCCTCTTCCTCCACTTTCTATCTCAGTTGAGGAGTGTGGTAACCGTGTTAGTCCACTCTTAAGGTTATCAATAGAAATCAAACAAAATAAAACATGGAAAAGAAAATAAGATGATACCTTTTTTATTGGACATAACTTAATACATTTCTTGATTAACTTTCGAAGGTTGCCCTTCTTCCTCAGATCGGAAATAAGCAAATGTGCTAGCTGACAGTGTATATAAGTGAAAACATTCAAGCATTACTATGACAGTCTGACAGGGTGGGAGGAGGAGGGTGGGTAGGAAGTATGCATGGGGACATCAAAGCATATCATTGATATTCTAACAGGATGGGTGTGGATAGGTGAGGGGAGGGTGATCAACAGAGACATACAGCTTTATGGTTTATAATGGGCTAGGAACCCCAGATCCTTGTTAAGTCCTTTCTGTTGGCTGTTAAAATATTCAATCATTCTGACTTCAAAGGTCTTACGTTCTTGTATGGTTTTAAAGTTACCTTTCAGGACCAGGACACTGTACCAGTGACTTCACAGTGAGAATCCTCAAAGGTAACTTTAAAACCATACAAGAACGTAAGACCTTTGAAGTCAGAATGGCCTTTCTTGTTAGCTGTTGTGTATGTTGTGGAAGATTCAAAACATGGTGCAAATGAGGATAAAATTGTCATTAAAAAATAATAATATATAGTTTACAAGTTTAGAAATGAGAACTAGGAATGAAGCTTGCTACTTGCAGCTCCTTGTGACTCTGGGCAAGTCACTTAACCCTACATTGCCCCTGGTACAAAATAAGTACCTGAATATATGTAAACCACTTTGAATGTAGTTGTAAAAACCTCAGGTGGTATATCAAGTCCCATTTCCCTTTCCCTTAATTTTGCAGTGCCTAATAGGGCATTTTATTTTTTATTTATTTATTTATTTTTTTTTATTTATCTTTTTATTAGAGTTAACAGTTTTCAGAGCATACATTAACGCATATTGACAATAGATGCCATACATTATGCAGTACAAACCCCCCCCCCCCTGAACTCCCCCCTCCCACCCCTCTCAGGAACACATCATCAAAGGATTACACATTGTTTTGCCACAAGAATCACCGAATATACTCCTCATCCTGTAAGCCCTCGCCACTCTACATAAGTGGACCAGGTTTTAAGAAATCTCACCATTCCTCCTCTTCGCATGGCAGTTAATTTATCCATCATACAGCAGTAGTCCACCTTGGTAAGTACTTGGTCCACAGTGGGTAGTGTTTGTTGTTTCCAATACTTTGCAATTAAGGTCCTGGCTGCTGTAACAATGTATCGTAAAAGTGCAGAGCAGGAGCCTTTGCTCTCTTTTGCAACTAAATTCAACAGACATAAGTCAGCATCAAACTTTATCACCAGCCCCATCCCGCTCTGCAATCTGGACTGTAAGTTCTGCCAGAACTGCTGTATCATTGGACACTCCCACCAGGTATGCCAAAATGTACCTTCTGCCCCGCACCTACGCCAGCAGACTGCCGATCCATTTTTAAAAATGCGGAAAAGTCGGCTCGGGGTCATATACCATTGATACAACATCTTATACCCATTTTCCAATAAAGGAGTAGCTACTGAAAATGCCAGTAAACGTTTAAATATTCTTTTCCAAACCAGTGGATCATATGTGGCACCCAGTGTCGTCTCCCATTTCTTAATGTATTTGCCCAGTGGTTGGGTCTTATGCAACATAGCTCTGTAAATGCGGGATATCCCCCCTTTACCTTCCCCTGATCTCATGGCTAACTCGAGCTCTGTGTCTGCAAGGGATAAGTCCTCTCTCGCTTTTCTCTGTATAAAGTCTCTAATCTGCATGTAATAGAAGTAATCTTTGTCCCCTAACCCAAATTCCTCCTGAAGTGTGTGAAATGAATGGCACTTCCCATCTTCCCATACTTGGCCCAGCAAGCGCAGCGAGGCTGCAGACCAATGTCTATATACCCCATCTGTCCGACCTGGAGTGAAGTCGGTTGCAAAGATGATAGGGGTCATCACATGATATTTACGCCCAGGGAACCAAGCCGCTCTACATCTAACCCATTCCCCCAGGATCACCCCCATCGGGCCCCGTATTCCCGAGATAAGGTCTAATAGGGCATTTTAAACAGTTGAAGGACGGTTGACCAGTGTAAACGTTGAGACAAAAATGAACTCACTAACTCCCTGGGGTCCTTTTATTAAGGTGTGCTAACAGATTTAGCACACACTAACTGATACCCATAGGAATATAGTGAGTATCTTATCATTTAGCCCAAGCTAAATCTATTAGTTCACCTTGTAGGAGTGGAACACCGGATACTACCCGAATACTACTGCCTACCAGAACAACCTCATGTTTTGTGCCTATTGATGGACTTATACTTATGTATTCTACCTCTGCTTGTGGCTTTTAGCCATACTTCATTACTGCACTGGACCTTTGTGCCTTACCCAGTTTTATTGTTTACTAATGTAAGACAGAATGCAGGGCTATTAGACATATAGCTTGTAACTGTAGTAGCAAGGCGTATACGAGATCAGCTTGCACGTAGGTGCCACATGAATAGGTGGCCTTGGAGGGTGCTAACACCCCCGCCCTGCATCTCTGAGCCGACGAGCCTTATCTCCTGTGCTAGAAAGGAGCATTGTGTGTATGTAGAATAAGCTGCTAAGTTTCGTTTCTCTTGCCAGTATCTTTTCAGTATTATGACGTGTGTACGTACTGAGAACTACAATTATGCACTGTAAGAACTACAACTGTTTACTGCGCATGCCAAATGTGACGTGTAAGGGGCCTAGTGCGCAGGCCCAGTAGGGAAGTATAAATGTAAGTGTCAGGTGATTTGCGACACACAGTGTCCTGAGACTACTCGGTACTGTTCACTTGCTAGCAATAAAGTTGCCTTGTTTGGAACCAAATTTGGCCTTTTGTCTTCTGATTTACTAGCCTGTTTCAACCTTATTAAGCGACCTCATAATTAACTGCAGGTGTTTTTTTTTTTTTTTTATGCAGTTTTGTAGCTTGAATTCTGTTCAAGAGAAACTGTCCCTATTTATGTGTAGAGTTGAGGGAAGATGATGATACAAAATAGAATTTAAGGCAGGGTTGTAAGATTTTACTTCAAGGATGTGTGTGTGCCCCTCTGAAGGGACACCACCTTGTCGGGGTGGAGGGGCTTCAGTGTTTCAATGACTCAGAGGGCTATGCTGTAGGGTTACCCATATCAGACAGGCCTCTGAGGAAAAACCAGACAGAGTGTCCCAAACTGGAGGATCCAAAATGGCGTTGAGGGAGGACGTACGTTAGTTGAGTTCCCGTTTTACGCCAGAATTCCTGAAGTAGGCGCGCTCCCCAGAGAATGGGGAAGAGAAAAAGTAAAGCCGTGGTGTTGTCCTCCTCGAAAACGGCTGGGGTTCCCACCACATCTCAGCCTATTTTGGAGAGATTCGGGGTCATAACGTCGGGGATATCGGTTCCTGCTTCGGGGAACAGCAAGGCTTTATTGCTGAATCTCAGTGGAGAGGGAGTGACTTTGAGTCCCCCTGTTTGCACGACCCCTCCAAGACCCGGAAACAGTAACGCTTCGCTATGGAGGTCGACAGTGGAAATGCCCGAAGTGGGTTAGGATTTTCACGCGACCCGAGGAGGTCCTGGCGCAGCATCGACTCCGGATAATAAACCAACTGGGGGATTGGAGAGTGAGTTCTCCTCCCTGAAGATATCTGGAGCGGTTTCTGTGGAGAAATTGGACCTGGTGAAGCCAAAAAATGTCACAATGGACGCATTATGAGAAGTGCTGCAGAGTGTGAATAACTTTCTTCTTCAAATGTTTAAAATTTTTCAGGAATAAACGTGAATTAAAGAATTTATATCAATACATATCTAACAAAGTGGAAGTCCAAGACATAAAAATAGAGACTTTGACTATGTAATTTTTTCTTTTATTGAACTGTTGAAGAAATATTTCTCTGATAATTTGCAAACATTTTCTGATAGCCACCCTCCGGTGTCTAAAGCGATTTATGTTTCCCCTAAATAATCTTCTTTATCAGAGAAAAGAGATGTGAACTTAATTGATATTTTGGAAAAGCTATATTACTAGTGACTTTCGCCTTTGATTTAGATAGGAATAATGTTTTGAAATTGTATTTCCGACACATGGTTGATAGTTTTTTGGGTTCAAAGATAAATATATTCCTGACTTATCAGGGGAATCGCAGACTAGGAGGTGTGAACTCTTGGCTTTTAAGCCAAAGATCATTGCCCTGAGTGGGACCTTCCTAGTGCGATTCCCTTGAAAGTGTTCTATTTCTTTGAATTTTAATAATTACTTATTTGTTGAACCTAAGAAATTACAAGAGTTTGTGGAGTTGAAAGAACAGATGAAGAACCCTCTGCAGCAACTTCTTTTAGTTACCACTGTACCGGCTGCAATTACCGATTAACCTTCCTCCCTCAGAAAAAGTGAATTGTAAGATTAACTATTTTGAGTTTTTATTTTCTTTGAGATTGTTTTCCTGATCTTGGATCTCCCAGTTATGGACGATTATATACTATATATTGGTGGGAGAAAATCGTTTTCTTTTTTAATATTAATTTCTGTTTTCCCTTACATTTATGTGATAAATGTGAATGTAATTAAGTAAAATGATTTAAAAAAAAAAAAAAAAAAAAAGGATGTGTGTGTGATGCCTTATGAAAGTCTTCGCTCCTTGTACATCATACACATTTCTTCTATACTGCATCCCTGCAAGTGAAGAAATGGGAAGTGATATCAAGATAGAGGGAAGCCTGCAGGGCCAATGCAGGTTGCCTATAGGAATCACCGCTGGCGATGGCTCTGAGGTAGGGGGGGGGGGACAGGGGGGTTCAGAGAGAAACTGGCAGATGTCGGGCCGCAGGCGGAGAAGAAGAGAGGAAAGGAGTGATGTGCTGCTGGCAGTGAGGTGTTTTGAGTGCCTCATAGGCCACTAGACTCAGTGGGCCTGTGCTAGCTGTAGCTACCGTACTGGAGCGGAGGCTGCTGTTTTCATTTTCCTCATTTAAGGATTATGTTCATTAAGTGTTTAAATTGGCATCATATTGGATAAATTAGTGTATCCCAGAAACATTTTAAGGATAAGTATATATACCAGTTTAGCACAGTAGGGTAGTGTAGGTTCTGCCCACTCTTTTAGGTTGTTTAACTGACTGGTGATCTGTGGATTTAAATCTTTAATGTCTGTCTACAGTTCCTTGTCATCAAGCAGATGAAGCCATTACGTATGGGTTGTGTCCATCAACCAGCAGGGGGAGATAGAGAGCACTCAACTTTGCACAGTGCCTCATGGCCAGCTAGCTCCACTGCCTCTTCAGTATTCTCTATCTCCCCAAGCAGGGTGGCTGCAGCTTCTTCGAGCTCCATCAAAAATCTGCCTGGGGGTGGCTCCTGGCTTGCCAGTTGTTAGCCGGGGTGTTAGAGGCTATAGCAGCTTCACTTTGAAGGCACATAGGTTAGCCCTTTCCCTGCCTTACCCATGCCCCCGTGGATATGGACATATTAGCTTGCTTTTCCCTGTCCTTTCCCACTCAGTGGATGCAGGCACATTGGTTCGCCAGTGAGGTAAGTGTGTTTTCTAACTCCTCCGGGGTGGGCCTGCAATCGGGGCGTTTTTGGCGCGCAACCTCCATTTTGAATTTTCCCGCAGTTTTTGGTGATGGCTGCAGAGAATGTAAAGCGCTGTTCCCGGTGTGGCAAGCGCAAATCAGCAGCGGGGCTCTGTAATCGTGCTGTACAGGTGTAAGAGCTGGCCCGAGCATGGCGAGCGATGATTCTGCCCACTCAGAGCTGGCAGCAGATGCCATTTTGAGTTCTCCGCATGGCGTGGCTTCCGTAGAGATGGAGAGCCCTGAGCCCGGGGGGGGGGGGGGGGGGGGACATCGAATTGAGGCTATTCAGGGAGCGGCTAGCCCTGGACGGGATCTGAGTGCCCAGGGTGAGTTTTTACCCCTGATTTTGTGTTGTTATTGCATAAAGCATACGTGCTGAAAAGAGCTCTCCCTCAAGGGTCATCTGAGGCCCCTTCTATTGCCCCCCCCCCCCCCGGTGGATTCTGGCCTGGGACAGCCCGCTGAGGCTGTTTTCCCTGATAATTGGCATAAAGAAAAGCGTAGAAGGGCAAATTCCCATTCAGATTGTGGTGCACCTCCTTTTTCCCCCCCATGGTCGGGCTGTGAGGTTTCGGAGAGTTCTGGCAGGCCTTCGTGGTCTGAGGAGCCAGAGTCAGGTGCAGAATTACCACAGGATCTGGATGATCCCTCCGCGGTGAGGATTTTCCACCGTGATGAGCTGCCAGCGCTTATTTCAGATGCCCTACAGGTCCTTTCTATTGAAGAGCCTGACAGTGACACGGCCTCCTCTGTGAATCCTAGGATGGCTAGTACCAAAAAGCCTGCTCGAGCCTTTCCTTTGCATGACTCCATCCAAGAGCTTATTTCTGCTCAGTGGGCTGACCCCGAGGGACCTTTGAAAGTTTCCAGGGCTATGGGGCAATTATACCCTCTGCGTGAGGAGCATTTGGCTCGCTTTGCAATGCCTAAAATAGATGCCCTAGTCACTGCGGTGACAAAGAGAACTACCCTCCCTGTGGAAGGAGGAGTTGCCCTGAAGGATATACAAGACCGCAGGCTGGAAGCAGCACTTAAAACGGTCCTTTTGAAATTGCAGGTCTTACTGTTCGGGCGTCTGCATGCAGTTGTTATGCTGCTAGAGCCTGCCTGGCGTGGTTGCAACAGGCAGTGGAACAGCCCGGAGATGGAGCGGAGCCCTTCTCGGATGTGGCTCCGCAGCTGGAGTTGGCCTTGTCCTTTTTGGCTGATGCCCTTTATGATATTGTCAGAGCTTCGGCTAAACAAATGGCAGTAGCAGTGGTGGCTCGCCGTCTTATTTGGCTACGACATTGGGCAGCGGACATGGCCTCTAAGCAAAGGTTGGTGAAGTTGCCCTTTCAAGGCCTTCTCCTCTTTGGTGAGGAGTTGGAAAAAATTGTTAAAGGCCTGGGAGATCCTAAACCCCAGCGCTTGCCCGAAGGTAGGCCGAGGCCTTCCTCCAAGGGCCAGGCGGTCCACTCCTCTTATAGACCTCGCTTCCGTGAAGCTAGAAGGTACTGCCCGGGGCGTTCTGCTGGGTTCACTTCTCGTGCCCGTTTTCAGCAGAGGAACTCCTTTTGCTCGGACAAGCGTTCCGCAGCCACCGGCTCTAGGCCTGGAGTTCAGTGGCGACCCTCTCAATGATGGTACGCCGGCCCCCTCCTCGCTTCCTGTCATCGGAGGACGTCTTTCCCTCTTTGCCGAGGAGTGGGCCAATATTTCCTCAGATCAGTGGGTTCTGGACCTGATCAGAGATGGCTACAGAATAGAATTCAACGCCCCAGTAAGAGACGTGTTTGTGGAGTCCCGATGCGGTTATGCTGCCAAACGGGCGGCGGTAGAGGAGACTTTGCAAGGTCTGATTCAGTTAGGGGCCGTGTCCCCGGTACCTCCCGCCGAACATGGCTATGGCCGATACTCCATCTACTTTGTGGTGCCGCGAAAAGGTGGGTCTTTTCGCCCTATTCTGGACTTAAAAGAATTAAGTCCCTGAGAGTGCGGCATTTCCACATGGAAACCCTGCGCTCCGTCATTGCTGCGGTACAGCCAGGAGAGTTTCTCATGTCTGTAGACCTGAAAGAAGCTTACTTGCACATACCAATTTGGCTCCCGCACCAGAGGTTTCTGAGGTTTGCGGTGTTGGGAAAACATTTCCAGTTCCGGGCCTTGCCTTTTGGCCTCACCACAGCTCCCCGAACCTTTTCGAAGGTAATGGTGGTAGTAGCTGCTTTGCTCAGGCGAGAAGGTATCAGGGTTCACCCGTACCTAGACGACTGGCTCATCAGAGCAGACTCTGTAACAGAGAGCTATCAAGCTACAGCCAGAGTGGTCTCAGTACTTCAATCTCTAGGCTGGGTCATCAATATGGCCCAAAGTCACCTGACCCCCTCGCAATCTCTTGAATATTTGGGGGCCAGGTTCAACACAGACTTGGGCTATGTATAGCTACCCGAGCTAAGGCGGTGCAAGCTTCAGAATCAGGTCCGTCTGCTCCTGAGGATGCCCCGCCCGCGAGCTTGGGACATTGTCCAGCTGCTGGGATCGATGACAGCCACATTGGAAGTGGTGCCCTGGGCGAGAGCGCACCTGAGACCTCTACAGTATTCCCTACTTCAAGGATTGGTCTCCAGTTTCTCAGGATTATCAATGCAGACTTTCTTGGCTCCCTGCGGCCCGACTCAGCATGGAGTGGTGGCTCTCAGACAGCATGCTGCGGCAAGGAATGCCGCTGGCGCTCCCCGATTGGTGTCTAGTAGTGACAGATGCCAGCCTGAAGGGCTGGGGCGCACATTGCAAGGGGAAGCATGCCCAGGGTCTATGGACACCCGAGGAGTCAGAGTGGTCCCTCAACCGCCTGGAGTTGAAAGCGGTGTTTCAGGCGCTTCTGGCCTTTCAAGTGACCCTGGAAGGATTGGCTGTCAGAGTGATGTCGGACAACACGACAGCAGTGGCCTACATAAATCGACAAGGCGGCACTCAGTGCAGAGCACTGGCCAGGGCGCGTGTTCCTGCGGATTCGGCTGCACCCAGGAGAAGTGGTCCTCATCGCCCCGGATTGGCCCAGGAGGCCTTGGTATGCGGACCTCCGACAGATGCTTGTGGAGGCTCCCCTTCCTTTACCTCTGGTACCGAACCTGTTGTCACAGGGCCCAGTAGCCATGGAGGACGCCTGCTGCTTTGGTCTTAATGGCATGGCGATTGAGAGGGCGCAAGTGAGGGACAAAGGCTATTCAAACACAGTCATTTCCACTCTCCTGCAGGCCCGCAAGCGTTCCACTTCCGTGGCTTATGCCAGGATTTGGCGCCAGTTTGAGTCTTGGTGTGCTTCAAAAGCGATCACACCCATGCTGGCTCCTGTCTTGCCGATTCTGGACTTTTTGCAGGATGATGTACAAATAGGCTTGGCCTATAATTCCCTCGGGTGCAAGTGGCAGCATTGGCCTCCCTTCGTGGTAAGGTTGAAGGCGTGTCTTTAGCTGCTCATCCAGATGTGGCACGGTTTCTTAGTGGGGTGCTTCGGCTCCGGCCTTCCCTGCGAGCACCCTGTCCAGCTTGGAACCTGGAGCTAGTTTTGAAGGCCCTGCAGGCTTCTCCTTTTGAGCCGCTTCGGCGAGCATCGGAGAAAGATTTGACACTAAAGGCCGTTTTTCTTGTGGCCATTACTTCGGCGAGACGGGTGTCAGAGCTCCAGGCGCTGTCCTGTAGAGACCCATTTCTGCAATTCTCAGAGTCAGGGGTCACGGTTCGGACCGTGCCTTCCTTCATGCCTAAGGTGGTTTCAGCGTTTCACCTAAACCAGCCTATTTTCTTGCCCTCCTTTGATAAGGAGGAGTTTCCAGAATCTTTTGGGCAGTTGCACCTGTTGGATGTGCGCAGGACTCTGCTGCAGTATCTGCGAGTTACTATCTCTTTCAGGATCTATGATCATCTGTTTGTTTTGCTCTCAGGTCCTCGAAGAGGGTCTCCAGCGTCTAAAGCCACTATTGCCCGCTGGCTCAAAGAAACTATCTTTTCAGCTTATCTGCTTGCCGGCCGGTCTCCGCCTGTAGCCTTTAAGGCGCATTCTACCAGAGCGATTTCTTCCTCTTGGGCTGAAACTGGAGCACTCTCTCGTCAAGAGATATGCAGTGCAGCAACATGGGCTTCTAAGCTCTCTTTTGCCCGACATTACAGGCTGGATGTGGCTGCTAGGAGGGATGCGCGTTTTGGAGCACAAGTGCTAGCGTGTGGTGTGACCTGTTCCCACCCTATATAGGGATTGCTTTGTTACATCCCATACATAATGGCTTCATCTGCTTGATGACAAGGAAGGGAAAATTAGGTTCTTACCTTGGTAATTTTTTTTCCTTTAGTCATAGCAGATGAAGCCATGAGCCCTCCCTGTATGATTGTCTGTATGCTGTGAATCTGTTTCAGGTTCTGTTCTTGTTTCCTGAAGTTCCTTCCTTGGGAGAAAGTTGGAAAACAGTCTTCAGGATTCATGTTCACTTATAGTAGGATGAGTCCATTCCCTCCAGTTTATGTTTTGGAGGATGAGTTTATTCCCTCCAGGAGGTTGCGTGTATCCCCGCCAGTTATACAATAAGGAGGACGAGTTTATTCCCTCCAGGAGGATGTGTTCATTCCCTCCTTTTGAGTTCATGCCCTTGTTAAGGGGCCATCGTTCGCTGTGAGGAAAGTTCATGTTATTCCCATTGCGGTTTGCCACTGCTTTGGAAGCTTCAAATACTGAAGAGGCAGTAGAGCTAGCTGGCCATGAGGCACTGTGAAAAGTTGAGTGCTCTCTATCTCCCCCTGCTGGTTGATGGACACAACCCATATGTAATGGCTTCATCTGCTATGACTAAAGGAAAGAAAATTACCAAGGTAAGAACCTAATTTTCTCATTTTCTATAGGAATGAGTTCTGGGCTTTGATTGGGACACACAAGAATATTCCACTTTTTCATACTGAACTGTTTCATTGCTGCTTTGCTTAGGCTTGTTCTAGTTCTAAATCTTTGGCGGGGGAACGCGTTTTTCTCCAGATTCTGCCTTTGCTTTGTCATCCATCTTTCCTTGTCCCTGGAGCTGCTAGACATCCCCATGAAATAATGCTGCTACAACCTGTTTTATTGTAAGGGTGATGTTAACAGTATGATATTCTGTCTTCATTCTTAATACTGATGCTAGAAGGTACCACTTTGGGCTTATCAGCCCACAAAAAAACATTTTCCACATGAGTTTGGTGTCTAACCCCCCCTGTTTACTAAGCCATGTGGCAATGCTGACATTGGCCATTCAAAGTGAATGGACTGTGTCAGCATTAGTGCCACGGCAGCTGCTAGCGCAGCTTAGTAAATGGAGGGGGTAACTGTTTTTGTAAACATTATGCAAAAACATCATATAGCTTCCTTCTTTCTACCCTTGCTATCAGGTTATATTTGTTGATTAATCTTAAGTAGAGGAGTGTGTTAGCCGTGTTAGTCCACTCTTAAGGTTATCAATAGAAATCAAACAAAATAAAACATGGAAAAGAAAATAAGATGATACCTTTTTTATTGGACATAACTTAATACATTTCTTGATTAGCTTTCGAAGGTTGCCTTCTTCCTCAGATAGGAAATAAGCAAATGTGCTAGCTGACAGTGTATATAAGTGAAAACATTCAAGCATTACTATGACAGTCTGACAGGGTGGGAGGAGGGGGGTGGGTAGGAAGTATGCATGGGGACATCAAAGCATATCCCCATGCATACTTCCTTCCCACCCTGTCAGACTGTCATAGTAATGCTTGAATGTTTTCACTTATATACACAGTCAGCTAACACATTTGCTTATTTCCGATCTGAGGAAGAAGGGCAACCTTCGAAAGCTAATCAAGAAATGTATTAAGTTATGTCCAATAAAAAAGGTATCATCTTATTTTCTTTTCCATGTTTTATTTTGTTTGATTTCTATTGATTAATCTTGAAATTATCAACATTTTCCTCATTCTTAGTTTTTAAAGTAATATTAGACCTCAGAGTACCAGAAGTGGTCACTTTCTTTAACCTATGGCTCTCGACTTAGGAGGGACGCCTGATTAAGACAATATCTTTTTAGGGTGGTGGTGCTGTTAAACTGTTCCTGCTTTTCAGTGATGGACCTGACTGCCCCAATGGATGTACAAACATACTGAAATTTTTTAACAGCCTTTCCCTCGGTCTGTATTCTTAGAATACCCTTATCCCAGAGTTTTTTTTTTCTTCAGCTATGCTCAGTGTTTAGTCAGGAAACAGCTTTTGAGTTTTCAGATCAGTTAATTATGGTTGGATACGAGGCAGTTGTTTGAGACACAGCCAATCTGGGTTTGCTATGAAAAAGGATGTGAAGACTTAAGCAGTCATGATTTCTTGTATGTTAATTGCTTTGATTATTTCTATAGTTTGGAGAGTATGTTGTAGCAATTAGAGAGACTTTTACTTTTAATGTACTGTGAATACTTTTTTATAGGTAAGATGTGTAAAACATATAGGCGTGAAAACGTTTTTTACGTGGCACTATTCTTCAGATTCTATGTAGTTGAGTTGCATTCACAGGTCAGGTTGTATTTTGATAAGTACATGCATCTTAATTATCTTAAGCCAATCAGCGCTGATAGTGTCAATTGCTTGTTAAAGGGCAATTAGTTGGCATTAATTGGAATTTACATGCACAACTTTCTAAGCATATTTAGCAAAGTGATGTGTGTAAATTCTAAGATGCAGATTGGAAAAGGGTGTGTGGGGTGTAGAATGAGCGATCATGGACATTTCTGAAAACTATGAGCGCTGTTACAGAATATACCCGCTCCACGCTTAATTTAGGTGTAGGCGTTTATACCAAGTTTTACTTGGCGCAGCTGCCCGTGACTAAATTTAGTCGTGTGAACGGGTGCTAGGTATATTCTATGAACTTCTTCAACTTTAGGTGTAGCTTATAGAATATGCTTATATGTATTCTTTTCAGCACCAAATTTTAAGGCGCTACATGTAGTCTAGCTTTATATGTGTGTACATCTTTTTATTTGAATTTGAGTCTGAGTTAATAATTTTACAAAATGTGAATAAAAGTCAGTCTTGTGATGCCCCTTTTTTTTTTATACCAATTCTAAAACATTTTCACTGCCACTTAAACTTGTACTCTTGTGTGGTGTACAACAAATAGAAAAAAGCAATATAACACCAAAATATCTTGTGTAATCAGGAAACAAAAAGATAGGTTATGGCCATTTTGTTTGCTCTGGAAAATTCTGTAGTGCCAAATTATATTCAGGTGAGGGAATAGTCCTACTTAGCCTGATTGATAGTGGATCATTGTTTTTCAGGTGAATCAGGAAAGATTGTTTCCATAACATTTTCTTCCCACTATTTCAGGACGAGTGGGTATTCATGTCCATCGACCAGCAGGTAGAGCATATAGTGCATAGCCCACAGCTATCCGCCCAGTTACTCAGTATCCTTTATCTCCAGCAGGTGGATGGACTTACTACTCTCTCTTGTTCTGTGGCCTGTGCTCCTAGTCTGGCTGGTTAATTGGACCCTAGTAGAGCTAGTGGGCTGTATTGCTGACATACCTGATGGTACCGGTTCCCTGTTGTGTTGTCCACGGGGGGCGGGGGTGTGTGTGTGTTTCGCGGATCCTTTTTCTTCTGTGCTCTCTTTTTGCACCGGTGAGGGAAAGACAGCTGAGGGCTCTTGGTTGTGGAGAGGCCGGTCATGGCTGTGGAGGCAACGCCTGGTGCGGTGAGTCCCTTCCCCCAGGCCCTTGGATCGCAGGATGATGCTGGGTGCGACGGTCCTTGTGCTGAAAGCACGGTAGTGGGATTTCCTACCGCTGTCACTTGGGTCCTGGGTGGCTTTTTTTTTTCTCCCAGAGTGTGCAGTGGCGGTCTGGGTTAAAAAAAAAAAAAAGTGCAAAGAGGCTCGTTTTTGGCAGCACAGCAGTGCCACATCAAAAAACAGGCCGGTTCTTTTTTTCCAAAGGGCATGCTTTCCTTTGCTGCAGGGCTGCACATGGATGCACCTGTGGAAGGTGTCAAGAAATGCTCCTCTTGCAGAGTAAGGTGCTCGTTGGGTTGCTTTACGGTGTGCAGGCTGGCTGTTTCGAGCACAGGAGACTCTGAGCTGGCTTCCAC
Source organism: Microcaecilia unicolor (assembly GCF_901765095.1). Classification (NCBI taxonomy): domain Eukaryota; kingdom Metazoa; phylum Chordata; class Amphibia; order Gymnophiona; family Siphonopidae; genus Microcaecilia; species Microcaecilia unicolor. Next base: position 97,235,272 of record NC_044031.1, read on the forward strand.
TTCTCTGGTGAGGGAGTTCCCGGGTGGTGGGTCTCCTGGGCCATGGCTGGATTGTTCCTTTCCTCAGGAGACGGGGGGTTGCAAGCAGCTTGGAGGTCGCTCCACAGGAAGCTCCTGCACAGGCGGCTGAGGCTGCAGAGGGATTGTGGGAGCCAGGCTCTACCTTCACCCCCCCCCCCCCCCCCCGTCCTTCACCAGGCCCATCTGCTGAAGCAGGGATCTGATGCGCAGTCGGGTCCTCGAGCTCTACAGCAGGAGGAGCCTGGAGGGTCTTCCCCCGGTTCCTAAAAGGGCCAGAACAGAGGCTCTGGATGATCCCACTGAGACGTGGTCACAGGGGTCCTCCCTCTCAGAGGTGGCCTTGGGGTCCTCAGAGGGGCCATCAGTCGCAGAGCCCTTGGAGGAGGGTGAACTCCGGGGGAGGGGAAAGACCCTCGGGTACTGCGTCTGTTCCACAGGGAAGAGTTGGGTTCCCTGATATCAGAGGCGCTGGCGGCTCTTTCTATAGAGGAGCCTTCAGGGGCACCAGTGGGAGGTCAGGCAGGAAGCCTTATGAAGGGTCTCAGAAGGCCCTCTAAGGCTTTTCCTATACACCCGGATATTCAGGAAGTCATCTCTGAGGACTGGAGTGTGCCTGACGGCAGCCTCAAAGTGGGGAGAGCCATGGTGCGTCTTTATCTTTTGGTGCAGGAGAGAGAGGATAAGTTCAGTGTGCTAAGGTGGACTCCTTGCTTATATACCTTACCTGTGGAAGGCAGCATTGCTCTAAATGATCTGCAGGATTGTAAACTAGAGCAGGCTTTGAAGCAAGCATTTGAGGTGACCGCTCTGGAGTTTCAGGCTTCTGTATGCAGCTCTTTTGTGGCCCAGGCCTGTTTACAGTGACACCAACATTCTTCCTTTCGGGGAAGTGCTGGAGCAGCCCAGTTGGAGGAGGGCCTGGCCTACTTGGCGGATGCGGTGTATGACTTGCTCTGGGCTTCGGCCAGTGGTAGCTGCAGGCATGGGCAGCGGACACCACATCCAAGGCTCATTTGGTCAAGCTCCCCTTTTGAGGGAGGCTTCTGTTTGCAAAGACCTTAGCATTCTGGTCAGGGAATTCGGAGAATCTTAAGCCGCAGCAGCTTCTAGAGGACAGGATCTGGCCAGCGGCTTGCTGGTCTTTGGCTCAGGCTCAGTTTCGCGATAGCAGGAAGTACAGACATGGTTGACAGACCTTTGGCCAGGAGCCGCATTTTCAGTCTCGGCAACCTTCCTTTCGGGGAGACAGGAAGTCTTCTGGGCAGTCGGGGTGAGCAGCTACTGCTCCCCGTCCCTCACAATGATGCCAAGCCGGCCCACCCATCCGTGCCAATCGGGGGATGCCTTCACGCATTCTTGGACATGTGGGCCTCTATCACTACACAGACCAGTGGGTGCTGGACATCTTATGTGACGGCTACAAGTTGGAGCTCTCGCGCCCGGTCACTTTTTTTTTTTTTTTTTTCTACATTACCCTTTTCGAAGGGCTGCTTGAGTGACTCAGGTCAAAGGTACGGTGGTGGCATTGCTGGCCATCCAGTCCATTGTTCCGTTGCCTCACAACCAATGCGGTTGAGGGTGCTATGTGATCTATTTTGTGGTGCCAAAGAAAGAGAACACTGCACCCCATCCTGGACCTCAAGGGTGTCAACTGGTGTTCGTGGGTTTCCCATTTCTGGATGGAGACTCTGAGTTTCGTGATTTCTTCGGTATGGGAGGGAAAGTTTCTCACTGCTCTCAACCTCAAGGAGGCGTACTTGCATATCCCCATTTGGGAGCCGCATCAATAGTTCCTGTGATCTGCAGTTCTGGAATGTCACTTTCAGTTCCGGGCTCTGCCGTTTGGGCTGGCTACGCCTCCAAGGACCTTTTCCAAGGTCATGGTTAGTGGCGGTCTTCTGTGCCGTCAGGGGATCTGTGTACACCCGTATCTGGACAACTGGCTTATTCAGACGTCTTCCTAGCAGGGCAGTGTGGAGGCCATGGTGGTTCGCCTTCTGCAGACCCTGGGGTGGGTGATCAATTTCGCGAAGAGTAGGCTGGCCCCGTTGCAGCGGCTGGAGTACCTGGGTGTGTGCTGTTCGATACCCGTCAGACCCAAGTGTTTCTGACAGAGACTAATTGCACAAAGTTGAGGCATCAGATTTAATCGATCCTGGTTCGCCCTAGGCCTCGGGCCTAGGCTTATATGCAGGTCCTCAGCTCCATGACCGTGGCCATGGATGTGGTGCCCTGGGTGAGGACTCATATGAGACTACTTAAGCAGTCCTCGCTCAGTTGGTGGCCCCTAGTTTCGGAAGACGGAGTTTGGAGTGGTGGCTCGGACTCCAATCCTTGAGGTTGGGAGTTCCCTTTCTGATTCTACATTGGGAAGTGGCAACCATGGATGCCAGCCTGTTAGGCTGGGGAGCCTGTTACCAGGGTCACCTGGTTCTCAGGGCTCATGGTCTCCAGTGGAGGCGCGGTGATCCATCAACTGCTTGGAGCGTAGGGCTGTGCAGGCCTTTGCGCAGTTTCTCGGGAGGGTCCTGGTACGGGTCTTCTCCGACTATGTGACAACAGTGGCCTATATCAGCAAGCAGAGGGGAACGCACAGCAGTTCCCTAGCCGTAGAGTGTAGGCTTTTGATGGCCTGGGTGTAGAAGTACCTTCTCTGTCTCTCGGCAGCTCACATCGCAGGGTCACTCAACATGCAAGCAGACTTCCCCAGTTATCACCCTGGACTCTAGGGAGTGGGAGCTCTCGCAGAAGGTGTTCCAGCTCCTAGTCCAGTGCTGGGGCATGCTGGCTCTGGATCTCTTGGCCATAAAAGCCAATGTCAAGGTTGCAGGGTTTTTCAGTCGCTGCAGAGAGCGTGAATCATTAGGTCTGGACGCCCTACTTCAACCCTGGCAAAGCGAGGGGTTGCTGTATGCTTTTCCACCTTGGCTGATGATCGGTCGGCTGTTGAAGAGAGTGGTGGGCCATTGGGGCCGCGTGGTTCTGGTGTCCCCGGATTGGCCACAGTGTCCGTGTTATGCAGACCTGGTTCGGTTTCTAGACAGGGAACCAATCAGGCTCCCTCAGGGTCGAGACCTTCTCTGTCAGAGGCTGGTGATCATGAAAGATACCTCCCACATTGGTCTTACGGTCTGGCCCTTGAGAGGGCTTGTTTGAGAAAAAAGGGTTATTCAAACTCTGTCATTACCATTCTGCTTCAGACAAGGAAGCGTTCTACTTCCTCTGCTTATGCCCGTGTGTGGCGCTCCTTTGAGGGCAGGTGTTCTGAGTGAGGGGTGGATCCATTTGCTTCTTTGATCAGGCACATTCTGGCTTTCTTGCAGAATGGGTCTGGCATTAGGATCCTTGAAGGTTCAAGTGGTGGCCCTGGTGTGTTTTTGGGGCAGCTTGCAAAATTCTTCCTTGGCAGCACATCCAGATGTGGTTCACTTTCTGAGAGGGGTGAACCACTTGCGGGTGTCCTGTCTGTACTGGGACCTTAACTTGGTACTTTGGGCGCCCTTCGAACCGCTTTGAAAGGCAATTGTGAAAGATCTTACCTTGAAAACAGTGTTTCTGGTGACGATAACGTTGGCTCGGTGCATTTTGGAGCTTCAGGTGCTATCTTGTAGGGATTCCTTTCTCTGTTTTTCTGAGGCAGGACTCTCACTTTGGACTGTACCATCCTTCTTGCCCAAGGTGATGTCGGCTTTCCATGTTAATCAATCTGTGGAGCGTCTGTCTTTTAGGAGGGAAGAGATTGGGAATCAGTTTTCCTCGAGGTTACTGGATGTTAGCAGGATGCTTATGCATTCTTTGGAGGTCACTGATAACTTTAGGCGGTCAGATAGGCTCTTTGTCCTATTTGGTAAGCAGAAGCTGGGTCTTCCATAGCGTCCCACAGATCAATCCAGAGACGAGTGGGTTGTGTCCCTCTACCAGCAGGTGGAGATAGAGAGAACTTCAGAGGCTTACTATATGTGGACCTGTGCAGTCAGCTTTTTCTCAGTATTCTCTCTATCTCAGCAGGTGAATGGACATAGCCTGGGCAGCTCTCTGGATTGAGATTTGCTCCTAGCCTGTTCCCTCAGGATTAGTTGAGCTAGGGGATTGTGGCCAGGTTGGGCCAGTAAGGTACACCTGGTGGTGCCAGGTCCCTCCCCTACCCCTTCCCTGTCTCCATGCTGTGGTGAGAGAGCTTGACTCTGCGTGCTGATTCTCCCTGACACTCCTGTCTTGAAAAAAAAAGAGAAAGGGAGCAGAGCTGAAAGAAGTAGCAGAGATTTAGTTCTGGCAGTTCAGCTCTGTGCTGGACACAGCAATGGTTGGTATTCCTTAGCATCCTTCTGGACCAGCCCAGAATGTGACTGATGGGTTGTGTACGCCTTCCAGCAGGTGGAGACTGAGAAACTGTGACTCTAGGAGCCAGTAAGAGCCCTTGGCAACCAGAGAAAGATCTAGTAATCTCAGTCTCCAGCAGGTGGAAGGTGGTGAGCCCTTCAGTCTCAGTCTTTTCTATACTTTTCTCTCTTTCTTGATTAATTTTTAAGTTAGTATAATTTTCTTCTGTGTCCCTGTTCATTTTTAAGGATATATATATAACAAAAACCTGCTCTTGGAAGCCTGAAACCCGTGGGGGTCCCTCAGAACCTCGGGGGTGTCACACTTGGAAGGCCGAGTCCCTCCCCCCTGTTCCTCACTGAAGAAAAAGCATGATTTTAATTTTGAATGCGTTAAATAGCAGTCTGTTGTCAGGAACAGTCTGACTGTGTGAAGTTCCTCCAGCTCTTTGTAGTAAGAACTATAGAGGCAGGGAGAGGCAGCTGCTCTTATAAGCAAGAGTTTAAAAAAAAAAAAAAAAAGCGAGAGCCCCTCCTCCTCCTCCCCCCCCCCCCCCCCGGTCTGCTCCTGGCAGAGCCGTTTCTGGGCAGTAACAGCGAGCAGGGCAGCTCCGGAGCGGTTTGCTGCGATCTGATCAGCTGTTAAATGCTCAGCTATTTTGTGTTTATTTTCTCCTTAGCGGGAAATTATAGACCGGTGAGTCTGACGTCGGTGCCGGGCAAGATGGTGGAGGCTATTATTAAGAATAAAATTGCAGAGCATATACAAAAACATGGACTGATGAGACAAAGTCAGCACGGATTTAGTGAAGGGAAGTCTTGCCTCACCAATCTAATGCATTTTTTTGAGGGGGTAAGCAAACATGTGGACAATGGGGAGCCGGTTGATATTGTATATCTGGATTTTCAGAAGGCGTTTGACAAAGTGCCGCACGAAAGACTCCTGAAGAAATTGCAGAGTCATGGAATCGGAGGTAGGGTATTATTATGGATTAAGAACTGGTTGAAAGATAGGAAGCAGAGAGTAGGATTGCGTGGCCAGTATTCTCAGTGGAGGAGGGTAGTTAGTGGGGTCCCGCAGGGGTCTGTGCTGGGTCCGTTGCTTTTTAATGTATTTATAAATGACCTAGAGATGGGAATAACTAGTGAGGTAATTAAATTCGCCGATGACACAAAATTATTCAGGGTCGTCAAGTCGCAGGAGGAATGTGAACGATTACAGGAGGACCTTGCGAGACTGGGAGAATGGGCATGCAAGTGGCAGATGAAGTTCAATGTTGACAAGTGCAAAGTGATGCATGTGGGTAAGAGGAACCCGAATTATAGCTACGTCTTGCAAGGTTCCGCGTTAGGAGTTACGGATCAAGAAAGGGATCTGGGTGTCGTCGTCGATGATACGCTGAAACCTTCTGCTCAGTGTGCTGCTGCGGCTAGGAAAGCGAATAGAATGTTGGGTGTTATTAGGAAGGGTATGGAGTCCAGGTGTGCGGATGTTATAATGCCGTTGTATCGCTCCATGGTGCGACCGCACCTGGAGTATTGTGTTCAGTACTGGTCTCCGTATCTCAAAAAAGATATAGTAGAATTGGAAAAGGTACAGCGAAGGGCGACGAAAATGATAGTGGGGATGGGACGACTTTCCTACGAAGAGAGGCTGAGAAGGCTAGGGCTTTTCAGCTTGGAGAAGAGACGGCTGAGGGGAGATATGATAGAAGTGTATAAAATAATGAGTGGAATGGATCGGGTGGATGTGAAGTGACTGTTCACGCTATCCAAAAATACTAGGACTAGAGGGCATGAGTTGAAGCTACAGTGTGGTAAATTTAAAACGAATCGGAGAAAATTTTTCTTCACCCAACGTGTAATTAGACTCTGGAATTCGTTGCCGGAGAACGTGGTACGGGCGGTTAGCTTGACGGAGTTTAAAAAGGGGTTAGATAGATTCCTAAAGGACAAGTCCATAGACCGCTATTAAATGGACTTGGAAAAATTCCGCATTTTTAGGTATAACTTGTCTGGAATGTTTTTACGTTTGGGGAGCGTGCCAGGTGCCCTTGACCTGGATTGGCCACTGTCGGTGACAGGATGCTGGGCTAGATGGACCTTTGGTCTTTCCCAGTATGGCACTACTTATGTACTTATGATGTCGGGGAAATTCCGCTCCTGTGCCTTCTGTCAGCAGCGGGCTTTAGGAGTGAGTAGAGTTTGCCGTTTTGGTATCGCTCCTCAGAAACCAGGGTACTGTGATTGGGCAGTCATCGGTACCGTTAGTCAGGGGGGTCCGTTCTTTCCGTTGGGCAGGTGATCGCGTCTCCGCTCTCGTTTTTGGCGGGAAACGCGCCATTTTGAATGTATCCTCGCTGGTTGTTTCACACGCCCCTTTGGCTTTTGAGCCTGTTTCTGTTCCACAGCCCTCCGTGCTGCCAGCGGGGGAAGGAGGTTTCTTCCTGAATTTGTGCTTCAGTAGTACAAGGCTTTTCTCCTTCATAAAGCTGAGCCTGTGGACCCTCTTGGGAAGCATTCTTTGCAGGGGGTGCCTCTGTCTTTCAAAGTGAACAGTTTAGATTCCTTGAGGAGGTTAAACAGTTTTTTGTTTCTTCTGCTTAGGAAATTTCTTCATTAGCAGAGCAATGAAGATTAAGGTTTACTGTTTTCACAAACAGCACACAAGAGGGATAGAGAGTGTTGCAATCTAGCATATTTTTATTTTACTTTCGTGGGCACGAGGTTCATTGGAGCAAGTGAATATTTATCTTTATGATTTAAAGTTAATAAGAGCATGGGTGTGCATTTACTTGTAAGTAAGTTACCAAATGCTCAAAACAGAAGTTTGCTTTGGGCATGCTTAGTATGGCAGCCTCAGTAAAAAAAAAAAAAAAAAAAATGAAATGGCTTCTCTGTTTGACAGCCATGTTTCCATCTGTATGCTCCTTTCTAGTCTGCTGCTATGTTATTTTTATTTTGCTAAGGACTGTATGGTCTTTCAGCTCTGCAGTTGGCTGAAAAGCATTCTTTTGGGGAGAGCAGTTTATAATAAGGCTGCTCTAAGCTCATCTTTCCTTTCCTCCTTCCCCCCCCCCCCCCCCCCACTGTTTTTTTTTCTTTTCCTTCTTACAGTGGGGTGCAGATGTCTGGAATAGGAAGCTCTTAATGCACTTTTCAAACTTCAGTACACATTTTTTGCTTATATGCTTTAGCCCAATCCTAGTCTATGTCCACACAGCAGTTTTGTACATTTGCAGAGGTGTGCGCAGCTCCCTACCTAGCCTTTTCAATCCAGCCAAAGGAACAGCTTGTTGTTTTTGTTTGGCTCGCCAAACTTATCCGATCAGGGCTGCATGAGAACATAAGAGCATAAGCTTTGCCATGCTGGGACAGTCCGAGGGTCCAGCTACTCAGCGTCCCGCTTTCGTCAGTAGCCACAGCTGCTCCCAGTCTGCCCACTAGTTCTCTAATTTGTGGTTTAGGCGGTTAGTGTTGATCTGCAGCACCACTCCAGCTTAGCGCTTTGTATACTGATTCCTATGGGGGGTTATTCTCAACAGTTCAGTTAAGGCTTAGGTGCTAGATTGTTGAGTTTGCATGTGTTTTACCTACTATAGAACACTAGCATATGTCTGTCATTAGGTATCTTTCTGCTGTCAGACACTTAAGTAAAACTTCCCCTCTCAGCGAAGAAGGGGTATGGGCCCAGTTTCTATTCCCGGCAGCGCTTGTTTGACGTCATTTCAAGAGAGGTGGGCCCAGATTCTCGCGGATCAGTGGGTGTTGCTGATTTTTCGGGAAGGTTACGCATTACAGTTAAGTCTTCCTTGTCCGATCCTTTCTTGCATCCTAACCGGAGTCATCAGAGATTATCTCTGTAGACTTCTGGTCCTTTGGGCAGTTGTCTCCTGTCCTTCAGGCGGACCAGTGTTAAGGTCGTCTCTCTATCCGATTTGGGATTTCAAGGTGGTCAATCAAATCCTCTAGGTGCCCAATTTTCGTATGGTGACTTTCTGGCCAATCTTGGTTGCAGTGCGGTCAGAAGAGTTTCTGCTTTTTCTCGGTCTCGTAATACCCTATTTTCATTTTCCTGGTTGTCTGCTCCTCCTTCGTTTACCAAGGCCGTGATAGCTACGATTTTTTCCAACAGAGGGCATTTTAGTGCGTCCTTCGTTGGACTATTGGTTGATCCGCGCAAAGTCTTCCCACGGGAGACGTTCGGTGGCAGCTCGGGTGGTAGATTTCTTGCAGTCCCTTGGTTGGGTAGTCAGTGTACAGTAGAGCCGTCTTCTCCTTTTTCATTCGTCAGAATATCTGGGAGTCCAGTTCGACATGCGACAGAGCGTGTGTTTCTTCCGCAGACCAGGGTACTCAAGTTGTAGACTGAGATTCGTCTCTTCTTGTGCGATTTGAATTCGTTGGCAAGAGACTGTCTACAGATCTTAGGCTCCATAGCGGCGGCGGTCGAGATGGTTCCCTGGGACAGGGCGCCTACAAAGCCTCTTTTGAGATCACTCTCTCGAGCTGGTCGTCCCAGAAGGATTCTCGCCATCAGAGCGCGTGTTTCTTCCGCAGACCAGGGTACTCAAGTTGTAGGCTGAGATTCGTCTCTTCTTGTGCGATTCGAGTCCGTTGGCAAGAGACTGTCTACAGATCTTAGGCTCCATAGCGGCGGTGGTCGAGATGGGTCCCTGGGACAGGGTGCCTACACGGCCTCTTTTGAGATCACTTCTCTAGAGCTGGTCGTCCCAGAAGGATTCTCGTTATCAGATATTGCCACTTTTCCTCCAAGTGGAGACCAGTCTGCGTTGGTGGCTTTGGGAGGCCAATTTCACCAAAGGTATGCCTCTGGATCAGCCCAGCTGGACTGTGGTGTCAACAGGTGCCAGTCTCAGCGGCTGGGGAGCTCACTGTCAGGGGCAGTTTGCTCTGGGTCTCTGTTCTCATCAGGAGTTTTTGTTTTCAGTCAACCTGTTAGAGACCAGAGCAGTTTGTCTGGCGCTCCAGTATTTTCTTCATCTCCTGTGAGGCCGAACAGTGAGAGTCATGTCAGACATTGCCTCAGTAGTAGTGTATATCATTCGGCAAAGGGGGATGAGGAGTCTGCCGTTGGAGCGAGAGCCGTTGTTGCGGATTCAATGGGCAGTAGTTCTTCTGGTGGCTCTTGGGCTCAGGTAGCAGGAGTAAATGTTCAAGCACATTTCCTAAATCGGCACATGCTCGATCCGGACGAGTGGTCGCTAAGCGAAGGGGTGTTTCAGTTGCTGGTCGATCATTGGGGGTCGCCCAGGATGGATCTGTTTACCTCCGCACGTACTACCAGTCGTTCTCTGTTATACGGTTGTCGAAAGGATCCTAAGGCGCAGGGCATGGTCGCTCTTCTTCACTCTTGGCCAGTCGGTCTACTGTTTGCCTTTCCTCCTTGGCTTCTGTTAGGCTGTTTTCTTCAGAAGGTTGAGCCAAAAAACGGAGGTCTAATTTTAGTGGCTCCTGTTTGGCCTCGAAGGCCGTGTTTTTGCCGACCTTCGACGTCTTCTGGTGGATTTTCCCTTCATGCTTCCGGTCGTGCAAGATCTTCTGTCGCGTGGTCCAGTCATTCATCCGGATCCGCATTGATTTGGTCTTACGCTAGAGCTCTTCAGAGGGTTAAGCTGATTAAGAAGGGTTATTCCGCTCAGGTCATTGCTACTGTACTTCACTCTCGTCATTGTTCTACCTCTTTGAATTAGGTGTGCGCTTGGAAGATATTTGAGAGCTGGTGTAAGGAGTTTAGTTTATCTCTTTTTAGTTCTTCGGTTCCTCACATTTTGGATTTTTTGCAGCGGTGCTCTGACAAAGGACTTGCTTTGGCTTCTCTTGAATTCAGTTTGCGACTTTGTCTTGTTTTAGGGGTCGTCTCGTAGGCAGGTCTCTGGTGAGTCGTACAGTTGTGCGTTTTTTCAGGGGAGTTAATTGTCTTCGCCCTCTCTCGCAATGTTCTTTTCTTCGTTGGGACCTGAATTTGGTGCTTAAGATTCTTGCTAACACTTCCTTCGAGCCTTTTTTCTACCTGTTCTCTGAAGGACTTGACTTGGAAAACAGTATTTCGAGTGGCCGTTGTTTCGCCTCAATGAGTTTCGGTGTTGCAGGCATTATCGTCTAGATCACCCTTTTTGGAGTTCTGTTCTGATCGTGTAGTATTGCGGCCAGTTTCTTTTCTTCCCAAGGTCGTAACTCTGTTTCATGTTTCTCTGCCGGTGGTTTTGCCTCTCTTAGGGTTTCTTTTCTGGTTCAGAAGAGCACTGGCGTTTGAGGGCTTTGGATATCAAGCGGGTGTTGAATCTCTATATCAACTGTACTGGTGATGTTTGCCGCTCTGCTCGTTTGTTTATTCTGATTGGCGGTTCCCACAGAGGGTTTATGGCTTCTAAGCCTACTATTTCTCGATAGATTAAAGAGATGATTGGTTCAGCTTATCTTCTTTCTGGGAGATCTATTCCAGAGCATGTTAAGGCCCACTCTATGAGAGGTCGGGCAGCTTCTTGGGCACAGCGTTGTCTGGTATTGTTGGGCGGCGACCTAGTCGTCATTTCCATTCGTTTTCTAACCACTATTGTTTGGTTGTCCTCAGTCGTCAGCACCTTGTTTTTTCAGAACGCGTTTTGTCGGCCGGGCTTCTTGGGTCCCTCCCATAATTTCACTGCTTTGTTACTTCCCATCAGTCACATTCTGGGCCGGTCCGGAGGGATGCTAAGGAAGGGTAAATTAGACTTTACCTGCTAATTTGCTTTCCTTTAGTCCCTCTGGACCGGCCCAGATCCCTCCCTTTAGATATTCTGTGTTTTGCATTTTTCTTTGGAGCTGTGTTGCTAGTTTGAGTTTCTATTTAAAAAAAAATAGTTGAATATATAAATTACAGAAATGTTTTTTCTGTTTTACTGAGATGTCCCGTTTGCAGGACCGTGATATGTTTAAAGGCACTCGCCCTTTGTTGGCAATGTGCCGATGGCTGCTCAGGTTTTTGGATGCACAGTTTGTTTTTTCTGCTCTGGCTTTACTTCTGCTTTGGTACTTTATTACTGGATCTTTCTCTGGTTGCCAAGGGCTCTTATTGGCTCCTAGAGTCACAGTTTGTTTCTCAGTCTCCACCTGCTGGAAGGCGTACACAACCCATCAGTCACATTCTGGGCCGGTCCGGAAGGACTAAAGGAAAGCAAATTAGCAGGTAAGGTCTAATTTGTTGGAATGTAATTGTATTTTACATGCATTGCCTGTCACCTATTATTTCTCTGTGATTACTCTGTGACCTCTGATGTGAATTACTTAGAGAGGTCACACAGCTATGCAACTTCCTGTTGGGGGTTACATGCAGCACATGGAGCACATGGAGCTCATGATCTCTCCTAACCTGAGAGGATCTATGGTGGTGTGAGCATCCATTACCATCTAAGCACATGGAAGGAGCTGATAATACAAATGTATAGTAATATGTATATATAAGCCTGTCTGATTATAATCTAACTACAAACTGTGAGTAAACAGATGTTTTGTTACTTCAACTTTAAAGTGACTCAGCAGTGAATTATTCAGGGGTGAATGAGAGAGAGATGAAGAAAGAAATTAACATTTCTAAAGCTGAAGCTGTGTGTACTAAAATCTGCTAATTATTTACTACAAATAATCCAACAAAAGGGTTATGGGCCCAGGGCCAGGAATTGAAAAAAGAAGAGAAATATTACCAGGCAGAAAAAAAGGCCACATTTTTCTCTTAAGTTTTAAAGGAAAGATTCAGTCTGTCTCTCTCTCCCCCCACACAGCAGACAGAAGGCTAAGAAAATGGCTGAGGGAAGAAATTCACCATTGTTCTATTCTCTCAAGGTGCCTAAATTAACTGAGTTTAATTATCGGCAGTGGGAATTAAGATTCATATGTCTCCTTCGAGCAAAAAGATTAAATATATGCTTAGATCAAGACAGAACAGCTGAAAATATGGCTGAATGGGACAATGCAAACTATTATGTGAAGTGCATGCTTTTGGAAGCTCTCTCAGAGAAACAAGCCATATTAGTGGAGGGAAAAGATACACCAAAGGACATTTTACATAAACTGAGAACTATGTATGCAACTACATATGCAAAGCAGCAACCAATTTGGCTGGCAGAGTTGAATGAAACCAAATTAAGGGATAAAAGTAAATGTAATGATCACATTATGCATCTTATGTCTTCATTTCAAAAGCTAGAACTTTCTGGAATTCCCATGTGTGATGCATTGAAAAGAGCATTTCTTTTTACCTCACTATCAAAGAAGTTTGATGTTTTTAGGTCTGTAAATGAGGCCATTGAAGGGCAATCTTTTGAACAGACAACATCAAAACTAAGGCAGGAATGCATAATAAATGATTCTGAGGAGATGTGTTCTCAAAGTCAGTCAGAGAGAAATGAAACAAATTTCTTGGCAAAGAACAGAGGAAGGTGGAGCTATGGGAAAACTCCACCCAAGGGCAAGCTGATTTGCTACTCATGTGGAAAGGAGGGACATGTATCTAAATGGTGTAAGGAAACACAAAACACTCCCTCTAGCTCACCTAAGCCAATGGAACTAAAGAATTTTCAAACCAGGAAATGTATGAAGGACAAAGATAAACACAAGGGCTTTCTAATGGCAGAAAAATCTTTGACTATGGTAAATAATAATTCAAATGAAAGTACTTGGATTTTGGATTCAGGGAGCACATGCCATTTAACCAATTGTAAGGATTTCTTTCAGGAAATGTGTCCAGAGGAAGGTATTCTTAAAACTGCAAACGCAGGGACTGCTCAGATCCAAGCAAAAGGTATTGGATTCTTAAAATGCAAAGTGTCTAATGAAGTTAAAGAAATTCCTGTAAGTGATGTCTTGTATATTCCCCAAGCAGTTTGCAATATGCTTAGTGTATCTACATTAGATAAGAAGGGATTTGTGATTCATTTTGAAAACAGTAAGTGCACAATCTCTAAAAATGATGAAGTGTATGCTGAAGCTTTTATGCATAATGATGTTTATAAGCTGAACATTTCAGGTGAAGCCTCACATATGGCGCAAGTAAGGAAGAATGATGGTAAATGTAGTCTGGAAATCTGGCACCGCCGCCTGGGACATCGTGATTCTAAGGTGATCCAGGATCTTTACAGTAAGCAACTAGCCACTGGCATTCAGATAAGTGCAGATGCTGGTAAAATGGAGAAATGCATAGACTGTGTTACTCAAAAAGGTGTGAGACCCTCATTTCCTGCATACACAGGAAATAGGAGTAATAAAGTACTGGACTTAATACACAGTGACTTATGTGGACCGTTTAATATCCCATCATTGGGAAATAACAGATTTGTGCTAATATTCTTGGATGATTTCTCTAGATACTGTGTGGCCTATTTGCTGAAAGAGAAAAGTCAAGTCACAGACATGCTGAAGAAATACGTAGCCATGGTGAGCAATAAATTTGAAAGAAAACCAAAGGTTCTTCAGACCGACAATGGTGGTGAATTCACTTCACAAAGCATGCGCACATTTCTAGAACAAGAAGGCATTCAGCATATCACAACAGTAGCTTATACACCAGAGCAAAATTCTGTTGCAGAGAGAAAATTTAGGTCACTTGTGGAAATGACCAGATGTATGCTGTCAGATAGCAATCTCCCTAAAAGACTATGGGGGGAAGCCATTCTCACAGCAGTGTACCTACAAAACAGAATGCCAACTAAAGGCGCTGAGCGCACACCACATGAGACATGGCATGGTAGGAAGCCAAACCTGTCACACATAAGAACATTTGGAAGTACAGCATATGCTCATGTACCAAAGCAAAGAAGGTATAAGCTGGATTCCACAACAGAAAGGGGCATTTTAGTTGGCTATACTCCAGGACACAAAGGATATAGAATTTTGAATCTGAAAACTGGCATTGTTGGCATAAGACATGTTACATATTTTGATGAAAACAAAAGGGTTGATAAAGGCTGGATTATCCCAGATGAGCCTTATCATCCAGAATATGAAACTAGAACCATAATAGACATGCCAGTGTATATAAATGCCATACCAAGGCAGATGTCTGAAAGCAACTCATCTGTATCTAACGAGGAACAGGCAGAGGAAGCAGACACAGAAAGGATCATTGAAGAAGACAGTACAGTTGGAGAAGGGGAATCAATTGGAGAAGAACTCTCAGATTTAGAGGATGCGGAAAGGTCAGACCAACCTGTTGTCAGACGCTCATCCAGGGAAAACAAAGGTGTTCCACCCCTAAGACTGTCTTACCTAACAAAGTCAGCAGAAGCTCAAGAGCCCTTAACATGGGATGAGATTGAGAAAATGCCAGCAGAAGAAGCTGCTGAATGGCATAAAGCTGCACAAGAAGAAATTGATGCATTGGATAAAAATAATACTTGGATTCTTACAAAATTACCTCCTGGCAAGAAAGCTATAGGATGCAAATGGGTATTCAAGTTAAAAAGGAATGCACAAGGAAAAGTGGAAAGGTATAAAGCCAGATTAGTGGCAAAGGGATATCTTCAAAAATATGGAGAAGATTTTGATGAAGTGTTTGCACCTGTAGTGAAACACACGACAATCAGAACACTTCTGAGCATTGCAGTCTCAAAAGGCATGCAAGTCAACCACATTGATGTGAAAACAGCGTTTCTTCACGGAGATATAACTGAAGACTTGTACATGGAACAACCAACAGGTTTCATAAATACAAAACAAAGACAGCTAGTGTGTAAATTGAACAAAGGTCTTTATGGATTAAAGCAAAGTGCAAAATGTTGGAATGAAAAATTGCATGAAATATTGACAAATTTAGGATTTAAGCAAGGTGAAGCAGATAAATGCTTGTACACTAGGTGCACAAATGGACAATATGCATACATTTTAGCTTTTGTTGATGATCTGCTCATTGCAAGCAAAAGTGAGCAAGAGTACAAGGACATTGTAAAGTGTTTAAACCTGAATGTTGAGATAAAAGAACTTGGTAATGTGTCATACTATCTTGGTATAGAAATTGAGAAACAAAGTGATGGTTCTTATCTTCTAAGCCAGAAGCAGAAAATAAATGAGCTTATTGAAAGTTTAGGTATGCAAGATGCCCAAGTTGTAAGCACTCCCATGATCACTGATTTTCTGAAGGATGAAACAGTAAGAGAACCTTTACCAGATAACATCCAATATAGATCAGCCATAGGTAAGCTTTTATATCTAGCTACCACATACAGGGCTGATATAGCAAATGCAGTAGGAATTTTGAGCAGAAGGGTCAGCTCACCTACCAAATCAGATTGGACTGCAGTTAAAAGGATGGTAAGGTATTTAAAGGGTACCATTGATTGTAAATTAAAGATTTCAGCCAATAGTAATCCAAAACTAATATGTTACTGTGATTCAGATTGGGCAGGGGATCATTCTGATTATAAATCCACAAGTGGATATGTGTTTATGTATGGAAATGTACAAATTTCATGGGCCAGTCATAAACAAAGTATTGTGAGTTTGTCTTCTACAGAAGCTGAATATGTGGCCGTATCGGAAGCGTGCAGAGAACTGATGTGGATTGAAAAACTTTTGCTGGATTTCGGAATAGCTGAAAAGAGACCAATCCAGATAATGGAAGATAATCAGAGCTGCATCCGACTGTCACAGAATGACAAGGTTCAGTCACGCACCAAGCACATCGCAACGAAATACCACAACGTGCGAGAGTTGGCGAAAGAAGGGGTCATCAGTCTACACTATTGTCACACCAGTGAGATGACAGCTGACATCATGACCAAACCGTTACCCAGAGAACATTTTGTGAATCTGCGTATAAAGCTTGGACTTTGTATGAATAAATAATTGCATGACAGTTATGCATGAGAAGGGGTTTGTTGGAATGTAATTGTATTTTACATGCATTGCCTGTCACCTATTATTTCTCTGTGATTACTCTGTGACCTCTGATGTGAATTACTTAGAGAGGTCACACAGCTATGCAACTTCCTGTTGGGGGTTACATGCAGCACATGGAGCACATGGAGCTCATGATCTCTCCTAACCTGAGAGGATCTATGGTGGTGTGAGCATCCATTACCATCTAAGCACATGGAAGGAGCTGATAATACAAATGTATAGTAATATGTATATATAAGCCTGTCTGATTATAATCTAACTACAAACTGTGAGTAAACAGATGTTTTGTTACTTCAACTTTAAAGTGACTCAGCAGTGAATTATTCAGGGGTGAATGAGAGAGAGATGAAGAAAGAAATTAACATTTCTAAAGCTGAAGCTGTGTGTACTAAAATCTGCTAATTATTTACTACAAATAATCCAACATAATTTACCCTTTACCTCCTTTGGGCTCGGTTTTCTCCTTTGCTCTAAGAGTAAGAGTGTTAATTTCTTCTGATATTGTTGGGAGCTGTTCTTTTGGCCTCGTGTTGCCCTGAGCACGGAGATGTTTTAATTTCTGTTTGGGAGTTAGGGGCATTTTCAAGAGACATTTTGTTGGACTCCGTTGTGCTTCTTATCCCTCGCTGTAGTTTTGGTGGGCTTTTCGCCATTGCGGATACCGTTTTGTGCGGGAACTTACTGCTTTCGCGGATCAGGCTGGTCTTCGGTTTCCCGGACAAGCTCAGAGTCCTAGCAGAGTTCCTAGGGCTCCGGGTAGTAGGATTTTGCTGACCCATTTTCTAGTCCTCGGATGGCATCGCGATGTGTTGTACCCCTCCCCTCCTTTTTCTCGTTCAGTTCGGAGGGTATTCAGTGTTTAGCGGCCTTATTTTGCTTACATTTGATTTTCTTCTCGTGGGCAGCTCCTCGTTTCCCTCACGGGACAGCTGGTGTCACGGATTACGGGGCTGGGGGGAGAATGTTATCTCCTAATTTTCCTGCTATTCTTCACTGTATGATGCTGTGCAGGTTTCCGGCCCTTCGTTCAGGGGTATGGGGCACTTTTGCCTATCGCTTTATGCTGAGTTGTTTCTGGTTTTCTCTCCTATGGGGTATATTTCATGTTTGCATGGGGTTTTTCCCATGTTGGGTCTGCCAAGCTCTTGCAGGCCAGTTTCCTACAGTAGTGGCCTATACAGGGCCTGAGTGCCTGGCTACTATATTTATTTTTTACTGCAGTTAAGGCTTTCCTCTCTAGGTTCTGATATGACAGTCTTCTTTCTCCTGTGGGTTTCAGATTTTAGCACAGCCAGAGTTTTTCCATATTTGCATGCACTTCCATGAACTACCAAGCATAACAGGGCATTGATACTGGCGAGAATGGCCTTAGATTAAAAAGGCCTTGGTTGGGTCTGCAGTATGCAGCCTTTGGTGTCCTTTGTGTCCACAGCACCTTGCTTAGTAAGGGGTTGCTGGGACACGTTTTGGGTTGGTGATACTCCTTCTTTGTAGGGTGTGCTTACCTGATGGTGGCGTTTGCTAGTCTTCTGGCAGCTGCATCTAATTTACCAGTTTTCTTCTGTTCTGCAGACGGGCTTATGTCTCTTGCGCTTGCTGGCTTCTTCGTTTCCATTGTTAGGGGTGGTCTGGTAGGCTGTGCAGAGGAACTGTGTGGCTGAGTACCATGGTGCTTGTTCTCTCTGGCCCTCAGGTGGCTGCTTAGGGAGTGCAGGCTTGCGCTATTTTTGGACAACGTATTATGCGCCATTTGGCCTTTTGTTCCTTACCCCTTCAGGGGTGTTGGGCCTTCCCTATCTTGGGGAGTCAGTTCTTGCTCCTGTCTGCTGGAGTCTGTCTACTTTTGTAGGGTGGGACACCTGGTGGTGTTCGCTTTATAGTCCTTGTCCTTGGTTCCTCTTAGGGATGCTCATCTAGTCTGACTCGGAAGGTCGTGACTGGGTGCGGCTCGGGGCCTTGTATGTTGCTCTGTCGCAGCGCATTCCTCTGGCGGCTCTTGGGATGATAAGCCGTAAATGGAGGCATAGAGCCTTGCTCCGGCTGAGGTTGTTGAGAATCGCGTTGGATGAGGTCATCATGTCTGGGCCTTGCTCAGCGGGGGCCGCCGGGTCTGGCTCCGGCTGAGGCCGCCGGCATACAGCCTGGTTCCGGCTGTGACCGCCGAGTTTCTTTTTCCGTTTCTCCGGATTTCGCCGGGCTCTATTTGTTGAGCTGTGCTTCGTCTGTGGCTGTCTGACCTTGGAGTTCTGGGCATGGAGTCATGTTTCCTCTCTGTATGTCTTGCCTGGTGCCGTTCCAACCCGGCGGTCCTTTCTTCGTCTTGGGACGTCCGGAATTGCCTTGGATGGGGATTCCGAGCCTTGCTCATTTCGATCTTTGATGAACCGATATTGTTCTATGGTTGGACGTCAGGCCTCGGATTTTCTGTAGGCACTCGTTTTCCACTCCCTCGCTGGTTCACAGTAGGCCTCTCATTCTGAGTGGAGGGGCTAGCATGCTTTTTTGCCGGGTTACGGTGGCGCTGGCATGTCACTGGATAGGTGGGGCGAGGGCAGCCTTAGGGCGGCGCTTCCTATCTCTGGGTAGGGAGTTGAGCCAATTCTTCGGCTTCAGAATTCGTTCTGGTTTAGCCGAGCTACTTTTCTTCGGCTCCTGTCGAGACTTCTCAGTCTATGGCTAACGGACTCCCCGTCTGCGTCTCTGCAGTATGTTTGCTACTGTCTTTGTCTGTTGCCCTTGGCTGAGCACATTATCTTATTCAGCTTGCAGGGTGATCGGACCTGGACGGCAAGTAGGTTTTTTTCTCTGTCTCTGGAGGCTATTGTTCTAGCTCGGCTGGGCAGTCTTTTCCGGGCCCGGGAAAACTTGCTCAGCGGTTGTGGATATCCCTGTCTTCATGTCAGCGGGTGACAATTGGTCCAGTTGTTTTTATGTTCTGAGTTTTTCTTCTGGACTTGGGACAGGTTCAGTCTTGGCTGATTTGGCTAGGCTTGTCTCGGTTGTCCGCTTGGCGTCATGGTGGCCTGTCGGACATTTTCCTCTGTCGAGCTTTCCTCTGTTCTGGGGGGTGAGTATACGTTCTTGTCTGGGTCTCTCCGTTGATCATGGCTGTTAGCTTGACTTCTTGCGGGAGTCGGGCTGTGGTTGCTCTCATAGTTGACTTGGGGCTACTAGGTGGCCTTCTTTCTTCCTTTGGTGAGCAACCCAGGCATTCTCTCAGTACTTCACGAGTGGTGTCCTTTCGGTAAGTATGATTTCTCAGCTCAGTTCTCAGATATGGGCTTGGTAGCTAGAAATACGCCTATTGTTTGGGCTGGATTGGTTTTAGGGGCTCTTGGGCCTTGCCAGGATCTGTTTTTCGGGGTGAGTCATGCTTTCTTCTACTGGATACTGCACCGACCATTCTATGGTTTTTTCGGTTTTCTGCGATCTGGGGAATGCATTTCTTTTCTTCTGGTGGTGGTGACTCCGCTGGGAATTCGGGTCGTTTTTCTGGCCTGTGTCTATTTCGGTGGTCCCACCCAACTTTGGGGATTGCATTTGTACATCCCACTCGTCTCTGGATTGATCTGTGGGACGCTATGAGGCATATTTTCAAAGCACTTAGCCTTCCAAAGTTCTATAGGTTTCTGTGGAACTTTGGAAGGCTAAGTGCTTTGAAAATAAGCCTCTATGGAAGGTAAAATTAGTTATTAACTGATAATTTTCTTTCCATTAGTCCCAACAGATCAATCCAGAGGCCCGCCCTTTGTTGTTTTGGGTCTGTGGAATTTCCCTTGTTATGAAGGGGCTGTTTATTCGTATTATGGTCCACTAGGTTCTGTCCTTTTCTAAGGGACCAACGGGAATTAAAGGAAGACTACAGAGGGTGGAGCACTATCATGATTACAAGTTGCCACTTAGGTGGTTTCCCTCTCGTTGTGGCGGTAGAGGAAGAGCCTGTAAAGGTTATCCGGGGGCAGGAGTGGAATTTGTGATTGGATTTTCTTTTCTTCTTCAGATGCATGGGTATCGACAATACTGAGATGAAGCTGACTGCACAGGTCCACACATATAGTAAGACTCTGAAGTTCTTTCTATCTCCACCTGCTGGTAGAGGGACACAACCCTCTCATCTCTGGATTGATCTGTTGGGACTAATGGAAAGAAAATTATCAGGTCAGGTAATAACTAATTTTGCCTTATGGCTTCCAAGGTTTCTATCGCCAGTTGTTTGAAGGAGGCGGTGGCTGCAGCCTATATTCTGGAGGGGAAGGATCCTCCTCCAGTTTAAAGGCACATTCTACCTAGCAGACAGCCGCATCTTGGGAGGAGGCCTCTTTGGGGGATATCTGCAGGGCAGTGACTTGGGCTTCTCTGCATACTTTCACAAGCATTACAGGGTGGATGTGGCTGCTTGCTCAAACGCAGCATTTGTGGCGTCTGTTTTGTGTGCGGCAGGTTCAGCTTCCCACCCTTGTAGGGATAGCTTTTGAAAATCCCACTCGTCCTGGAATAGTGGGAAGAAAACGTAATGGAAGGAGAAATTAGGTCTTAACTGATAATTTTATTTCCGTTGGTTCTTCTCACTATTCCAGGAGCCCTCCTGTTTCCTTGGTGTATGTCCCTGGAAGGAGCTTTTCACTATATGGGCAGTCTGCTTCTCGGAACCGAGCCTTGGGGGTATGGTATTTGGATTTTCTGTCGGAGTCTGTGGAGTTGTGTAGAGGCTGAACATGCTCCTGGTTCTTTAATCCTTGCTTTTGGACCAATACTGAGGAACAGGGCGAATTGCTGTGGGCTATGTACTATGGCTCAGTTCTATATGCTGTATCTCCACTTCCTGGTCAATTGACATAACTACCCACTCGTCCTGGAATAGTGTAAAGAACTAATGGAAAGAAAATGTATCAATTGCTTTACATTGGTTCTGTTCAGATTTTCAAGATAGGGCCTGCTTAGTCAACTGGCAGGCTAGTTTTTTTAACTGCTACTCCCTAACCTGTGGTGTCCTGCAGGGCTCCATCTTAGCACCACTCCTTTTTAATATGTACTTCTGACCCTTTTACAGTCCCAGGATCTCATTCCTAGTGTTTATACAGACGATATTCAGATTACTACCTGTCTGGATCAACCAAAAGGTTGAAAGTACATGCTCTTAATGTCAAGCTGGGCTTAATAGCATCCTAGCTTGCACAGAATAAAATGCTTTCCATTACGTCCCACAGATCAATTCAGAGATGAGTGGGTTATGTCCCCCTACCAGAAGGTGGAGATAGAGAGAATGCCAGAGCTCTGCCATAAAGGATCCTGTGCAGCAGCCTCACTTTCAGTATTCTCTCTGTCTCTGCAAATGGATGGACATCTCCTGTGCAGCTCATAAGTACATAAGTATAGCCACACTGGGACAGACCAAAAGTCCATCAAGCCCAGCATCCTGTTTCCAACAGTGGCCAATCCAGGTCACAAATAATTTCGCTTTTCCAGCGGGTATAGGGCGGTCGAAGTTTCACAACTGGGAAGGGGCAGGCTGCGTTACATTGGGACACTTGATAGATCAGACTGATGGAGGTTTTAAGTCCTTTGAGCAGGTAAAAGAGCAATGGCAGGTGATGAATTCTCAGTTATTGCAGTATCTGCAGGCCCGACATTATTGACAGCAATTAAAAGCACGGCATGGTGAGCAGGCGACATATGGTCGTCTGGATATGAAGGTTTTGGACATGCCGGTGGGGGGCAGCAGACTGTCTACATGGTATAAGTTGGTGAAATCAATCAGTCGGGAAGAGGGACTAGAGAGAATTGTTCAACAATGGAATGAGGAATTAGGCACAAAATACGGCCCACCTTTCAAAAATTGTTTCAGACGTTGTATGAAAACCGCAGATATACAAGAGACCCAATTTAAAATTCTACATCGGGGATACATTACAAGGGAGAAGGGAATGAAAATGCAATTATGGGAAACAAATATATGCAGCAAATGTTGTCAGGGGAAAGACATTTTTTTACACGCATTTTTGGAGTGTCCAAAGTTGTCCATTTGGAATAGAGTCTTCCAGGTTCTCAATGGGGTCTTGCAGTCAACGGTGGAATGGTCTTCTCCGGCGTTGTTGGGGACCAGTCGGATTTAATCACACAGGGGTTATCCTTGTCTCAATGGAGATTTCTCTATTTCCTTGTCATCAAGCAGATGAATCCATTACGAGTGGGTTGTGTCCATCAACCAGCAGGGGGAGATAGAGAGCACTGAAAAACCATAGTGCCTCATGGCCAGCTAGCTCCATCTGCCTCTTCTGTATTCTCTATCTCCCCAGCAGGATGGACGCAGCTTGTTCAAGCTCCTTCAGAAATCTGCCTGGGGTGGCTCCTGTGCTGTTGCCAGTTGTAGCAGGGGTGTTGTGGCTGATGGTGCCCACTTTAAAGGCACATAGGTACGCCCTATCCCTGCCTTACCCGGCCCCCGATGTGGATGTAGACACATAGGCAAGCCCTGTCTCTGTCTTTGCCCACGCTGTGGATGCAGGCACATAGGTTCGCCCTTTCACTGCCTTTCCCACGCTACTGATCCTCCGGAGTGGAAAACGTTGCCTCTTGCGCTGTTGCCTCCAACTTTCCTCACAGCGTAAAAAAAAAAAAAGTCGCTTCGCACTACAGTGCGCTATGGTCCAAGAAGAGGCTTTTCTTCAGTTTGTACAGCGGATCGGAGCTCTGTCGACTCGATCTGGAGAGGTAAGAGCATTTTAAAGCTCCTCTGGGGTGGGCCCGCATTGGGGGCGATTTTGGCGCGAATCCACCATTTTGAATTTACTGCCGTTTTTGGCGATGGCTGCGGAAGTTGTAAAGCGCTGTTCCCGTTGTGGCAAGCGCAGATCAGCAGCAGGTCTCTGTAAATCGTGCTCTTCTGATGTCAGAGCCGGCCTGAGCATGGCAAGCGAAGTTTCTTCCCGCTCTGTGGAGCTGGCAGTGGGCGCCATTTTGGAACAGCATGACGCGACCCCCGCTGAGGTGGAGGGGTGTGAGCCTGGGGGGAGCCTCAAATTGAGGCTAATACGAGAGCCATTTCCCCTGGACTGGAACCGGGAGGCCAGGTTGAGTCATTCTCCCCTGAATTTGTTTTGTTGCTGAATAAAGCATTTATGTTAGACCGTGTCCCCTCCAGTAGAGCCCGGCCTTGAATTACCGTCAGGTGTGTTTTCCCCTGACAGATGGCCGCAGGACAAGCGCAGAAGGGTGGATTCCCCTTCAGAGTGGCGCACCCCCCCCCCCCCCCCCCCCCGGGGTCGGGATGTGAGGAGTCAGAGGGATCTGGCAGGCCCTCGTGGTCTGGAGAGCCAGAGGAAGGTGCAGGATTGCCACTGGATCCGGATGATCCTTCCGCGGTGAGGATTTTCCACCGCGATGAGCTGCCAGCGTTGATTTCTAATGCACTGCAGGGGCCCTCTCTATTGAAGAGCCTGCGAGTGCTGAGCTCTTCTCTTCTAATCCGAGGATGACAAGTACTATGACGCCTGCTCGAGCCTTTCCTTTGCATGACTCCATCCAAGAGCTTATTTCAGCTCAATGGGCTGACCCCGAGGGGCCTTTGAAAGTTGCCAGGGCTATGGGGCAATTATAACCTCTAAGTGAGGAGAATTTGGTGGGCCTAGCCATGCCTAAAGTGGATGCCCTAGTCACAGCTGTGACAAAGAGAATTACCCTCCCAATTGAAGGAGGAGTTGCCGTGAAGGACATGCAGGACCGACGCCTTGAATCAGCTATAAAGCGGTCCTTTGAGATTTCAAGCCTATCCTTTCGGGCGTCTGCATGCCCGAGCCTGCCTTGCTTGGTTACAGCAGGCAGTAGAACAGCCCGGAGATGGAGTGGAGCCCCTTGCGGAGGTGGCACCACGGATGGAGTCAGCCTTGTCTTTCTTGGCTGACGCCCTTTATGATCTGGTCAGAGCTTCGGCTAAACAGGTGGCGGTGGCGGCTCGCCGCCTGCTGTGACTACGGCATTGGGCGGCAGACATGGCCTCTAAGCAAAGGTTGGTGAAATTGCCCTTTCGAGGCCTTCTCCTATTTGGTGAGGAGTTGGAGAACATTGTTAAAGGCCTGGGGGATGCTAAACCCCAGCACTTACCCGACGACAGGCCGCGGCCTTCCTCCAAGGGTCAGGCAGTTCCCTCCTCTGACAGACCTCGCTTCAGAGAAGCTCGAAGGTACCGCCCGGGGCGTTCTGCTGGGTTCACTTCTCGTGTCCGTTTTCAGCAGAGGAACTCATTTCGCTTGGACAAGCGTTCCGCAGCAGCTGGCTCAAGGCCTGGAGTTCAAGGGCGACCCTCTCAATGATGGTGCGCCGGCCCTCTCCTCGCTGTCTGTTATAGGAGGACGATTTTCCCTCTTTCACGAGGAGTGGGCCAAGATTTCCTCAGATCAGTGGGTCTTGGACCTGATCAGAGATGGCTACAGAATAGATTTCAATGCCCTGATAAGAGACGTGTTTGTGGATGCGGTTCTGCTGCCAAACGGGTGGCGGTAGAGGAGACCATACAAGGCTTGATTCACCTAGGGGCGGTGTGCTTGGTGCCTCCCGCCGAGCTTGGCTCTGGCTGTTACTCCATTTACTTTGTGGTGCCACGAAAAGGAGGGTCTTTTTGGCCTATCCTAGACTTAAAAGAAGTCAACAAGTCTCTGAGAGTGCGGCATTTTCACATGAAAACCCTGCGCTCCGTCATTGCGACGGTACAGCCAGGAGAGTTTCTCACGTCTCTGGACCTGAAAGAAGCTTACTTGCACATACCAATTTGGCCGCCGCACCAGAGGTTTCTGTGTTTTGCGGTGATGGGAAAACATTTCCAGTTTTGGGCCTTGCCTTTTGGCCTCGCCACATCTCCCCAAAACTTTTCAAAGGTAATGGTGGTAGTAGCTGCCTTTCTCAGGCGAGAGGGTATCCAGATTCACCCGCACCTAGACGACTGGCTCATCAGAGTGGACTCTGCAGAAGAGAGTCGTCATATTACAGCCAGAGTGGTCTCAGTACTGCAATCTCTGGGCTGGGTCATCAATTTAGCCAAAAGTCACCTGACCCCCTCTCAATCTCTAGAATATTTGGGGGTCCGGTTCGACACAGTCTTGGGGTATGTATACCTACCCGAGCAAAGGCAGGGCATGCTTCAGAACCAGGTCCGTCTGCTCCTGAGGATGCCTTGCCCGTGAGCTTGGGACATTGTCCAGCTGTAGTGGTCGATGACTGCCACCTTGGAGGTGGTGCCTTGGGCGAGAGCGCATATGAGGCCTCTGCAGATTGCCCTGCTTCAACAATGGTCTCCAATGTCCCAGGAATATCAACACAGACTAACGTTGCTCCCTGTGGCCCGGCTCAGTATTCAGTGGTGGTTCTTCGACAGAATACTGCGCCAAGGAATGCCTCTTGCGCTTCCTTCTTGGTGCCTGGTGATAACAGATGCCAGCCTTCTAGGCTGGGGAGCGCATTGCCAAGGAAGCTATGCTCAGGGTCAGTGGACACCCGTGGAAGCAGGGTGGTCCATCAATCAGTTTGAACTGAGAGCGGTATTCCAGGCTCTGATGGCCTTTCAAAAGAATCTGAAGGGGGCTTTCTGTCCAAGTTCCGTCAGACAACACGACAGCGGTGGCATACATAAATCGTCAGGGAGGCACTCAGTGCAGGGCCCTGGCCGAGGAGGCCGCCCAGATTTGCCACTGGGCTGAACTACACCTGCAGCTTCTGTCGGCAGCTCACATAGCAGGTCAGAGCAACGTGGAAGCCGATTTTCTCAGCAGGCATCAAATCGACCCTGCGGAATCGGAACTGGCAGAAGTATTTCTTCAGATTTGTGCCAAATGGGGGACTCCCGGAATGGATCTAATGCTGTCAAGTGCCTCGCTTTTTCAGCAGAAGGAGAGATCCTCACTCGCCGGGGTTGGATTCTCTGGCTCAACCCTAGCCCTCGGAGCTCCTCTATGTGTTCCTTCTTTGGCCCCTGATAGGGCAAGTGCTACTGCGGATTCAACAGCACTGAGGTCTGGTGATTCTCATTGATCCAGATTGGCCAAGGCATCAGTGGTATGCAGATCTCCGCTGGATGTTGGTGGACGCTCCGGTGCATTTGCCCCTGGTGCCGAACCTGTTGGTTCAGGGTCCGGTGTCTGTGGAGGATCCCTGCCGATTTGGTCTTACGGCCTGGCTATTGAAAGGGCGCAATTGAGAGAGAAGGGCTACTCTAAACAAGGTTATCTCCACTCTCTTGCAGGCCTGCAAGCTGTCCACCTCTGCAACTTATGCTTGGATCTGGCGCAAATTTGAGGCGTGGGGTGTTTCAAAGGTGATCACTCCCACGCGGGCTACAGTGCTGGACCTTTTGCAGGAGGGCTTACAATTCCCTGCGGGTGCAAGTGGCAGCATTATCATGCTATTGTGGGAAAGTCGCTAGCTTGTCCCTTGCTGCTCATCCGGACATTGCCCGATTTCTCAGACGGGTGCTTAGGCTCCGTCCTCCTGTCCGGCTGCCCTGTCTGGCCTGGAACCTGGGGCTGGTGTTGAAGGCTCTTCAGTGTTCGCCTTTCGGGCCGCTTTAGCGAGCTTCGGAGAAAGATGTGATTCGCAAGTCTTTTTGGTGGCCATGACATTGGCTAGACGCGATTGATCTGCAGGCGCTGTCCTGTCAGGACCCTTTTCTGCAATTCTCGGAGTCCGGACTAACGTACCGTACAGTGCCTTCCTTCCTGCCTAAGGTGGTTTCAGCGTTTCACCTGAACCAGCCCATTTTTCTTCCTTCCTTTTCTAGGGAAGATTTCCCGGACTCCTTTGGGCAGTTACATCTTTTGGATGTCCGCAGGGCGCTGTTGCAGTATCTACAGATGTCAAATGACTTCAGGACTTCTAATCACCTTTTTGTATTGTTGACAGGTCCTCGATTCAGGTGGCCGGCGTCTAAGGCCACTATAGCCTGTTGACTCAAGGAAGCCATTTTTTCTGTGTGTCTGCTTTCAGGCCAGTCTCTGCCTGAAGCGTTTAAGGCGCATTCCATGAAAGCGATTTCCTCCTCGTGGGCTGAAACAGGTGCATTCTCTTTTCAAGAGATCTGTAGTGCGGCTACTTGGGCTTCTCAGCTCTCATTTGTCCGGCATTACAGGCTGGATGTTGCAGTGAAGCAGGACGCGATTTTTGGAGCACAAGTGCTTGCTCGCTGTGTGGCCTGTTCCCACCCTGAGTAGGGATTGCTTTTGTACATCCCATCAGTTAATGGATTCATCTGCTGCTGATGACAAGGAAGGGAAAATAAGGTTCTTACCTTGGTAATTTTCTTTCCTTTAGTCATAGCAGATGAATCCATGATTCCTCCCTGTCTGGTGTTGTTTTTTGTTCAGATCTTTCATGCAGATATATATCTCATTGCGAGAAGTTGGAAACCAGTTCTCAGAATTTCTACATGATGTTCTACTACAGGAGGTTGAGATCATCCCAACTTTGTATGGTTATTGCTCCTGTTCTGGGGCGTTTGTTCACTGTGAGGAAAGTTTATGTTGTTCTACCTTTTTGGTTCACTCTGCTTTGGAAATCTCAAATACTGAAGGCAGTTGGGGCTAGCCGTCCAAGGGTCACTGTGGTTTTTCAATGTTCTCTATCTCTATCTGCTGATAGGCGGATACAACCCATCAGTTAATGGATTAATCTGCTGTGACTAAAGGAAAGAAAATTACCAAGGTAAGAACCTAATTTTCCCTTTTGTAGCGTATAGTTCATATGTAACGTGAGGTCAGATATGAATTGTTGAGAAGCTGAATTAAGAAGCTTGTTAGGGCATATGTCTAGTTTGCAGTGGGATTTGGCATACTTCTTGAGCAATTGGGAGATGGAATCATTCAAGAGTGTATCGAAATTAGTCCAGGTTCTGTCTACTTGATGTTCACCAGGTAATGGGTCTAGACAATCAAGAAATTTTACGTAGTCTGTGGAATTTATGGGTAACGCGAGTCGTAGCTTAATAATTTTCTCTTTGAAGTAATTAGCAAGATTATCTGCTGAGGGGAGGTTCGTGCTGTTAGAGGTAATCGGTGTTAGTTTGCTCACTAATTGAAAGAGTTTGTGTATTATTGTAGTCTGGCCCAATTTCATTTTTGTAGTATGCTCTTTTGGTTCGTCTAATGGTGTATTTGTATTTTTTTTGTAGAAGTTTCCAAGCATTGAATGTGGAGTAGTCTTTCTTTTTATTCCATGCTCTTTCTAACCTTCTTACTTGAGTTTTTAATTTTTTCAGTTCTTCTTTAAACCATGGTATAGAGTTTTTTCTGCGTGAGGTTCTAGTTTGTAATGGTGCTATGTTGGCTAAAATGCTTCTGCACCTGTTGTCCCAATCTTGAAGAAAGTGAATGGAGTCCGTTGCAGTTGACCATTCATCAATGTAAAATAGTTGTCAAAATGTAACCGGGTTAATTTGACCTCTTGTGGTGTAGGATAGGCGTTCCTTAAAATGGTGTGAGTCATTTCTTCGCCATTCAAGGAGAAGATTTAATTTGTGATGATCTGACCATGGTACAGCAGTCCATTTTGTAGATGATAGTAGAAGATGTAGGTCTGATGAAAATTTATGCGAGATGATGTCTATTGTGTGTCCTTTAATATGGGTTGGTTTTATATTTGGACAATGAAGATCCCTTAGTAGGAAAAAGTCCATGCATTCACGTGCATTAATAGAGTTTGAGTCTTCAAGGTGGAGATTAATATCTCCTATTATAATAAGGTTAGAGGATGACATACATGTGGTCGAAAGGAGATTAATATCTCCTATTATAATAAGGTTAGAGGATGACATACATGTGGTCGAAATGAAGTCCATAAAATGAGTTTGACAGTCAAGCCAGTTTCCAGGAGGTCTGTAAAACAGGACTATATTGAGGTGGTCAAGTAAGTTTGTGTGATTAATTCTGACTGAGGCTAAATTGTTGTGGAGACCACTTCAAAGGCACATAGATTCGCCTTTTCCCTGCCTTACCCTTTCCCCTGTGTGGATGCAGGCATATAGGTTCGCCCTATCCCTACGTTTCCCACCCTCTTCTGTCTCCGGAGTACCTCTATAGCTGTTTGCCTCCGACTTTCCTCACAATGTTAAAAAAAAAAAAAATGCACTTTTCAGAGCTACTATTTCTAAGGCTTTTCCTGACTGTGCAGCGTGACTGGAGCTCGTGGACTTGGTCCTTTGATGTAAGAGTGGTACTCAGCTCCTCCGGGGAGGGCCCGCGGACGGCCTTTCGATCGGGGTGATTTTGGCGCGAAGCCGCCATTTTGAATTTTATTTCGCCGTTTTTCGGCAATGGCTGCTGAGGGAGTTAAGCGCTGTTCCCATTGTGGCAAGCGCAGTTCAGCAGCGGGGCTCTGTAAATCGTGCTGTTTAGACGGTAGAGCCAGTACGAGCATGGCGAGTGATGATTCTTCCCGCTCAATGAAGCTGGCAGCAGGTGCCATCTTGGAAGCACCGCATGGCTCGATCCCTGTGGTTGCGGAGGAGTCTGAGAGCAGAGGGGCGCCTCGGGCCGAGGCTACCAGAGGAGCTCCGTTCCCCGTTTTATGGACGTTCCCACATCTTATAGACTTCATATCAAACACGTGTGTCTACCCAAAACCTTCTCATAGCTGGAGATATCAACCTTCACACGGAGGATACTAACCTAACAAACGTGGTTGAATGCAAGGGCTTCTTCCAACTCTGGGAGCTTCACTGGCCAACCACACAACCCACCCATACTAAAGGACACACACTAGACATCATTACACACAAACTCTCATCAGAATTAAATATCACACTAATAGATACAAAATGGACACCCGTACCTTGGTCCGATCACTGCAAAGCAAACCTCTCTCTACACTGGCGAACAAAAAAGTCAGAACATAAACAAGAACTAATAACCTATACCACGAGAGGCAAAATAGACCCAACAACATTTTGGCAAGAATTCTACAACAACGAATGGATAACATCAACAGAGTCAACCCAATTTCTTTATGATTGGGACATCAGATGTAGAATCATACTAGATCACATAGCACCACTCCAAATCAGGACCTCACATAGGAAAAACTCAATTCACTGTTTTCCCCAAGAACTTAAGGAATTAAAAATGCAAGTCAGAAGATTAGAACGAGCCTGGAATAAGAAAAAAGATGACTCTACATTCAACGACTGGAAGCAACTACAGAGAAAACACAAGTACACCATTAGACAAACCAAAAGATCTTATTACGAAACTCAAATCGGACCGGGTTATAAGGACACACATAAACTCTTCCAACTCGTAAATAAATTACTAAATACCACTCCAGTTACCTCTAATAACACAGACACCCCATCGGCAAACAACCTTGCGAGTTACTTCAAAGACCGCACCTGGAGTATTGTGTTCAGTACTGGTCTCCGTATCTCAAAAAAGATATAGTAGAATTGGAAAAGGTACAGCGAAGGGCGACGAAAATGATAGTGGGGATGGGACGACTTTCCTACGAAGAGAGGCTGAGAAGGCTAGGGCTTTTCAGCTTGGAGAAGAGACGGCTGAGGGGAGATATGATAGAAGTGTATAAAATAATGAATGGAATGGATCGGGTGGATGTGAAGCGACTGTTCACGCTATCCAAAAATACTAGGACTAGAGGGCATGAGTTGAAGCTACAGTGTGGTAAATTTAAAACGAATCGGAGAAAAGTTTTCTTCACCCAACGTGTAATTAGACTCTGGAATTCGTTGCCGGAGAACGTGGTACGGGCGGTTAGCTTGACGGAGTTTAAAAAGGGGTTAGATAGATTCCTAAAGGACAAGTCCATAGACCGCTATTAAATGGACTTGGAAAAATTCCGCATTTTTAGGTATAACTTGTCTGGAATGTTTTTACGTTTGGGGAGCGTGCCAGGTGCCCTTGACCTGGATTGGCCACTGTCGGTGACAGGATGCTGGGCTAGATGGACCTTTGGTCTTTCCCAGTATGGCACTACTTATGTACTTATGAGAAAATTATAAAGTTACGACTCATGATACCTATCAACACAACGGATTATGCTAACCTCCTTGAGTGTTTGGACCCAACACCCGGGCAACATCCAGCAGACAGAACATGGATCAACTTTGACACACTATCGACCGATAGCATCTCCCAACTGCTTAACAGATACGCCAAATCACAATGCAAATTAGATATCTGCCCTAATATTCTTATACGGTCTGCCCCTCAACAATTCAAAACAGACCTCACGAAATACATGAACTACATGCTACAAAACGGTCTTTTCCCAAAAGATAAAGGAAACATTCTACTCACTCCTTTACCTAAAGACGCAAAGAAAAACACAAAAGATCTAACCAACTATCGCCCAGTAGCGTTGATCCCACTGATAACCAAGATCATATAAGGGGCAGTGACGAAACAGCGCACTAATTACCTAAATAAATATTCAATTCTACATGAATCTCAATCAGGATTTCGATCGAACCACAGTACTGAAACAGTATTAGTAACGTTAAT
The DNA here is from genome assembly GCF_901765095.1 of Microcaecilia unicolor. Taxonomy (NCBI): domain Eukaryota; kingdom Metazoa; phylum Chordata; class Amphibia; order Gymnophiona; family Siphonopidae; genus Microcaecilia; species Microcaecilia unicolor. The sequence continues at coordinate 97,266,995 of NC_044031.1, forward strand.
GAATACGTTTAAACAAACAATTGCAACTGGAAGCAACATACTTCTTTTACAATTTGACATGTCCAGTGCCTTCGACATGGTCAACCATGGAATATTACTACACATCCTGGATCACTTTGGAGTTGGAGGCAATGTTCTTAACTGGTTTAGAGGATTCCTGACATCAAGATCATACCAAGTAACAATCAATGAGATGATGTCAGATCCATGGACACCTGAATGCGGAGTTCCCCAAGGATCTCCCCTCTCACCAAACCTCTTTAACCTAATGATGATACCCCTAGCCAAACTACTAGAAAATCAAAACCTTAATCCATACATATATGTAGACGATGTCACGATCTACATCCCGTTCAAACGCGATCTAAAGGAAATCGCCAACGATATCAACCAAAGCTTCCAAATCCTGCACTCCTGGGCGAATGCATTTCAGCTAAAACTCAATGCAGAAAAAACACAATGCCTTATATTCACCTCACAACACAACACAAGTAAATTGTCCACCATAACCACACCAAACTTTTCCCTTCCCGTCTCAAACACCTTGAAAATTCTTAGAGTTACCATTGATCGAAATCTAACACTTGAAAACCACGTGAAGAATACAACTAAGAAAATGTTCCACTCCATGTGGAAACTTAAAAGAGTAAAACCATTCTTCCCAAGAGCCATCTTTCGAAATCTGGTACAATCAATGGTACTAAGTCATGTGGACTACTGCAATGCACTTTACGCTTGTTGCAAAGAACAAATCGTCAAGAAACTTCAAACTGCCCAGAATACCACAGCCAGACTTATATTTGGCAAAACAAAATACGAAAGTGCAAAACCACTAAGAGAGAAACTACACTGGCTCCCACATAAAGAACGTACTACGTTCAAGATCTGCACGATTGTTCATAAAATCATCTACGATGAAGCCCCGTCATACATGATAGACCTCGTGGACCTATCACCCAGAAACGCTAAAAGATCAGCTCACGCTTTTCTTAATCTACACTTTCCCAACTGCAAAGGACTAAAATATAGACTAACACATGCATCCAGCTTTTCCCACATGGCCAACCAGCTGTGGAATGCACTACCAAAACAACTGAAAACAATCAATGAGAAAACCAACTTTCGCAAATCTTTGAAAACCTATCTCTTCAATAAAGCCTACCACGAAAATCCATAACCAACTACAACTCTCCCACACTCCACCCTTATCCTGACTGTCTTCTATACAACTGCTGATTATATCGTCTTGTCATCCTTAATATCTTTGTAACACCAAATGTATCCTTTGAACCCTGAAATGGCAACGCCATAACAGGTCTTTGTAAGCCACTTTGAGCCTGCAAATAGATGGGAAAATGCGGGATGCAAGTGCAATAAATAATAAATTCGGAGACGGGAGGTCAGGGTGAGTTTTTCTCCTTCAAGTTTGTGCTTATTTTACATAAAGCCTTCATGCTGAAAAGAGCTCTGCCGCAGGTGTCTGACACTACATTGCTACCTGGTTCCCCTCAGACTGATGATGGCCAGGGTCTGATGCCAGACGTGGATGCCCCTGAGCGTTGGATGTACGCTAAGCATAGACGGGTAAATAACCCTTCGGAGAGTGGCGCACCTCCCTTCCCCCCCCCCCCCCCCCCCCCCCCTGGATCTGGATGATCCCACTGCGGTTCGGATTTTCCACTGCGATGAGCTGCCAGCACTTATCTGTGATGCCTTACAGGCCCTCTCTATTGATGACCCTGTTCAAGGCGAGGCCTCCTCTGGTAATCTGAGGATGGCGAATACTAAGAAGCCTGCTCGAGCCTTTCCTTTGCATGACTCCATCCAAGAGCTTATTTCTGCTCAATGGGCTGACCCTGAGGGGCCCTTGAAAGTGGCTAGGGCGATGGGGCATCTTTACCCCCTGAGTGAGGAGCACTTGGCCTGTTTTGGGATGCCTAAAGTGGATGCCTTAGTCACGGCAGTGACAAGAAAGACCACCATCCCAGTAGAGGGAGGGGTCACCCTGAAAGACATTCAGGACTGGCGGCTGGAATCAGCGCTAAAACGGTCCTTTGAGATTTCGGGCCTAGACTTAAGGGCGTCTGTTTGCAGTTCTTATGCTGCTCGAGCCTGCCTCTCTTGGATACAGCAGGCAGTGGAACAGCCCCTGCATGATGCCTAGTCCCTCGCTGAGGTTGCACCGCGCATGGAGTCGGCTTTGTCATTTTTAGCTGACGTCCTCTATGATCTGGTCAGAGCTTCGGCTAAACAGATGTCTGTGGCGGTGTCCGCCCGCCACCTTCTATGGCTACGGCATTGGGTGGCTGACATGGCCTCTAAGCAAAGGCTGGTGAAGTTGCTCTTTCGGTGCCTTCTGTTATTTGGAGAGGAGTTGGAGAAGATTGTTAAAGACCTGGGGGATGCTAAACCCCAGCGGTTACCTGTGGATAGGCTGCGGTCTTCTTCCAAGGGTCAGTTGGTTCCCTCCTCCTCCAGACCTCGCTTCCGTGAAGCTTGAAGGTATCGCCCGGTGGTGCTCTGCTGGGTTTACTCAAATGTGCCCGCTTTCAGCAGAGGAACTCCTTTCTCTTGGACATACGCTCCGCAGCGGCAGGCTCAAGGCCAGGAGTTCAGGGCCGTCCTTCACAATTATGGGATGCCAGTCCACTCCTCTTTTACAGCTGTATGAGGACGCCTTTCCCTCTTTCTCGAGGAGTGGACCAAGATTACCTCAGATCAGTGGGTCCTGGGCCTGATCAGAGAATGTTTCCGATTGGATTTTGGTGCCCCGGTGAGAGACATGTTGGTGGAGTCCAAATGTGGCACTGCCGTCAAACGGGCGGCGGTAGAGGAGACCTTTCAAGTCTTGTTGCACCTTGGAGCAGTGATCCCGGTGCCTCCGGCCGAACATGGCTGCGGTCGTTACTCCATTTATTCTGTGGTGCCGCGAAAAGGCGGGTCTTTTGGTCCATTCTCGACTTAAAGTCAACGAGTCACTCAGAGTGCGGCATTTTCACATGGAAACCCTGCACTCCATCATTGCGGCGGTACAGCCAGGAGAGTTCCTCACGTCTCTGGACCTAAAAGAAGCTTACTTGCACATTCCTATATGGCCCCTGCACCAACGGTTTCTCCGTTTTGTGGTGTTAGGAAAACATTTCCATTTTCGGGCCTTGCCTTTTGGCCTCGCCACAGCTCCCTGAACCTTTTCCAAGGTAATGGTGGTAGTAGCTGTCTTTCTTAGGCGAGAGGGTATCCATGTTCACCCATACCTCGACGACTGGCTCATCAGAGCGGACTCTGCAGAAGAGAGTCGTCATGTAACAGCCAGAGTGGTCTCAGTACTGCAATCTCTGGGCTGGGTCGTCAATATTCCCGATCTAAGGCGGTACAAGCTTTAGAATCAGGTCCGTCTGCTGCTGAGGATGCCATGCCTGCGAGCTTGGGGCTTTGTCCAGCTGTTGGGGTTGATGACGGCCACCTTGGAAGTGGTTATAACAAAAGAGAGGGAACGAAGTACAAAGTAAAGTACAAACAAAAAAAACAGCACCACGGGCCTTTAAAAATGGAACACGGTTCTTTAATGAATGAGCCTTGACAAAAAGACCCGACACGGGCCGTGTTTCGGTGACTAGCACCTGCGTCAGGGGTCACAGTGATGACGTGGAAAACTTGGGGAATAACTTGAATATATTCCTCTACAATATATTATTCCTTACCCCACGTCTCATATAGTAAAAGCTACAAAGCACCAAGGCACTTTCACTTTCTGTATCCAAATGGATGCTGTTTTTTTTGTTTGCACCTTGGAAGTGGTGCCATGGGCGAGAGTGCACATGAGACCTCTGCAGATTGCCCTGCTTCAGTGATGGTCTCCTTTGTCCCAGGATTATCAACGCAGACTCATGTGGCTCCCTGCGCCCCAACTCAGTATGGAGTGGTGGCTCTCGGACTGCATGCTGCGGCGAGGAATGCCACTAGTGCTTCCCGATTGGTGCCTGGTGGTAACTGATGCCTGCCTGAAGGGCTGGGGAGCACATTGCCAGGGAAGCTATGCCCAAGGTCTGTGGCCCCCTAGGAAACGGAGTGGTCCATCAATCGCTTGAAACTGAGAGCGATATGCCAGGCTCTTCTGGCCTTTCATAAGAATCTGGAGGGACTGGCTGTCAGAGTTCAGTCGGACAACGCGACAGCAGTGGTCTACATAAATCGACAAGGTGGCACTCAGTGCAGAGCACTGGCCGCAGAGGCCACTCAAATATGCCACTGGGCCGAGCTACATCTGTAGTTTCTGACAGCAGCTCACATAGCAGGTCAGAGCAACGTGCAAGCCGATTTTCTAAGCAGGTATCAAATTGACCCAGCGGAGTGGGAACTGGCGGACGAAGTGTTCCTTCAGATCTGTGCCAAATGGGGAACGCCCGTAGCTGATCTTATGGCCTCAAGCATAAATGCCAAAGTCCCTTCCTTTTTCAGCAGACGGAGAGATCCTCGCTTGGCGGGGTTGGATGCCTTGGCTCCTGCCTGGCCTCCTGTATGTGTTCCCTCCTTGGCCCTTAATAGGGCGGCGACTCCTGCGAATTTGGCTGCATCAAGGAGTGGTGATCCTCATTGCCCCGGTTTGGCCCAGGCGGCCGTGGGATGCGGTCCTCTGGCGTATGGGTGGAGGCTTCCCTTCCCTTGCCTCTTGTACCGAACCTGTTGACGCAGGGCCCGGTGACCATGGAGGATCCATGCCGCTTTGGTCTTACGGCACGGCTATTGAGAGGGCGCAATTGAGAGGCAAGGGCTATTCTAACAAGGTCATCTCCACTCTCTTGCAGGCCCGCAAGCGTTCCACTTCCGTAGCCTATGCTTGGATCTGGTGCCAGTTTGAGGCTTGGTGTGCTTTTATAGCGATCACACCCATGCGGGCTTCTGTCTCGCCGATACTTGACTTTTTGCAGGATGGTGTACAAAAAGGCTTTGCCTATAATTCCCTGCGTGTTCAAGTGGCAGCATTGGCATGTTTTCGGGGAAAGCTCTTCGGTCTCTCCCTAGCTGCGCATCCGGACATGGCACAGTTTCTTAGAGGGGTAATTCGGCTCCGGCCTCCAGTGTGGGCACCTTGTCCGGCTTGGAACCTTGGGCTAGTATTAAGGGCTCTTCAGTGTTCGCCCTTCGAGCCGCTGAGGCGAGCTTCGGAGAAGGTTGTGACTCTAAAGACAGTCTTTTTGGTGGCCATTACATCGGCGAGACAGGTGTCTGAGCTCCAGGCTCTGTCCTGTCTAGACCCGTTTCTGCAATTCTCAGAGTCCGGAGTAACGGTACGTACTGTGCCTTCGTTCCTGCCTAAGGTGGTTTCTGCGTTTCACCTAAACCAGCCTATTTATCTGCCCTTCTTTTACTAGGGAGGAGTTTCCGGAATCTTTTGGGCAGTTGCACCTTCTTGATGTGCGCAGGGCTCTGTTGCAGTATCTGCAGATGTCTAGTGCTTTCAGGACCTCTGATCATCTTTTTGTATTGTTGTCAGGTCCTCGCAGAGGGTCTCCAGCGTCTAAAGCCACTATAGTACTACTACTACTACTACTATTCAGCATTTTTATAGTGCTACAAGGCATTCACAGCGCTGCACAAACATAAAAGAGAGACAGTCCCTGCTCAAAGAGCTTACAATCTAATAAACAAAAAATAAAGTAATCAAATCAATTAATGTGTACAGGACGGAGGAGAGGAGGGTAGGTGGAGGCGAGTGGTTACGAGTCAAAAGCAATGTTAAAGAGGTTGGGCTTTCAGTCTAGATTTAAAGGTGGCCAAGGATGGGGCAAGACGTAGGGGCTCAGGAAGTATGTTCCAGGCGTAGGGTGCAGCGAGATGTAAGGCGCGAAGTCTGGAGTTGGCAGTAGTGGAGAAGGGAACAGATAAGAAGGATTTATCCATGGAGCGGAGTGCACTGGAAGGGGTGTAGAGAAGGTCGAGTGTGGAGAGATACTGGGGAGCAGCAGAGTGAGTACATTTATAGGTTAGTAGAAGTTTGAACAGGATACGAAAACGGATAGGGAGCCAGTGAAGCGACTTGAGGAGAGGGGTAGTATGAGTAAAGCGACCTTGGCGGAAGACAAGACGGGCAGCAGAGTTTTGAACCGATTGGAGAGGGGAGAGGTGACTAAGTGGGAGACCAGCAAGAAGCAGATTGCAGTAGTCTAAGCGAGAGGTGACAAGGGTGTGGATGAGGGTTTTGGTAGAGTGCTCGGAAAGAAAGGGGCGGATTTTACAGATGTTGTGAAGAAAGAAACGACAGGTCTTGGGGATCTGCTGGATATGATCAGAGAAGGAGAGAGAAGAGTCAAAGATGACCCCAAGGTTTCGAGCTGAGGAGACAGGGAGAAATGAGAGAGCCATCAACAGAAATAGAAAACAGGGGGAGTGGGGAGGTGGGTTTGGGGGGAAAAATGAGAAGCTCGGTTTTGGTCATGTTTAATTTCAGGTGGCATTGAGATATCCAGATAGCAATGTCAGACAAGCACGCTGAAACTTTGGTTTGGATGCAAGGTGAGATATCAGGGGTAGAAAGATAGATTTGACAGTCATCAGCATAGAGATGGTAGGAAAAGCCATGGGATGAGATTAATGAACCAAGGGAAGAAGTGTAGATAGAAAAGAGGAGGGGACCAAGAACAGAACCCTAAGGTACGCCGACAGGCCGAGGGATAGAAGTAGAAGAGGATCCACCAGAGTGAACACTGAAGGTGCGGAGGGAGAGGTAGGAAGAGAACCAGGAAAGGATAGAGCCCTGGAATCCAAGTGAGGACAGGGTATCGAGGAGTATGCTGTGATTGACAGTGTCAAAAGCAGCGGAAAGATCAAGAAGAATGAGGATGGAATAGAGACCTCTGGATTTAGCCAGTAATAGGTCATTGGAGACTTTAGTAAGCGCAGTTTCGGTTGAGTGGAGAGGGCGAAAACCAGATTGTAGCATAGCTCGTTGGCTTAAGGAAGCCATTTTTTCTGCATATCTGCTGTCTGGCCGGCCTCCGCCTGACACCTTTAAGGCACATTCCACAAGAGCGATTTCTTCCTCTTTGGCTGAGAAGGGAGCATTCTCTCTTCAAGAGATATGTAGTGCAGCTACTTGGGCTTCTAAACTCTCTTTTGCCCGTCATTACAGACTGGATGTGGCTGCCAGGAGGGATGCGCTTTTTGGAGCATAAGTGCTTGTGCGTGGTGTGGCTTGTTCCGGCCCTATCTAGGTATTGCTTTGATACATCCCATTCGTAATGGATTCATCTGCTGCTGATGACAAGGAAGGGAAAATTAGGTTCTTACCTTGGTAATTTTCTTTCCTTTAGTCACAGCAGATGAATCCATGATCCCTCCCTGATTGACTCTGTTTTGTGTTCAGTTTTTCCTGCAGACATGTTCCCTCATTGGGGGAAGTTGGAAAACAGTCTTCAGGATATCTGTTCTACTACAGGAGGTTGAGTTCGCCCCTCCTTTGTGTTATTGCACCTGTTTTGGGGTGTTCGTTCGCTGTGAGGCAAGTTCATGTTATGCTACTTTGCGGTTTAACACTGCTTTAGAAGCTTCAAAATACTGAGAGGCAGATGGAGCTAGCTAGCCGTCCTAGAGGCACGATGGTTTTCAGTGTTCTCTATTTCCCCCCCTGCTGGTAGGTGGGCACACAACCCATTCGTAACGGATTCATCTGCTGTGACTAAAGGAAATAAAATTACCAAGGTAAGAATCTGCCACTAAATTTATGAATTTAAGTAATAGTCAGGCAGGGGAAACCTGCTCATCTTTTCTCGCTTACTTTACATCCAATATCTGCAATCCTTGGTAGAGAAGAAATCACAGATCTGAGAAAAAAAAAACAGTGATAGATCTAGTTCAAACCCTCATTGAGGTAGAGGCGGAATAGTGCAGGCCTGAGAAAGTCCCTCCTCTCTCAACCAACCCCGTTCATAAAGTTTTGGTTAGCACTTAACTTTTGTTAAACAAAACATATACTTCTGTTATCATGCATGTTTTTCGTATTTTTACTTTTTCCAAACCAACAGAAGATGGAAAAAATTATACTAGAGGGGGGTCGAGAAAGGAAAATTAGGTTTCAGCTGCGATTGACTAGTAGCCTTTTTGCAAACTTAAAATCATGCATAACGCTTCCCTTCTGTAATCATGTGACAAATAATACATCGCTTTCCTAGTAGATGCAAACTTGTATTATTGTGGTATTAATAAGAATTCAGTGGTATCTAATATAATAATTTGCTATGTGAATGTTCTAAACTGTCTCACTGGGATCGTAACCACCTGCTGACGTCACTGGTCTGCAGGGGGTTACGATCCCAGTGAGAGACGTGCGTTGTAGAACAGTGGGAGCGGTCAGAGACGTCCCTACGTGCATGTCTCTCCCCCCCCTCCAAAATCGCCAATCCCCCTCTGCTACCCTCCTCTCCCCCCTCTTACCGGGATCCTAGCGGTAGCAGTGAAGAGCCTCGCAAGTCTGCTGCCTTCCCTTCCCTTCTATTCGCTCTCAGCTCTGACTCTGGTCCCGCCCTTGTGGAAACAGGAAATGAGGGCGGGACCAGAGTCAGGGCTGAGAGCGAAGGGAAGGAAAGGCAGCAGACTCGCGAGGCTCTTCACTGCTGCCGCTGGGACCCCGGTAAGACGGGGGGGAGGGTAGGGTAGCAGAGGGGGGGTTGGCGATTTTGGAGGGGGGCGACGTGCACGTAGGGGGATTGGCGTGGCCATTGTTGGGGAGGGGAGGGCCGCCGGTGGAGGCATCGCAAGGACGTGTCTGTGAGACAGAGAGGATGGGGGACTGGAACTCGGGGGAGGGACGGGGGAATGAGAGAGAGGGAGGGAGGGCCTGGAAATCGGAAGGGAAGAAAGGGGGCTCTGGGACTTGAAGGGGACAGAGGGAGGGAAAGAGGGATAACTTTGCTAGCGCCCGTTTCATTTCATACAGAAACAGGCCTTTTTTACTAGTAGAATAGAAATCCAAATCATTGTTAGGCTACTGTTCTTCAGCCTGCTTTGCAAATTTGTTCATATAGGAACAGCCTATCTAAGAACCAATATTATGGTGACACCAAGTAGTTAATTGAAAAAAAAACAGCACTGGAAGGTCTAGTAAGATCTTTAGCATGCACTTTGGCCAAAGGAGAAATCTAGGAAACAAGAAAATATGTGAAAATTCTACAGGTTGTAAATAATAACTAAATCATATCATTGAATTGAATTGAGAAGAGTAACACTTTCAGGGGAGACATTTTAAAAGGAACATACTGGAAATGAGTTCAAGATTTATTAATTTATGGCAAACCTTTACTTTTTTTTCTGAAATAAAAATGGTTATAAGTGGTGCGTCAAGCCACCTCATCTTCCCTCTGACTATGGTTGAATGAGGTCTATATAATAATAATAAGCACATCCTAACCACAATTGTATTTTCCTTGTGAACCTCCATGCCATCCTTTCTGATGCCCACTTAGGACCCCCAATGGACTAATACTGCCATTACATAGCCAGATATATTAAGAATAGAAGATATCTGAATATTCTGTGTCGAGAGTCTCCAGGTGCTTTTTGGCTAGGATCAGGCGACCCTCAGGGGGAGGAATGCTGGCTTCGGCCTAACCCCTGGTAAGCCTTTCCTCAGCTGAGAGGTACCCAGTTCTACCACCGGCTGCCTTTCAGGTGCTGTGGAGGACTTGCAGCTCATCTGCATATCCTTACAGCCTTCTCCGGGTTGACACCTAGTCCACTCCGATCCACCCAGGGCCTCCGCTCTAGGTGCCCAGTACTCCCATTAGGTGCTGTGGAGGACTTGCAGCCCTTCTGCATTTCCTCACAGCTGTATCCGGGGTGACTCCAGGTCCACCCCGAGCTTCCCAGGGCCCTCGCTCCAAGTGCATAGAGTCTGCAGCTGCTTTTTGGCTAGGATTCCTTTAAACACTATCACTCCCTATGCCTTAGCTGCTGCCTGCTGTCCCTGTCCTAGCCTTCCTGCCTTCCTCCTCTACTCCTATCACCTTAGCCACTTCACATCTACCCGCATCCACCTTAGCCCCTATATATGGCGCCTATACACATTCTCTTCATCACCCTGTCCCTTCCTAACCTCTTCCCCCCTCCCCTTCTACTGTCTACCTCAGGAACTCACTGCCCACCCTTGTCCCCTCCAGTCCTGCTCATTACTCCCCTACCCTACCTCCCCCACCCCCCACCACCTCCCCAGCTCTCCTGCCCCCTCATCATTCCTAGCTCTCAACCTTCTACACTTCCTCCCCACCATTAACCCATCCCCATTCCTCCTTAACACATCCTGTCTTCGTCATCTTCGTCGACCCTCCACTCCCACCCTCCTCCGCACTCTCTTACTCCTTCTCCTACTTTCCGCAGGTGACATCAATCCCAATCCAGGCCCCCCCCCCCACCTCTCCTCTCCATATCCACGTAACCGATCCCAGAATGCCTCCAATCTCATCTCTATTCCCCTTCTCCCCCCGCTTCCCTCCCCTTCTCGTGTGCCCTATGGAATGCCCACTCAGTGTGCAACAAACTCTCCTTCACCCACGATTTGTTCATCTCCCGTTCCCTTCAACTGCTCGCTTTAACTGAAACTTGGATAACCCCTAACGACACTGCCTCAATCGCAGCCCTATGCCATGGAGGATATCTTTTCTCCCACACTCCCCGCCCAGACGCACGCGGTGGAGGCGTTGGGTTTCTTCTCTCACTCTCTTGTAGTTTCCAACCCCGCCCCCTGCCACAGTCTCACTGCTTCTCATCCTTCGAAACTCATGCCATCCGGCTATTCTACTCGACACCACTCAGAGTTGCAGTCATCTACCGCCCCCCTGATAAGCCCCTCTCTTCCTTCCTTACTGACTTTGACGCTTGGCTCACCGTCTTTCTTGATCCCTCATCTCCATCCCTCATTCTTGGTGATTTTAATATTCACGTTGACGACCCATCCAACTCCTACGCTTCTAAATTCCTCACTCTGACATCCTCCTTTAACCTCCAACTGTGCTCTACCACCCCTACTCACCGTAATGGCCATTGTATCGACCTCGTTCTCTTCTCTTCCTGCTCACCTTCCAATTTCTGCACCTCAGTCCTTCCTATCTCAGATCATCACCTAATCACCCTCACACTTCATTACCCTCCCCCTCAACCTCGCCCAACTATAGCCACTGCCTTCAGGAATCTCCAGGCCGTCGACCCCCCCCTACCCTATCCTCTCACATCTCCAATCTCTTCCCTTCCATCTCGTCTTCCAAATCTGTCGACACGGCTGTCTCTGCCTACAATGAAATTCTCTCCACTGCTCTGGATACCCTAGCACCATCTGTCTCTCGACCCACTAAGCGCACTAATTCTCAGCCCTGGTTAACCCCTTGCATCCGTTACCTTCGCTCCTGCACCCGATCTGCTGAACGACTCTGGAGGAAATCTCGCACCCTGTCAGACATCACCCATTACAAATTCATGCTATCCTCCTTCCATTCCTCCCTATTCCTTGCCAAACAGGAATATTATTCTCAATTAACTAATTCTCTTGGCTCCAACCCTCGTCGCCTCTTCGCCACCCTCAGCTCCCTACTTAAAGTGCCCTCCGCTCCCACCCACCCCTCACTCTCTCCTCAAACACTAGCTGACTACTTCCGCGATAAGGTGCAGAAGATAAAACTTGAATTCACTTCCAAGCCTTCTCCTCCCTGTGACTTCTTAACCCACTCCCCCAACCAACCTAGCCTGGCCTCCTCCTCCTTCCCTGAGATCACCGAAGAGGAAACTGCTCGTCTTCTCTCTTCCTCTAAGTGCACCACCTGTTCCTCTGATCCCATTCCCACCAATCTGCTTAACATCTCTCCTACAGTCAACCCCTCAATCTGTCACATCCTCAACCTCTCTCTCTCCACTGCTACTGTCCCTGACACCTTCAAGCATGCTGTAGTCACACCAGTTCTCAAAAAAACATCACTAGACCCCAACTGTCCCTCCAACTACCGTCCCATCTCTCTTCTACCCTTCCTTTCCAAATTACTTGAACGCACTGTCCACAGCCGCTGCTTTGATTTCCTCTCCTCTCAGGCCGTCCTCGATCCGCTCCAATCCGGCTTTCGCCCACTACACTCGACAGAAACAGCACTCTCTAAAGTCTGTAATGACTTGTTCCTTGCCAAATCCAAAGGTCACTATTCCATCCTCATCCTCCTCGACCTATCTGCCGCCTTTGACACCGTCAATCATAATTTACTTCTTGACACACTGTCCTCATTCGGGTTCCAGGGCTCCGTCCTCTCCTGGTTCTCTTTGTATCTTTCCCACCGCACCTTCAGAGTATATTCTAATGGCTCTTCTTCCACCCCCATCCCGCTCTCTGTTGGGGTTCCTCAAGGTTCTGTCCTTGGACCGCTTCTTTTCTCGATCTACACCTCTTCCCTGGGCTCGCTGATGAGTCATTACTTGTCAAGTGGACCAGGGGTCCCCTCCTCACCATCTCAGATTTTGATGAAATTTGGTACATAGTTTCTTTATGATAACAAACTAAGCTGTGCAAAATTTTAGTTCAAAAGACTAAAAATTGGAGGTTCTAGGGGACCTCAAGTAAAGGGTTGCAAAATGTCGCCTGAGCAAAAATGACATTTTGGGCCAACTTCCAGAAGCTGTAAAACTGGAAGTTTTAGTAGTACAAGGGGGATATTTGGAGAACCTGCTCTACTTTGAGGGCTTAATGAACTGGCAAAACCCCATGTTCCTAGTCCTCTTACGTTTTGAATGGTTTAGACTCACACTTTGCCAAAAAAATGGCAAAAATCAATTTACAGCGATGTTGAGACTGCTGTAGTTTCTAAACTAGTTGGCCTTTCAGGTTGGTTTTTGGTAGGTGTACTAAATGCACGGCTGTAATGAGGCATTCCAATTTGCAGCACTTTCCTTCAAGTGGTTGAAAAATTATAAGCGTTCAAAGTTGGTATAAAAAGCATTTTTGCCCATTTTGGGCTATCTTTGATGCCCTTGATCTCCAGTGGGACAGCTTCAATATTCTTTCTTTTAGCACCATTAGAAAGAGCAGATTTCCTTCTATCAGAATATGTAGTTTTCAATTTGGAGTCTCTTCATATAAGGATTGCAAAAAAAGTGTTTTTTGGCCAGTATTGTTGAATGATAGATGAAACAGATATAGGGCCCATCGATGTTTCTAATTGCTGTATAAGTCACTCAGTTGTTTTAAGCATGCGTTGGTCCATGGTGGCTACGCCACTACCAATTCAATAGGAAGTGGCAACCTTATTGCCAAGAGGTCACGCCCGATAGCCAGGCAAGTCCAGCCACTTGGCACAGGTTCCCAAGCCTGAAGGTGGGCATCTTACTTGAGGTTCCCAAGCCTCATTTGGTTGTCTTTGCCTAGTTTCTCAAGCCTAATGGGGGGTGTCTTAATGGTTCCCAAGAAAAACCTCAGTGCTGAAGTGACAAGAATTTTTCACTGATAAGTTTCACTGCTGTTTCTGGAAATGTATACTGTCGTCCAAGTGCTGTAGTTGCTGGTACTGGAAGAACTGCTAGAATATGCTGTTCAGAAATCCAACAAGAATCTCTTCTGCTAGGCCACACTGGGTCATCTGACTGACAAAGTTTGACAACAAATGAGGAGGAATCATTTGACACTCTACTGACTGAAATTTGGTTCAAGTCAGTGGGAATAAACTGGTGATTTTCACGAGTTCCAGCAACTGTGGAAGCTTTACTGAATCTTTCCTCATGTGCAGATCTTGAAGATTCAATTTCATCCTTGGAAACAAAAATGAACTTGATTTTATTTATTTTTTGATCACAAAATTCAAACAAGCCTTGTGCTGTGAGAATTTGGCTATTTTTAGGTCGTTGCAAACTAGCCTGAGCAGCTAGTCGCTTTGTTGTACCACCTATGGCATCACATGGTGACTTGCCATGGCTTGTGCCAAAGAAATTCCACTGTGCACTTATTCCAAATTCTGTTTGATGATAGCACAAGTTGGCAAAGTTTTTGAAGTTCTTGTATTGTGCAGCTGAGCCATCACTAAAGTATGTTATATTTATTTCTCCAATTTTGCTTTTCAAGAACGCGATTAATTTTTCCAAGAATGCATGTACAGCAACTGCATCATGCCGCAAGCTGTCACTTATTATGCAAACACTTATGCACTGAATTTCACTTGAAGCATCACGGAAATACACAACAAATGGATGCAGTGTAGCTTGACTGTTTTCCCAGTGGAAACCTTGAACAGCATCTTGGACAATAAAGGAGTAGTTTTCAGCAAAGTCCAAGAGAACAACAATTTCACAAGGATTTAGGTTTTCTTTAACAGTTTTTAAGTATTGTGTCTGATGTTTGGAAATGTAATGGTGAATTGACAGGTTTGAAACTGTCAATGCAAGCTCAGATACAAAATCATCAACATACATCTGTTTGGTCTCCAGTGTGGTGCGATCTGTATGAACCCACTGCTTAAACTCGATTGTTTCACCTGAGTCAGCATCACTGAACACTTCTGTCAGGTAATTTTCAAGCACATCTTTACCTGGACATATTTCACACCTGTGAAGCATGCATTCTTTGCATTCCAAATTGCACACAGTTTTAGCCATCAGTGTGCTTTGTAATCTTCGTTCAGCAGATGGCTTCCAGCAAGCATAAGCTTCACATTTTGATGAATGACACAAACTCACACTGAATGCATACCAGATGAGCCAACAGCGACACACCATTTTGGCCTTAGCTCACAAAATTTGGAAAAACCCACTTCTGGCCCATTTTGAGTACGATATGCAACATACATTTCTTTTAGATTGCTAAGCAGCAAGCGCTTTTGCATTTGAATTTTTTCAGTGCCAGTTCTGACAGAGACAAAATCTTTTTTCCCTGGGCACAGTCTACTGAATTCATCATCTTCAAAAAAGCCAAGAATTTTTTTTTTCTGTTTCTTCTGGTAAAACTTTACCTTTCTTCTTGTCTGGTTTTGCCAGAATTCCACAAACTGATTTCAGATTTCTTGCTTTTTTAACCATTCTAGTTGAAACCATGAATTCTGAGGCAGTTCTTTCAATAGACCAGCTGTTTGGTGCTAAAGTTAGTATTTGCAGTTTTTCTGCATGATTTGCTGAATCTTGGACTTTGTTTTTCAACTCGTTTAGCAGGTCATCATAATCAGAACATTTGTCACATTTCTGACTGGTAGAAGGTTGAGATTCAAACTCATTTAGGTCTAAGCCACCAGCAACTGCAAGATGATGACTCTTTGCACTCGCCTGATTTTGCGCTTGGTGTAGCCTCGTACATCACGCTTGCTGACTTTTTTGAACTTTAATGGAGAAATACCAAGAGACGTCAAACTTGTGTTCAACTTGCCAGAAATGTCACTGTGTTCATCATCTGCTGTTGTTGATGATGATAAAGAATCAGCAGCTCTGTTACTGACGTCTTTTTGACAAGATGGACATAGTTTCTGACCCGGCACAAATATTTTGCTTGTTAAGGCCTTTAGCTGGGCTGCTAGTGTGTCATCCAGCACTCTTAAGCCCCTTTTTGCATTATGACCACCTTTGGAAAATGGGTTACAGCAGGTTCTTTGCAAAAATTCAAACTTTTTCATCAGTAAGGATTCATGATGAAGGCAGATAGTTGATCCGGCATCGAAAAGTTGACCAGAACGCTCTTGTAACAACTTCTGTTGATCAGGCAGAAGCTCTTCAATTAATTTCAAACCTTTATTTTTATTGTATGTCAGTAAATGACACTCTGATGTACTTGAACAGCCAACTGAGCAAAGTGGAAATTCATCTGATCTTTCTGGATCCATTGATGACCATTAGCATCAGTTCAACAAACGCATTTATTCTTGCAATCAGGTTTTCAATGGGTAAAATTTTACTTCAGTCTAAAGTGATTAATATCTTCATTTGTGGCATTTAATTCAATATAAATGAGCCTGTCGGTGCAGGTGCGAGTTTCTTCAACAAGAAGTATGTATACAATGGTTTCCACCCTGTTTTTTTAGTTTACTTGAACACAGTTTTATAACATAATGTTTATAGAAAACTTCTTTAGCCAGTTAGACTTGGCCAATTATGATTGGTGAACCCTGTTGCAAGGCAGAATTGTTTGTTTCATTGCCCAATTGTATGCTTCTGGTACCTCCTGGCTCCTGAGTGTCTGTTGCTAGGCTTACTTTGATGCCTACAGTTCACTAAGAGGTCAAACTGTAGCAAGGGTGAAGAAACACCAGCAACAGACACTCAGACGCCTTGCAACAGGGTCCACCAATCATAATTGGCCAAGTCGGTCATCCTAACTGACTGCAGTTTTCTTTAAACCTGTTATGAAACCTGGCCTCATCCTTCCACATCCTAAAAAACATTCCTGTTTTTTAGTTTTCTTGAATACAGTTTTATAACATAATGTGTTCTTATTTTAAAAAATTGGTGCTTTTTGAAAGAAGAATCACTTTTGCTACACTTGTATCAAGGGTGTAGTGAAGAAATCACAGGCTGCTGCCCGCAAACATTTGAGGGCATTTTTGCAATCCTTATATGAAGAGACTCCAAAATGAAAAATACATATTCTGATAGAAGGAAATCTGCTCTTTCTAATGGTGCTAAAAGAAAGAATATTGAAGCTGTCCCACTGGAGATCAAGGGCATCAAAGATAGCCCAAAATGGGCAAAAATGCTTTTTATACCAACTTTGAACGCTTATAATTTTTCAACCACTTGAAGGAAAGTGCTGCAAATTGGAATGCCTCATTACAGCCGTGCATTTAGTACACCTACCAAAAATCAACCTGAAAGGCCAACTAGTTTAGAAACTACAGCAGCCTCAACATCGCTGTAAATTGATTTTTGCCGTTTTTTTTTGGCAATGTTTGAGCCTAAATCATTCAAAAAGTAAGAGGACTAGGAACATGGGGTTTTGCCAGTTCATTAAGCCTTAAAAGTAGTGCAGGTTCTCAAAATATCCCCCTTGTACCACTAAAACTTCCAGTTTTACAGCTTCTGGAAGTTGACCCAAAATGTCATTTTTGCTCAGGCGACATTTTGCAACCCTTTACTTGAGGTCCCCTAGAACCTCCAATTTTTAGTCTTTTGAACTAAACTCTTGCACAGCTTAGTTTTTTATCATAAAGAAACTATGTACCAAATTTCATCAAAATCTGAGATGGTGAGGTGGGGACGACCTTTAAAATTGGTCCACTTGACAAGGAATGACTCTGATCTCATCACATGGTTTCCAGTACCATCTCTATGCTGATGACACCCAGCTTTATCTCTCCACTCCCGACATCACGGTTGAAACCCAGGCCAAAGTTTCGGCCTGCCTTTCAGACATCGCTGCCTGGATGTCCAACCGGCATCTGAAACTGAACATGGCAAAGACTGAGCTCCTTGTCTTTCCACCCAAACCCTCTTCTCCTCTTCCCCCACTTTCCGTCTCTGTTGACAACGCCCTCATCCTCCCCGTCGCTTCAGCCCGCAATCTCGGAGTCATCTTCGACTCCTCCCTCTCCTTCTCTGCCCGTATCCAGCAGACAGATAAGACCTGTCGCTTCTTCCTCTATAATATTAGCAATATTCGCCCATTCCTCTCTGAACAGACCACCCGAACCCTCGTCCACTTGCTCGTCACCTCTCGTCTTGACTATTGCAACCTTCTTCTCACTGGCCTCCCGCTTAACCATCTATCCCCCCTTCAATCTGTCCAAAATTCTGCCGCACGTCTTATCTACCGCGTGAACTGATACTCTCATATCACCCCTCTCCTCAAGTCACTTCACTGTCTCCCGATCCGCTACCGTATACAGTTCAAGCTTCTCCTTTTAACCTTCAAATGCACTCAATCTGCAGCCCCCCAGTATCTCTCTACACTCCTCTCCCCGTATGTTCCCACCCGTAACCTCCGCTCTCAGGACAAATCACTCTTATCTGTACCCTTCACCACCGCTAACTCCAGACTCCGCCCCTTCTGCTTTGCATCACCATATGCCTGGACCAGCCTTCCCAAGCCCATACGTCTTTCGTCCTCCCTGCCCATCTTCAAGTCCTTACTCAAAGCCCATCTCTTCTCCCTTGCTTTTGGCGCATAACCACCTTCCCCACTCATGATACCTACACTGACTACATAGTTTGTAACCTTTAGATTGTAATCTCTTTTGAGCAGGGACGGTCCTTCCCCATGTTAAACTTGTACAGCGCTGCGTAACCCTGGCAGCGCTATAGAAATGCTAAGTAGTAGTAGTAGAGAGATATAAGTTCAAATTTATAATAGCAGTAGCTAAATGTATCTTTTTTTTTTTTTTTTGCTTGTTTTTTTTTTGTTTATAGCTTATTCTTGGCCTATATGTTTCATTTTCAGGAACATCATCTCCAGAGAGCTATTTCAGCACAGCAGGTGTATGGAGAGAAGAGGGATAATATGGTTATTCCTGTTCCAGAGGCAGAGAGCAACATTGCCTACTATGAATCTATATACCCAGGGGAATTCAAGATGCCAAAGCAGCTCATTCACATACAGCGTAAGTAATAGAGCAAAAAGAATTCAATTTTCTTAAATTAGTTGAGCATTTGCATTGATATTTGGTATGTAGACTAAGTGTTTGTTTACTCTTTTACTGAGTTACAAGGTTTTAAGGTTTTATATTACAGTAGTTGCTGCATGTTGTTATCAAGAAGAAACAAACTAGCATACCGGGTGTAAAGTAGAAGCAGAGAAAAATTATGCTTCTAACTTTGAAGGTTATGGTATGCTCTTATTGTCCTCCTTTTAGTGCCCAGTTGCACCAGTTTTGTGACAGTTCATCACATAGTCAAGCTAAATGTATTAAAATTATATGCACGGAAAACTTGCAGCAAATGGGGGGGGGGGGGGGGGGGGAGGGGGGGGAGTGGGGAGAACATGCCAGCACACATCTGTGCCTGTTCTTTTGCGCCTAAATGTAATCCTCGCTAAAACTTCTGACACATTATTTTGTGAGGCTTAAATTTAGTCATAAAAGAACAGCGTTTTTATCACCCAGCACTTCATCATGTGCAGAAAGCTAAAGGTACTGAAATTATATGCACAGCAAACTTGTGAGACAAAAAATAGCACATCTCTATATATAAAAGGCACCTCCAACGTTCGAATGAAGCCTCAAGCCGGAAACTTGAGGTGGGCCAGATATCCGGTTTGGCCATGAGTGTCTGCCCTGCCCTCGCGTCACAACGTGATGATGGCGAGGGCGGAGCAAAGACACCCAGCCGCTCGCTCACCGTTCCGTCGCAGCCCCCTCTCCTCTCCGACTCTGGCCATGCAGCAGGACGAGTACTACACACGAGTGGAACTGACCCAATCAACTACAATGTAAGCAAGAAGCCCCATTTGTTAATCTCTATTTCCACTTCCCAAAACACCCGTCATTCCCATACACTCAAAACCAAGCACACCTACGAGCTGCTGATACACATTGTCGTTTTAACTCAAAACCAAACAAAATCGCCACTGCACCTCGTTCCCCCTCCCACACTCCCTCTCACCCACCCTCCCGCAGCCGCTCGTTCACCATTCCGCCGCACCCCCTTCTCCTCTCCGAGTCTGGCCATGCATTGCAGGACGATTACTACACACGAGTGGAACTGACCCAATCAACTACAATATAAGCAAAGAGGCCCATTGGTTAATCTCTATTTCCACTCCCCAACACACCTGTCATTCCCATACACTCAAAACCAAGCACACCTACAAGCTGCTGATACACATTGTCGTTTTTTTCCCTTCTTCTGTCTGAAACACGTCTAAAGTTGTTTCTGTTGGATAAACTGCGCCTTAACAGGTAAAGGACAAAAGGTTTTTCTTTTTGGTTTCTTACTGCACACCTTTTTAATTTAATTGAAAGCTACACATCTGTACATATGAATATCATGAAATTTAAACTCAATATCACTCAAACACTTTATCCAGCCGTTGCCTGTCATTGTGTGTCACTGAAAGAGTTTGAGGGAGCTCCAGCTGCCTGTGGGTCAGGACAGGACTTAGCTGCTGGACGCCAGAAGCAGTGTCTCCTTAGGTTGACAGCAAATAGCACCCCCCCCACCCCCCCACCCCCCCACCAAGCACCTCAGAGGGAGGAAGGGAGGGGACAGGACCATGGAACTGGGAGGGAGGGGGAGGGACCCTGGAACTGGGAGGCGGACTATGGAACTGGAAGGGAGGGAGGGTGGGGACCCTGGAACTCGGAGGGGGGGATGACCCTGGAACTCAGAGGGAGGGAGGGGGGATGACCCTGGAACTCGGATGGAGGGGGGACCCTGGAACTGGGACGGAGGAGGCAGGGGCCCCTGGCACACACTCTTATTCTCACACACACACTCTCTCTCTCATGGACACACTCGCACCCAGTCTCACTCTCTCTCTGTCAAACACTCGCACATTCACTCTCTCTCACACAGTCAATCTCATACACACTCCGGCGAAAACCTTGCTAGCGCCCATTTCATTTCTGTCAGAAACGAGCCTTTTTCACTAGTATCATATAATGCACAATGAATTTATGTGGAAAATCTGCACACAAAGGTGATGAAAGGTCAAAACTGTGACAGTTCATCACAGCTGGCAATTAAGTAGTGCGTATCACAGTTGGATTGGGGAGAGAATGGGAACAGGGTGAGGAGAAGAAGCGAGGTATCATCTTGGATACCTGAGTAGATAAAACAAGAAAGAGAATCAGGGGTGCATGGCTTTAGCATGTGTTTGGCGTCGCTCATATTTAGGCGCAATAGGACAGGTACCAGAGTGCATTGGCACTTCTGGATTCCTTTGTATGTGTGAACAAAGAAGCCATGATTACTGGCATACTACTCCCATTTCCTGCAAGCTTTCCATGCATATAATGTGAATGCATTTATCTTGAACAAATGAAGTGTCACTTGATGAAATGTCTGCTATGGTGTGGTGTTGTTTGATGAAGTGGCAGTTAAGGTGGTGAAAACACAGTTTTTTAGCGTCAGCGCCACCATTCTGCACAGATTGGTATTCTTCTTTCCTATCAACAAGTGGAGGTAGAGAAAACTGAATTCTGTCAGTGACATAATCAGTATATGCAGAGGTGCACCCTGGATCAATCCAATATTTTTCTCTACCTGGTGGTAGGTCATGCTTATTTATTTATTTATTTAAAAAAAAAAAAAAAAAAAAAAAAAAAAAATTCACATAAAATAAATGTAGGAAAATCAAGTAATACAACCATAAGAAAAATAAACTTTTTCATCCTTTACATATTCAAGGATTATTAGAAAATAGCATAGTTACTTAGTCCACAATATAATGATAAAGATACAAAGTAAATAAGCTTAAAGGGAATGAAAAGAAAAACTCTAAATAAACTATAATGAGAGGATGAGGCTCTGGTCCCAACCAGCGGTTTTAGCTCCCTTCTGGCGCTCTCGAGGTTAGGTCGCCACTGCTTTCTTTGGCAATTACAAGTTGCCTCAAAGAATACATAGTGAACCGTATTTAAAGAAATAAGACATCTACATGCAAACTTCAATTTAAATGTGCCTCCCAATGAAAGAATCCGAGGCCTTAGTACCAGAAATTCTCTTCGCGTTCTCTGAGTAGATTTACTAATGTCAGGAAAAACTTGTATCTTTGATCCATAAAATTGAGCTGCCATGAATCTGAAGTAAAGTGTTAATACATTATTCCTATCGGTTTCGAAAGCAAAAGACACAAGAAGAGTCGTGCGTTCTGTAATAGTTTCTGTAGAAGATTCAAGAAATTGTGTTATATTTAATTCTGAAGCCTCCACTGAAGTTGTTTTAGCTCCTGTAATATAGTAAACTTTTATAATGGGAGGAAAAGCTTCTTTTGGGATTCCCAATATATCAAAGAAATATTTCCTTAACATTTCCAACGGATTTATCAAAGGATTTTTAGGAAAATTTAAGAATCTTAGGTTGTTACGCCTAAGTTGGTTATCGAAATATTCAACTTTCCTTTGCATATTGTCTCTGTCACTATATTACCAGGAATAGTTTGCAGTTTTTTAATTTCAAGTAAATTTGACTCACTCTTCTCCTCCTGGGCTTTGACTCTCAATTCCATTAGTTGCTGTTGAGTTTTTTTTTTTTAATTTAAAGAAGTCTTTATTAAGCATTGATGAACATTAAAATACATGTGTGCCACCTTACAAAACCATATATTCTGGAACATTCAATATACATAACTCTAGCACCCGTAGGGTACAAACATAATATCAATGCTGTAACTAGAATCATATTTTACTTCAATTTTTATCCAATTTTGGTATTTTAAACCTCCCTATCCACCCTCACTCCCTCTCCCTTTCCCCCCATCTATTCCCTACTACTCCCCAATTATCGCCCATCACATATTTCAACCAGAGCACCTTTGTAAGAAGGGTTCCCAGATTCTTTCCCACTTATGTACAGTTTTCCGTTTCACGGCAGTCAGTCTTTCCATCTCACACACGTATCTTATTTTGGTGATCCATCTTTGTATTGGGGGCGCTACCAGGGATTTCCAACTTTGCGCTAAGTTTATTCGAGCTGCATGCAGTGCATACTTTGTCAACATCCACTGATCAGACGTTAGCCCTGCCGGCCTAGACCCAAGCAGGAAAACTAAAGGATGCCACTGCACAGACCGGCCCAACCACCTCTGTAATCGAGATCGCACACCCTTCCAGTAGGCCTGCGCCTTAGGGCATAGCCACCATATATGACCTGCGGTCCCCAGCCCCCCGCAGTTCCTCCAACAAAGTTTTGATACCTGAGGGAACATATGATTTAGTCGAACCGGTGTCAGATACCACCGGTAGAATACCTTTATGGCGCTCTCCTGTGTAGCGACACGGATGACTGCAAAATCTGCTTTTCCAGAGCCCCCCACTCGGCCTCCGGTAGTGTGAAATGCAGCTCCTGTTCCCATCTCTGCCTGTGTAGGAGGGACGGTTTAGCTCTGGTCTCTTGGTAAGCATACAGTTTAGTTATCATACCCCGAGTATCTTTGTCCTCCACACACATTTCCTCCAGCTGATGAACCTCTCGCCTCAAACATTCTACATATGCAGAACTCTTCAAAAAGTGCACCAGCTGTAGGTGGGCATATCGGTCCCCCTGTCTAAGCCCAAAATCGTCCCTCAATGTTTCAAAGGGCACCATAGTCTCTCCCTTGTGCAGCTGCCCCAATGAATCTAATCCGGACTCCGCCCATCTGCGAAAAGTGACACTCCCCATCCCTGGTTCGAACAGAGGGTTATCCAGTATCGGGGCCAACCCCGATATCAATGGCTGCGTATCTGAAAACATATGATCCCAATAATGAAAAGTAGCCTGCACTGTGGGCGGAAATCTGTCTACTTGCCCCCTATATTTACCCGCAACCCACATCAACTGTCCCAGTCTCCGGGACCCCACCAACGCTTGCTCAATGTCAACCCATACCTGATGGTCCTCCCTTTTAAACCAGGCTATTGCAGCCCTTGCCTGAGCCGCACCATAATACCAGATCAAGTTGGGTACCCCCAACCCTCCCAACCGCTTACACTTATATAGCAGGGCCCTGGGCAATCGGGGTCTCTTCTGATTCCAGATAAAGCAGTTAATCGCCTCCTGTAGACCTGATAAAAATGTTCTGGTCATTTTCATGGGAATGACCTGAAACAGATAAAGAAGTCGGGGCAATATGTTCATCTTTACTGCAGCAATCCGCCCAAACCAGGACAGTCCCATAGACATCCATCTGTCCAGGTCCCTCTGCACAGCTCGCTTAAGTGCCGGGTAATTACTGGTGAACAGCTCAGACAAGTTACAAGGCAACTGCACTCCCAAATATCTCAACGCTTTAGCCTCCCATTTAAAGACAAAGGACTCCTTCAAGGAGTCTTCACTCTAGGAGGGACCCCCA
Organism: Microcaecilia unicolor; assembly: GCF_901765095.1. Classification (NCBI taxonomy): domain Eukaryota; kingdom Metazoa; phylum Chordata; class Amphibia; order Gymnophiona; family Siphonopidae; genus Microcaecilia; species Microcaecilia unicolor. Next base: position 97,290,912 of record NC_044031.1, read on the forward strand.
CCGCCAGTCCAGTGGACTTGTTAGCGTTTAGCTTGTACCCAGATATTGTCGCGTATTCCTCTATCACCTGCATTAAATTAGGCAAAGAGATTAATGGCTTGGTTAAAGTCAAAAGAACATCGTCTGCAAATAGGGCAATCTTATACTCCCTCCCACCCACCTGCACTCCAGCAATGAGCTGCAGTTCTCGAAACAGCGCGTGCCTCTTATAAGGGGAATTCAACCCCTTCATGTTATAAGTTACCAATTTAAATCCCACCATTGATTATTCTATAGTTGCTCCCCACTTCAGTTGAAGGATGGCTATCCCTTCTTTCACCCCCCTTCATCCAACTCACTTGCTTCCTGGTTGTTTTGATGCTTCTCAATCCCTTATCCCTCCCTCCCTAATTTCCCCCCCCCCCTCCCGTATCTTTCCTGACCCAAAATCCAATATCCACCATCTGGTCCCATATGGCACCAGGTGGGTGTTACAAGGAAGCGACCCCACCAGCCAAATAGACTCACTTTTAAACAGGAGCCTAACACCACACAACTAAACACTCCCTACAGCCCCCCCTCCCGCCCCCTCCCCCTCCCTCTCCCTCATGCATTCTCAACTTTATCAATATTGAACTTATACCGTCTTTTATTTTTCATTAATCCCCCAAATGTCTCTCTTCACATCACCTCCTCGCCAGGTGTCTCAGATTCTGGTTCCTCGCACCGGTTCCCTGATTTCACCTCTATTGCTCAGGTCTTGGGCTTCTTGGGTGCTTTCTCTACTCTCCTCCATCTCTGGAGTCTTGCTTTTGTGGAGGATGCCACTTCCATTGGTAGGGTAGCTGTAGAGGCCAATCCAGCCTCGTGTAGAAGTTTCCAGGCTTCTCCCACTCCTCGACATCTATGCTGCACACCCTTAATCTCAAAACAAAGTGCAAACGGGAATGTCCACCTGTAAAGAATCTTCTCTCTCTTCAAAATCTCTATTACCGGTCTCATGGCTCTGCGCGAGTTCAAAGTAAATAAGGAGAGATCCTGGTATATTGCAATTCTCGCCCCATTGAATTCCACATCGGGGTTCTTTCTAGCTTTCTGCCATATCTGGTCCTTGCAATTGTATGAAGAGAAGCGTACCACTATGTCCCGGGGTTTGTTATCTCGCATTTTCCCAAGCGCTCTGTGCGCCCTGTCAATGCCCATTTCAGCTGTATCCAAATCTTCTCCCATCAACTGGGCACATATATTTCGCACCACCTCCGGGATTACCTCTCGGTCTCCATTTTCTGGAACTCCTCTGAATCTTAAATTATGTCTGCGCCCTCGGTTTTCCAGGTCGTCTAATTTATATTGGAATTCCTCCGCCTGTTCCTTTAGCTTAGCAAGTTGTTTATCGACCTCCTCGTTTTTTTCCCCCTGCTCTTCTACCTTCTCCTCCAAGGATTCCACTCGGCCTCCCAGCTCTCTCAAATCCACGCTCAGAGCGTCCACGTGCTCTAAGATCTCTTCTTTAGAGATTCTGATTTCTGCACGAATGGTCTCCAGGCAGCGCGTCAAATCCGCTGGGAGGGCTTGCATATGAGCCACTTCAATACCGCCGGTGCCATCCTCCCTCGAGGAAGCTGAACCTGACTCCGACGGGCAGCGTGCTTTGGGGGATGGAGGGCGCGCAAGGCCCCGCTCCGCTTGCCTCGTGGCCGGTCGATCGTGTTCGCGCTGCTGCGCTCCGCTTTTTTTACTCATGGCGATTTGCCTGGGACGTTCTCCAATCACTTATAGTCCCGTCCGCGATTTTAGAGAGGTTTTTAATTTGGGGGACACCTTTGAGAGGGTGAGGAGACACGGAGCTCAGGAGTTAAGCGGCCATTCAGCCGCGTGACGTCACTTCCTCCTTAGTTGCTGTTGAGTTTTAAGGTCTTTTACTTCAGTATTCAATGAAGATGAAACTTGTAGCAGAGACAAATTCATAACCTGGATCGCGTCCCAGAGGACCTCAAGGGTAACGACTGCCTGTTTTACTATCACGCCGGGTCCCACAGGTGGAGCTGCCTGAATGGGGGAAGGCGAGGAATCAACTCCCTCCTGCCCTTCACTCAGATGTTTTACCATCCAGCGTAGAGAAGCCTACAGGGCCGCCACTAGCTTCAGAAATCAAGATGGCGTCCGTGAGAGGAAGTGCTGTTTGAAGCTCCGAAGCTCAGGCTGTGCTTTTGCAGCTTTTTTCTTTCTTTCACCTTTAATATGGTGAAAGGAAAGGGGAAGACTGGGGCTAAAGCCGCTCCTAGCCCCGCGGATACCCTAACGTTGTGGCAGCCAACTTTAAAAACCTTCGGGCTTCGAACGCTGAGTTCTCAGGTCCCTACCTTGGTTGGATCCCTAGAACAACACTCTGCTGGGGATCTTAGCGTGGAGGTGGCGTCATTGAGTCCGCCCTGTCAGACAGCCCCGCCGAGACCAGGTGGAGAATTGGAGCCAGCAGGAGAGCCTCAGGTCATGCTGACAGTGCTCCTGTCCCTGGCCTAGTTCCTTGCTCTGCTGACTGCGGCCACACAGCATGGTTGAGTCTAATGGCCGCTCCCAGAACACAGTCTCAGGACCGTACCTGGTGGAGCTCAGAGCACAGCTCCGAGGCCCCCAGTTGCACTTCTTAGTGCCATTGTGTGAGACTTTGGCTCAGTCCTGCCAGAGAAGTGTGTGTCCCCATCCCTCCACCCTTCATGCCTGTTCACCATGTTTGGGTGTGCTCCCCAGAAGGCTCCCTCTGCAGGCTTTTCAAGAGTGCTTGCTTTAGCAACACATATTAAAAAAAAAAAAAATCAATTGACTTGACTAGCTTGATGCCCTTTGTCAGGGGCAAATGCTATTGTAAAGAACTAAGGGCATTTCCCTCTAGGTGCACCCAGAGAGAGATCTGGGGGATGATACGCCAGATCCCAGGACTGAGGTAGGCCGAGGCAGCCAGGCAAAAGCCGTTGCATGTCTGGTGCGTGATAGGGCATGCTGGCCAGCACAAGTTGTGCGATCTGCAGAGCCAGTAGGTGAGCAAGGATAACGGATTAATTTTATAGTGTGTGTCTGTTTTCTCAGTGAGCATTTTACATGTGCTTCTCCCCTCCCCCCATAGATGAAAAGGATATATTCCTCTGACAGTGTTCCTGCCAAGGCAGATTGGCAGTTAGAATCCTCCCTTTTCTATCAGTTCACTCGCAGGGAGACTAAATCCCTGGTCATGTGATGGCCTTTTTCATTCCTGTGTACTCTTCAGGGGGGCGGGGGGTCCTGGTGGGGCCCTGGTGGTTTTTTGGCTCCAGACATTGACCCAGGTGGTTAAGCAGGTCCCAAGGGGATCAGCAGGGGCCCCATTTTGGGGTCCCATTGTTGTAGAATGGATCTGGTTATTGTGGAGGGTCTGGGTTCTTCTGGGGGGGAGAGGAGGAGGAGGACTGAGAGGTTCTTTCGGACGCCTAGTCCCCCATGGACTCCAGTTCGGGGGACTCTTCTTTTCAGGAAGCTGTAAAGCAGTAGTCCCTTGGGTTGGCGCTCTTTTGTCATGAGGAGATGTCTTGTCTCTTAGACATGATCGTTGGGACCTTAGCTATGCTTCTGCCTCCTGCAACTGTTTCCTCGGGGCCCCTGAAGCATTTTCCACTCCATAATGTCCTCATCCGCATAATGATGGTGGTGGGAGTCCCCGGATGGTCCCCTTGGGGTGGACCAGGGTTCTTGAAGGTGGACACCCTGGTTACAGTGGTTATGAAGGCGACTGCTGTACCTGTCTAAGAGTGCTCAGCCCTTTGGGAGCTCCATGAAAAGAATGTGGAGCAACAACTGTTCTCACGTTTTTGGTGGAGGCCCTACCATTCAGGCTGCTATTTGTGGCGGTCACATAGCTCCATGCTGCATTGGTTTCAGCAATTACTTGCCTTGAGCTGGGATAACCTTTTTGGGCAGACATACTCTACGATCTGGGCCATCTGGCTTCCCACTCAGTGGCAGTGTCGTAGGACTCTTTCATTGCCCAGGGGTTGAGGTCTGCTCCAGTAAGGGCCGATAGACATGGAAGATCTGGATTTGTTTTGTCTTATGGTTTGACCATTGGGAGGAGATGTTTGGAGATGCATGGGTTTTCCCCCACTGTGGTCTTTACAATACTGCCACATCAGAGGTTTACATCTGAGTTTGACAAGTTCTTTAATCCTGGTGCGGGGAGTGGTTTCTGTCTCCCTGGAGGGGTCAGATTCCCAATATTTTGGGGTTTCTGCTGCTAGGCCTGGATCAGAGGCTGACTCTGGGCTTCCTGAGGGTCCAGGTGGCAACTGTAGCAAGGGGAAGGATATCTCTCTGGCTTTGCATAGAGGGGTGGCTTGCTCCCTGAAGGGTGGTGGCTATGCCCTTCCTTTCCTTTGTGGGATCTCAATCAGGTGCTCCGGGCGCTGTGAGCTTCTGCACTTGGTTTCCTCCAAGGTCCTTCCTATCAGGGCAGTGTTTGTGGTAGCTATCACCTTTTGTGGAATCTCAATCTGGTGTTCCGGGCGCTGTCTGGAGCTCTGAGCTTCTGCACTGGTTTCCTCCAAGGTCCTTCCTATCAGGGCAGTTTATGGTAGCTATCACCTCTGCTTGTAGAATCTCCGAGCTGCAGGCACTATTTTGCTGGGACCTGTATTTGTCCTTTACAGAGGACTCAAGGTGTATGGTTCCCTCCTTTCTGCTGAAAGTGTTGTCTCCATTCCACGTCTGTTTGCCCTCCTTTTTAGTGGAAGGTTCAGCTTCTGGGAATCGTTAGATCCATGAGCTAGATGTCCAAAGGACGCTGCTCCAGTACCTGAGGATGACTGATTAATTTTCTCTGTCCACTGCTTTGTGCTTTCCATAGCCCTTAGAAGGGCCAGGCAGCCTGTAGGCTTCCATTGCTAGGCGGATCAAGGGGCTGTTTTTTATTCCATCTACATCAGCTAGAATCATCTGGTGCCTCAAGGGCTTGATGGCCCACTCTACTAGGGCAGAGGCTTGGGCAGGGTACGACATTTGCAGGATGACAACTTTGGTCGTGGCACCATTTCTTTGCTAAATGCTACAGGTTGGATTTGTTGCCCAGTGTCTGCTCAGACTTTGGCAGAGCAGTCGTGTGGGGGTGGGGCTTGTCTTCCCCTACTCAATAAATTGCTTCGGTGCATCCATTTGTGCAGAATGGTGGAGCTGATGCTAAGGAAGGAGAAATTGTCTTACAGGATAATTTTCTTTTCTTTAGTCAGCGACACTATTCTGCATTCCCCCCTTGGAAGACCTTGACCCGAGGTTCTTCTGGGTGTGCTTTGTGCTTCCCTTTTTTTTTTTGTTTGTTACATTTGTACCCCGTGCTTTCCCACTCATGGCAGGCTCAATGCGGCTTACATGGGGCAATGGAGGGTTAAGTGACTTGCCCAGAGTCACAAGGAGCTAGCTACCTGTGCCTGGGAATTGAATTCAGTTCCTCAGTTCCCCACCCTAACCACTAGGCCACTCCTCCACTCCACTTCAGTGCTTCAAAATATATATTTCTCCGAGGACAAGCAGGCTGCTTGTTCTCACTGATGGGTGACGTCCACGGCAGCCCCTCCAATCGGAACTTCACTAGCAAAGGCCTTTGCTAGTCCTTGCGCGCCCATGCGCACCGCGCATGCGCGGCAGTCTTCCCGCCCGAACCGGCTCGTGTTCATCAGTCTTCTTTTGTCTGCGCTCGGTACGGTCGTGTTTGCGCCGTTCGCGCCCCTTACGTTGAACCTCGCGCGTCTTTTTGACTTTTCGCTTCTAAAAAAAAAAAAAAATTTTTTTTTGGAGAAGGGCCTTTCGGTCTTTTTCCCCTCCCCGTACTTCCAGTTTTTTGCCCCGTTAAGTTTTCTTTCGTTTTCGGGGTAGGCCCTTTTGAGGCCTCGGGTCGAGTTTTTTCTCCCCCTCTTTTTGGTGCCTAACCGCAATTACGAGTTTTGATTTCGCTGGCGAGATTTTTCCGCCCATGTCATCGAAGTCTCCCAGCGGCTTCAAGAAGTGCACCCAGTGCGCCCGGGTAATCTCGCTCACTGATAGGCAAGCGTCGTGTCTTCAGTGTCTGGGGGCTGGGCACCGCCCGCAGGCCTGTAGTCTTTGCGCCCTTTTACAAAAAAGGACTCGGGTAGCGAGATTGGCCCAGTGAAACGTGTTGTTCTCGGGCTCTTCTTCGGCTTCTGCACCGGGAGTATAGAGTGCATTGACGTCGACAGCGTCTAGACCTCCGACCTCGGCGGCGACTGTATCGATTGCATCGAGGCATCGACCCTCTGCATCGTCGGTGCCGAGACAACGGAAGGCTGCGTCGGCGTTGGTGGTACCGGGACCTCCACTACTGCTGATGTCGTCGGACGGTGGTGCTTCGACTGGAGTGCAGGTGAGTGAGGGCTGTCCATTCCCCTGCTGGTGGCGGTGAGCCTTCGGGTGGGTCTCCCCCTACCCTGAGGGCTCCTGCGGTACAGCCCCCCCGAGACCGACCTTCTTCGGCCTCGGCCCCGAGGAAGCGACGGTTGGATTCTACGTCCTCCTCGTCGGTACCGGGAAGTTCCGGTGACATGCTTCGTTTGAAAAAGTCAAAGAAGCATCGACACCGGTCTCCTTCCCGCATCGGTACCGAGAGCTTTGGGTCACCGAGGGAGTCGGCACCCAGTAGGCATCGGCACCGGGGAGGACCGCTCACCCTCTGTCAGGAGGTGTCGATGCGCTCCACCTTGGACAGCCCGGAACAGCCTCCACGCCCGGAACAGACTCTGACTTCGACGCCTGCATCGGCTTCCATGTCTTTCTCCACAGCCGCCCTGCACGAGAGACTCCGTGCCGTTCTACCAGAGATCCTGGGAGAGCTGTTGCGCCCTTCCTCTCCGGTACCGGGGGTGTTTGCGCCACCGGTACCGTCGAGTGAGGCGCCGGCTGGCCCCTTGCCCGGGGTGAGGTCTCCGACATCTGCGGCCGCCTCCCAGGAAGGCTCCCCGACGACGTCGGCGGAGGGAGTTTCGCCGGTGCGGGCGAGGGAGTCTACCTCTCGACGCTCACACCGTGGCCGTGGTTCCACGGAGTCGAGTCGGGCACGGCTTCAGACACAGGTTCGTGAACTTGTGTCTGATACCGATGGTGAGGCCTTGTGGGAGGAGGAGGAGGACATCAGGTATTTCTCTGACGAGGAGTCTGATGGCCTTCCTTCTGATCCCACTCCCTCCCCTGAAAGGCAGCTTTCTCCTCCCGAGAGTCTGTCTTTTGCGGCCTTTGTCCGGGAGATGTCTACGGCCATTCCCTTCCCGGTGGTTGTGGAGGACGAGCCCAGGGCTGAAATGTTTGAGCTCCTGGACTATCCTTCTCCACCTAAGGAAGCGTCCACAGTACCCATGCATCATGTCCTCAAAAAGACATTGCTGGCGAACTGGACCAAGCCTCTAAGTAATCCCCACATTCCCAAGAAGATAGAGTCCCAGTACCGGATCCATGGGGACCCAGAGCTGATGCGCACTCAGTTGCCTCACGACTCTGGAGTTGTGGATTTGGCCCTAAAGAAGGCTGAGTTCTAGGGAGCATGCTTCGGCGCCCGCGGGCAAAGACTCTAGAACCTTAGACTCCTTTGGGAGGAAGGCCTACCATTCCTTTATGCTCGTGGCCAAAATTCAGTCTTACCAGCTCTACACGAGCATCCACATGCGGAACAATGTGCGGCAGTTGGCGGGCTTGGTGGACAAGCTCCCCCCTGAGCAAGCCAAGCCTTTTCAGGAGGTGGTCAGGCAGCTGAAGGTGTGCAGAAAATTCCTGGCCAGAGGGGTGTATGACACCTTTGATGTTGCGTCCAGGGCCGCTGCCCAAGGTGTGGTGATGCGCAGACTCTCATGGCTGCGTGCCTCCGACCTGGAGAATAGAATCCAGCAGCGGATTGCGGACTCGCCTTGCCGTGAGGATAATATTTTTGGAGAGAAGGTCGAGCAGGTGGTAGAGCAGCTCCACCAGCGGGACACTTTATTCGACAAGTTCTCCCGCCGGCAGCCTTCAGCATCTACCTCTACAGGTAGAAGATTTTTCAGGGGAAGGAAGACTGTTCCCTACTCTTCTGGTAAGCGTAGGTACAATCCTCCTTCTCGACAGCCTGCGGCCCAGGCTAAGCCCCAGCGCGCTCGCTCTCGTCAGCAGCGTACGCCTCAGCAAGGCCCCTCGGCTCCCCAGCAAAAGCAAGGGGCGAGCTTTTGACTGGCTCCAGCAGAGCATAGCCGACATCAACGTGTCAGTGCCGGGCGATCTGCCGGTCGGGGGGAGGTTGAAAGTTTTTCACCAAATGTGGCCTCTCATAACCTCCGACCGTTGGGTTCTTCAAATAGTCTGGCAAGGATACACCCTCAATTTGGCTGCCAAACCTCCAAATTGCGCACCGGGAGCTCAATCCTTCAGCTTCCAGCACAAGCAGGTACTTGCAGAGGAACTCTCCGCCCTTCTCAGCGCCAATGCGGTCGAGCCCGGGCCAGAAGGGCTGGGATTCTATTCCAGGTACTTCTTGTTGAAAAGAAAACAGGGGGGATGCGTCCCATCCTAGACCTAAGGGCCATGAACAAATATCTGGTCAAGGAAAAGTTCAGGATGCTTTCCCTGGGCACCCTTCTTCCCATGATTCAGGAAAACGACTGGCTATGCTCTCTGGACTTGAAGGACGCCTACACGCACATCCCGATACTGCCATCTCACAGACAGTATCTGCGATTTCAGCTGGGCACACGTCACTTCCAGTACTGTGTGCTACCCTTTGGGCTCGCCTCTGTGCCCAGAGTGTTCACGAAGTGCTTGGCTGTAGTAGCAGCGGCGCTTCGCAGGCTGGGAGTACACGTGTTCCCTTATCTCGACGATTGGCTGGTGAAGAACACATCCGAGGCAGGAGCTTTACAGTCCATGCAGATGACTATTCGCCTCCTGGAGCTACAGGGGTTTGTGATAAATTATCCAAAGTCCCATCTTCTTCCAGTTCAGAGACTCGAATTCATAGGAGCTCTGCTGGATTCGCGGACGGCTCGTGCCTATCTCCCAGTGCGAGCGTCCCAGCAGATCACTTCTCGGCAGATGTTGAGATTGCTGGGCCACATGGCCTCCACAGTTCATGTGACTCCCATGGCCCGCCTTCACATGAGATCCGCTCAGTGGACCCTAGCTTCCCAGTGGTTTCAGGCTGCTGGGGATCTAGAAGACGTGATCCACCTGTCCACGAGTTTTCTCGAATCCCTGTATTTGTGGACGATTTGGTCCAATTTGACTCTGGGACGTCCTTTCCAAATTCCTCAGCCACAAAAAGTGCTGACTACGGATGCATCTCTCCTGGGGTGGGGAGCCCATGTCGATGGGCTTCACACCCAGGGAAGCTGGTCCCTCCAGGAACGCGATCTGCAGATCAATCTTCTGGAGTTACGAGCGATCTGGAACGCGCTGAAGGCTTTCAGAGATCGGCTGTCCCACCTAATTATCCAAATTCAGACAGACAACCAGGTTGCCATGTATTACATCAACAAGCAGGGGGGCACCAGATCTCGCCCCCTGTGTCGGGAAGCCGTCAGCATGTGGCTCTGGGCTCGCCGTCACGGCATGGCGCTCCAAGCCACATACCTGGCAGGCGTAAACAACAGTCTGGCCGACAGGTTGAGCAGGATTATGCAACCTCACGAGTGGTCGCTCAACTCCAGAGTAGTGCACCAGATCTTCCAGGTGTGGGGCACCCCCTTGGTAGATCTCTTTGCATCTCGAGCCAACCTCAAAGTCCCTCAGTTCTGTTCCAGGCTTCAGGCCCACGGCAGTCTGGCATCGGATGCCTTCCTCCTGGACTGGGGGGAAGGTCTGCTGTATGCTTATCCTCCCATACCTCTGGTGGGGAAGACTTTGTTGAAACTCAAGCAAGACCGAGGCACCATGATTCTGATTGCTCCTTTTTGGCCGCGTCAGATCTGGTTCCCTCTTCTTCTGGAGTTATCCTCCGAAGAACCGTGGAGATTGGAGTGTTTTCCGACCCTCATCACACAGGACGAAGGGGCGCTTCTGCATCCCAACCTCTGGTCTCTGGCTCTCACGGCCTGGATGTTGAGAGCGTAGACTTTGCCTCTTTGGGTCTGTCAGAGGGTTTCTCCCACATCTTGCTTCCAGGAAAGATTCCACTAAGAGGAGTTACTTCTTTCTATATAGGAGGTTTGCCGTCTGGTGTGACAGCAAGGCCCTAGATCCTCGCTCTTGTCCTACACAGACCCTGCTTGAATACCTTCTGCACTTGTCGGAGTGTGGTCTCAAGACCAACTCTGTAAGGGTTCACCTTAGTGCAATCAGTGCATACCATTACCGTGTGGAAGGTAAGCCGATCTCAGGACAGCCTTTAGTTGTTCGATTCATGAGAGGTTTGCTTTTGTCAAAGCCCCCCTGTCAAACCTCCTACAGTGTCATGGGATCTCAATGTCGTTCTCACCCAGCTGATGAAACCTCCTTTTAAGCCACTGAACTCCTGCCATCTGAAGTACTTGACCTGGAAGGTCATTTTCTTGGTGGCAGTTACTTCAGCTCGTAGAGTCAGTGAGCTTCAGGCCCTGGTAGCCCAGGCCCCTTACACCAAATTTCATCATAACAGAGTAGCCCTTCGCACTCACCCTAAGTTCTTGCCAAAGGTTGTGTCGGAGTTCCATCTGAACCAGTCAATTGTCTTGCCAACATTCTTTCCCCGTCCTCATTCCTGCCCTGCTGAACGTCAGCTGCACACATTGGACTGTAAGAGAGCATTGGCCTTCTATCTGGAGCGGACACAGCCCAACAGACAGTCCGCCCAATTGTTTGTTTCTTTTGATCCCAACAGGAGGGGAGTGGCTTTGGGGAAACGCACCATATCCAATTGGCTAGCAGATTGCATTTCCTTCACTTACGCCCAGGCTGGGCTGGCTCTTGAGGGTCATGTCACGGCTCACAATGTTAGAGCCATGGCAGCATCAGTGGCCCACTTGAAGTCAGCCACTATTGAAGAGATCTGCAAGGCTGCGACGTGGTCATCTGTCCACACATTCACATCACATTACTGCCTCCAGCAGGATACCCGAGGCAACAGTTGGTTCGGGCAGTCGGTGCTGCAGAATCTGTTTGGGGTTTAAATCCAACTCCACCCTCCAGGACCCGAATTTATTCTGGTCAGGCTGCACTCTGTTAGTTGTTCTTCGTAGGTCAATTTCTGTTATACCCTCGCCGTTGCGAGGTTCAGTTGACCTGGATTCTTGTTTTGAGTGAGCCTGAGAGCTAGGGATACCCCAGTCGTGAGAACAAGCAGCCTGCTTGTCCTCGGAGAAAGTGAATGATACATACCTGTAGCAGGTGTTCTCCGAGGACAGCAGGCTGATTGTTCTCACCTACCCTCCCTCCTCCCCTTTGGAGTTGCGTTTGATCATTTTGCTTGTCATTCAACTGAGCGGGAACGGTCACGCACGGGCGGGAAGACGGCCGCGCATGCGCGGTGGGCATGCCCTGCTTGCGGGACCGCCCGTGAAGTTTTGTTCCGGTTGGTGGGGGCTGCCGTGGACATCAACCCAGTCGTGAGAACAATCAGCCTGCTGTCCTCGGAGAACACCTGCTACAGGTATGTATGCATTTACTTTCATCACAACAGAGTAGTCCTCCGCATGCAAGCTAAGTTCCTGCCAAAGGTTGTGTCAGATTTGTTTTGTTTTGGTTACATTTGTACCCCGCGCTTTCCCACTCATGGCAGGCTCAATGCGGCTTACATGGGGCAATGGAGGGTTAAGTTACTTGCCCAGAGTCACAAAGAGCTGCCTGTGCCTGAAGTGGGAATCGGACTCAGTTCCTCAGTTCCCCAGGACCAAAGTCTACCAACTTAACCACTAGGCCACTCCTCCATCTGAACCAGTCGATTATCTTGTTAACATTCTTTCCCTGACTTCATGCCCATCCTGGTGAGAGCACCTTGTACACCTTGAACTGCAAGCAAGCATGGACCTGTTTCATGGAGTGGACTAGGCTCCACAGACAATCCGCCCAACTTTTTGTGTCTTTTGATCTCATCTGGAAACACACCTTCTCTAATTGGCTGGCAGATTGCATTTTCTTCATTTATACCCAGGCTAGGTGACTGTGGAGGACGTCAAGGCTCACAGTGTCAGAGCCATGGCTGCTTTGGTAGTCCACTTGAGGTCAGTCTCCACTGAAGAAATTTGGAAGGCTGCTATGTGGTCTTCAGTCTACACATTCACATTTCATTAGTGCCTTGAGCAGCATACCCGACGTGACAGTCGGTTCGGGGAGACAGCGTTGAAGAATCTGTTTGGGGCGTAGAATTCAACTCCACCCTCCTAGGCCCGTTTTATTCTGTTCCAGTCTGCACTCACATAGTTGTATATATTTTATTGTATCCTTACTGTTGCGAGGCACAATTGGCCAATGTTTGTTGTTTTCGGTGCTAGAGATACCCCAGTTGTGAGAATTATGGCCTGCTTTTCCTCGGGGAAAGTGAAAATACTTACCTGTAGCAGGTATTCTTCGAGGACAGCAGACCTTATAATCTTACAAACCCACCTGCCTCCCCTCGGAGTGATTTCCTATTTTTCCTTTTTTTATTCTGTATTATCTAACTACTGTAACTGCTCTCTCCCAGTGGGTGGGAAGGCAGTCACAACGCTCTGCTTTAAGCTTGTTAGAAGCTCCGGGCTGGGCAGTGCGGGATCTTGTTACCCCAGTGGCGTAACAAGGGCGGTGGGGGCGGTCCGCCCCAGGTGCACGCTGCTAGAGGGGTGCAGAGAGCAGCCGCGCGGCTGTCGTCTCCGGTGGTTTCCTGCTCCCTCTGCCCCGGAACAGGTTACTTTCTGTTCCGGGGCAGAGGGAGCAGGGAAACAGTGGAACAGACAGCCACGCATCTTCTCCCAGCAAGTAAGAATGCACCCGGGGGGGGGGGGGGGGGGGGGGGGGGGGGACAGATGGCCGCTGCACCTGGTTGGGGGGGGGGGGTGCGCAGCAGCGATCCACCCTGGGTGGCAGCCGACCAAGGATCGTCACTGCGTTACCTAGTTGTGAGAATATAAGGTCTGCTGTCCTCGGAGAATTTTTGCTATAGGTATCTTTGCTTTTCTGTATGAGGTGGTGTTGCCTTTAAATGCTCTATAAATTTAGAGTGAATTAAGTTGTAGTTTTTTTTTTTTGTTGTTGTTGTTAAATCATATTTTCCTTGTCATCAGGAGCAGATGAATCCATTACGAATGGGTTGTGTCCACCTACCAGCAGGGGGAGATAGAGAACTCTGAAAATCATATTGCCTCCTGGACGTCTAGCTCCATCTGCCTCTCAGTATTCTCTATCTCCCAGCAGGGTTGGACGCAGCTTATTCAGCTCCTTCAAGAATCCGCCTGGGGTGGCTCCTGTGCTTTTGCCAGTTGTAGCAGGGGTGTTGTGGCTATTGCAGCTTCACTTTAAAGGCACATAGGTTAGCCCTTTCCCTGCCTTACCCTTCCCCCTATGTGGATGGAGGCATATAGGTTTGCTCTGTCTCTGCCTTTCCCACTCTCTTCTGTGTGGATGCAGGCACATTGGTTCGTCCTTTCCCTGCCTTTCCCACTCTTCTGGACCTCCGGAGTGCCTCTGTAGCTGTTGCCTCTAACTTTCCTCACAGCGTTAAAAAAAAAAAAAAAAAAAGCGCTGCAATTCTGAGGTTATCTTCTGACTGTGCAGTGTGACCGGAGCTCTGGGACTCGGTCTGTGAGGTAAGAGCATCTTATAGCTCCTTCAGGGAGGGCCCGCGATCGCGGCGTTTTTTGCGCGAATCCGCCATTTTGAAATTTCCCGCCGTTTTTGGCGATGGCTGCGGAGGTTCTTAAGTGCTGTTCAGGTTATAGCAAGCACAGATCAGACGTCAGGGCCGGCACGAGCATGGCGAGCAATGTCTCTTCCCGCTCAGTGGAGCTGGCAGCGGGCGCCATTTTGGATGCGCCGCATGGTCAGACCCCTGCAGGAGCGGAGGAGTCTCGGATGGTGGCTACCAGAGGAGCTGCTTGCCCCGGATTGGAACCGGGAGACCAGGGTGAGCCTTTCTCCCCTGAGTTTGTGTTGCTTTTACATAAAGCGTTCATGTTAAAGAGGGCTCTTCCTCAGGTGTCTGACTCTACGTTGCTACCTGGTTCCCCTCCGGTGGAGGCTGGGCTGGGATTTCAGTCAGGCGTTTTTTCCCCGGACAGTTGGCCGCAGGACAAGCGTAGAAGGGTAAATTCCCCTTCAAAGAGTGGCACACCTCCCCCCCCCCCTGTGGTCAGGCTGTGGGGATTCTGAAGGGTCTGGCAGGCCTTCGTGGTCTGAGGAGCCAGAGGAAGGTGCCGGATTGCCACTGGATCCAGTCTGGAGTGGAGTAGTGGCCTAAGGAGTGGCCAAAGAGAAATCGTGCCAAACGAATCTCATTGAATTCTTTGACTGGGTGACAGGAGAATTAAATCAAGGACGTGCTATGGACGTCATCTACTTAGATTTCAGCAAGGCTTTCGACACGGTTCCCCACAGGAGGCTCTTAAATAAACTAGACAGCCTGAAGATAGGACCCGAAGTGGTGAACTGGATTAGGAACTGGTTGACAGACAGACGCCAGAGGGTGGTGGTGAATGGAGTTTGCTCGGAGGAGGGAAAGGTGAGTAGTGGAGTGCCTCAGGGATCGGTGCTGGGGCCGATTCTGTTCAATATATTTGTGAGTGACATTGCCGAGGGGTTACAAGGTAAGGTTTGCCTTTTTGCAGATGACACCAAGATTTCCAACAGAGTGGACACCCCGGAGGGTGTGGAAAACATGAAAAAAGATCTGAAGAAGCTAGAAGAATGGTCTAACGTTTGACAATTAAAATTCAATGTGAAGAAATGCAAAGTGATGCACTTGGGGAGTAGAAATCCAAGGGAGATGTATGTGTTAGGCGGGGAGAGTCTGATAGGCACGGACGGGGAGAGGGATCTTGGGGTGATAGTATCTGAGTACCTGAAGGCGACGAAACAGTGCGACAAGGCGGTGGCAGTAGCTAGAAGATTGCTAGGCTGTATAGAGAGGAGTGACCAGCAGAAGAAAGGAGGTTTTAATGCCCTGTATAAGACATTGGTGAGGCCCCACCTGGAGTATTGTGTTCAGTTTTGGAGGCCGTATCTTGCAAAGGATGTTAAAAAAAATGGAAGCGGTGCAAAGAAAAGCTACGAGGATGGTATGGGATTTACGTTCCAAGACGTATGAAGAGAGGCTTGCTGACCTGAACATGTACACCCTGGAGGAAAGGAGGAACAGGGGTGATATGATACAGACGTTCAAATATTTGAAAGGTATTAATCCGCAAACGAATCTTTTCCGGAGATGGGAAGGCGGTAGAACGAGAGGACATGAAATGAGATTGAAGGGGGGCAGACTCAGGAAAGATGTCAGGAAGTATTTTTTCACGGAGAGGGTGGTGGACGCTTGGAATGCCCTCCCGCGGGAGGTGGTGGAGATGAAAACGATAACGGAGTTCAAACATGCGTGGGGTATGCATAGAGGAATCCTGTGCAGAAGGAATGGATCCTCAGAAGCTTAGCTGAAATTGGGTGGCGTAGCAGTTGGGGGGAAGAGGGGTTGGTGGTTGGGAGGCGAGGATAGGGGAGGGCAGACTTATACGGTCTGTACCAGAGCCGCTGATGGGAGAGGGGGTGGTGGTTGGGAGGCGAGGATAGGGGAGGGCAGACTTATACGGTCTGTACCAGAGCTGCTAATGGGAGGCGGGACTGGTGGTTGGGAGGCGGGAAATACTGCTGGGCAGACTTATATGGTCTGTGCCCTGAAAAGGACAGGTACAAATTCAAGTTAAGGTATACACATATGAGTTTGTCTTGGGCAGACTGGATGGACCATGCAGGTCTTTTTCTGCCGTCATCTACTATGTTACTATGTTAGTGGTTAGGGTGGTGGACTTTGGAACTGAGGAACTGAGTTCAATTCCCACTTCAGGCACAGGCAGCTCCTTTTGACTCTGGGCAAGTCACTTAACCCTCCATTGTCCCAGGTACAAATAAGTACCTGTATACAATATGTAAGCCGCATTGAGCCTGCCATGAGTGAGAGAGCGCGGGGTACAAATGTAACAAAAATAAATAAAATGATTCCACCACAGTTAGGATTTTGCACCGCAAGGAGCTGCCAGCGCTTATTTCTGATGCCTTGCAGGCCCTCTCTATTGAAGATCCTGTACTTAGCCAAGCCTCCTCTGGTAATCCGAGGATGGCAAGTACTAAGAAGCCTGCTCGGGCCTTTCCTTTGCATGACTCCATCCAAGAGCTTATCTCTGCTCAATGGTCTGACCCCGAGGGGCCTTTGAAAGTTGCCAGGGCAATGGGGCACTTATACCTTCTTAGTGAGGAGCGCTTGGCCATGCCTAAAGTAGATGCCCTAGTCACGGCTGTGATGAAGAAGACTACCCTCCCAATAGAGGGGAGGGGTCGCCCTGAAGGACATGCAGGACCGACGGCTGGAATCGGCAATGAAATGGTCCTTTGAAATTTCAGGCCTAGCCTTGCGGGCGTCTGTGTGCAGTTGTTATGCTGCTCAAGCCTGCCTCTCTTGGTTGCAACAGGCAGTGGAACAGCCCGGGGATGGAGAGGAGCCTCTTGTGGAGGTGGCACCACGGATGGAGTCGGCGTTGTCATTTTTGGCTGACGCCCTTTATGATCTGGTCAGAGCCTCGGCTAAACAGAGGTCTGTGGCGGTGGCCGCTCGCCGCCTTCTATGGCTGCGGTATTGGGCGGCTGACATGGCCTCTAAGCAAACGTTGGTGAAGTTGCCCTTCCAGGGCCTTCTCCTATTTGGTGAGGAGTTGGAGAAAATTGTCAAGGGCCTTGGGGATGATAAACCCCAGTGCTTACCCGAAGATAGGCCGCGGCCTTCTTCCAAGGGTCAGGCGGTTCCCTCCTCTTCCAGACCTCGCTTTCGTGAAGCTAGAAGGTACCGCCCAGGGCGTTCTGCTAGGTTTACTTCGCTTGCCCGTTTTCAGCAGAGGAACTCCTTTCGGTTGGACAAATGCTCCGCAGCGGCCGGTTCATGGCCTGGAGTTTATGGGTGACCCTCTCAATGATGGTGCGCCGGCCCACTCCTCGATTCCTGCAGTTGGAGGATGTCTTTCCCTCTTTCTCATGGAGTGGGTCTAGATTACCTCAGATTAGGGGGTGTGGGACCTGATCAGAGACGGCTACAGATTGGAATTGACTGCCCCGGTGAGAGACATTTTATTTGGAGTCCCGATGCGGCACTTCCGTCAAACGGACAGCGGTAGAGGAGACCTTGCAAGGCTTGTTGCACCTGGGAGTGGTGATCCCCATGCCTCCCGCCGAACGCGGCTGCGGCCGTTACTCCATTTATTTTGTGGTGCCGCGAAAAGGTGGGTCTTTTCAGCCCATTCTCGACTTGAAGAAAGTCAACGAGTCACTCGAAGTACAGCATTTCCACATGGAAACCCTGTGCTCAGTCATTGTTTATTTTATTTTGTTGCACTTGTATCCCACATTTTCCCACCTATTTGCAGGCTCAATGTGGCTTACAGAGACCTGTGTTTGTGCAGTGCTGCGTACGCCTTGTAACGCTATAGAAATGCTAAATAGTAGTAGTACCTGTTATGGCATCGCCATACCAGGGTAAAGAGTACAGTTGGTGTTATACAGAAGTCTAGGAGATCAAGAAGATTTAGTGAAGAAGTTATAGAAAGATACATTCATGATAAAGGTAGATATGTGTTGTTTCGTAGCTAGTTATGGGTTCTCCTGGTAGGCCTTGTTAAAGAGGTAGGTTTTCAGAGATTTGCGGAAGTTAGTTAATTCGTTAATCCTTTTCAAGTGCTTTGGGAGTGAATTCCACAGCTGCGTACCTATGTAGGAAAAATTGGTCGCGTTTGTTAGTTTGTATCTTACTCCTGTACATCTGGGGAAGTGTAGGTTTAGAAAGGTGCGGGAGGATTTTTTATCGTTTCTTGTTGGCAGGTCCACGAGGTCTAGCATGTAGGTCGGAGCATCTCCGTAAATGATTTTATGAACAGTTGTGCAAATTTTGAACGTGGTACGCTCTTTGAGTGGGAGCCAGTGTAGTTTTTTTCTTAATGGTTTTGCACTTTCATATTTTGTTTTTCCAAATATAAGTCTGGCTGCAGTATTCTGTGCTGTTTGAAGTTTCTTGATGGTCTGTTCTTTACAGCCAGCGTAGAGTGCATTGCAGTAGTCCAAGTGACTTAATACCATTGATTATACCAGGTTTCGAAAGATAGCCCTTGGGAAGAGGGATTTTATTCTTTTGAGTTTCCATATGGAGTGGAACATTTTCTTAGTTGTGTTCTTTACGTGGTTTTTGAGTGTGAGATTTCGATCGATGGTCACTCCCAGAATTTTAGGATTGTTTGAGACGGGGAGGGAGAGTTTTGGGGTGGTTATGGTGGTGAATTTATTTGTGTTGTGTTCTGAGGTGAGTATAAGGCATTGAGTTTTAGCTGAAATGCATCTGTCCAAGAGTTCAGAATTTGGAAACTTTGGTTGATTTTATTGGTTATTTCCTTTATGTCATGTTTGAATGGAATGTAGATCGTGACATCGTCTGCATGTATGTATGGGTTGAGATTTTGATTGTCTAATAGCTTGGCTAGGGGTATCATCATTAGGTTAAAGAGTGTTGGTGAAAGGGGGGATCCTTGAGGGACTCCGCATTCAGGTATCCATGGGGCTGATGTCTCTGCTTTGGTTGTTACTTGGTATGATCTTGTTGTCAAGAATCCTTTAAACCAGTTAAGCACGTTACCTCCAGTTCCAAAGTACTCCAGAATGTGTAGTAATGTTCCATGGTTGACCATGTCGAAGGCACTGGACATGTCAAACTGTAGGAGAAGTATGTTGTTGCCAGTCGCAATATTTTGTTTAAATTTGTTCATTAAAGTTACTAGTACTGTTTCTGTGCTGTAGTTCGATCGAAATCCTGAATGACATTCGTGCAATATTGAGTGTTTATTAAGGTGGTTAGTGAGCTGTTTCGTCACTACACCTTCCATAAGTTTGGTTATTAGCGGGATAGATGCTACTGGTCGATAGTTGCTTACGTCGCTTGTATCTTTCTTTGCATCTTTAGGTAGAGGAGTGAGTAGAATATTTCCTTTGTCTTTTGGGAAGAGACCATTTTGTAACATGTAGTTTATATGTCTCGTGAGGTCTGTTATGAATTGTTGAGGGGCATCTCTTATGAGGTTGCTAGGACAGATGTCTAATTTGCAATGTGATTTGGCGTATCTTTTGAGTGATTGAGAGATGTTTTTGATCGATAGTGGATCAAAGTTGGTCCATGATCGGTTGATCGCTCTGCTGGATATTTCCCATGTATTGGGTCTAGACATTCAAGGAGTTTTGTATAATCCATTGTATTGCTGGGTATCATAGTGCGTAGCTTTATCATTTTCTCTTTGAAGTAGTTTGCAAGGTTGTCTGCTGATCGGTTATCTATGTTGTTAGAAGTAACCGACGTAGTATTTGTTAGATTATTTACGAGTTGGAAGAGTTTGTGTGTCATTGCATCCTGGTCCTATTTTATTTTGGTAATATGATCTTTTAGTCTTTCTGATGGCGTGTTTGTATTTTCTTTGTAGTTGCTTCCCTTCGTTGAGTGTAGAGTCATCTTTTTTTCTTATTCCATGCTCGTTCCAGCCAGGAGAGTTTCTCACGTCTCTGGACCTGAAAGAAGCTTACTTGCACATCCCTATTTGGCCCCCGCACCAACGGTTTCTCTGGTTTGCGGTGTTGGGAAGACATTTCCAGTTTTGGGCCTTGCCTTTTGGCCTCGCCACATCTCCCCAAACCTTTTCCAAGGTAATGGTGGTGGTAGCTGCCTTTCTCAGGCGAGAGGGTATCCGGGTTCACCCGTACCTCAACGACTGGCTCATCAGAGCAGACTCTGCAGAAGAGAGTCGTCATGTAACAGCCAGAGTGGTCTCTGTACTGCAATCTCTGGGCTGGGTCGTCAATATACCCAAAAGTCACCTGACCCCCTCTCAGTCTCTAGAATATTTGGGGGTCCGGTTCGACACGGCCTCGGGGTTGGTTTTATTTTACCCGAGTAAAGGAGCTTCAGACCCAGGTCCATCTGCTCCTGAGGATGCCTTGCCCGCGAGCTTGAGACATTGTCCAGCTCTTGGGGTCAATGATGGCCACCCTAGAAGTGGTGCCTTGGGCGAGAGTGCACATGAGACCGCTGCAGTGTTCCCTGCTACAACGTTGGTCTCCTATTTCCTAGGATTATCAGTGCAGACTCAGTTGGCTCCCTGCGGCCCGACTCAGCATGGAGTGGTGCCTCTCAGACAGCAAGCTGCGACGAGGAATGCCATTAGCGCTCCCCAACTGCTGCCTGTTGGTAACCGATGCCAGCCTGAAGGGCTGGGGAGCTCATTGCCAGGAGAGGCATGCCCAGGGTCTGTGGACACTTGAAGAATTGAAGTGGTCCATCAATCGCTTGGAGTTAAAAGCAATTTTCCAGGCGTTGCTGGCCTTTCAATTGACCTTGGAGGGATTGGCGAGTGCTGTCGGACAATATGACGGCAGTGGCCTACATAAATCGTCAAGGCGGAATGCAGTGTAGAGCACTGGCTGCGCAGGCCGCTCAGATTTGCCACTGGGCCGAGCTGCATCTTCAGTTCCTGTCAGCAGCTCATATTGCATGTCAGAGCAACGTGCAAGCCGATTATCTAAGCAGACACCACATCGACCCAGCGGAGTGGGAGTTGGCAGACGAGGTGTTGCTTCAACTTTGTGCCAAATGGGGAACGCCCGTAGCGGATCTGATGGCGTCAAGCACAAATGCCAAAGTCCCTTGCTTTTACAGCAGACTGTGAGATCCTCGCTCGGCGGGGTTGGATTCCTTGGCTCAACCCTGGCCTCTGGGCCTCTTGTATGTGTTCCCGCCTTGGCCCTTGATAGGGCGAGTACTCCTGCGTATTCGACTGCACCAGGGAGTGGTGATTCTTATTGCCCCGGATTGGCCCAGGCTGCCCTGGTATGCGGACCTCCGGCAGATGCTGGTGGAGGCTCCTCTTCCTTTGCTTCTGGTACCGAACCTGTTGACTCAGGGCCTGGTAACCATGGAGGATCCATGCCGCTTTGGTCTTACGGCATGGCTATTGAGAGGGCGCAATTGAGAGACAAGGGCTATTCTAACAAAGTCATCTCCACTCTCTTGCAGGCCTGCAAACGGTCCACTTCCGTTGCATATGCCCGGATTTGGCGCCAGTTTGAGGCCTGGTGTGTTCCAAAGGCAATCACACCCATGCGGGCTTCTGTCTCGCCAATTCTTGACTTTTTGCAGGATGTTGTACAAAAAGGCTTGGCCTATAATTCCCTGCGGGTGCAAGTGGTAGCATTGGCATGCTTTCGAGAGAAGGTCGCTTGCCTCTCCTTAGCTGCGCATCCAGACATTGCACGGTTTCTTAGAGGGGTGCTTCGGCTCAGTCCTCCCGTGCGGGCACCTTGTCCGGCTTGGAACCTGGGGCTGGTATTAAAGGATCTTCATTGTTCGCCCTTTGAACTGCTGAGGTGTGCTTCGGAGAAGGATGTGACTCTAAAGACATTTCATCGGCGAGACGGGTGTCTGAGCTCCTGTCGAGACCCATTTCTGCAATTCTCAGAGTCCGGAGTAACGGTACCTACTGTGCCTTCCTTCCTGCCTAAGGTGGTTTCAGCATTTCACCTATACCAGCCTATTTATCTGCCCTCCTTTTACTAGGAAGGAGTTTCCAGAATCTTTTGGGCAGTTGCACCTTCTGGTTGTGCGCAGGGCTCTGTTGCAGTATCTGCAGATGTCTAATGCTTTCAGGACCTCTGATCACCTTTTTGTATTGTTGTCAGGTCCTCGCAGAGGGTCTCCAGCATTTAAAGCCACTGTAGCCTGTTGGGTTAAGGTAGCCATTTTTTCTGGATATCTGCTATCTGGCCGGCCTCCGCCTGACGCCTTTAAGGCACATTTCACAAGAGCGATTTCTTCCTCTTGGGCTGAGACGGGAGCACTCTACTCTTCAAGAGATATGTAGTGCAGCTACTTGGGCTTCTAAGCTCTTTTTTGCCCGTCATTACAGGCTGGGTGTGGCTGCCAGGAGGGATGCGGTTTTTGGATCATAAGTGCTTGCGCGTGGTGTGGCTTGTTCCCCGCCCTATCTAGGGATTGCTTTGATATATCCCATTCGTAATGGATTCATCTGCTGCTGATGACAAGGAAGGGAAAATTAGGTTCTTACCTTGGTAATTTTTTTTCCTTTAGTCACAGCAAATGAATCCATGATCCCTCCCTGATTGACTCTGTTTTGTGTTCAGTTTTTCCTGCAGACATGTTCCCTCATTGGGAGAAGTTGGAAAACAGTCTTCAGGATATCTGTTCTACTACAGGAGGTTGAGTTTGTCCCTCCTTTGTGTTATTGCTCCTGTTCTGGGGCGTTCGTTCGCTGTGAGGAAAGTTCATGTTATGCTACTTTGCGGTTTAACACTGCTTTGGAAGCTTCAAAATACTGAGAGGCAGATGGAGCTAGCCATCCTAGAGGCACTATGGTTTTCAGTGATCTCCCCCTGCTGGTAGGTGGACACAACCCATTCATAATCTGCTGTGACTAAAGGACAGAAAATTACCAAGGTAAGAATCTAATTTTCCCATACCACCTAATAAGTTGTTCATTCGCATGTCAGAGTAGTTTGATATCTATTGTGAGTAGTGCTGGATAATTCATGACCTTGGAAGATACAAGAATTTCAGGATTCTTATCTGTCTATACAGATATAGATATATTTTCCCTAGAAATGTGTTTACACTGCCTGGTATATGTACAGAGACATATGAGCCAGACCACCTTAAATAATTTTATTTGCTTTTTAGCTTTTTGCTTGGATGCAGAGCAGCCAGACTATGACATGGATTCTGAAGATGAGGTCTTTGTGAATAAGCTGAGGAAGAAAATGGAAATTACTCCTTTCCAATTCGAGGAGATGATTGATCGACTAGAAAAGGGCAGTGGACAGCAGGTATACCATTTCTGAAACATCAGCATTAATTTCTAGTAGGAAATAAATATTGAAGTGGAATTGACTTTTTTTTTCCATTTAGCTAGTCAGTCTCCAGGAGGCCAAGTTACTATTAAAAGAAGATGATGAACTGATTAGAGAGGTGTATGAATATTGGATTAAAAAGAGGAAAAACTGTCGTGGTCTTTCTCTCATCCCATCCGTAAAACAAGAGAAGCGAGATGGCTCTAGCACCAATGATCCTTATGTGGCTTTCAGAAGGCGTACCGAAAAGATGCAAACCCGAAAGGTGAGTAGATCCATAATCTTTTCTTGAATCCTTTAGTTGTTGTACATTATACACATGTTTCAGATCTAGATGTATTAACTGAATCTTTGTTCCTGGTTCTCATTTCAAAAGTTAAATTTATAAGTAGAAGAGACCAGGTTATTTTGCTTCAATTTGATATATCTGCAGTGTTTGATGGAATTAACGATTCTTTGTTGTTGCTTATATTTAGTGAATTAGGGATAACATGTACAGTATTGACTTGGTTTGAGCTTTTATTTTGTTTGTTTAAATTTATTTATGAACACAAAAATACAACTCGAGAACCACACAACTACAGGAAGGTCGCACTCTTAGGTACAATGCAATGTGAAACTTGGGGGACAGCAATCCCCCCCTCCCAAACCAAAACAAGCTGCAGAAGTGACAAGGTTAAAGGTCATGTAAAAACAAACAAATCACCAAGTCCATAAAACAAGGCGAGTCAAACATCCATCCGTTCCTTCCATTTGACATAGGAATCTCATACTCGAGTAAAGCTTACAAAGCGATTCCGGCAGATATCCGTGAAATAAAATCCACTTTAATGAAAACTTGAGACCGGGACAGTGGAAAGGGTTTCCTCCATTCTGCAGCCAACAATAGCCTAGCCACAGTCGTGATATGGAAGACTAAGTGTACATATTTCCCTTGAAGCTCCACTGGCTTGACATGGAGGAGGTGACAACCCATGGATTTCTGTAGGGGCATCACAATGATGTCCGTAACCATTCCAAAAACCACATCCCAATAGGCCTCTGCCTGAGGGCAAGTCCACCAAATATGAACAAAGGTGCCCCTACTACCGCAGGCCCACCAACAGGTGTCAGAGATAGCGATATAACCATACATTTTCTGTACTTGAGCAGAAGTAAGGTAACACTGATAAAACATTTTGTAACTATTCTCCGCTAGATTACTAGCAATAGAACTCTTAAAAAGGTGTTTAAAGATGTTATGGTTCAAGCAATGCTTAACTAAACGAACATATTGTATGAGAGAAACAAATTCAGTGTCATATCGATGGAACCTGGGCTCTGGGGTGCCGCAGGGTTTGCTGCTGTCACCACTTTTGTTTAATATTTATTTTTGAATGAATTAATTTCGGAGTGAGGAGTTAGTTTTACCATATGCAGATGACATTTTTCTGCTGAGTCTAGTTTTACAAAAGTTTGAAGACACTTTAATTTCTTCAAAATATTTTTCACTTATACATTATTTGACAAATAAATTCTTAAATTTAAAGAAACAGAAAACTAAAATACTATGGCTTGGTGAGTTTAAAAACATCTGAGAAAGAGTTTGTATTGTCTTATGGTCAGAATTAAGGACCATTCTAAAGTTCTCGGGATCATTTTAGATTCTAATTTATCCTTTGAGAGGCAGATTAATGCATTATTCAAAACATTTTTTTTTCAGATCGACAACTTCGAGCTGTATGATCCTCTTCAAATTCACAAAACTTTAGAACTTTAACACAAGCAATCCTCCTTCCACAACTGTAGTTAACCAGAGCGTGCACTTAACCGTTGTGACCCAAAGAAGCTTGACATCTGATAAACATATGCACAGTACTGTTTATTATACGTACAGTATACAGTCTCTGTTAACTGACGTTATGCAGTCTCCGTTAACTGACGTTAGGCTTACTTGAAGTAATCAGTCATAGTCCTCTGTACACTCTTGTGTTTGTGAGTTCCATAGACTACGTCTGCCAGACGGTAAAAACTATCATAGCACTGACATCCAGTGGCCTCCAGAAAGGCCCGCACGGTGTTGAGACTCTCCAGCGCTCTTGCAATTTAAGTGACAGGAGGTTGTTGAATTTCATCAGCATGTGCCTCGCTGCTCATTTCATCATCTGTTTCATCATCAGCCATTGCCTGCGTGTAGGCGCATATCTGGACATCAGTGCTGTCGTCAGCTGTTTGTAGATCGTAATCAACAGCTACATAATGATGAAACTCCTCTTCAGTAACACCGGCTGGGATGTCAATAGCCTGTTCATCTGACGCGTTTGCAACAGCTGCATCTGTTTCGTCCCTCTCCACATCCTTAACAAAGCTTGCCTGCTTGTAGCAGTTCACAATGGTTGGCTGTGTAACATGATTCCAGACTTCTTTCTGCATATGTAGGGAATCCAACAGTGATAGATTACGAGCCAGTTCAACAGCATGTTTATCCTTGCCAGTCTGGTAATCCATAACGCTCATCAGACGACGTAGCACAAGAGCCCAATAATGTTGTTTGAAATTGGCTATTATGCCCTGATCCATAGGTTGGATCTGAGAGGTAGTGTTTGGTGGCAGGAAGACCACCTTGACGTTAGGCAGCCTAACATCACTGTGTGCAGCACAATTATCACAAATCAACAAAATCTGACGCTTTTGTGCCTGCATTCTAGTGTCTAACTTCTTTAGCCACTGCTTGCAAATTTCCCCAGTCATCCATGAATTTGCGTTAGCCTTGTGTGACACAGGAAGTCGCTTAACATTCGTGAGTTAACGGGGCTGTTTGCTCTTTCCAGTGACGAGTGGTTCCAACTTCTCACTCCCATCCATATTGCAGCAAAGGAGGATTGTCAGTCGGTCCTTCGACATTTTACTTCCTGTAGTTTCGGCTTGTTTGAATGTACATGTTCCATCAGGAATTGCTCGCCAGTAGAGACCGATTTTGTCAGCATTGAAAATGTCACGAGGTGCAAACTCGTTCGAGATGGTAGGAAGAACTGAAACAACCCAGTTTTCAGCACCAAAGTCATCAGCGTCTTGTTTTTCACCATGCTGTTTCTTGAATTTTATGTTGTTCCTCTCCTTCCATCTTTCCAACCATCCAACAGTGGCTTTGAATTCAGTTAGTCCAAGACTGTCAGCTAGCTGATTAGTTTTCTCCATAAGCAATGGACCACTGACAGGAAACTGTCTGCTCCTGACTTGAGAAAACCACCGAAGAAGAGCATCTTCTACCTCCTCAGCTTTTCCCGCCCATTTTCGTTTCCGGTGTGGATTTGTATTACTACTACTACTACTACTACTACTTAACATTTCTAGAGCGCTACTAGGGTTACGCAGCGCTGTACAATTTAACAAAGAGAGACAGTCCCTGCTCAAAGAGCTTACAATCTAATTGTTTTTCCAGTCTTCCAGAAGCTGGTCTTTCTGCTTCAAGATATGTGAAATTTGACTGGGATTGACACCATATTCTTTAGCAATAGATGCTTGACTTTTCCAGTTTTTTTAACAACGGCTATTCATTCAGCCAGTGTTAGTCTTACAGTTGCACGATGACGACTCCAGTGTACACTCTAACAACACTCTTTCGCTTCTTCTGCCTGTGGCAGTTAACCAACGAGATTTCAAATTTACCGCCCCTTTGTCACGTGCCAATCGACTTCCATATTCCGTGCGTGCTCATATGTGGAATCTTTCCTGCAGAGGAGCGGTCTTAAACCATGCATATAAGCGAATCTTGCACTTATCAGTGGTGCGCAAAACCGAAGTCCCCATAGAAATTGATGGCGCCAAAAACGGGACCGAAGTATGGCGTGCAGTTAAACAGAGCATGTGCTTATCCGACGTGCACTTAAATGGAGTGCACTGTATATGAAAATGCTCAAAATGATGCCTCAAGCTGTCAGCTGATAGAGCAGGATTTCTTCATCATCGGCAAAAATCCTTGCAAAAGAAACATATTTTAGTCACAAAACATCAGCTTAAAATATTAGTGACACAGTCTCTTTCTCCCAGAAAAAAACCCCAAAAACTAGACTGTGACTGACAGTGTTTCGTTAAGCTGTGTCAGTGTCAAGTCGGTCAAAAATCTTTGAAGAAAAGAGAAGCTAGCAGTAAATATTGCAAAAATATCATATTAACATCCACAAAACATTGCTTTCTTAATTTCAGCTCCATTCAACACAGACAGAACTGTGCAGACACAATCAAGATTATTATTATTATTTATTGCACTTGTATCCCACATTTTCCCACCTATTTTCAGGCTCAATGTGGCTTACAGAGAGCTGTCATGGCATTGCCATGTCAGGTTACATCATACAATTGGTGTTAAAAAGAAGTTAAGGCGAGAGGATTTGTTCAAGCATTTGTAGGAAAGTCATTCTGAGTAAAGTTGTAAAGGTGTTGTATTATAGTTGGATAGGTGTTGTATTATATCTAGTTAAGGGTTTTCGTGGTAGGCTTTGTTAAAGAGGTAGGTCTTCAAGGCTTTGCGGAAGTTAGTTAATTAGTTCCGCTGTATAACTCTTACGTGATGTCAGATGCTCTGCCAGGCAAAAGCCAATCGGGGAAAGTTGAACAAGAATACAGGACCAATCAAAAAAATCATGAAAAAACAAAAAACCAAAACTAAATTATTTGAAAAAATGATACCTTTCAATTTTGGCATTTAAAACCACATGATGTCATCGAATTCAGTCGAAAAGTCCACTGTTCTCTTTGTAGTAACAGATGCCTTCTTTCCTGACCCTCACAAGTGGCACCACTTGTTGCAAAACTAAACAGCGTACCCAGTGTACCTAAATTTTATTTACTTTGAGCTACTCCTGAAAAAGGTGTAAGCAAAATCCAAATAAATAAATAATGATTCAAAAGTACGCTGTTTAGCAACACAGTGGATCGCTAATGGGGAAGTTGTCTTATGGGTCTTAATCGTATTCTTGTGTTCCACTAGGCAGATGTTCAGATGACGGGATGGCTGTCCCACGTAGAGCTTGTTACAGGGACAGATAATACAGTAGCTAACATACTCAGGCTGACATGTGATATTAACAAACAGTGTATACTCTCTGTTGGTAGAAGGATCTTTAACGGTTTGGTTTCAAGCATTATAGAGCTCATTATACATTCATTACATTTTCTGTGCCCCTCAAAACTCTCAAATCTGGACTGTTGTCCAATAAACTCAAGGGGCACAAAAGTGCTTTTAAATTATTCCTCCTACTATAAAAAAAAAAACCAAAACACTCTGGACTGAGAGAACACGGGCAGTGTAGTCAAGATGATCCAATGTCTTTTAATCACACGTGACACACTGGATGCTCTAGAAGTATATCTCAAAACAGAAGTCTAGACAGCTTCCTCATCAGTATTCTGGCTTCGAGATTGTAGTAAAAGGTCTCTATTATATTTTGCTCTCCGATATGCTGTAGAGACGACCTTTTCAGGATACCCCTGGTACTTAAGTTGTCTACAAAGAGAACGAGCTTGTGACTGGAATTCTCTTTTTTCAAAACAAATTCATCGATACCTGAGTAGCTTGGAAAAAGGAAGAGTATCCTTAATGGGTTTTGGAGTTTCAGCTCGAATAATCTAATAAAAGTATTCACATCTGTCTGTTTTTGAAAAACCGTAGTTTCAGATTTATTGTTTTTCTTCTATACCATCACATCCATATAGGCAATTTCATATTCATCACAGTGCATGGTGAACTTAATTCTTGAATGGCAGGAATTCAGATAGTTCAGAAACTTGTCAATTGCATCTCTCTCACCACGCCATAGCCGAAGCACACCATCAGTAAAACAAACCCATAATTTGATGATGTCTTGGAAATGGACTGGAATTGTTCTTCAGAGTTGGTCATTAAAGAATTTGCCACAGAGGGTGCCATTGTGGCCCCCATAGTGACCCCAGAGATCTGTTTAAACATCTTCCATTTTAGAAAAAATTATTCTTCATTGCCAAGGATGCCAAACTTAGTATAAATGAGGTGGGAACATCTTTAAGTATATGTCAATCCAGATACTTTCCCAATGCTTTCGAAGCTTCATCTTGTGAGATCACAGTATATAGCAAGAGTACTACTAGGGTCACCAACAATGAGTCATCTAACAAACCATCCCAATTCAATAGATTATTCAAAAAATGAGTAGAGTATTTAATGTAGGACTTCCGTTCAGTCACAATGGGGGCGCAAAGAACCTGTTAATAAACGTATTTGGTTAAATTGACCTGTATATTTTTTTTTATATTACTTCATGGTCAAACTTCTGAGAGAGCTACTGAATTACTTGCTAGTCCTCCTTATAGAGGCAATTTTTATTTTTTTGCGAACTTTACAAATAGGATATCCCTCACTTACAAAAGTTTGGTTAAAGTCTTTTTATGATTGCGTTTTTCCATTTCAGAGTGCAAGAATCTGGAATACTTTACCCTGTGAGCTAAGACAAATTGCATCTTACTTATGTTTTAGAAAGGCTCTGAAAACATTTCTTTGAAGATTTTGAATATCTAATATAATTATGTATGATTCTGTTGATTGCTATCTGCTACAAATCGTATGTGGAATGTGGGCGGAATACAAAACGTGAATAAGATAGAATAGAATGGACCAATGCTAAAAATAAAACAAAAATCTTTGTATTGTACGAAGAAAATAGAAGACCTAAAGATATATTGCTTTTAATTAGAGATTCGTTCAGTGTTGTCCGAAGACAAGCAGGACAATGATTCTTACATCCAGGTCACATCATCCGATTGAGGCTTGGTTTGGACACTACCCAGCTTTCTGTTCCTTTAAGAAGCTTTTGGCAGTATCCCACCGTGTATGCCTTCCCATCCAGTGTGAGCTTGCAGGAGCAGAGAGGTTATGCTTCTCTCTTTCTCCTCAGGATGCCAAACGTTTTTACTTTCTTTGGTACCTTCCCTTGCGGTACTTCCTTCATTTTTCTTATTTTCTCCTACCTTTGTCCTGTGCCTCTGTATTTTGTTCAGATTTTGCTGCAAGATTTTAAGCCTGAGCATAGGTCAAGATACCTTTTTCATTTTTTTTTTCTTCTGGTGTTTCCTCCCTCATGATTGAGCCATTTGATTTGACATTAGCTGTTTTCTGGTTCATATCCTAGAAAGTTCCCAGTGGCTTTAAGTGGTATATTAGGCACAAACAGTCATCTCTGGGACTGATTCCCATAGTTGGTGTCTGTCATGTTTACTCCTGAATCACAGTGTCTCTTAACTGTGTTCAAAAATGCAGAAAAGAATTCAGGAAAGCAGAGAGTCCCAAAGCGAGAAACCTTTTGGTGCTCCTGCCATCAGCATCGGTCCCCATAGCTGCTGGAGCTATATCTGACACTTGGGAGTGCATCAGCATTGAGGAGGTCTCCCCCTGCCTTAACATCCGGCACTGATAGGGAACTCTGGCACCGGTCAGCATCGGACCTACACTGAAGGAGGAGAAATCCTCTGAGGAGAGGTCACTTGGCATACTTTCAGACCCCTCCCCACCACAGGAGAGGAGAGTCTCCCTACTCCCGAAGAGTGCTCCATCATTGGCTTTTTACAAGAAATGGCTGAAACCATTCCCTTTAAGTTGGAGGTCAGGGATGAGCCCAAGGCAGAGTTATTGACTGTACTTGATAATGATTCTTCTCCCAGGGAGGATCTGATTGTGCCTGTTTACAGTGTCCTGAGGGAGGCATAGATGAAAAACTGGGAGTCCCTTCCTTCTTTCTGTGCTAGTCGTATGTAAGAAGGCAAACTCAGTGGCTCAGTTGACACACACCACTTCATGGTAGTTAAATCTGCCCTCAAAAGAGCCAGGAGCTCGAAGACTCATACCTCGGCTCCCCTGGGTAGCGAGGCTCGGACACTGGATTCTTTTGGGAAGAAAGCTTTTTAGGCCTCAATGCTTATCTCCTGATTCCAGACCTACTGGCTTTACATGAGCATATTTGTGAAGTCTATGGCGTACAAGGCGCTAGGCTTTGCTTACACTCTCTGGAGAAGACCGCTCAGCTTTGCCAGATAGCCAACATGCAGATGGAATGACGAAGATATCTGGCTAGGGAGCATCTTCGATCATGCGTGGGATAAACACAAATCCAGTTTAGAAAGAATGGATCTATGGAATCTTAGCGGAGATTGGGTGGTGACGCCGGTAATTAGGGAAACAAAACAGGAGCTGGGCAGACTTCTATGGTCTACGCCCTGATCGTGACTGAATAGATAGGGATGGACTGGAGTGTAAATTTTAAGGGGCTTCGATGTTAGCTTCAGAACGTAGTACAAGAACAGTACTGGGCAGACTTCTACAGTCTGTGCCCTGAGAAAGGCAAAGACAAATCAAACTCGGGTATACATATAAAGTAACACATACCGTGTAAAATGAGTTTATCTTGTTGGGCAGATTAGATGGACCGTACAGGTCTTTATCTGCTGTTATGAAAACAGTAACGGAATTCAAACATGCATGAGATAAACATAAAGGAATCCTGTTCAGAAGGAATGGATCCTCAGAAGCTTAGCCGAAATTGGATGGCAGAGCCAGTGGGGACAGGTGGGGCTTGTGGTTGGGAGGCAGGGCTAGTGCTGGGCAAGACTTCTACAGTCTGTGCCCTGAAAATGGCAGATAGAAATCAAGGAAAGGTATACACAAAAAGTAGCACATATTAGTTTATCTTGTTGGGCAGACTAGATGGACCGTGCAGGTCTTTTTCTGCCGTCATCTACTATGTTACTATGTATGATTCTTCTGATGGAGCATACAGAGTCTCTGCTTTAGGTGTCAAATATGTAGACTCTCCTGGCTATGCATCTCATACCTAGAACCTGTGGTTCAATAAATTGATTGATGTCCCATGCCGAGACGATAATTATTTTTGGGACAAGGTGGAAGTTATTGCTGACTTAATCAAGAAACATTCCAACACTATTAAGTCCCTGTCTCGGCCTGCTTCCTCTGCACTGCTTGGAATAACTTGCGACTTTTACAGGTCATGCTAAGGAACTGGCCAAGAGAAAGGAAAAAGATTGTTATTATATTGAAACATCATAAGATAAGTCTTCCCATCTATATGAAATTCAGTTTGAGAAAAGGAATTAGTTGTTTGGAGTTGTTGCATCACAAAGTGGCTAGGGAAGAACAGTGATGTGCAATGATAAAACCAGTGATTATGTTTTGTGAATTCTCACATAATAGTCATGCTTATGATTTGAGAACATCAGTTTCACACAGTATTTTTATTTTTTATTTTTATATAGTTAGTACATGGCATCTGTATAAATACAAAGGTATGTCAGCAAGCTTGGGGGGGAGGCAGGATGTGGACCTAGGCCACCAGACAACATGGTACTTCAAACCACATGACTGGTGGGGAAAGACAATAGTCTGTCAGACAGACTGAGCATGGTGATGAAGCTACATGAGTGGTCTCAACATAGGAGTTGCCTGCAAGATCTTCTGAGAGTGGGGCCCTCCCTTGGTGAATATTT
This sequence comes from Microcaecilia unicolor, assembly GCF_901765095.1. Taxonomy (NCBI): domain Eukaryota; kingdom Metazoa; phylum Chordata; class Amphibia; order Gymnophiona; family Siphonopidae; genus Microcaecilia; species Microcaecilia unicolor. The sequence continues at coordinate 97,323,477 of NC_044031.1, forward strand.
TTGCCATGCATCTCAACAATAAAGTCCCTCAGTACTGTGCCTTACTGAGGTCACATGACAGGCTAGAATTGGACACCTTTCTCCTAGATCGGAGGTAGGGTCACCTGTATGCATATCCTCATATCCCTCTAATAGGGAAGACCTTACTCAAGCTCAAGCAAGACTAGGGAACCATGATCCTTATTTGCACCTTTCCGGCCAAGGCAGATATGGTTCCCTCTTCTTCTGGAGTTGTCCGCTGAAGAACCTTGGAGATTGGAGTGTTTTCCAGCCCTCATGAGGTCTCTTCTGCATCCCAACCTCTAGTCCCTGGCCTTTACAGCCTGGATGTTGAGAGCGTAGAATATGCATCTTTGCAGCTGCCTGAGTGTGTCTCCAGGATCCTGCTGGCTTCCAGGAAAGAGTCCACTAAGAGATGTTATACCTTTAAATGGAGGAAGTTTGCCAATGTAAAGCCCATTTTTAAAAAAGGTTCCAGGGGAGATCCGGGAAATTATAGACCGGTGAGTCTGACGTCGGTGCCGGGGAAAATGGTAGAGGCTATTATCAAAAACAAAATTACAGAGCACATCCGAGGACATGGATTACTGAGACCAAGTCAGCATGGCTTTTGTATGGGGAAATCTTGCCTGACCAATTTACTTCAATTCTTTGAAGGAGTGAACAAACATGTGGACAAAGGGGAGTCGGTTGATATTGTGTATCTGGCTTTTCAAAAGGCGTTTGACAAGGTACCTCATGAAAGGCTACAGAGGAAATTGGAGGGTCATGGGATAGGAGGAAATGTCCTATTGTGGATTAAAAACTGGTTGAAGCATAGGAAACAGAGAGTGGGGTTAAATGGGCAGTATTCACAATGGAGAAGGGTAGTTAGTGGGGTTCCTCAGGGGTCCGTGCTAGGACCGCTGCTTTTTAATATATTTATAAATGATTTAGAGATGGGAGTAACTAGCAAGGTAATTAAATTTGCTGATGACACAAAGTTATTCAAAGTCGTTAAATCGCGACAGGATTGTGAAAAATTACAAGAAGACCTTACGAGACTGGGAGACTGGGCGGCTAAATGGCAGATGATGTTTAATGTGAGCAAGTGCAAGGTGATGCATGTGGGGAAAAAAGAACCCGAATTATAGCTACGTCATGCAAGGTTCCACGTTAGGAGTTACGGACCAAGAAAGGGATCAGGGTGTCGTCGTCGATAACACACTGAAACCTTCTGCTCAGTGTGCTGCTGCGGCTAAGAAAGCGAATAGAATGTTGGGTATTATCAGGAAAGGTATGGAAAACAGGTGTGAGGATGTTATAATGCCATTGTATCGTTCCGTGGTGCAACCGCACCTTGAGTATTGTGTTCAATTCTGGTCGCCGCATCTCAAGAAAGATATAGTAGAATTGGAAAAGGTGCAGCGAAGGGCGACTAAAATGATAGCGGGGATGAGACGACTTCCCTATGAAGAAAGACTAAGGAGGCTAGGGCTATACAGCTTGGAGAAGAGACGGCTGAGGGGAGACATGATAGAGGTATATAAAATAATGAGTGGAGTGGAACAGGTGGATGTGAAGCGTCTGTTCACACTTTCTAAAAATACTAGGACTAGGGGGCATGCGATGAAACTACAGTGTAGTAAATTTAAAACAAATCGGAGAAAATTTTTCTTCACCCAACGCATAATTAAACTCTGGAATTCGTTGCCGGAGAAAGTGGTGAAGGCGGTTAGCTTAGCAGAGTTTAAAAAGGGGTTGGACGGTTTCCTAAAGGACAAGTCCATAAACCGCTACTAAACGGACTTGGAAAAATCCAAAATTCCAGGAATAACATGTATAGAATATTTGTACGTTTGGGAAGCTTGCCAGGTGCCCTTGGCCTGGATTGGCCGCTGTCGTGGACAGGATGCTGGGCTCGATGGACCCTTGGTCTTTTCCCATTATGGCATTACTTATGTACTTATGTACTTATTTGATGTGAGGGCAAGGCCCTGGATCCTCTCACTTGCTCTATGTACAAACTGCTTGAACACCTTCTGCACTTCTAAGTCTGATTTGAAAACCAACTCTGTTAGGGTTCAGCTCAGTGTAATCGGTGGTTATCAATGTGTAGAGGGTAGGCACATCCTTGTACAGCCTCTAGTTGTTAATGAGAGGTTTGCTATTGAGTGAGCCTTCAATCAAACCTCCAATTGTCTCACGGGATCTCAACATCTTTCTCACCCAGCTGATGAAAGCACCTTTCAAGCCACTTGATTTCCTGTCATCTGAAGTACCAGACCTGGAATGTCTTGTTTTTGATAACGGTCACTTCAGCTGTCAGAGTTAGCGAACTTCGGGCCCTAGTAGTGGATCCACCTTACTTGATGTTTCATCATAACAGAGTAGTTCTCCGCATGCACCCCAAGTTGTTTCTTAAGGTGGTACTAGAATTCCATCTTAACCAGTCAGTCATCCTACCAGTGTTCTTCCCAAAACCTCACATCCAGCCTGGCGAAAGTGCTCTGCACCCCTTGGACTGCAAGTGAGCCTCAGCCTTAGCCTTCTACCTGGAGCAGAGTAAAAGCTGATAGACTGTCTACTCAGCTTTTTATTTCTTTTGACCCAAACAGGATGGGGGCAGCCATCTGTAAACACACTTTATCCTGTCAACTGGAAGATTGCATTTCTTCTACCGTGCCTAGTTTGGGCTGATTCTGGAAGGTCATGCCACGTTTCACAAGTTCAGAACCATGGCCACGTCAGTAGCCCACTTGAGATTGGCCTCCATTGAGGTTTGCAGTGCTGCGACACGGTCTTTAGTTTCTACTTTCATATCTCATTGCTGTCTAAAGAGAGATACCCGATGTGACAACTGGTTTGATTAGACAGTCCTGCAGAATTTTATTGGTGTCTACAATCCAATTCTACTTTCCTAGGCCCATTCTTTTCCAGCCTGCACTTTTGCAAGTGTTTAGTTTTTGGTTCATGTTGGCCTTGCCATTGCAAATCCCTATTGACCAAAGTTGTTTTTTTTTTTTTTTTTTCTAGTGAGTCTGGTAGCTAGGGATTTCCAAATGTAAGAATCCTGCTTGTCCTCGTAGAAAACAAAGTTCTCCAAGGACAAGCAGGCCAGCTAATTTTCACATGTGGGTGACATCATCCACAGTGCAAGGTGCGGAAATGTTGTTCAATTACTATTTCTTTAAAAGCTCGTGACAGTTCTCACACTGCACATGCGTGAGAGTCTTCTCGCCCAACTCGCAGGCATGGAACCAATTAGTCTTCTTTCATCCACGGTGAGGAGAAGATGTGTGTATTTGCGATTCTCCGAGGACAAGCAGGCTGCTTGTTCTCACTGATGGGTGACGTCCACGGCAGCCCCTCCAATCGGAAACTTCACTAGCAAAGTCCTTTGCTAGCCCTCGCGCGCCCGCGCGCACCGCGCATGCGCGGCCGTCTTCCCGCCCGAAACCGGCTCGAGCCGGCCAGTCTTCTTTTGTCCGCACTCGGTACGGTCGTGTTTTCGCCGTGTCGAGCCCCGGAAAGTCGACCTCGCGCGTCCAATTTGTTTTGAACGTGTTTTTTTCCTTCGGGAAAGCTTTGTCCTAGTCGGGAAGTGCTCCGGAAACCCCCCGTCGGGTTTCGTGTAAATCCTCCCCGTACTTCCAGCTTTTTTGCCCCGGTAAGTTTTCTTTCGTCGTCGGGGTAGGCCTCTTTTCGGCCTCGGTCGAGATTTTTTTCTCCCTCTAAATTTGGTGCTTCAAATTTCGCCATTTCGGCTTTTGATTTCGCCGGCGTGATTTTTCCGCCCATGACATCGAAGCCTTCCAGCGGCTTCAAGAAGTGCACCCAGTGCGCCCGGGTTATCTCGCTCACTGATCGACACTCGTCGTGTCTTCAGTGTCTGGGGGCCGAGCACCGCCCTCAGAACTGCAGTCTGTGTTCCCTGCTTCAAAGGCGGACTCAGGTAGCGAGACTAGCCCAGTGGAACGTGTTGTTCTCGGGCTCTTCGTCGGCATCGGCACCGGGATCTTCGAGTGCATCGACGTCGTCAGCGTCCAGACCTTCTTCCTCGGCCGCCCCTGCATCGAGTGCATCGAGGCATCGGGCCTCTGCATCGGCGCCGAGACATCGGATAGCTGCATCGACGTCGGTGGTACCAGGACCTCGTCTGCTGATGTCGTCGGACGGTGGTGCATCGGGTGGAGTGCAGGTGAGGGCTGTCCATTCCCCTGCTGGTGGCGGTGAGCCCTCGGGTGGGTCTCCGCCTACCCTGAGGGCTCCTGCGGTACAGCCCCCCCGAGATCGACCTTCTTCAGTCTCGGCCCCGAGGAAGCGACGGATGGATTCGACGTCCTCCTCGTCGGTGCCGGGGAGCTCCGGTGACATGCTTCGGAAGAAATCGAAGAAGCATCGACACCGGTCTCCTCCCCGTGTCGGCACCGAGAGCTCTGGGTCGCCGAGGGATTCGGCACCCAGCAGGCATCGGCACCGAGAGGACCGCTCACCCTCTGTTCAGGAGGTGTCGATGCGCTCCGCTCTGGACAGCCCGGAACAGCCTCCACGCCCGGAACAGGTACTGACGTCGACGCCTGCATCGACCTCTCAGCCTTTCTCTGCAGCCGCTCTAAACGAGAGCCTCCGGGCCGTTCTCCCAGAGATTCTGGGAGAGCTGTTGCGCCCTACCCCTCCGGTACCGGCGGTGCTTGCGCCACCGGTACCGTCGAGCGTGGCGCCGGCTGGCCCATCGCCCAGGTTGAGGTCCCCGACGTCGGTACCGCGTGCGGTACCGACCGCGGCCACCTCCCAGGAAGGCTCCCCGACTACGTCGGCGGAGGGAGCTTCGCCGATGCGGGCGAGGGAGTCTACCTCTCGACGCCCCCATCGTGGACGGGGTTCCACGGAGTCGAGCAGGGCGAGGTTGCAGACACAGGTCCGTGCACTTGTGTCTGACACCGAGGGTGAGGCCTCGTGGGAGGAAGAGGAAGATCCCAGATATTTCTCTGACGAGGAGTCTGAGGGTCTTCCGTCTGATCCCACTCCCTCTCCTGAGAGACAGCTTTCTCCTCCCGAGAGTCTGTCTTTTGCCTCCTTTGTCCGGGAGATGTCTACGGCCATCCCCTTCCCGGTGGTTGTGGAGGACGAGCCCAGGGCTGAAATGTTTGAGCTCCTGGACTATCCTTCTCCACCTAAGGAAGCGTCCACTGTTCCCTTGCACCATGTCCTGAAGAAGACATTGCTTGCGAACTGGACCAAGCCATTAACTAATCCCCACATTCCCAAGAAGATCGAGTCCCAGTACCGGATCCATGGGGACCCAGAGCTGATGCGCACTCAGTTGCCTCATGACTCTGGAGTTGTGGATTTGGCCCTAAAGAAGGCTAAGAGTTCTAGGGAACATGCTTCGGCGCCCCCGGGCAAGGACGCTAGAACCTTAGACTCCTTTGGGAGGAAGGCCTACCATTCCTCTATGCTCGTGTCCAAGATCCAGTCTTACCAGCTCTACACGAGCATACACATGCGGAATAATGTGCGGCAGTTGGCGGGCTTGGTTGATGCTCTTCCCCCTGAGCAAGCCAAGCCTTTTCAGGAGGTGGTCATGCAGCTGAAGGCGTGCAGAAAATTCCTGGCCAGAGGAGTTTATGACACTTTTGATGTTGCGTCCAGGGCCGCTGCTCAAGGTGTGGTGATGCGCAGGCTCTCATGGCTGCGTGCCGCCGACCTGGAGAATAGAATCCAGCAGCGGATTGCGGACTCGCCTTGCCGTGCGGATAACATTTTTGGCGAAAAAGTCGAGCAGGTGGTAGAGTCTCTCCACCAGCGGGACACCGCATTCGACAAGTTCGCCCGCCGGCAGCCTTCAGCTTCTACCTCTACAGGTAGACGATTTTTCGGGGGAAGGAAGACTGTTCCCTATACTTCTGGCAAGCGTAGGTACAATCCTCCTTCCCGACAGCCTGCGGCCCAGGCTAAGCCCCAGCGCGCTCGCTCTCGTCAGCAGCGTGCGAATCAGCAAGGCCCCGCGGCTCCCCAGCAAAAGCAAGGGGCGAGCTTTTGACTGGCTCCAGCAGAGCATAGCCGACATCCAAGTGTCAGTGCCGGGCGACCTGCCTGTCGGAGGGAGGTTGAAAGCTTTTCACCAAAGGTGGCCTCTCATAACCTCCGATCAGTGGGTTCTCCAAATAGTCCGGCAAGGATACACCCTCAATTTGGCCTCACACCCTCCAAATTGTCCACCGGGAGCTCAGTCCTACAGCTTCCAGCACAAGCAGGTACTTGCAGAGGAACTCTCCGCCCTTCTCAGCGCCAATGCGGTCGAGCCCGTGCCATCCGGGCAAGAAGGGCTGGGGTTCTATTCCAGGTACTTCCTTGTGGAAAAGAAAACAGGGGGGATGCGTCCCATCCTAGACCTAAGGGCCCTGAACAAATATCTCGTAAAAGAAAAGTTCAGGATGCTTTCCCTGGGCACCCTTCTCCCCATGATTCAGCAAAACGATTGGCTATGCTCTCTGGACTTGAAGGATGCCTACACACACATCCCGATACTGCCAGCTCACAGACAGTATCTGCGATTTCAGCTGGGCGCACGCCACTTCCAGTACTGTGTGCTACCCTTTGGGCTCGCCTCTGCGCCCAGGGTGTTCACAAAGTGCCTAGCTGTGGTAGCAGCGGCGCTTCGCAGGCTGGGGGTGCACGTGTTCCCATATCTCGACGATTGGCTGGTGAAGAACACATCCGAGGCAGGAGCCCTGCAGTCCATGCAGATGACTATTCGCCTCCTGGAGCTACTGGGGTTTGTGATAAATTACCCAAAGTCCCATCTTCTCCCAGTGCAGAAACTCGAATTCATCGGAGCCCTGCTGGATTCTCGGACGGCTCGCGCCTATCTCCCAGAGGCGAGGGCCAACAACTTGTTGTCCCTCGTCTCGCGGGTGCGAGCGTCCCAGCAGATCACAGCTCGGCAGATGTTGAGATTGCTGGGCCACATGGCTTCCACAGTTCATGTGACTCCCATGGCCCGCCTTCACATGAGATCTGCTCAATGGACCCTAGCCTCCCAGTGGTATCAGGCCGCCGGGGGTCTAGAGGACGTGATCCACCTGTCCACGAGTTTTCTCGAATCCCTGTATTGGTGGACGATTTGCTCCAATTTGACTCTGGGACGTCCCTTCCAAATTCCTCAGCCTCAAAAAGTGCTGACCACGGATGCGTCTCTCCTGGGATGGGGAGCTCATGTCGATGGGCTTCACACCCAAGGAAGGTGGTCCCTCCAAGAAAGCGATCTACAGATCAATCTTCTGGAGTTGCGAGCGATCTGGAACGCTCTGAAGGCTTTCAGAGATCGGCTGTCCCACCAAATTATCCAAATTCAGACAGACAATCAGGTTGCCATGTACTATGTCAACAAGCAGGGGGGCACCGGATCTCGCCCCCTGTGTCAGGAAGCCGTCAGCATGTGGCTCTGGGCTCGCCGTCAAGGCATGGTGCTCCAAGCCACATATCTGGCAGGCGTAAACAACAGTCTGGCCGACAGGTTGAGCAGGATTATGCAACCTCACGAGTGGTCGCTCAATTCCCGTGTGGTGCGACAGATCTTCCAGGCGTGGGGCACCCCCCTGGTGGATCTCTTCGCATCTCAAGTGAACCACAAGGTCCCTCAGTTCTGTTCCAGGCTTCAGGCCCACGGCAGACTGGCGTCGGATGCCTTCCTCCTGGATTGGGGGGAAGGTCTGCTGTATGCTTATCCTCCCATTCCTCTGGTGGGGAAGACTTTGTTGAAACTCAAGCAAGACCGAGGCACCATGATTCTGATTGCTCCCTTTTGGCCGCGTCAGATCTGGTTCCCTCTTCTTCTGGAGTTATCCTCCGAAGAACCGTGGAGATTGGAGTGTTTTCCGACCCTCATCACGCAGGACGAAGGGGCTCTTCTGCATCCCAACCTCCAGTCCCTGGCTCTCACGGCCTGGATGTTGAGGGCGTAGACTTTGCCTCTTTGGGTCTGCCAGAGGGTGTCTCCCGCATCTTGCTTGCTTCCAGGAAAGACTCCACTAAGAGAAGTTACTTCTTTCATTGGAGGAGGTTTGCCGTCTGGTGTGACAGCAAGGCCCTAGATCCTCGCTCTTGTCCTACACAGTCCCTGCTTGAATACCTTCTCCACTTGTCTGAGTCTGGTCTGAAGACCAACTCCGTAAGGGTTCACCTTAGTGCAATCAGTGCATACCATTACCAAGTGGAAGGTAAGCCGATCTCAGGACAGCCTTTAGTTGTTCGCTTCATGAGAGGTTTGCTTTTGTCAAAGCCCCCTGTCAAGCCTCCTACAGTGTCATGGGATCTCAATGTCGTTCTCACCCAGCTGATGAAACCTCCTTTCGAGCCACTGAATTCCTGCCATCCGAAGTACTTGACCTGGAAGGTCATTTTCTTGGTGGCAGTTACCTCGGCTCGTAGAGTCAGTGAGCTTCAGGCCCTGGTAGCCCAGGCCCCTTACACCAAATTTCATCACAACAGAGTAGTCCTCCGTACTCACCCTAAGTTTCTGCCAAAGGTTGTGTCGGAGTTCCATCTGAACCAGTCAATTGTCTTGCCAACATTCTTTCCCCGTCCTCATTCCTGCCCTGCTGAACGTCAGCTGCACACATTGGACTGCAAGAGAGCATTGGCCTTCTATCTGGAGCGGACACAGCCCCACAGACAGTCCGCCCAATTGTTTGTTTCTTTTGATCCCAACAAGAGGGGAGTGGCTGTAGGGAAACGCACCATATCCAATTGGCTAGCAGATTGCATTTCCTTCACTTACGCCCAGGCTGGGCTGGCTCTTGAGGGTCATGTCACGGCTCATAATGTTAGAGCCATGGCAGCGTCGGTAGCCCACTTGAAGTCAGCCACCATGGAGGAAATTTGCAAAGCTGCGACGTGGTCATCTGTCCACACATTCACATCTCATTACTGCCTGCAGCAGGATACCCGACGTGACAGTCGGTTCGGGCAGTCAGTTCTTCAGAACCTGTTTGGGCTTTAGGATCCAACTCCACCCCCCCGAGGGCCCTGTTTGTTCTGTTCCAGGCTACACTCTCAGTTAGTTGGTAAATTTTTTAGGTCAATCTCAGTTATGTCCTCGCCGTTGCGAGGCCCAATTGACCAATGTTGTTGTTTTGAGTGAGCCTGGGGGCTAGGGATACCCCATCAGTGAGAACAAGCAGCCTGCTTGTCCTCGGAGAAAGCGAATGCTACATACCTGTAGAAGGTATTCTCCGAGGACAGCAGGCTGATTGTTCTCACAAACCCGCCCGCCTCCCCTTTGGAGTTGTGTCTTCCCTTGAAGTGTATTGTCTTGCTACATACTGGACTGGCCGGCTCGAGCCGGTTTCGGGCGGGAAGACGGCCGCGCATGCGCGGTGCGCGCGGGCGCGCGAGGGCTAGCAAAGGACTTTGCTAGTGAAGTTTCCGATTGGAGGGGCTGCCGTGGACGTCACCCATCAGTGAGAACAATCAGCCTGCTGTCCTCGGAGAATACCTTCTACAGGTATGTAGCATTCGCTTTCCTCACAGTGTCTATTAAGTTTTTGATGCCTTCCCTCACGAGGTTTAGTTAATATTGTTTCTTCTCGATTCGAGTTTTGTTCTCTTCCTTTCCTGTATTTTTTATAGTCATCTTTTCCCCTGTTCTAAGTTTAGTTTCCTTTTTTTTCAGACTCACAAAGCCCTCTTAGGCTTGAGTATCAGCCAGGTACTATCCCTTGAATTTTTTGGTGGTTTCCCCCTTTTTGTGTCACCGTAGAGTCGTTTGATTTAGCAATGGCTTTTTTTCCCTTCCATGTCATCGAAGGTTGCTAGTGGCTTTATGTGCTGCGCTTGTTACAATCGGACCATCTCTGAAGCTGACACCCATTCTTGGTGTATTGAGTGTTTGGGGCCATACCATAGTTCCACTAACTGTATTCTTTGTGTATGCAAAAAAAAAAAAACAACACAGAAATTGAGAGAGGCTCAAAGAAAAAAATTTTGTAGCCAGGTCCAAATTATCAGCATCGATGTCTGCGCTTGCTCCCTGGACCAGTCAGCATTGGACCTGACACCGAGGAGACGGGATGATTTGACGACACCCTCCACACTGAAGGATGTCAGTGCTTTGCATCAAACAAAGGCCAAGAAGTACAAGTATCGATCCCCTTAATGCATGGTGCTGGGGCATTGAGAGTCCTTATCCGAGAAGCGTTGGTGGCAGGAGGAGCGCTCCTCCTGTGTCAGAGGTTCTACGCGCAAGTCTCCAAGTATCCAGGACAAAGGTACCTGAGTCGACGCATACAGTTCAGCAGGCTGTCTCTGAACTGACACGCCAGTTTTTACTGATGTTATCCCTCAAGCGGATCAGAGCCATGCTCCAAAAGCACTTGGCGGGGCTCCTACAGCAGAGTTAATTGGCATCAGGGATGCTTGCGCCAGCCATGACTCTACCACCTTCCTCACAAGGCCCTTAGCCGGTGCCGCAGGCGATATCTGCATTGACGACCACCCATGTGGGTACTTCCTTGATGTCAGCGGAGAAAGCTTTGCCGGACTCAGGAGTATAGCCTACATCTTCGTGCCATTCCATACAGGGACATGGTTACTCATACCCATGGGTAGGCATGGTCTCGGCCCTCCCATGAGGAGTTTTTTGCTGATTGATACTGATCACTCATGAGTGTCTGGTGATGAGCCACGGTACTTCTCGGAGGAGGAGTTTTATGGTATTCTATCAGACCTCTCTCCAGCAGAGAGTCTCCTTCCCAGCTTTTGTGAAGGAGATGGCAGCTGCCATCCCAATTAAGTTGGAGGATGAGCCCAGAGCTGAGATGTTCAAGGTCCTAGACTGACTCTCTGCCTAGAGAGGCTGTGACTGTCCCTCTTCACAGGATCTTACGTGATGTTCTTGTGAAGAATTGGGAGTCCCCTCTGTGTGTCCCAGTCCTCCCAAAGAAAATTGAGACCGTGTATCGGATTCAGAGTTCAGTTTCCTCATCATTCTCTAGTGGTAGAATCTGCACATAAATAGGCAGAAGTTCCAGAGACTTTATCTTGGTGCCCCCAGGCAGAGAAGCTTGAACCCTGGACTTATTTTAGACATAAGATGTCTGAGACCTTAATGCTTATTTCCCATATTCAATCATGCCAGCTCTACATGAGCCTTTACTTGTGGTCCTTGATAAATAGTATGACTAATTTGGCAGATTGTCTTCCTCCGGAGCAGGCCAAATCTCTTTGCCAGGCAGCAGAAGCTTTGTTGCAAATTTATTGCCATTTTAGACATAAGATGTCTGAGGCCTTAATGCTTATTTCCCATATTCAATCATGCCAGCTCTACATGAGCCTTTACTTGTGGTCCTTGATAAATAGTATGACTAATTTGGCAGATTGTCTTCCTCCGGAGCAGGCCAAATCTCTTTGCCAGGCAGCAGAAGCTTTGTTGCAAATTTATTGCCAGGGGTGCATATGTTACCTTTGATGTGTCCAGGATACCTGCACAAAGTATAGTGATGCACAGACTCTCAAGCCTGCGTGTCTCTGACTTAGACTGAAGGGCGTCACTTGCCATGGAGATGACCTTTTTGGAGACAAGTTGGAAGAGGTCGCAGACCTCATTAAGAAACATACCGATGCCATCAATACTCTGTATCCCGGTAGATGCCTTCTGCTCTCTCCTCTTCTAGGAGTTTCTGGGCAAGTCGAAGCAAGGTCCCTACTATTCTTAAAGACACTGGTATATTCCTCCTCGCACCACTCAGCAAGTTCAGCAGCAATGCACTCGTTCTCTTCAGCAGCGTATGCCAAATGCCCAACCGGCTCCCCAGTCAAAGCAAGGGTGAGTTTTTGACTGGCTCCAGCAGAGGATAGCTGCAGTAAAAGCATCTGTGCTGGATGACCTTCCGGTCAGAGGGAGACTGAGTTTTTTCCAAGAAGGGTGGCCCCTTATAACCTCCAACCGGTGGGCAATTCAAATAGTATGTCTCAGTTGTGCTCTTCATTGGCGAGCAAGACCTCCAAATTGCCCCCCCCCCCAAGAGCAACTTTTCTCAGCTCTCACAACAGGAAGTTACTTGAAGTCTCCGCCCATCTGAAGCCTATGCGGTCGAACCTGTTCCACCAAGGGAGGAGGGGCTAGGATTCTATTCCAAGTACTTCCTTTTTCCAAAAAAGACCGGGGGGAGAGTGTGCCCCATCCTAGACCTAAGAGCACTGAACAAATATTTGGTCAAAAACAAATTCAGGATGGTTTCCCTGGTCACCCTTCTCCCAGTGATTTCAAGAACAAGATTAGCTGTGCACTCTGGACTTAAAGGATGCCTACACACATATCTGATACTTCCAGGCCACAGGAAATATCTCAGGTTTCGAGTGGGAACACATCACTTCTAGTACCACATTTGGTAAAACCCTTGTCAGCTCCCAGGGTTTTACCAAATGTCTAGCCATACTCACAGCATTGCTATGCAGACTTGGGAATCCATGTGTTTCCCTACCTGGACGATTGACTAGTGAAAAGCATGTCGAAGGAAGGTTCTCAGGAGGCTATGTGGAGAACTGTTTGGGTGCTAGAGCTACTAGGGTTTGCTTTAAACTACCCCAAGTCCCACCTACTCCCTGTACAACAATTGGAGTTCATAGGAGCCGTGCTAGATACCATGCAGGCACAAGCGTTCCTCCATGTGCCACAATCAGACAATCTGATTGCTCTTGCCACAGAGTTTCGCACCAGCCTTCAGGTCACAGCTTGACAGATGTTGAGACTTAACTAGGCCACATGGCCTTCACTGTGCATGTTATTCCCTTGGCACGTGTTCACATGAGAACTGCCCAGTGGACCCTAGCTTCTCAGTGGTTTCAGGCCTCGAGGAACCTAGTAGATGTCAACTGAGTAACCCTATAACTGGTTCAGTCCTCCTTCTGGTGGACTATTTGAACTAATCTGACCTTGGGACTTTCATTCCAAATTCCTCAACCCCGAAAAGTGCTGACAATGGATGCATCCCACTTAGGGTTGGGGTCTCTTGTAGGTGGGCTTCACACTCATAGTGTCTGGTCAGCTCAGTAAACAGATCTCCACATCAATCTTTTCTAGCTCTGTGCAATGTGGAACTCTTTAAAGGCTGTCAGAGATGGGCTGATCAACCAAATTGTATTCATTCAAATGGACAAATAAGCAAAAAGCAGGGGGAACTGGGATCATACCCTCAGTCATTAGGCTGTCGGGATGTGGAACTCGGCTGTCTAGAATAGGATAGTTTACAGAGCCACTTACCTGACAGAGAAGTCCAACAACCTGGCCAGCAGACTGAGCAGGGTCATGCAGCCACACGAGTAGTCACTCAACATGACAGTTGTCAGCATGATTTTATAATAGTGGGGCACCCCCCTCGGTGGGTCTCTTTGTCACACCTTATAATCACAATATCCCTCAGTTCTGCTTCAGGCTCAGGTCATGACAGACCAGCGTCGGATGCCTTCCTGCTTCATAGTAACATAGTAAATGACAGCAGATAAAGACTTTTACGGTCCATCCAGTCTGCCCAACAAGATAAACTCATTTTACATGGTATGTGATACTTTATACCAGAGTTTGATTTGTCCTTGCCATTCTCAGGGCACAGACCGTAGACATTTGCCCAGCACTGTTCTTGTTCTAAGGTCTGAAGCTAACGTCGAAACCCCTTAAAATTTACATTCCAGCCCATCAATATCTAATCAGTCACGATCAAGGCACAGGCCGTAGAAGTCTATCCAGCACTGGTTTTGCTTCCTAATTACCGGTGTTGCCACCCAAACTCCACTAAGATTCCGTGGATCCATTCCTTCTAAACAGGATTCCTTTGTGTTTATCTCACGCATGTTTGAATTCCATTACCATTTTCATCTCCACCACCTCCCGCAGGAGGGCATTCCACATATCCACCACCCTCTCTGAAAAAATACTTGCTGACATTACTCCTGAGTCTGCCCCCCTTCAACCTCAATTCATGTCCTCTAGTTCTACCGCCTTCCCGTCTCTGGGTTGGTTTGCGGATTAACACCTTTCAGATATTTGAACGTCCGTATCATGTCATCCCTGTTTCTCCTTTCCTCCAAGGTATACGTGTTCAAGTCGGCAAGTCTCCTTATTCGGTTTGCAACGCAAATCCCATACCATTTTTGTAGCTTTTCTTTGCACCGCTTCCAGTCTTTTTACATCTTTAGCAAGATACAGCCTCCAAAACTGAACACAATACTCCAAGTGGGGCCTAACCAACGACTTGTAGAGGGGCATCAATACCTCCTTTCTTCTGCTGGTTATACCCCTCTCTATGCAGCCTAGTATCCTTCTGGCCATGGCCGTCTCCTTGTCGCATTGTTTCTTCACCTTCAGATCCTCAGACACCAACACCCCAAGGTCTGTCTCCTGTGTTGAGCTTACTAATCTCTCCCCTCCTATCTGGTATCTCTCTCTTGGTTTTCCGCACCCCAAGTGCGTCACTCTACACTTCTTGGCATTACATTTTAATTACAATTTAACAAAACAATGAAAACCTGTAATTCTCTTTTATTAAACCAAAAAATAATAAAATACATGTTTCTCTAAATATTTGTCCTTGGGCCTTTTTTTTTTTTAAATGTAATTCACTGCTATAGCCATCATTGCACTGAATTCAGCTTCCTTATCCTGTTAAATATCCAACTTGAAATCAAAAAATCTGAGATCCAATATGAATAACAATGCAGTTGTAAGGTAATTGTACTTAACTATAGGCTGTTTTCACAGTGTCTTCCTTCTCTTGTGATGTGTATAATAGCTGAAGGGTCCCTTCCGTCCAAACAAACCCCGTGTTTGTGATCCAAAATGTAGTCAACGCTTTTTCAATATCTTATTCCTGATATGGCATCCTTGTTTCACCCTTTCAGGTGCCTTCAGAGGTATTGAGCTAAAATGCAATTTTCCTTCCTTCACCCAACTCGGACAGAAACGCTGGAACTGCCAGACCCTTGACCATTCTTCTAATGTTTGTAGATGCCTTCTCATTGTTTCTACTCCCTCCAGAGTATCCACTCTATTGGCTGTTTTAATGTCATCCGCAAAAAGGCAAACCTTTCCTTCCAACCCTTCAGCAATGTCTCCCACAAATATGTTTCAATCATTTTTATTGATGGTAAAATACAGGTAACACCAGGTAAACTAGATTGTACAATGAATACAATGCTGTGCATAATTGACAAATACAAATAATCAGTGCCATCAACACATTTTCTCCTCTTTTTCCCCTCCTACCCCACCCTTAACACTCTACTCTTTGTAACAACTAAAAACATAAAGATCAACATGAACCTGTTACTTGTGTGTGCATGATATTACCCTCCCCTCCCTATCCCTCCCCCAGTACTCCTGCCGCTGCGCCAATGATGTATCACCATACATTGTCTTAGGAATTAAGTATTCTGCTCCGTGCCACTGCCGTTAAAGAGTCCCAAAACGAGGCTCAAGTCTGGCAAAAAAAACTTCTCCTCTAGGTGTGGCCAGGTCACCCACTGCTCTATGCTCCAATGAACAAAGAAAAATCATCCTTGCGTGTCACTGTGACTACAATGGGCAATCTGGTGTTATCCACAAATGCAGGATGACCCTCTTGCCCATCAGTACCGTCCGCTTAAGAAACGGACGTAACACTTTTGGGGAAAGCTGGGACAAATGGAACTTATCAAACAGCAGGCTGATTGTTGTCACAAACCCACTCTCCTCCCCTTTGGAGATGTTGTTATTGTTGTTTCTTGATTATATGCTTTTGCATTAAACTAAAGAGGCACGCTCGCGCAGCGGGCGGGAAGTTGTTCGCACATGCGCGGTTCACGCTACCCGCGCGACGGAACTTTCCCGAAAGTCTGATTTTTATTTTGCTTGCAAAATTTGTTTGCCGATTCCTGGGCCGCCATGGACAACGACCCAGATGTGAAAACAATCAGCCTGCTGTCCTCAGAGAATACCTGCTACAGGTAAGTATCTTTGCTTTATTTAATGACATTTATATCCCACATTATTCTAAGGAATCTTGAGTTCGGTGTGGCTTACATTAGATAATCAAAATAGCTACGGAAGGATTATAACAGTGTTAGTGTAACTGGTTAATTGGGGGTTGAAAAAATGATAACGTAAGGATGGTAGTTTTAAGTCAATCAAGAGTTGGATAGATCAGCAGTAGTAGGAATTAAACACATGATTGTTAATCTGCAGTTTGGGAAATGTAAGATAACCTCTTGCTCCTGGTACTGCATTGCGCAGTGGAAGTTCTTGCAGAGAACCTGGCAGGTTTTTCACAGGAATATGTTACTGTACTGTATTGTTTTCTTATGTACAGTGATACTTGCCCTGGGGTTTACTAAGCCAGTAATGTGGCTGGCTGTGTGCTAGTGCCAACACAGCCCATTCACTTTGAATGGACTGTGTCGGCAATGCCACTAGCGCGGTTTAATAAACAACCCCCTTAGTAACTGATCCATTGTAGTTTATTACTGATGCTGTGTGTACTGATTGCTTGTGATGAGAAAGTGTGGTTGTGTTTGTTTCTTTTTTTTTTAATGGCATCCTATGGTTAAACTGTAAAATAAATCCTTGATATCTGATTTATAGACACATTAACAGTTGTTTTTATAACTTTTTTTTTTTTATTTTTAACCACAGGAAGTACACCCCTCCTCTCTCTCCTCCAGGCCCCAGAGATATGGATAGCACATACATATGTGCACATAGGCAGCACAGATAAAATTTGCTCCTCCACACATGCACACGAAGGGGTTGGAAAGCCATAGTCTCTGCATGCTTTCCCCATTTGTTTTTTTTTTTTTTTCTTTAAATGTGATTTTATTATAAAGCCATCATAAGTTTATTGCAGCTTGGTAGTCTATAAATGTTCTTAAATATGTACCCTGATGTTAACAGGTCACTTTAATATGATATTCTCCGAGGACAAGCAGGCTGCTTGTTCTCACGATTGGGTGACGTCTGACGGCAGCCCCAGATCGGAAGATCTTCCTAGCAACAAAGTTTGCTAGCCCCCGCATGGACATGCGCGAACCGCGCATGCGCAACCATCCTCCCGCCCGTAGCGCGAGCGTGCTCCTCAGTCTCTTTTTTTTCCCGCGGCTCAGGACATCTGTCTTTTCGCCGAGTTTTGGTGTCTTTATCGAGTTCACTCATGTTCTCCGTTTAAAAAAAAAAAAAAGTTTCCTCTTATTTCTTTAGTTTTTCCCCGTGAGTGGCCATTTTGGCCGCCCGTGTGGGTTTTTTTCCCTTTTTTGGTGTCTTGTTTTTGGGGCGGGTGCGAGTTTTCCGCCCATGTCCTTGAAGTCTGCCAGCGGCTTCAAGAAGTGCACTCGGTGCACCCGGACGATCTCGCTTACTGATAGACACGTCTCGTGTCTTCAGTGTTTGGGGGGCTGGTCATCGTCCCAACGCATGCACGCTGTGTCTTCAGCTGAAAAAGAGGAGACCAGTCCGGTCCTTCGACGTTGAAGGAGCCAGCGGTACAGAGGTCGTCGGCATCAGAGGGTGCATCAACGTCCGGAGCGCAGGTGATGGCTGTCCAGAGATCCCACGCTGGTAGCAGTGAGCCATCGAGTGGGTCTCCACCTGCCTCGAGGGCTCCTGCGGTACAGACCCCTGGGACCGTCCTTCTTCGGATCTGGCCCCAAGGAGATGTGTGGATTCCACGTCCTCGTCGGTACCGGGAGGTACCGCTGACGTGCTTCGAGCGAAGGTGAAGAAGCACCTTCATCGGTCACCTTCCCGTCAGGGTACCGAGAGCTCCGGGGCGCCGAGGGAATCGGCACCCGGAAAGCGTCGATGTCGGGAGGGCCACTCACCCTCCATTTAGGAGGTGTCGATGTGCTTTTCTCCGGACATCCCGGTACCGCCTCCGCCCCCCAGACAGATTCTGTCCTCGTTGCCGGTACCGGCCCCACAGCCTTGCTCGACGGACAATCTAGATGAGCGCCTCCGAGCCATACTTCCGTGGATTCTGGAAGCACTGCTGCGATCTTCTGCTCCGATACCGCCGGTGCTTGCGCCGTTGGTACCGTCGAGAGATGCGGCGGTTGGCTCCCCGCCTGTGGTGAGGACTGCGATGCTGGTACCGCTTGCGGCATCGGCGTCCGCTGCCACCCAAGTTGACTCCCTGTCGACATCGCTGGAGGGAGGCGGCGAGGGAGTCGTCTTCTCAACATCACCGTAGAGGACTTAGTTCCTTGGCGTCAAGACGGGCTCGGCTTTGGACCGAAGTCCGATACTGACGGTGAGGCCTTGTGTCCAAGATCCAGTCGTACCAGCTCTACATGAGCATCCACTTGTGGAACAATGTGAGGCAGCTGACAGACTTGGTCAATAAGCTCCCGTCGGAGCAGGCCAAGCCTTTTCAGGAGGTGATCAGGCAGCTGAAGGCGTGTAGAAAATTCCTGTCCAGGGGTGTTTGACACTTTTGATGTTGCGTCCAGGGCCGCTGCTCAAGGTATAGTGATGTTCAGACTCTCATAGCTGCGTGCCTCCGACCTGGAGAATAGAGTCCATCAGCGGATTTCGGATACTCCTTGCTGGGGAGATAACATTTTTGGTGAGCGGGTCGAACAGGTGGTAGAACAGCTCCACCAGTGGGACACCGCATTCGACAAGCTCTCCCACCGGACGCCTTCAGCATCTACCTCATCAGGTAGACGTTTTTATGGTGGGAGGAGGAATGCTCCCTACGCTTATAATAAGCGTAGGTACAATCCACCTTCTCGCCAGCCTGCTCAGGCTAAGCCCCAGTGCACTCGTTCACGTCAACAGCGTGCGCCTCAACAGGCCCCTGCAGCTCCCCAGCAAAAGTAAGGGACGGTCTTTCGACTGGCTCCAGGCGAGCATAGCCAATATAAAAGTGTCCATGCCGAACGATCTGCCGGTAGGAGGGAGGTTAAAGTTTTTTTCACCTGAGGTGGCCTCTTGTAACCTCCGACCAGTGGGTTCTCCAAATAGTCCGGCTAGGATACTCCCTCAATTTGATCTCCAAACCTCCAAATTGCCCACCGGGAGCTCAGTCCTTCAGCTTCCAGCACAAGCAGGTACTTGCAGAGGAACTGTCAGCCCTTCTCAGCACCAATGCGGTCGAGCCCGTGCCACCGGGGCAGGAAGGGCTGGGATTCTATTCCAGGTACTTTCTTGTGCAAAAGAAAACAGGGGGGATGCGTCGTCCCATCCTAGACCTAAGGGCCCTGAAGAAATATCTGGTCCGAGAAAAGTTCAGGATGCTTTCCCTGGGCACCCTTCTTCCCATGATTTAGAAAAACGATTGGCTATGCTCTCTGGACTTAAAGGATGCTTATACTTACATCCCGATACTGCCAGCTCACAGACAGTATCTTCGATTCCATCTGGGAACACAGCATTTTCAGTACTGTGTGCTACCATTTGGTCTCACCTCTGCACCCAGGGTGTTCACAAAATGCCTGGCAGTAGTGGCGGCGTCTCTATGCAGGCTGGGAGTGCATGTGTTCCCTTATCTCGACGATTGGCTGGTAAAGAACACCTCGGAGGCAGGAGCTCTACAGTCCATGCAGATGACTATTCAACTCCTGCAGCTACTAGGGTTTGTGATAAATTATCCAAAGTCCCATCTTCTTCCAGTACAAAGACTCGAATTTATAGGAGCTCTGCTAGATTCCCAGACTGCTCATGCCTACCTTCCTGAGACGAGGACAGACAATCTTCTGTCCCTTGTTTCCTGGGTACGAGCATCTCAGCAGATCACAGCTCGGCAGATGTTGAGATTGCTCGGCCACATGGCCTCCACAGTTCATGTGACTCCCATGGCCCGTCTTCACATGCGATCAGCTCAATGGACCCTAGCTTCCCAGTGGTTTCAAGCTGCGGGAAATCTAGAGGGCGTGATCCAACTGTCCACAAGTTTTCTCACCTCCCTGCATTGGTGGACGATTCGCTCCAATTTGACCCTGGGACGTCCCTTTCAAATTCCTCAGCCGCAAAAAGTGCTGACGGATGCGTCTCTCCTGGGGTGGGGAGTTCATGTCGATGGGCTTCACACTCAAGGGAGTTGGTCCCTCCAGGAAACAGGTTTTCAGATCAATCTCCTGGAGTTGCGAGCGGTCTGGGACGCGCTAAAGGCTTTCAGAGATCGGCTGTCGCATCAAATTATTCAAATTCAGACAGACAATCAGTTTGCTATGTACTACATCAACAAACAAGCAGGGGGGCACCGGATCTCGCCCCCTGTGTCAGGAAGCCGTCAGGATGTGGCTTTCGGCTCGCCAGCATGGCATGTTTCTCCAAACCACGTATCTGGCAGGCGTAAACAGTCTGGCCGACATTGCGCAGGATAATGCAACCTCACGAGTGGTCTCTCGAGAGTAGTACGCAAGATCTTTCAAGCGTGGGGCACCCCCTTGGTAGAACTTTTCGCCACTCAGGTCAACCACTAGCGTCGGATGCCTTTCTCCTTCATTGGGGGAAGGGCCTCCTGTACACGTATCCTCCCATATCCTTGGTAGGGAAGACTTTGCTTGATTCTGATCGCTCCCTTCTGGCCGCGTCAGATCTGGTTCCCTCTTCTTCTGGAGTTGTCCTCTGAAGAACCGTGGAGATTGGAGTGTTTTCCAACACTCATCACTCAGAACGAGGGGGCGCTTCTGCATCCCAACCTCCAGTCCCTGGCTCTCACGGTCTGGATGTTGAGAGCGTAGACTTTGCCTCCTTGGGTCTTTCTGAGGGTGTCTCCCGAGTCTTGCTTCCAGAAAAGATTCCTCGAAGAGGTGTTATTCTTTCAAATGGAAGAGGTTTGCCTTCTGGTGTGACAGGAAGGCCCTAGATCCTCGTACACAGACCCTGCTTGAATACCTTCTGCACTTGTCTGAGTCTGGTCTCAAGACCAAGTCTGTAAGGGTTCACCTTAGCGCAATTAGTGCTTTTCATTATCGTGTAGAGGGTAAGCCTATCTTGGGACAGCCTTTAGTTGTTCGCTTGATGAGAGGTTTGCTTTTGTCAAGGCCCCCTATCAAGCCTCCTACAGTATCATGGGATCTCAATGTCGTTCTCACCCAGCTGATGAAACCTCCTTTTGAGCCACTGAATTCCTGCCATCTGAAGTACTTGACCTGGAAGGTCATTTTCTTGGTGGCAGTCACTTCAGCTCGTAGAGTCAGTGAGCTTCAAGCCTTGGTAGCTCATTCTCCTTATACTAAATTTCATCATAACAGAGTAGTCCTCCGCACTCACCCTAAGTTCTTGCCGAAGGTGGTGTCGGAGTTCCATCTGAACCAGTCAATTGTCTTGCCAACATTCTTTCCCCGTCCTCATACCCGCCCTGCTGAACGTCAGTTGCACAAATTGGACTGCAAGCGAGCATTGGCCTTCTATCTGGAGCGGACAAGCCCATTCAGACTGTCTGCCCAAATGTTTGTTTCTTTTGATCCCAACAGAAGGGGAGTGTCTGTCAGGAAACGCACCATCTCAAATTGGCTAGCAGATTGCATATCCTTCACTTATGCCCAAACTGGGCTGACTCTTGAGGGTCATGTCACGGCTCATAGTGTTCGAGCCATGGCAGCGTCAGTGGCTCACTTGAAGTCAGCCACTATTGAAGAGATTTAGAAGGCTGCAACGTGGTCATCTGTCCACACATTTACATCTCATTACTGCCTACATCAGGATACCCGACGCAACAGTCGGTTTGGGCAGTCGGTGCTGCAGAATCTGTTTGGGGTTTAGAATCCAACTCCACCCCCCTAGGCCCAGTTTTATTCTGTTCCAGGCTGCACTCTCAGTTAGTTGGTTCTATTTAGGTCAATCTCAGTTATGTCCTCGCCGTTGCGAGGCCCAATTGACCACTGTTTGTAGTTTTGAGTGAGCCTGGTGCTAGGGATACCCCAATCGTGAGAACAAGCAGCCTGCTTGTCCTCGGAGAAAGCACTTACCTGTAGTAGGTATTCTCCAAGGACAGCAGGCTGATTGTTCTCACAAACCCGCCCTTCTCCCCTTTGGAGATGTGTCTTCCCTTGTCTTTTGCTTTCTACTGGACTGAGGAGCACGCTCGCGCGACGGGCGGGAGGATGGTCACGCATGCGCGGTTCGCGCATGTCCACGTGGGTGCTAGCAAACTTTGTTGCTAGGAAGATCTTCCGATCTGGGGCTGCCGTCGGACGTCACCCAATCGTGAGAACAATCAGCCTGCTGTCCTCTGAGAATACCTGCTAAAGGTAAGTAACCTCGCTATATGGCGTGATTCAACAATGCATGCCTGACTGTAATTCAGATTATGATTGGCATTTTGGTTTAGCATCCAAGTTTGTAGCCTTGATCTGTTCCTTTATTTAATTTTTAACCGAGTTTTGATAAAAATATATACATTGTAGTAACTTATCCAAATCAGATGAGGAGAGCTGGCCTTCATTGACCAATAGGTAAATGCTTTAATACATATTTAAAAAGTTGTTTTCTTTATGGTTTGCACAGAATCGAAAGAATGATGAAGCCTCTTATGAAAAGATGCTGAAGTTACGGCGTGATTTGAGTCGGGCAGTAACCATTCTCGAAATGATCAAAAGAAGAGAGAAAAGCAAACGGGAGTTATTACATCTAACGCTGGAAATTATGGAGAAGAGGTGAATTTAAAAGTATATTGAATGATTGTATGTTAAGTATATTGGAACTGTGCTGGATCAGTCAGAAGATAGTCCTCTGGTCATAAACCAGACTAGAATCTGGTCAAGAATAGAATAATGGTAAAGCAAATCCCTAGAAAAAAGGAATTTACTTGTAGAGTACCTTAGTGACATGTTCTCGGTTGAATTCAATATTATTTTATAAATGATATTTTGGAAAAGTTGATAGGAAAGGTTTATTGTTTTGAAAATGATACTCCAGATGGAATACATAAAATGAGCAATATAACATAGCTCAAGGAATGGTCAAAGAGTTCAGCAACTACGTTTTATTACAGAAGTGTATAGGATCATGCACTGGAGCACAGAGTTCCAAGAGAACAGGACACAATTAAGAATGCTAATATGCTCCAAGGTGATTTAAACATATCAAAATGTTACTGCAGGGCAGTGGCAAGAGCTGTAAGAATGCTAGGGGCAAGGTACCAACTAGGGAAAAAAAAAGATGTGATAATGTCTCTGTGTAGGTTTGTCATTGAGATCTTATCTATAGTATTTTGCCCACTTCTGAGGATCTTGCCACCTAAAAGATAACAGATTAGAGGTAGTTCAATGAAGGATTAGGAAAAGTTTGATGCTTGGTGCATAGTAAAGAGACTACATATGTATTACCTAAAAGACGGTGCGGAGGAAGTAACATTATGGAGGTTTCCAAATATCTTAGTTATACATAAAGCACAAGAAAGAAGCGTTTTGCAACTGAAAGAAAGCTCTTAACATGAGGGATCATAAAATGAGATTGAAAGGGTGTTGATTAAGGAATAATATAGGAAAATATTCCTCCACAGAAAGGATAGTGGGTGTATCGAAATGTTTGTCAGTTGAGATTATAGAAGCCAAAATTAACAATATACAAGAGAGTATGGATTAAGCAAAGAAGATTTGTAAATGTAGAAAAGTGAAGATAAAAGCTTGGGATTTGGGTAAGATTTGCAATATTGCATCAGGCATAGGCAAACTAGATGGAGCTTGTGATTCTCATCTGCTGTTGTCTCTGTTCTTTCTACTGCTAATTGAATTGTAATGAAACAGTTCAGTCTATGGTTTTCAAGACTGGATCCAATAATGAGATTAGAGGCTGACCAAAACCGTTTTTTCAGTTTTGACCAAAATTTGCTGCACTGTTTCAACCAGAACAGAATCTGGTGTTGCTCCTCCAAACCATAGAAGCCTCCTTCTCCCAAACCAAGCTAGCACTACCACCCTCTCCCTCCGAACGATTGCACTGCTGTTTCTTATAGGCGATTGGTGACTTAGCTATTTGGGAAGGCTAAAGTGGTTGTGATTAAGGCGAGGCTAAGGGGGGGGGGGGGTCATAGGACAGGGCTAGGGTGGGGTATGTGGCGGAGCACAATGGAATGGAGCAAGTTAAAGTCTTTGGAATGGGAGGGGCAGTGCATATGTTGGCGGTACGAGAACAGTGGGACACTTTTGAACATAGTAAGCAAGGAATTCTTCACTTTATGGCTTTAGAGCAGTTGTATCGGTTTGTCTCCCCAGTACCTCTGTTACCGATGGTAATATGCACACTGAATACACTCCAGGAATTATGTGCAAAAATATCTAGATAATGTACCAAAATAATACAACATATTGAAAAAACAATAATTGGGGTATTCTAGAAATATATGCAAATACTTTAACTTCCAGTCAGCCCCAGCTGTCTAGTACAGCACCTTCCTGTTGGCCATGTGAACAAATATGTTCATCAACACTAACAGAAATCTCGTGGTTAATGGCAACTATAAAATGATTTTCCTTTTGGGGGGGGGGTTGGTAGGTTGCTAAATGGTGTTTTACCCTTCTCTGCCCCTTAGAAGGGAAAGCACTTTAGCCTTACAGATAAATCTTTTTGGATGGAATAAGACAGACAAGTGAGACTTAGTTTTGGCGCAACCAAGTAAAATCTTTATTAGTATATTTCTAAGTCCATACAAACGTTTTGTCCCTCTGGAGCACTTTGTCTCCCAGTAAGCAAGTCGCTAAGACTGAGTAGCAAAGAAATCTGCTCAGCTAGCCTTTCTCATATACTATTACAGCTTTAATTTCTTCTAAATCATGTGATTTCTTCTATTCTAACTTTGTGTTCATATAATGATTTTCCTGTTTTCTTCCATTACACATATATGGTTATATTCTGTTAACTTCTTTTTCATTATACAAAAATGGCAATTTCCTTTATTCAACCATCCTCTCCTGCTTGTGTTCACATGCACATTTTTTGGTCATTGGTTAATCCCTTATCTGTAAAGTATGATTCCCCCCCCCCCCCCCCCCATGTAACAATCAGCAAACAAACAAGTTGTATGAAACACCTGCTTTCCTGTTCCCTAAGCACATATATTTGTGGAGGAACATCTCCTTCTTTGGAGGGGTCCTCAGTCTTGCTCACCATCAAGGTTATATCAATTTTTGTCTGCCATATATGGGCCACTTAGCCTCAATTTCAAATGTTTTCTCCTTGTCATGTGATTTACAAGAAGTGCATACCAATATTTGCTATTTACTGATCATGCACTCTGTATACAGGCAGCTGTAGGGAGACATGAAACTTATGCTGATGACAGCAGATCTGAGTGCTTACAGGCCTAGCTTCCAGACCAAACATAGGGAAGAATATACAATAGCCACCAGGCTTCAGATCTACTGGCTGTTGTATGCTGTTGTTACCAAACACGTTTAGAATGTTTTACATGTATTAGCTATATCTAATACTTAGAACAGCAGACTGCGCACCAGGGAAGCTACGGTTCAAATCTCGCTACTACTCCTTGAAATCTTGGATAAGTTACTTGACCTTTCATTGCCTCATGTACAAACTGATTGTAAGTCCTTTAGAGATAGGAAAATGCCTACTGTACCTGAATATAACTCATTAAGCTACAACTGAAAGAGGTTTGACCTAAATCCGAATCCAAACTCCTGTACCTATCATACTGTGCAGTAATACAAAACCCTACAAAATCACTCAAGACCTATAAAGCAAATTGTACCGTAATACACCATACCAGTATTAACATCCACGGTCACATAACAAGGGCCTTCCTCAGAAAAGGCAGCACCATCAGCATTGCAGTGGGCTGTAGAACATCAATACACCTATTGGAAAACTAAACAAGCTGGATTAGTATAGATAAATCCTGCACATTCAGTGCTAACAGAAAACCCAGTGTTTTTCACACACGAACACAGATAAACCCTATTCAAGTATAGAATAAATAACCACAAATTAAAATAGAAATATGTAGATAAAATTTAAACAGAACCCTATAGAAGACAGACTCTGCACACAGTGCAACCAGAGAAATAGAAACAATGACACATATCCTAGATTTATGCCCACCAGGATACAAAATTACCCACTTGTCAAGAAACGGGAAAAGAGGAGGTGGAATAGCCATAATATACAAATCTGAATTCACTATCACAACCACAGCTGAATCCATCCTACCTCAACTTGAAATCGCCTCGATAAGAATCAACCACCCAAACTTACAGGAACACCTTAACGCAATCCTACTTTATAGGCCACCAGGCAACTGGCAGGACTCCCAAACACAGCTGATGGACATCTCGAACACGTGTCTCTACTTCAAACCTTATAATAGGCGATATTAACCTGCACCTGGAAGATCTTACCTCAACAAGCACCCAAGAATGCAAAGAATTCCTACAATTATGGGATCTTCACGTACCAAACGCACAACCAACACACACTAAAGGACACACACTAGACATTATCACATATAAATTCGATCCAGACTTAAACCTTATACTAGCAGATACAAAATGGATACCCACACCGTGGTCAGACCACTACAAAGCATACATCTCCCTCCAAAGGCGAACGAAAACCACAATTAAAAAACAAGAACGAATAACCTACACCACGAGAGGAAAAATAGACCCGGTAATATTCTGGCAACAAATCTACTATAACGGATGGACAACGAAGGCAGACACAACCCAATTCCTCCTAGACTGGGATGATAGATGCAGAACAATATTAGACAACATTGCCCCAACTCAAACCAGAACCTCGCACAGAAAGAACTCAATACCGTGGTTCAACGAGGAACTGAAAAAACTCAAAACACAAGTTAGGAAATTAAAACGTGCATGGAATAAAAAGAAAGACAATCCCACACTTAACGCTTGGAAACAACTCCGAAGAAAATACAAATACACCATAAGACAAACCAAAAGACTATACTACAAAACTGAAATTGGACCAAACTACAAGGACATACACAAACTCTTCCAACTCGTGAACTAACTACTAGACACCACACCAGTCACGAACAACACCAAAGACACACCAGGAGCTGACAACCTCGCGAAGTACTTCAAAGAGAAAATCGTACAACTGCGACTTAAAATACCTGTTAGACCCATCGAATAAGCTACACTCCTAGACTGTCCAGACCCAGACCCTGGAGTATACCCAGCAGATAGGACTTGGACTGAATTCGAGATACTATCGGAAGATCTCATCTCCCAAACGCTTAAAAGATTCGCCAAATCTCATTGCAAACTAGATATATGCCCAAATAACCTTATGAAATCGGCCCCTCAACAATTTATAACAGACCTAACGATACACGTGAATTTTATGCTACAACATGGACTATTCCCAACGGAGAAAGGAAACATTCTACTCACCCCCATACCCAAAGATGCAAAGAAAAATGCGAGTGAATTAACCAACTGTAGACCAGTAGCATCCATTCCCTTAATAACCAAAATAACAGAAGGGATGGTGACCAAACAACTCACAGACTATCTAAATAAGTTCTCAGTACTACACGACTCCCAGTCAGGATTTCGTTCTCATCACAGTACTGAAACAGTACTAGTTACGCTCATGACTAAATTCAAACGAATGATTGCAACCGGCAAGAACATACTACTTCTACAATTCGACATGTCAAGCGCCTTCGACATGGTTGGTCATGGAATTCTTCTACACATCCTTGAATACTTCGGTATCGGAGGCAACGTTCTTAATTGGTTTAAGGGATTCCTAACCACACGCTCATATAAAGTGACATCAGATTCGACTACATCAGCCACATGAACACCTGAATGTGGAGTTCCACAGGGATTCCCCCTCTCACCGACCATATTCAACCTAATGATGATACCCTTGGCCAAACTACTATCAAACCAAAACCTCAACCCATACATATATGCTGCTGATGTAACGATCTACATCCCATTCAAACAAGACCTAAAAGAAATTTCCAATGAAGTCAACCAAAGTCTACATATCATGCACTCCTGGGCAGATGCATTTAAGTTGAAACTTAATGCAGAAAAAACCCAATGCCTAATACTCACCTCTCAACACAATATGAACAAATTTACCATCATCAACACACCAAAACTAAATCTACCAATTTCGGAAACCCTAAAAATTCTTGGTGTTACCATTGATAGGCACCTAACACTTGAGAATCACGCAAAAAACACAACCAAAAAGATGTTCCACTCAATGTGGAAATTAAAAAGAGTAAGACCATTCTTCCCAAGGACCGTCTTCTGTAATCTGGTACAATCATTAGTACTCAGTCATCTTAGACTACTGCAACTCACTCTATGCTGGCTGTAAAGAGCAAATACTCAAAAAAAAAAAAAAAAAAACTCCACAGCCCAGAACACGGCAGCCAGACTCATATTCAGAAAATCAAAATACTAAAGTGCCAAACCCCTACGAGAGAAGCTACACTGGCTCCCACTCAAAGAACACATCACGTTCAAAGTATGTACCTTAGTTCACAAAATTATCCATGACGAAGCCCCAGCCTACATGTCAGACCTGATAGAACTACCACCCAGAAATGCTAAAAAATCATCTCGCACATTCCTTAATCTTCATTTCCCCAACTGCAAAGGTCTATGCACGCATCAACCTTTTCCTATATGAGCACGCAATTCTGGAACGCGCTGCCACGCAACCTAAAAGCGATCAATGAACTGACCAACTTCCGCAAACTACTGAATACCCATCTCTTTGACAAGATATACCACAAAGATCAACACATGTGAAACTCCCCACATATATCCAGAAATGTTTAATAATGCCTTCTGTTATATTACTATCATGTATTCCATTACCATATAACCCAAAATCCTTCTGTAATACCAAATGTCTATTCTCTTCTTATTTCCACTATCCATGATGTATTGTAAGCCACATTGAGCCTGCAAAGAGGTGGGAAAATGTGGGATACAAATGCAATAAATAAATATCCCTCTGTACTGTGCAAAATATAGATTTCGAAAACGGACATTCCAATTGTTATCAAATAAATTGAAAATGGAAAAAAAGGTGACACCTTTTTATTGGACTAACTTATTATATTTTTGACTAGTTTTGAAGGCCGATACCTCCTTCCTTAAGTCAGAAGAAACATATTACAATAGCAGTATACTGTCCTGATCTGTTTAAAGAGGTATTTAGTCCAAGAAAAAGGTATTACCTTATTTTCTGGTTTTTTTAGGTTTTTTTTTTTGTTGTTGTTTTTAATATTTATTAACATCTAAGGTGAACTATCATGGCTATATTACATCATCCTAAATTAAAAATAAAATAATTTTTTCTACCTTTGCTGTCTGGCTATCTGATTACTATTTTTCTATCTTCTTCTAAATCTGTTTCCAAGGGTCTCCTCTCTATTTGCCATTTTTTTCTCCTTTTTTTCTTCTTCCACTACATCCAACTCCAACACTGATCTGTTCCTTTCAGCTTTCTTTCATATTTTTCTGCCCCTCTATCCATTCAGATTTAATTCATATTATCTGGTCTTTATGTTTCAACATTTTTATTGGAGGTATATCCATATTGCCACAATAAAAGTAAACAACATATATCATTGCAGAACTAAATCCGTACAATAGCTTCCATTCATAGAACCAATTATATATTTTTCTCTCCATACACCCCCAACTTTATTCCTCCCCCCTACATTAGTTCCTCTCCCAACTTCAGCAAATTCCCTTTCCTTGTCATCAGCAACAGATGAATCCATTAACTGATGGGTTGTATCCGCCTACCAGCAGGTGGAGATAGAGAACACTGAAAAACAATAGTGCCTCTTGCCCTGCCCAACTGCCTTCAGTATTTCTCTGTCTCCCAGCAGGTGTGGACGTAGCTTGATCAGCTCCTGGATTTCAGACTACCTGGGGTGGCTCCTGTGCTTTGCCAGTTGAGCAGGGGTGTTGTGGCTGGTGGTGCCCACTTTAATGGCATATGGGCTCGCCCTTTCCCTGCCTTACCCATTCCCCCCGCCTCCCTGAGTCCCTCTGTTGCTGCCTGCCTCCAACTTTCCTCACAGCGTTTAAAAAAAAAAAGAAAAAAAGAGCGAGCTTTTACTGCGTGGCTGTTCTGAGGCTTTTTCCAGAGATTCTGGTTCAGTGCAGCTTCACCGGAGCTCGTTGACTTGGTCTTCTGAGGTGAGAGTGGTGCCCAGCTCCTCCGGGGAGATTCCGTGGATGCCGTTCCGATCGGGGTAAGTTTTGGCGCGAAGCTGCCATTTTATTGCTATATTCCCGTCCTGTCGGACGATGGCTGCTGAAGGAGTTAAGCGCTGCTCCCGTTGTGGTAAATGCAGATCAGCAGCGGGCTGTGTAAAACGTGCTCCTTAGACGCTCACGCTAGTATGAGCATGGCGAGCGATGTTTCTTCACACTCAGTGGAGCTGGCAGCAGGCGCCATTTTGGAAGCGCCGCATGTCTTGACCCTCACAGTTGCGGAGGAGTCTGAGTGCAGGGGGATGCCTCGTTTAGAGGCTGCCAGAGGAGCTCCTACATTCGTTTCTCCTAATTCGGAGGCGGAGGGTCAGCGTGAGTTTTTCTCCTCTGAGTGTGCTTTTAATGCACAAGGCTTTCATGCTGAAAAGAGCTCTGCTACAGGTGTCTGACACTGTGTTGCATCCTAGCTTCCCTCCGGGTGTTGATGTCCCGGGGATGGCTTCATAGGTTATTTCCTCCCCCAAGTGTTGGAAACACGCTAAATATAGATGGGTAAATTCCCCGTCTGTAAGTGGTGCCCTTTATGATCTGGTCAGAGCTTCGGCTAAACAGGTGTCTGTGGCGGTGTCCGCCTGCCACCTTCTTTGGCTGCGGCATTGGGCGGCTGACATGGCTTCTAAGCAAAGACTGGTGAGGCTGCCCTTTCGGGGCCTCCTATTATTTGGAGAGGAATTGGAGAAGATTGTGAAAGACCTGGGGGAATCTAAACCCCAGTGGTTACCTGAGGATAGGCCGAGGCCTTCTTCCAAGGGTTCTGTGTTTCCCTCCTCTTCCAGACCTCGCTTCCGTGAAGCTCGCAGGTATCGCCCGGGGCGCTCTGCTGGGTTTTCTCAACGTGCCCGTTTTCAGCAGAGGAACTCCTTTCGCTCGGACAAACGTTCCGGAGGGGCCGGTTCAAGGCCAGGAGTTCAGGGGAGTCCTCCACAATGATGGGAGGCCAGTCCACTCCTTGCCTGCAATAGGAGGATGTTTTTCCCTCTTTCTAGAGGAGTGGACCAAGATTACCTCAGATCAGTGGGTCCTGGACCTGATCAGAGAAGGTTACCGACAGGAATTTGGTGCCCCGGTGAGAGACGTGTTTGTGGAGTCCCGATGCAGCACTGCCGTAAAACGGGCGGCGATAGAGGAGACCTTACAAGTCTTGCTGCATCTCGAAGTGGTGATCCCAGTGCCTCCCGCTGAACACGGCTGCGGCCGCTATTCCATTAATTTTGTCGTGCCTCGAAAAGACGGGTCTTTCAGACCGATACTTGACTTATGAAGAGTCAACGAGGCTCTCAGAGTACGACATTTTCGCATGGAAACCCTGCACTCCGTCATTGCGGCGGTTCAGCCAGGAAAGTTTCTCACGTCTCTGGACCTAAAAGAAGCTTATTTGCACATTCCTATCTGGCCTCTACACCAGCGGTTCCTCAGCTTTGCGTTGTTGGGAAAGCATTTCCAGTTTCAGGCCTTGCCTTTCGGCCTAGCCACAGCTCCCCGTACCTTTTCCAAGGTAATGGTGGTCGTAGCTGCCTGTTTCAGGCGAGAGGGTATCAGAGTTCACCCTTATCTCGACGACTGGCTCATCAGAGCGGATTCGGCAACCGAGAGTCATCTTGCTACAGCCAGAGTGGTGGTGGTCCTGCAGGCGCTGAGCTGGGTGGTCAATATACCTAAATGTCACCTGACCCCCCTCTCAGTCTCTCGAGTATTTGGGGGTTCGGTTTGACACGGCATCGGGGTTTGTCTTTCTCCCCGACCAAAGGCGGTGCAAGCTTCAGAATCAGATCCGTCTGCTCCTGCGGATGCCTCGCCCGCGAGCTTGGGACTTTGTCCAGCTGCTGGGGTCGATGACGGCCACCTTGGAGGTGGTGCCTTGGGTGAGAGTGCACATGAGGCCTCTGCAGATTGCCCTGCTTCAACAATGGTCTCCGATGTCCCAGGAATATCAACGCAGACTAACGTTGCTCCCTGTGGCCCGGCACAGTATGAAGTGGTGGCTCTCCGACAGGATGCTGCGCCAAGGAATGCCTCTTGCGCTTCCTTCTTGGTGCCTGGTGATAACAGATGCCAGCCTTCTAGGCTGGGAAACGCATTGCCAGGGAAGCTATGCTCAGGGTCTGTGGACACCCGTGGAAGCGGGGTGGTCCATCAGTCGCTTGGAACTGAGAGCGATATTCCAGGCTCTTATGGCCTTTCAAGAGACTCTGAGGGGGCTTGCTTTCCAGGTTCTGTCAGACAACATGACAGCGGTGGCATACATAAATCGTCAGGGAGGCACTCAATGCAGGGCCCTGGCTGTGGAGGCCGCTCAGATTTCACACTGGGCCGAGCTACACCTGCAGCTTCTGTCGGCAGCTCACATAGCAGGTCAGAGCAACGTGCAAGCCGATTTTCTCAGCAGGCATCCAATCGACCCAGCGGAATGGGAACTGGCAGAAGAAGTTTTTCTTCAGATTTGTGCCAAATGGGGGACTCCCAAAATGGATCTAATGGCATCCAGTGCAAACGCCCAAGGTTCCTCGCTTTTTCAGCAGAAGGAGAGATCCTCACTCGGCGGGGTTGGATGCTCTGGCTTAACCCTGGCCCTCGGAGCTCCTGTATGTGTTCCCTCCTTGGCCCCTGATAGGGAGAGTCCTACTGCGGATTCGACAGCGCCGAGGTCTGGTGATTCTCATTGCTCTAGATTGGGCAAGGTGTCCGTGGTATGTGGATCTCCGCCGGATGTTGATGGACGCCCCGGTGCATTTGCCCCTGGTGCCGAACCTGTTGGTTCAGGGTCCGGTGTCTGTGGAGGATCCCTGCCGATTTGGTCTTACGGCCTGGCTATTGAGAGTGCGCAATTGAGAGAAAAGGGCTTCTCCAACAAGGTCATCTCCACTCTCTTGCAGGCCCGCAAGTGGTCCACCTCCACAACTTATGCTCGGATCTAGTGCAGTTTTGAGGCGTGGAGTGTTTCAAAGGCAATCACTCCCACGCGGGCTACAGTCTCGACAGTGCTGGACTTTTTGCATGAGGGCTTACAAAAAGGCCTGGCTTACAATTCCCTGCGGGTGCAAGTGGCAGCATTATCATGCTATTGTGGGAAAGTCGCTGGCTTGTGCCTTGCTGCTCATCCGGACATTACCCGATTTTTCAGAGGGGTGCATAGGCTCCGTCTTCCTGTCTGGTTGCCCTGTCCGGCCTGGAACCTGTGGCTGGTGTTGAATGCTCTTCAGTGTGCGCCTTTCGAGCCACTTAAGCGAGTTTCGGAGAAAGATGTGACTCTCAAGACAGTCTTTTTGGTGGCCATGACATAGGCTAGACGCGTGTGAGCTGCAGGCGCTGTCCTGTTGGGATCCTTTTCTGCAGTTCTCGGAGTCTGGAGTAACGGTACGTACAGTGCCTTCCTTCCTGCCTAAGGTGGTTTCAGCGTTTCACCTGAACCAGCCCATTTTTCTTCCTTCCTTTTCTAGGGAAGAGTTCCCGGACTCCTTTGGGCAGTTACATCTTCTGGATGTCCGCAGGGCGCTGTTGCAGTATCTATAGATGTCAAATGACTTCAGGACTTCTGATCACCTTTTTGTCTTGTCAGGTCCTCAGCGTGGAGGCCCGGCGCCTAAGGCCACTATAGCCCGTTGGCTCAAGGAAGTCATTTTTGCTGCGTATCTGCTTTCAGGCCGGTCTCCGCCTGGAGCATTTAAGGCGCATTCCATGAGAGCCATTTCTCCTCGTGGGCTGAATCGGGTGCACTCTCTCTTCAAGAAATCTGTAGTGCGGCTATTTGGGCTTCTCAGCTCTCTTTTGCCTGGCATTACAGGCTGAATGTTGCAGCGAAGTAGGACGCTGTTTTTGGAGCTCAAGTATTGGCTCGTGGTGTGGCCTGTTCCCACCCTATTTTGGGAGTGTTGATGACGAGGAAGGGAAAATTAGGTTCTTACCTTGGTAATTTTCTTTCCTTTAGTCACAGCAGATGAATCCATGATCCCTCCCTGTCTGACTTTGTTTTTTGTTCAGATCTTTCATGCAGATATAAATCTCATTGGGAGAAGTTGGAAAACAAGTTATCAGAATTTCTACATGATGTTCTACTACAGGAGGTTGAGATCGTCCCTCCTTTGATGCTCCTGTCCTGTTCGCTGTGAGGAAAGTTTGTTGTTATACCTTTATGGTTCACTCTGCGTTGGAAATCTCAAATACTGAAGGCAGTTGGGGCTAGCCGTCCAAGAGGCACTATGGTTTTTCAGTGTTCTCTATCTCCACCTGCTGGTAGGCGGATACAACCCATCAGTTAATGGATTCATCTGCTGTAACTAAAGGAAAGAAAATTACCAAGGTAAGAACCTAATTTTCTCTTAGTTAACGTAATAACATCTCCTTCTCCCTCCCAAACCCTCTCCAACAATCAACGTACTACATATTAACAAATTGGAATCTAGCAGAGAATACCTTCCCATTAATCATCACACCATCAGTCTCCTCCCCCCCACCCCCCCACCCAGTGAGTTAAGAAAACTGAGTTGCAGGTACCAATTCTCACTAGGGCTGGATCAGGTTAAGGACAAGACTTCAACCTCGAGAACTTCAATATTGTAGATAGGGATTCCAAATTTGTGTAAAGCGGTGTTTACGTTTAGGAGACCCCTTCACGTCCCGTGCTTCCCATGATACTAATAACTATACTCGATTTCTCCAGTGCCAAAAGGATGGCGTTTCCTGTGATGTCCAATATTGTAAAATGCATTTCCGTGCTACCAGACATGTCTTAAGACATAAAATACTATCTGGTTCTGACAGCGGATAGAAAGCCTTCGGTTTTTCCAAAACAAATTGTTCTAACGAGCCTTGTATTGTTACCCCCAACAATTTGATAAAAAACAACTTTACTTATTTCCAAAAATCCCGTATAGGTGATTATCCGGTCTTTAATCTACCTCTTTGTACTGCATCTACTTACAGCTTTCCATCTCTTTCCCTCACCCTGTCTCTCTCATTCTCTTTCCAGTTATTCCCTAGTCTTTCATCAACTCTGTCCCTCTCTCTCTCTAACATGCCATCTAGAATCTTCTCTGTCTACCACCTGCCATCCAGTATCTTCTGTCTCTCTCTACAACCTGCCATCCAGCATCTCCCATCTCTCTATCTCCCCTCTCCTCCCCTGCCCCACCATCCAGCGTTGACATGGCTTTCTCTCCCATCAGAATCCAGTCCAAGGCAATCATAGCTTATATTCTGTTATATCTCCATAAGGATTCATTGTGGATAGCAATAAGAGACATCTCAGTCAGATGGAATTTACAAAATGACATACAATAAAAGAACAATATAAAACATTTTAACCTGAATCAATATCTGAATATAAAAAAGCTTTCATTTGTTTTCTAAATAAAAGATAAGAAAAAAATAGACCTTATATGATGAGGAATGCCATTTCATATTTTTACTGTGTCTCCTCTCTTCCCCACCCTCACCCAGCATTGCCTGTCTGTCTCTATTTTCCCCTATCCAGAATTGCTTCTCTCTAGCTCTGTTTCCCCCATGCAGTATTTACCCTCTCTATCTTCATCCCATCAAGCTTTGCCTTTGCCTCTCTCTGCCCCTTCCCATCCAGTTTTGCCCCATTCTCTTATCTCTCACCACTGTGCAGCACCTTTTGGCTAACTTCATCCCATTTTCACCTCTGCTGGGTCCACGCAAATAAACAAGGAGTGAAGATACTCGGAACCATGACTCTCCTTGCATCAGTACTGCTTTTACTGCTTCTTCTGCCTATCCTGGAAGTTTGCATCAGAGGAGGTAGGACCGGCAGAGGAAGCATTAGTGGTGCAGGGAGAGTCACAGTCCCACGTGTCTTCACTCCTTGTTTATTTGTGCCGACCCGGCAGAGGTAGAAATGGGAGGAAGGGAACGAAAAGGTGCTCTAAGCTGACGTCAGGATAGAGAAGTGACAGAGGGCAATGCAGTACAGGAAGGCAGTAGACCGGTGGGCAGGAAAGGTTGCAGTTGGGGCTGGGGAGGCTTAGCCTTGGTGTCCATTGTGTGGAGGATTGCTCCTGTGAATTTGATGAATTGTGTTGACGAAGGATAGAATACTGGGAGAGGGGGGGGGGGGGGGAAACAGGAGAGATGATGCTTGAGAAAGGGAAGTGCATCCTGATGGACGGGACGCGCAGGAGGGCGGATGCTCAGGGAGGAAGGGGCAAGAGGATAAGACAGGGAGGAGGGCCAAAGAAACTGGATTAATAAGTAATGTGAGACTGACTATATTAATATAAATTTTAAATTTTACCACATGTCCTTTCCCCTCCTTCCACCTCAGATCACTTTGAGTTTTCCTAATGTGGTCTGACATCAAAAATGAGTTTGACAGCCCTGTATTAGCTCAGCTTTCTTCAGTTTGGGCTACAATTAAATTGATTTCTCTGACAGGTCACTGCCAATTGAAGGCATCTCCAGCTTCAGTTTTACAGTTTCAAGCATGTACATAATGGTGAGCTGTGATTGAGACAATTAAAATTAGTTTAGAACCCCAAGGAGAATGGTGGTAATAACGAGGCAGAAAATAAATTTTTTAAAGAATAAAAAAACTCTGAATTTGTCAAAGCGCAAGACTCTATATGCAGCTGTCACTCATGGTTCTCTGTTGATCGCTGCTCTCATTTCATTAGGAATGTTGGGTTTATTGGATCGAATCGTGCCTACATACATGAAACCATCTTGCAGGAGATCTTCATCTAACTGAACAGAAGTGAAGAAATTGTCAGCTGTTACATTGCGACTACTTCCACACCATGGCACAGCTAACTCCTTGACAATACAAGCACCCTGTCCAACGTCACGCTGTTCACCAGGTTGGCGTCCCAGGTACACTTTACCCTTCAATGGGTAACTAGTTTCTGCATCACACCACCACCATATTTTGATGCCTTAGAAGGTATATATTGGCGAAAACTACATCTGAAAGCCACCAACTGTTCGTCCACACACAAGTCTGTGCCAGGTATATAGAACTTTGGCACCTATACCTGGAAGGGCAAGCAGAAATCATGGATTGGTGCCAGCTTTTCAGTGGTTCTTCTGTCTGCTCGAGTTGCCCTGTTGTCAAATCTGATATATTTAAGGATATCAGTGAATCTGTTTCTGGACATGGTTGCTGGGAAGATAGCTTTTCCTTCTTTTTCTGACCACAGTGATGCAACTGGTACATAATGAGATTTATGAACCCCGGCCAAGAGAGACAATCCCATAAAAGCTTTTATTTCAATGCTGTCAACAATTATGCCAGTTCTTTGGTTGGTCAGGATTACTGTGATTTGATGATGTGCTTCTCAGTTGGGCTCCAAGACCACAAGAACAAACATTTATGGGGTTATGAAAGCATCCACAACTGAAGATCAGGTAACTGCATTAGTAATTTCAGGTTGCTGCCTGATGATGTCTTGAATCCTGCATCTACCAGTATTTTGCACATTTTTATGCCAAACTGTGTCGTTTCGTCCATCTAGTACATCTGGTGTTGGCTCCTATTGAGGGTGCATTTACAGAATCATGATTGCGCTGACCGTGACAAGTACCACAAGCCTGGGTGTGACCTTTTCTTCTAAAGCGTGTTGAATGGATTCTGTGTCACTCTGATCTGACTATTCTGAGATATGATCGATCTCATCGGAAATGTTTGAATCCTCAAAATCAGAGTTGTCATTGTCCTCCAAAATTCCCCTCAGAACATGTGAAGCAGTATATCAAGCTTCTAATACACATTATGAATGAAAACAGTATTTTTATTTACATATTTCATACTTAAGAAGGACATGGTATTTTTAGGGGTCCATTCAGATCCCGAAAGGGGACTAGCCACTGTTGGTACAAGAAAACTCAACACCCCAAAACATGTCTGTCAAAATTACTACTGGTAAAGTAACAACCTCCTAAAATATCAGCTGTAAAGTATGTCTGGGATTTTTTTATCGACTACTCAATACTGTTCGGATCCAATTGGACTCTACGGGTAAGATCTGGGTTAATAGTGTTTCCCTCATGTCCCACCTGGATATTTCCTGATGTTTTGCAAGGAGTCCATCTGATTAGAACCCCCCCTCCCCTTCCCAAATTGATTATCTCAGTTTGCTCTTGAGCATACTAGAGGGTCTTCCTTTTGAACCATTAAAAGGATGACCTTGGAAGTTGATACTGCCAAATGTATTTTAAGTTGCAGGAATTTTCATGTAGGGATCCTTGGTCTTCTGCAGTAAAACTGGTTCCATTGCCTTCTTACCTAAGGTCATGTGTTCCATGTTATCCAGCCTGGCTGTGTCCCTGCATTTTTTTGTCTTGAGTAGAAGTTGGGTCTGCAGGTGACTGCACAAGTAGGATGTTTGCTGGGTGCTTCTATGATATTTGAAGGTCACAAATAACTTTTTTTGTAAGTCAAATTGTCTCTGTGGTGTTCAGGAGGCCCTGCAAAGGTGAAGCCGCTTCTAGATCTACTTGATAGGTAGATCAAAGAGGCATTTGGATTGCCTAATCCCTTTAATAGGAAACCAGTTCCAGAGGGTTTTGGGCTCATTCTGTAAGAGCACAGGTGACATCCTGGGTGGGGTATTGTGTGGTTGCCCCAGAAGATAGTTGCAGAGCAGCAACATGGTCATCTTGGCATTTCCTTTTTTTTTTAAAAGCACTAAAGACTGGTTTTGCTTGTCAGGGATGGTTCTGCATTCATGTAGTGGTCTTGAAGACCTTTTCTTCTGCCTGCCCAAGTTCCTAGTGCTTTGGTATATGCCGCTAGTCTGGGCTGGTCTAGCAAGATGATAAAGTGAATTTTGTTCTTACCTGGTGGTTTCATTTGCTGGAATCCTTTGCTATTCCAGCTCCCACCTGAGAAGACTGTGATGAAGATTAGCACTATTGTCTGTATGTTTGTTTGGCAGCATAGGTTCTCATATGTGGTCCTATTTATCCTAGCAGGGGTACAGTGATATTAAAAAGCCCCCCCCCCACCTCTTAGTTT
Organism: Microcaecilia unicolor; assembly: GCF_901765095.1. Lineage (NCBI taxonomy): Eukaryota > Metazoa > Chordata > Amphibia > Gymnophiona > Siphonopidae > Microcaecilia > Microcaecilia unicolor. The sequence goes on from NC_044031.1 coordinate 97,362,649, forward strand.
CCCCTCTTATTGCATATATGTCACTCTGAATGGTTTCTGATCATTAAAACAAATGTAATATTAGAAAGAGGGAACCTGAATAAAAAAGGTTTTAAATTATTCATTTAAGGAATAAAATTACCTACCCTTTTAGTTAACCAATTGACCCAATTTAACATATAATTAGATTTTGTTGATTGAACATGGCCAGACATGACGACTCCTGGCCAGACTTGATTACTCCCAGCCCTGTTGAATATAAACTGCACTAAACATTGAACCTTTCCATGAGAGTGAAGTAGTCGCCACAAAGATTCTGCGTGTGCTACAATAGAAGGAAATTCCAGAAGAGAGAAGGAAAAAATATGTTGAAATACCTCCAACTTGTGCAGTCACTTCCAGTCTGGAAAGGGTTAAAAGCCATTTTTAAATCTCTGGGATTCTACTGAACTATCATGAGAGCTATTATCCTCAAATGGAGAAGACTTTGAACAGTGGTGAATCATCCCAGGAGTGTCAATTCTGCTAAAATTACTCCAGGGGGTGTAGAGACAACTCATCCAGGAAGTCACAAGATTTCCCGGAAGAACATCCAAAGAACTGCAGGCTTCCCTAACCTCAACTAAGGTCAGTGTTCATGACTCCCCAATAAGGATGGGCAAAAATGAAATTTATGAGAGATTAATTAGACAGAAACTACTGCCATCCAAGATTAACATCAGTGATCGTTTCACATTCACAGAAACGCACTTGAATGATTCCCAAGCCTTTTGGAATAATGCTCTGTTGACAAATTAATCAAATGTGGAACTCTTTGGACAATGCAGGTCCCATGTCTGGTGTAAAGCAAATACAGTATTTCACAGTAAGAATATACCAAAAGTAAAAACATGGTGGCATGAGGATGCTTTGCTGCCTCGGGACCTAGAAAACTTGCTATTGTTGAAGGGACTTTGAATTCTGCACTATACCAGAAAATTCTTAATGAGAATACCCGATTTAAAAGGTATTACTTTCAGGCTCATTTTCAAAGCACTTAGCCTCCCAAAGTTCCATAGAAGCCTATGGAACTTAGCCTCCCAAAGTGCTTTGAAAATATGCCTCTTTGTAAACTAATCTTTTTCAGAGATGGGGAAGTGGTAGAACTAGAGCTCATGAGCTGAAGCTGAAGCATGATGGAATTATGCAGCAAGACAATGATACAAAATACAACAAATTAAAGCAGTTCTCAAAGAAGAGTGGACTAAGATTCCTCAGCAATGATGTGAAAGACTGATACCAAATTATAGGAAGCGTTTGGTTGCAGTTATTGCTGCTAAAGGTGGTGCAAGCAGTTATTTAGGGAGCAGTTACTCTTTCACATGGGTGATATGGGTGTTAGATAACTTTGAACTTTAAATGAAGCGATAATGTGTTACATTTTTACTCAAATTCCTTTTCTCTAATATTAGTTTTTGAAGATCAGAAACCATTCGGTGTGACATACGTACAATAATAGTGAAAATTAGGGGAGGGAGCTTTTTGGTTTTCACTGTAAATAGGTAATCCTTTCATTGTTGTGTTCTTGGTCTTTATCTTGATTAGAGTTTGTGAGCAGTATGTTGACAAGTTCCATGGTTGCATCAAGCTGTATGCTGTTGCTACGGTCACTGAAATGCTGAACACATGGAACATAACCCACTAGTCTGGATTGGTCTAACAGCCTTCAAGGGAAGGAAATTTATCAGGAAAGAGCAAATGTCACATGCTAGATGGGGTCTCTCTGGGTTTCAGCAAAGTATTTGACATAGTTTCTCATAGGAGGCTTGTGAACAAATTGAACAAGCTGAAGTTAGGACCCAAAGTGGTTAACTGGATTATAAACTGGTTGACTGACAGATGACAGAGTGTGGTGGTGAATAGAATTCACTCAGAGGAAAGAAAGGTGGGTAGTGGGGTGCCTCAAGGATCGATGTTATGGCCAATTCTATTCAATATATTTGTGAGTGACATTGTTGAAGGATTAGAAGGAAAAGTTTGCCTTTTTGTGGGTAACACAAAGATTTGTGGCACCCTAGATGGCATGGACAACATGAATGGGGCACCCTAGATGGCGTGGACAACATGAGAAGTGATCTAAAAGATTAGAAGATTGGTCTGTTTGGCAATTAAAATTTTATGCAAGGAAGTGTAGAGTGATGCACATGGAGTATAGAAACTAAAGAGCTAGGTTTGCTAGGGGGGTGAGAGGCTGATGAGCACAGACCAGGAGAGGGACCTTGGGGTGATAGTGTCAAAGGATCTTAAGGCAACAAAGCAGTGTGACAAGGAGGGGGACATAGCCTGAAGGATGCTAGGCTATATAAAGAGGCATAGCCATTAGAAGAAATGAGGTGTTAATGCCCCTGTATAAATTGTTGGTGAAGCCCCATTTGGAGTAATGTATTCAGTCTTTATGCCGACGACACTTAGCTTTATCTCTCCACACCAGACATCACTGCGGAAACCCAGGCCAAAGTATCGGCCTGCTTATCCGACATTGCTGCCTGGATGTCCAACCGCCACCTGAAACTGAACATGGCCAAGACTGAGCTCATTGTCTTTCCACCCAAACCCACTTCTCCTCTCTCTCCACTCTCTATCTCAGTCGATGGCACCCTCATCCTCCCCGTCTCATCTGCCCGAAACCTTGGAGTCATCTTCGATTCCTCCCTCTCCTTCTCTGCCCATATCCAGCAGACAGCCAAGACCTGTCGCTTCTTTCTCTACAACATCAGCAAAATTTGTCCCTTCCTCTCTGAACACACCACCCAAACTCTCATCCACGCTCTCATTACCTCTCGCCTTGACTACTGCAGCCTACTCCTCACTGGCCTCCCACTTAACCATCTATCCCCCCTTCAATCCGTTCAGAACTCGGCTGCGCGTCTTATCTTCCGCCAAAACTGATATGCTCATATCACCCCCCTCCTCAAGTCACTTCACTGGCTTCCGATCAGGTACCGCATACAATTCAAGCTTCTCCTACTAACCTACAAATGCTCTCAATCTGCAGCCCCTCACTACCTCTCTACCCTCATCTCCCTTTATGCCCCTACCCGTAACCTCCGATCACAGGGCAAATCCCTCTTCTCAGTACCCTTCTCCACCACCGCCAGCTCCAGGCTCCGCCCTTTCTGCCTCGCCTCACCCTATGCATGGAATAAACTCTCCGGGACCATACGCCAAGCACCCTCCCTATCCATCTTCAAATCTTTACTCAAAGCCCACCTCTTCAATGTCGCTTTTGGAACCTAACCATTGTACCTCTACCCAGGTAATCTAGACTGTTCCAATTTTGATTGTCTGCATTCCTTGTCCTTCTTGTCCTTTAGATTGTAAGCTCCTTTGAGCAGGGACTGTCCTTTGTTTTTTGTACAGTGCTGCGTAACCCTGGTAGCGCTTTAGAAATGTTAAATAGTAGTAGTTTTGGAGGCTGTATCTCACTAAGGACATCAAACAACTTGAGGCGATTCAGAGGAAGGCAACAAAAATTATATGGGGCTTGAGCCAAAAGATGTATGAGAAGAGACCTGAACACCTCAATATGAATACTCTAGAACAGGGGTGGGCAAACTCTGTCCTCGAGGGCCACAACCCAGTTGGGTTTTCAGGAATTTCCCAATGAATATGCATGAGATGTATTTACATAGAATGGAGGCAGGCATACTGAAAGCTGTACTGTGTTGCCGCCATTGAGGTTGCCCACACTGCCCTAGAAGAAAGGTTGACCGGGGGGGGGGGACATGATGATACAGATGTTTAAATATTTAAAAGATATTAATTTGGAAACTACGGGGATGTCCCAAGTTACGTGCTGTATATGATTGACTTGCCAGCCAGAAATGCTGACCCGTCATCAAGATTATATCTCACCCTGTACTACCCCAGCTGGGAAAGGCTGTAAGCATGGATCTATTCAGGCGTCAAGCTTTCCCTTCATCAGTGCGCAACTATGGAATGCACTTCCTAGAAATAAGAAGTTAGAGAGACTACCTTACTTTTTGCAAGGCCCTAAAAACGCATCTGTTTACCAAAGCATTTTCTCCAGGAACAATGTAGGACTATAGCCTCTGCCAGCTGGCATACGTGGATCCTGTTTAGTCCTATTCTTATGTACTGTTATATGTAAAATATCATTTCTTTCTTGCCCTTCTACTCTACTATTCTCATTTGTTACTGATATCACCCGGAGTTCTCTCTCTCTCTCTCTCTCCGGTTTATGTAAGCCACATTGAGCCTGCATGTTTGTGGGGATAATGTGGGGTATAAATAAATAAATAAACTAATCTTTTTCAGAGATGGGGAAGTGGTAGAACTAGAGCTCATGAGTTGAGGTTGCAGGGTGGGAGACTTAGGAGCAACGTCAAGAAATAATTTTTCACAGAAAGGGTGGTGGATGCCTAGAATGCCGTTCCTCTTGTTTGTGAAAACAAAGACGGTGATGGAATTCAAGAATGTGTGGGATAAACACAGAGGATCTATGTAGAAAAAGGATGAAATCCAATGAAAACAAAACTTAAATGACCTAGCTGGAGCGAGCTTTGACAACTGCTTTAGAAGTTGTGAATTAAGACCAATACTGGGCAGACTTCTGCAGTCTGGGAATGGCAGACCAGGCTCAAGGCTGGAGTGGGCTTCAATAGCAACTCCAGTAGTTGGAAAGTAGGAGCAGTGCCAGGCAAATTTCTGTGAAGAAGTGGAACCTGTACAGAGTGCCAGATACAACTCTGATCACTTTGTTGAGCATACTGGATGGACCGTGCAGGTCTTAATCTGCCAGCATTTACTTTGTTACTATGTTTTCTTTGTTTAAATGCACTGTCTCACTACTCTGCTCTGCAGTGGCAGAAGGAAGGAAGTTCGCTCTAGCTGATTGGTGGAAAAATGAAACGTGTTTTGCTTGCTATCTCTACAATGAACTTTACACCTTTTGCCTCTGAAATATTAGGGATCTTGAAGCAGCTATGCAGAAGTCCAATATACATTTTGATGAGACATTGTAGATTCTCCGAGGACAAGCAGGCTGCTTGTTCTCACGACTGGGTGACGTCCGCGGCAGCCCCCACCAACCGGAAAAAAGCTTCGCGGGACGGTCGGCACGCAGGGCACGCCCACCGCGCATGCGCGGCCGTCTTCCCGCCCGTGCGCGACCGCTCCCGCCAGTTCCTTTTTTTCCGCGCCTGGAGAGAGTCGTGCCTGTGCCGCTCTCTCTTCTTCAGCCCCGGAAAACCGTCGCGTTTACGCGAACTTCTTCTTTTATTTCTTCTTTTATTTAGTTGCTGCGCGCTCCACGTTTCTTTTCAAAAAAAAAAAAAAAAAAAAAAAGGAGCACGCGCTCCCATTTTCCCTCGCTTCCAGCGGGGACGTTGCGTTGCGGCCTAGTGGCCGCACGGTCGTTTCTTTTTCGAGGTGTGATTTCCGCCACCATCGACGACTTTAATTTCGCCGACGCGATTTTTCCGTCGATGTCCTCGAAGGTCCCGAGTGGATTTAAGAAGTGTGGTCGGTGCGGCCAGCCCATCTCGCAGACCGACACCCACGCTTGGTGCCTCCAGTGCCTCGGGCCGGAGCACAATTTCAAGTCGTGTCCCCTGTGTCTCGGTCTCCGGAAACGGACTCAGGTTGCGAGGCAAGTTCAACGGGACCGTATTTTTGGAACTTGCGCCGGCCCCTCGACGTCGACCTCGACGGCATCGGTATCGACGCCCGGCCCTTCGGTACCGGTATCGATGCCCGAGACATCGGCACCGATGGCATCGACCCCAGGAGAACAGGTCCCGTCGGCCCGCCGGTCCGCCGGTGAGGGTAGAGGTGAGAGGCCGCGTGGGCAGTCGGCCCCGGTCACTCCCTCAGCCCATGGCCCACGGGACCGAACCCTGTCTGACCCGGTCCCTCGAGACCGAGGGGGATCGTCATCCTCCTCCTCCATGCCTCCCGGCACCGGTGACGGGCATCGGAAGAAGGATAAGAAGCGCCGTCACCGGTCGCCCTCGATGCATATCGGAGAGGAGTCGACGCCGAAGCGTCTCCATCGAGAGGAGAGATCCCCGTCGGTGATAGAGGTGCCGACGCAACAGGGTCCCGGCACCTCGGTGTCGTCTCCTGGCTCCCGTCAGATTCTGGCACCGACACCCCTACCGGCCCCACCGCCTTTCCCGGCAGCGGGCCTGGACGAGTGCCTCAGAGCCATCCTTCCGGGGATCCTGGAAGGGCTGATGCGCCAGGCTGTGCCGGCGCCGGGGGTGCTTGCGCCCTCGGCGCCGGCGAGCTCTAGCCCGGCGCCGGGGCAGTCGACACCGCCGCCGCTTGCGGTGCCGGTCTCGACCGCCACGCAGGTGGAGTCCCCGTCGACGTCGATGGAGGGAGCTCCGTCCCCGCCGACGCGGGAGCCCATCGCTCAACGACACCGAGACCTTGGTGCCTCGACGTCGAGCCGGGCCCGGTTCAGGACTCAGCTACATGAGCTTATGTCCGATACCGAGGATGAGGACTCGTGGGGGGAAGAGGAGGACCCTAGATATTTCTCCTCAGAGGAGTCTACGGGCCTTCCCTCGGACCCCACGCCTTCACCGGAGAGGAAGCTCTCGCCTCCTGAGAGTCTCTCCTTTGCCTCCTTTGTGCGGGATATGTCTATCAGCATTCCCTTTCCCGTGGTCTCTGTGGAAGAGCCGAGGGCCGAGATGCTCGAGGTCCTCGACTATCCATCACCACCTAGAGAGTCCTCCACGGTACCGCTGCACAATGTCCTCAAGGAGACACTGCTTCGGAACTGGGTGCGACCATTAACTAACCCCACCATTCCCAAGAAAGCAGAGTCCCAGTACAGGATCCACTCTGACCCAGAGTTAATGCGGCCCCAATTGCCTCATGACTCGGCGGTCGTGGATTCTGCTCTCAAGAGGGCACGGAGTTCGAGGGATACCGCCTCGGCGCCCCCGGGGCGGGAGTCTCGCACTCTGGACTCGTTTGGGAGGAAGGCCTACCAATCCTCCATGCTCGTGACCCGCATCCAGTCATATCTGCTCTATATGAGCATCCACATGCGGACCAATGTGCAACAGCTGGCGGACCTGGTTGATAAGCTCCCGCCGGAGCAGTCCAGGCCTTATCAGGAGGTGGTCAGGCAGCTGAAGGCGTGCAGAAAGTTCCTGTCCAGGGGTATTTATGACACCTGTGACGTGGCATCTCGTGCTGCGGCCCAAGGTATAGTGATGCGCAGGCTCTCATGGCTGCGTGCCTCTGACCTGGACAACCGCACCCAGCAGAGACTGGCCGACGTCCCTTGCCGGGGGGATAACATTTTTGGTGAGAAGGTCGAGCAGATGGTGGACCAACTGCATCAGCGGGAAACCGCTCTCGACAAGCTCTCCCACCGGGCGCCTTCAGCATCCACCTCCACAGGTGGACGTTTTTCCCGGGCCCGGCAGGCTGCACCTTACTCTTTTGCGAAGCGTAAGTACAACCAGCCGGCCCGAAGGCCTCGCCAGGCACAGGGACAGCCCCAGCGCGCTCGTTCTCGTCAACAGCGTGCGCCTAAGCAGCCCCCTGCGCCTCCACAGCAAAAGCCGGGGACGGGCTTTTGACTGGATCCACGGGAACATAGCCGCCCTACAAGTGTCCGTACCGGACGATCTGCCGGTCGGAGGGAGGTTAAAATTTTTTCACCAAAGATGGCCTCTCATAACCTCCGACCAGTGGGTTCTCCAAATAGTGCGGTGCGGATACGCCCTGAATTTGGCCTCCCTGCCTCCAAATTGTCCTCCGGGAGCTCAGTCTTTCAGCTCCCATCACAAGCAGGTACTTGCAGAGGAACTCTCCGCCCTTCTCAGCGCCAATGCGGTCGAGCCCGTACCACCCGGGCAGGAAGGGCAGGGATTCTATTCCAGGTACTTCCTTGTGGAAAAGAAAACAGGGGGGATGCGTCCCATCCTAGACCTGAGAGGCCTGAACAAATTCCTGGTCAAAGAAAAGTTCAGGATGCTTTCCTTGGGCACCCTTCTGCCAATGATTCAGAAAAACGATTGGCTATGTTCCCTGGATTTAAAGGACGCATATACTCACATACCGATACTGCCAGCTCACAGACAGTATCTCAGATTCCGCCTGGGCGCACGGCACTTTCAGTATTGTGTGCTGCCCTTTGGGCTCGCCTCTGCCCCACGAGTGTTTACCAAGTGCCTCGTGGTGGTAGCGGCCTACCTACGCAAGCTGGGAGTGCACGTGTTCCCATATCTCGACGATTGGCTGGTCAAGAACACCTCGGAGGCAGGAGCCCTCCGGTCCATGCAGTGCACTATTCAACTTCTGGAGTTGCTGGGGTTTGTGATAAATTACCCAAAGTCCCATCTCCAGCCATCCCAGTCTCTGGAATTCATAGGAGCGCTGCTGAATACCCAGACGGCTCAGGCCTTCCTTCCCGAAGCGAGGGCCACCAATCTCCTGGCCCTGGCTTCGCAGACCAGAGCGTCTCAGCAGGTCACAGCTCGGCAGATGTTGAGACTTCTGGGTCATATGGCCTCCACAGTTCATGTGACTCCCATGGCTCGTCTTCACATGAGATCTGCTCAATGGACCCTAGCTTCCCAGTGGTTCCAAGCCACCGGGAATCTAGAAGATGTCATCCGCCTCTCCACCAGTTGCAGCACTTCACTGCTCTGGTGGACCATCCGGACCAATTTGACCCTGGGACGTCCATTCCAAATTCCGCAGCCCACGAAGGTGCTGACGACGGATGCATCTCGCCTGGGTTGGGGAGCTCATGTCGATGGGCTTCACACCCAGGGTCTGTGGTCCCTCCAGGAAAAGGATCTGCAGATCAACCTCCTGGAGCTCCGAGCGATCTGGAACGCGCTGAAGGCTTTCAGAGATCGGCTGTCCTGCCAAATTATCCAAATTCGGACAGACAATCAGGTTGCAATGTATTACGTCAACAAGCAGGGGGGCACCGGATCTCGCCCCCTGTGTCAGGAAGCCGTCGGGCTGTGGCGCTGGGCGTGCCAGTTTGGCATGCTCCTCCAAGCCACATACCTGGCAGGCGTAAACAACAGTCTGGCCGACAGACTGAGCAGAGTCATGCAACCGCACGAGTGGTCGCTCCATTCCAGAGTGGTACGCAAGATCTTCCGAGAGTGGGGCACCCCCTCGGTGGACCTTTTCGCCTCTCAGACCAACCACAAGCTGCCTCTGTTCTGTTCCAGACTTCAGACACACGGCAGGCTAGCGTCGGACGCCTTTCTCCTCCATTGGGGGACCGGCCTCCTGTATGCTTATCCTCCCATACCTTTGGTGGGGAAGACCTTACTGAAGCTCAAGCACGACCGCGGCACCATGATTCTGATAGCGCCCTTTTGGCCCCGTCAGATCTGGTTCCCTCTTCTTCTGGAGTTGTCCTCAGAAGAACCGTGGAGATTGGAGTGTTTTCCGACTCTCATTTCGCAGAGCGACGGAGCGTTACTGCACCCCAACCTTCAGTCTCTGGCTCTCACGGCCTGGATGTTGAGGGCGTAGACTTCGCTGCGTTGGGTCTGTCGGAGGGTGTCTCCCGGGTCCTGCTTGCCTCCAGGAGGGATTCCACTAAAAAGAGTTACTTTTTCAAGTGGAGGAGGTTTGTCGTTTGGTGTGAGAGCAAGGCCCTAGAACCTCGTTCTTGCCCTGCACAGAACCTGCTTGAATACCTTCTACACTTATCAGAGTCTGGCCTCAAGACCAACTCAGTAAGGAATCACCTTAGTGCGATTAGTGCTTACCATTATCGTGTGGAAGGTAAAGCCATCTCTGGAGAGCCTTTAGTCGTTCGATTCATGAGAGGCTTGCTTTTGTCAAAGCCCCCTATCAAGCCTCCTACAGTGTCATGGGATCTCAACGTCGTCCTCACCCAGCTGATGAAACCTCCTTTTGAGCCACTGAATACCTGCCATCTGAAGTACTTGACCTGGAAGGTCATTTTCTTGGTGGCAGTTACTTCAGCTCGTAGGGTCAGTGAGCTTCAAGCCCTAGTAGCTCATGCTCCATATACCAAATTTCATCACAACAGAGTAGTGCTCCGCACCCACCCAAAGTTCCTGCCGAAGGTGGTGTCGGAGTTCCATCTTAACCAGTCAATTGTCTTGCCAACATTCTTCCCCAGGCCGCATACCCGCCCTGCTGAACGTCAGTTGCACACATTGGACTGCAAGAGAGCATTGGCCTTCTACTTGGAGCGGACACAGCCCCACAGACAGTCCGCCCAATTGTTTGTTTCTTTCGACCCTAACAGGCTAGGGGTCGCTGTCGGGAAACGCACCATCTCCAATTGGCTAGCAGATTGCATTTCCTTCACTTACGCCCAGGCTGGGCTGACTCTTGAGGGTCATGTCACGGCTCATAGTGTTAGAGCCATGGCAGCGTCAGTGGCCCACTTGAAGTCAGCCACTATTGAAGAGATTTGCAAGGCTGCGACGTGGTCATCTGTTCACACATTCACATCACATTACTGCCTCCAGCAGGATACCCGACGCGACAGTCGGTTCGGGCAGTCGGTGCTGCAGAATCTGTTTGGGGTGTAAATCCAACTCCACCCTCCAGGACCCGAATTTATTCTGGTCAGGCTGCACTCTCAGTTAGTTGTTCTTCGTAGGTCAATTTCTGTTGTACCCTCGCCGTTGCGAGGTTCAATTGACCTGGGTTCTTGTTTTGAGTGAGCCTGAAAGCTAGGGATACCCCAGTCGTGAGAACAAGCAGCCTGCTTGTCCTCGGAGAAAGTGAATGATACATACCTGTAGCAGGTGTTCTCCGAGGACAGCAGGCTGATTGTTCTCACCTACCCTCCCTCCTCCCCTTTGGAGTTGTGTGTTTCATCTTTTGCTAGTCATTCAACTGGCGGGAGCGGTCGCGCACGGGCAGGAAGACGGCCGCGCATGCGCGGTGGGCGTGCCCTGCGTGCCGACCGTCCCGCGAAGCTTTTTTCCGGTTGGTGGGGGCTGCCGCGGACGTCACCCAGTCGTGAGAACAATCAGCCTGCTGTCCTCGGAGAACACCTGCTACAGGTATGTATCATTCACTTTTCTGTAGTACTACTAGACATATGCAGAGCTATAAAAGTGCTCCGATTGCCTTGAGTGTGATCTGCTCAATGAATGTTGGTCTTCTATATTTAGATCCACTGAATCATCATACAGGCAACAATTCAGACACCAGTACACTTCCTGCATCTCTTGCTAGTCGCACAGCAGTTTTTCCATATAAATATGCCCATGAATCCATGTTTTTTTTATAATAGGTTGGTGGTTTGCATGTGGTCTATCTTTCTGTCTAAGGTAGTGGTGGATTTATTTATTTTATTTGTTGCATTTGTGTCCCACATTTTCCCACCTCTTTGCAGGCTCAATGTGGCTTACAATACATCATGAATAGTGGAAATATATAAGAAAATATACATTTAGTTTACAGAAGGATCTTGGGTAATATGATAATGAAAAAACAGGATAGTAGTTTAGCAAGCAAATATTGTAAAACAGATCTGGAATATGTGTAGGAGTTCACATTTGTTGATCTTTGTGGTATGCCTTGTTAAAGAGATGGGTCTTCAATAGTCTGCGGAAGTTAGTTAGTTAGTTAGTTCAAAGATCGTTTTTAAGTTGCTTTAACCAGTCAGTTATCCTTCCAACTTTTTTTTTTAATTGAATTTCCAAAAAAGAATACAACCAAGAATCATCTTGTACATAAAAAAAAAAGAAAGGAAACGAACTCATTTTAGAGACATAAGTGTAAAACTCATGATAAAAAGAAAATTATTAACCTATATTCCAGTCTACGTCACTGGGGTAGTGAGCAAGCAGAAAGGAAATAGTTTTACTATACTTAACAAAAAAGAAAAAAACAACACGCAACACAGTGCTCTCCAATTAACAAAAGTAAATATACAGAATTCAAACTGCCCCCCTCACTGGTGAGCTACAGATGACACTCCTGCTGTTAATAAAAGCCGAAAGCTTTGGAGGATTAAAAAAAACATAGTTTACCGACTTAACTTTAGAATACACTTACAAGGGTACTTTAAGAAAAACTGTGCTCCTAACTGATGGACACCTGGTCTAAGTAATAATAAACTTTTTCTCCTTTTCTAGATTTTGTTGGTTATTTCAGGAAAATCCTGACCCAAGATCCTTTTTCTTGAAAAATAGTTAAGGCAACCAGTCACAATCAGAAGACAAAGCTAATGTAATTACCAGAATAGCAAGAGTTACAGATTGAAGCCCTGATGATCAAAGGTACATGCAAGTGCTAGAGGCCACTAACGCCCACATTTACCTTCGCACATATAATGAGAAGGGTCTACAGCACTCATGTCAGGGAACACTGCAGGACTCATTTAAATTAGATTTAAATGAGCTCTACGGTGTTCCGACCATATGATCAGGGAATAGCGCTCTGATCATACGGGCAGAATAGCACCTTAACCCTACACTAGCTCAGAGCTGGCGTTAAGTTAAGGATCCCCTTGCATCCCCCCACCATACAAGCCTGGCAGCCTGGTGTGCCCCTCTCCCCCCAGGACATGACCCGTCAAACAATTTATGCGGAAGGATTGTGCCTTGGGCGCATGCCCAGGCACAGTTCTCCCGCAGAAGTACCCCCATGATCAAAACTAATAGCGCACATGAATTTGCATGCTATTAGTTTTGATCATGAGGGCTTGAATCCCTCCACACTGTTCCAGTGCTTATTTCCCAACGCTGTATGAAACAGAGTGGGGAATTTGTTCATTGGGGCCTCAGAGGTCTCCATTATGTCGTATACATTTAAAACATTAATTTCCTTAATGTCAGTAGCAGATAAATCCAGAGACTTGTGGGTTGTTACTATCTATCAGCTGAACTGCACTGTCTTAAAGGATGGAGTGCTCCTTGCTTGGTCAGTCAGTATTTTCCATCTCTAGCAGGCAGATAGATGGTCTCTTTCAAGCTCCTGCTCTTATCTGATGTTGGCTCCTGTTCTGGGTCTCTCAGTCCAGTAGAGCTTTGAGGTGCATGGCTGAGCAGTGCCAGCTGTATCGGGTACACCTGGTGATACCAGGCCCCTCCTCCCACCTTTCTCCCCTCTCTAGCCCGTCCTCCATTCTCATTCCTCACTGGGAAAAAAGTTTTTTTAAGCCCACAGCCTTGGCTGCAGGAGAGATACTGATTTGGGCTGGAATAAAAGACTTAATAATGGAGAGGATGTGAGTGTGCTTCCAGCAGGACTCCGACAGCTGGCTTTCCCAGGGTGAATGTATCGTTAAATTTTCTTTCACCTTTGGGTCAATTGCTGTTTTACTTTTGTGTTCTCTACAATGGCTGCCGAATTTGGGGAAGGGTCCGAGTGGCTGTGCAGACTCACCTCTGGCAGAGGGGGCCATGTTTGGGGAGACCTTGTTGGTTTCCTGCATGGGACAGATGCGGGCTCATTCCCCTCATAGTGCTGAAAGTGATCCAGCAGCCTTTCTTTTTTTTTTCCTTTTTTTTTTTTTCAGCAGCACAATTTGGGAGCAATACTACTGTCAGCTTCTTTACCTGGCACTGCTTCAGAGTTCCTTACACATATGTCAGCCACTCTGGGGGTTTCTTCAGATGTAGGGTCGTCTTACTTTTTTTCCTCCCAGTTCATTCTGCTGCTCCATAATACCTATATGTTGCAGAAGTCTGGTAGGGGAATTGACTGTTCCTTTTTAGCTCAGCCTTTGTAGATATCTGGCTGGTGGACCCTGCCCAGAAGAGGAGACATTTGCAGCCCAGCTGAGAAGTAGGATGTATTGCTCCCCTGTCGCCCTATCATTCTGAGGAAGTCGTTTCAGGGCAGTCCCTTTCTGCATTGATGCATGAGGAATTGGAGAAGGGGGAGCTATTTACAGAGGAACCTGATGATCCCATCGTGGTGTGGGTGTTTCATAAGGAGGAGTTGCCTTCGTTTATACCTGTGGCTCTCCAGGTTCTTGATATTTCTTCTTCTGATCCTGCTACACCTGCTTCTGCTAATCTTAAAATGGTGAGCACTAGAATACCACTTCAGTCTTTTCCCGTGCATGAGACCACGCAGGAAGTCATTTCTGCTCAGTGGGTCACCCCAGACATTGCCCTTCAAGTGGCAGCAGCTATGTCGCGTCATTATCCCATTTCCACGCCTAAGCTGGAAAAGCTACGTTGGCCTAAAGTGATTCATTGTTGGCAGCAGTCACCAAAAGGCCATGTTGTCTGTGGTGAGTTTTGTTTTGCAAGCTGGCTTTCAACCTGAAGGCCACAGGTTCAACGGTGATTTGTGCATCATATTAGATGCTGTGGAACTCAGCTTTGTTTCAAATGGGTCATATTTTATTTCATTCTCCCATATTGCTTGCTTTGACAAGCAGTTCATTGCATGACTGGAGCAGCTAACACTAAGCTACAGTGGTAAATCCACCTTGCAAACACTTATTCATTTAGGCACAGTCAAGACTGTCCCCAGTTGCAATTCGGGAATGGGACGTTATTCCATTTACTTTGTAGTTCCAAAGAAGGGAGCTTCCTCCTGATTTTGGATTTCAAAAGAGTTAGAGTGTTAAAGGTTCAATATTTTACAATGGGAACATTGTAGTCTGTAATATTTTCAGTCCTGCAGGGAGAGTTTCTAACCTCCCTGGATCTCAATGAAGTATGCTTTCATATTCTCATTTCACCTTCCCACAGAAGATTTGTGATTTGCAGTCCTTGGAGAACATTGTCAATTTATGACCATGTCATTCAGCTTTTCCACATCACCAAGGACATTTTTTCAAGGTAGTAGTGGCAACCTTCCTTCGCAAGGATGTATTGCAGGTTCATTCATACCTCATGATTGCTGACCTATCAAGAGAGTTTGCAAGTTTCATCCAAGATAGCTAATCTTCTTCAGTCCTTAGGATTGGTATTCAGTTTCACCAAGTCAGTTGTTTCTAGCACAAATCTTGGCGTATGAGATTACACCCAAGTCAGGTTCTACTTTCCCTACCAGGTCCTGGGGTCTGGGACTGTGTTCAAGTTCTGGGTGCAAAGGCCTCTAGCTTGGACATTCTTCCATTGGTCAGATTCCACCTCAGACCACTTCAGGGGTCTCTTCTCAGCTGTTGATCTCCATCTTTCTTGGACCTTCCAAGCCAAACGGCCTGAACTGGTGGATTCAGAGCAGCCTTCCTCTGACAATTCGGAAGTTCTCTCTGCAGGCGGCTGTCTTCAGCTTGCATGCTGCTGGGGCATGCCTTAGCTGGTTGCAACAGATTTCAGATTCCTTCCAGAAGAGACAGTCAACCTCTTGTTGAATTGCTAGATGTGTGGATAGGGTTGGCATATTTGGCGGATTCCTTGCATGACTTGATTCGAGCATCAACCAAGCCGATGTTTTTGGTGGTCACAGCCTGTTATTTGCTCTGGTTGTGCCACTGGGCGGCAGATTCAGCTTCAAACAGTGGTTGATTAAGCTCCCTTTTAAGGGCAAGCTGTTGTTTGGTGAGGACTTAGCGAAGTTGGTGAAAGATCTGAGTGACTCGAAGGCTCAGCGTCTTCCTGGGGACATATCTGAACATTCTTTCCATTCAGGTCAGGCTTGCTTTTGTTTTAAAGATAACCAGGTGCTATCGTCCGGGGCAGCCTAGTTTTAATGAGAGATCCAGGTATCAGTCCAGGCAGGGTTTCAGAACTGCAGACTTTGTCCTGTCAAGATCCTCCAGATTTCTGCTGAAGCTATGACGGGGCACACAGTCTCGTCTTTTCTTCCTAACATGGTTTCTGCCTCTCATCTCAATCAACTTTTGTTTCTTCCCACTTCCTTGACATTCGCCATGTACTCTTACACTATTTGGAAGTGACCAACAAATTTATTTGTCAGATCATTTGTTCTTGCTTTGCTCAGGACCTCAGAAAGGTAATGCAGCTTCCAAAGCCACACTAGCTTGCTGGGTCAAGGAGGATATCGTGTCTGCGTATTTACTAGTGGGTAAACCATTTCCGGCCAGATTCCAGGCACCTTCTATCTGAGCTTTCATGACTTCCTGGGCAGTAGCCCATCTGTTCTCCCTGGAGGAAATATGTATGGCGGCGACATGGTCTTCATTGCATGTCTTCTCCACACAGTACCGTTTGGATGTCTCTGCTCGGTCAGATGCAACTTTTGGAGTATGGTGCTATCTGTGGGAGCGTCGGGCTCCCACCCTGTTGTAGGTCTGGTTTGCTATATCCCAAGAGTCTCTGGATTTATCTGCTGCTGACACTAAATAACAAAAAATTATTTCTTACCTGATCATTTTCTTTCCTTTAGTCACAACAGATGAATCCAGAGGCCCACCCTGTTTTCTGGTGGTTCTTATCAGTTATTTCTCTCTGTTGGAACTTGTTGCTGCATTTTTATATTTTAGAATGGACTGCTATAATCAGTTTACATGTTCTCAGTTCTTGGTTTATCACTTTTCCCTGTGGGGAAGGAGAAATGTTATAATTCTGTTTTCTTCTGCTTTGTAATGAGAAATACTGACTGACCAAGGAGCATTCCATCCTATTAGACAGTGCAGTTCAGCGCTCCCTATCTTCACCTGTTAGTAGATGGTCACACCCCTTCTGGCTGTGGAGTCTGCCAAGCCAGCAATTTGCCAAGAGCTGGAGCTGGCTTCCTCAAGCCTGAGGTAAGAATCCATTGGACTGGTAGAAACTGGAGTGGAATCTGGCTGAGGTTCAGAGGGATATACCCTCGGCTTACCTTTTTCTTCACCATTTCCAAATGCCTGTGAGGTGGCGTCACCATCTTGACTCTTCCCATACCTGCTTCCTTCTAACTTTTTTTCACAGGCCACATGTCCACAAGTGTGAGCAGGCCATGCATGCTCAGTTTGGATTGCAGTAGTAGTGTTCTGCCTGGAGTAAACTAGTCTGTCCAGGGTTTTTTTTATTTATTTTTTTAAATCCAAATAAGATCTTAAGATAAGCATTCTGTGTCAGACGATGGTCTATTAAGCTCAACATCTTGTCTCAGAGAGTGACCAGTCCAGGTCACAAATACCCAGCAGGCCCTAAAAAATAGCTTTTTCTTATAGCTCATTTCTAGGGATAAGCTGTGGCATTACTCGCTTTAACATCCTCCTTTAATCTCCAACTATGCTCCACCTCCCCCACTCATCAAAATGGTCACTGTCTTGATCTCATCTTCTCCTCCAACTGTTCACCCTGTAGTTTCCTTGCCTCTGATCTTCCCCTCTCTGATCACCATCTTATAATTTTCACACTTAAATCTCCTCCCTCCCAGTCCCGTCCTATTATATCTAATTTATCTAGGAATTGTCATGATATTGACCCTTCATCTCTATCCTTCCATGTTTCAAACCTCCTCTCTACTGTGGCACCATCCACGTCTGTCAACGAGGCTGTTTCTTCTTACAACAATACTCTATCCTCTGCCTTAGACACTCTTGCACCTTTGATGACCCGCCCTATAAGGCGCACAAAACCCCAACCTTGGCTGACTTCTAATATCCGCTACCTACGTTCCTGTACCCGCTCCGCCGAACGCCTCTGGCGGAAATCTCGGGCCCTTGCTGATTTCCTACACTTTTAAGTTCATGCTGACCTCCTTCCAATCTGCTCTTTTACGCGCCAAACAGGATTATTATATCCAACTGACCAACTCTCTTGGCTCTAACCCTCGACTTCTCTTCACCACATTGAACTCTCTCCTCAAGGTGCCCCCTCCCCCAACTCCCCTTCATTATCTCCTCAGACCCTTGCTGAATTCTTTCACGACAAGGTTCAAAAGATAAACCTTGAATTCTCTACCTTGCCACCTCTCCCTCCACTAGTCCGTTCCCCTCTCTCTCTCCTTCCCCTCATTCTTTTTCCTCCTTTCCTAAAGTTACTATAGAGGAAACTACACTTCTCCTTTGTTCCTCAAAATGTACCACCTGTTCCTCTGATCCCATTCCCACCCACCTTCTTAATGCCATCTCACCTGCTCTTATTCCTTTTATCTGTCACATTCTCAACCTCTCACTTTCCACTGCAACTGTCCCTACTGCCTTTAAATATGCTGTGGTCACACCTCTCCTTAAGAAGCCTTCACTCGACCCTACTTGTCCCTCTAATTACCGACCCATCTCCCTCCTCCCTTTTCTCTCCAAATTACTTGAGCGTGCTGTTCACCGCCGCTGCCTTGATTTTCTCTCCTCACATGCTATTCTTGACCCACTACAATCTGGTTTTCGCCCTCTCCACTCAACCGAAACTGCTCTTACTAAAGTCTCCAATGACCTATTACTGGCTAAATCCAGAAGTCTCTATTCCATCCTCATTCTTCTTGATCTTTCCGCTGCTTTTGACACTGTCGATCACAGCATACTCCTCGATATCCTGTCCTCACTTGGATTCCAGGGCTCTGTCCTTTCCTGGTTCTCTTCCTACCTCTCCCTCCGCACCTTTAGTGTTCACTCTGGTGGATCCTCTTCTACTTCTATCCCCTCTGCCTGTCGGCGTACCTCAGGGTTCTGTTCTTGGTCCCCTCCTCTTTTCTATCTACACTTCTTCCCTTGGTTCATTAATCTCATCCCATGGCTTTTCCTACCATCTCTATGCTGATGACTCCCAAATCTACCTTTCTACCCCTTATATCTCACCTTGCATCCAAACCAAAGTTTCAGCGTGCTTGTCTGACATTGCTATCTGGATGTCTCAACGCCACCTAAAATTAAACATAACTAAAACCGAACTTCTCATTTTTCCCCCCAAACCCACCTCCCCACTCCCCCCGTTTTCTATTTCTGTTGATGGCTCTCTCATTCTCCCTGTCTCCTCGGCTCGAAACCTTGGGGTCATCTTTGACTCTTCTCTCTCCTTTTCTGCTCACATCCAGCAGACCGCCAAGACCTGTCGTTTCTTTCTTTACAACATCCGTAAAATCCGCCCCTTTCTTTCCGAGCACTCTACCAAAACCCTCATCCACACCCTTGTCACTTCTCGTTTAGACTACTGCAATCTGCTTCTTGCTGGCCTCCCACTTAGTCACCTCTCCCCGCTCCAATCGGTTCAAAACTCTGCTGCCCGTCTCGTCTTCCGCCAGGGTCGCTTTACTCATACTACCCCTCTCCTCAAGTCGCTTCACTGGCTCCCTATCCGTTTTCGCATCCTATTCAAACTTCTTCTACTAACCTATAAATGTACTCACTCTGCTGCTCCCCAGTATCTCTCCACACTCGTCCTTCCCTACACCCCTTCCCGTGCGCTCCTTCATGGATAAATCCTTCTTATCTGTTCCCTTCTCCACTACTGCCAACTCCAGACTTCGCGCCTTCTGTCTCGCTGCACCCTACGCCTGGAATAAACTTCCTGAGCCCCTACGTCTTGCCCCTTCCTTGGCCACCTTTAAATCTAGACTGAAAGCCCACCTCTTTAACATTGCTTTTGACTCGTAACCACTTGTAACCACTCGCCTCCACCTACCCTCCTCCTTCCTGTACTCAATAATTGATTTGATTTGCTTACTTTATTTTTTGTCTATTAGATTGTAAGCTCTTTGAGCAGGGACTGTCTTTCTTCTATGTTTGTGCAGCGCTGCGTATGCCTTGTAGCGCTATAGAAATGCTAAATAGTAGTAGCATTCATAAGTCTACTTGGCTAATATTTGTATTTATGGAGTTTCTCTCCTGAAATTTGTCTACTGATAGGATTGTACACTTGGAGTAGAGTCCACATATTTACATCCTATTACTCTTTGGGTGAAGAGTCCTGATGTAGTAGTATGTGTTGTAAGATCTTGCTGAGCTTTAGAATCCAGTGCCATTCCCCCATAGAACTGATTTTTGTTGTTTTTTAAGTAAAATGTATAGAGTGTAAAAATATTTGTTGCCAGTAAAAACTTGTTTGCCCATTGATATTATTATTTTTTTTATTTTGTGTTTAAAGAAAACTGTAGCTAGAGATTCTCATGCGAAGGCTGGTACCCTGCTTGTTCTTTGAGAAATTTAGCATATTTTTACTGTGTAATAAATGTTCTCTTGGGGGGCAACAAGATATCAGTCCTTCACAAAATCCACTTGCCTACCCCAAGAAGTTGGTTCTTTTTATCAGTAACTATATGAGGGGAAACTCATGTGAATGTGGGATATCCCATATATGCTCTAGTCTAGAAGCTTTGAAGTTTAAAAGCTCCGTCTAATGACTTCACTCGTGTGAGAACTGGTATTCTGCTGTCCTTTGAGAACAGCTATTAAGGGTAAGCAATTTTGCTTTCTGTGTATATATATTTTAAGGAATTGGTGTCTGTCAACAGCTGTATGTCCGTGTCTCGAAAAGCTTCTGTTGCACTTTTGCACCATTCCATTGCTGAGGACAAGCATAATGGTTTAAGTACATTTAAATTTACTGTTTTCATGTCAGTGCAACTCACATTCTGTTAATTAATAGTGGGAGTGTCAGAAAAGTATTGTAGCTCAGGGCTTCCTAAACGTATCTTTGGGACCCACAGCCAATCAGATTTTCAGGATATCCACAATAAATATACATGAGATGTTTGGAGATGCAGAGTCTCCAATGTTTGCAAGTTTATCTCATGATAGGTTTGGGAAGTCTTGGGTTAGATGAAAGAAGAGAGATGTTTAAATTAAACATCATCCGTTACTCTATTCCAGGTATAATTTGGGTGACTATAGTGGAGAGATTGTCTCTGAGGTCATGGCACAGCGACAGCCAATCAAACCTGCCTATGCTATTCCAATTATTCCTACTAATTGCAGTCCATTTAAACATCAGGATACTATGGAACTGAAGGAATTTAAAGTTAAGGTAAATATAAACCAAACTATTTGGAGAATTTTGTTCTGTCATAGACCTGTTCGTGTTGAATTTTGTGACTGTCAAATGTTTACTTTTATAAAAATGTTCATAGAGTAAAAATGGTTCTTAAAATTGTGTATAATTATGGGCAAATAGCAGTACTCTACTCTGAGCTTTATCTCACATAATATAAAAGCCATATGAAATGAGGCATAAGAACCTAAACGTGTATACCCTTGAGGAGAGGATAAAGATAGGTGTAAGGTAGCAATATTCAAATACCTTAATGTATATACACACACAGACACACTCCATTGCCCCATGTAAGCCGCATTGAGCCTGCCATGAGTGGGAAAGTGCGGGGTACTAAAGTAACAAAAAAAAAAAAAAAACATAGTGAGAGAGTGTAAAATGGCCTTGTCACCTCCAATCGATGGGTTCTTCAAATTGTCTGTCCCGGTTACACCCTACATTGGCGAAGGAGACTACCAAATTGTCCCTTGAGAGCATCCTTCATCAAGTCTCTTCACAAGGAAGTACTCGCAGAGGAACTCTCCTCCCTTCTAAAGGCCTACGTGGTCGAGCCTCTTCTACGAGGTGAAGAAGGGAAGGGATTCTATTTCAGGTACTTACTTGTGCTGTTCAAAATGAGGGGATTCGTCCCATCCTAGACTTGAGGGCCCTGGATAAATTCCCGGTCAAATAAAAGTACATAAGCACCGCCATACTGGGAAAAGACCAAGGGTCCATTAAGCCCAGCATCCTGTCTCCGACAGCGGACAATCCAGGCTTCAAGAACCCGGCAACCCCCCCCCCCCCCCCCCCCCCCAAAAAAAAAATGTTCAATGGACTTTTCCCTCAGGAATCTGTCCAAACCCCCTTTAAATTCCGTAAGGCCAGCTGCTGTCACTACATTCTCTGGCAACGAGTTCCAGAGTCTAACTACACGCTGAGTAATGAAAAACTTTCTCCTATTTGTTTTAAATCTACCATATTCTAGCTTCATCTTGTGTCCCCTGGTTTTGTTGTTGTTTGAAAGTGTAAACAAACACTTCACATCTGTCGGCTCTACTCCGCTCATTATCTTGTAGACTCCTATCATATCACCCCTCTGCTGCCTTTTCTCCAAGCTGAAGAGCCCTAAGCTTCTCAGCCTTTCCTCATAGGGAAGTCGTTCCATTCCTTTTATATTTTTTTTGAGATGCGGCGACCAGAATTTAACACAATACTCGAGGTGCGGTCGCACCATGGAGCGATACAACGGCATTATAACATCCTTGTGTTTGTTTTCCATCCCTTTCCTAATAATACTCAACATTCTGTGTGCTTTCTTAGCCGCGGCAGCACACTGGGCAGATGTTTTTAACGTTTTATCAACGATGACTCCCAGATCCCTTTCTAGGTCCGTAACTCCTAACGCGGAACCTTGCATGAAAGAGCTGTAATTCGGGTTCCTCTTACCCTTCTCCCAGTGATTCAGGCGCAAGATTTGCTATGCTCTCAACTTCAAAGGAAGCCTACACGCATATCCCAATACTTCCAGGCCACAGGAGGTATCTCAGATTTTGTCAGTTCTCATTGTGGCTAAAAAGCTATACAATTCATGGAATTTAATGAGGTATTCCTGGGGATGGTTTCAGGTAAGGGGAAGAAAGGCATGCATGTAGATCCAAGAATGGAGTAGCAGCCTAGTAAAGCCAAGGTTCAAATCCTGGTTCTTCCATTGTTGCTCTTTATGACCTTGGACAAGTCAGTTTACCCTCCAATGCCTTAGATTGTATCTATCTATCTATCTATCTATCTATCTATCTATCTATCTATCTATCTATCTATCTATCTCTATCTAATCTACATTTAGACAGAGAAATAACTTCTGTATCTGCCTGTAACTAAATTTAGAGGCATATTTTTAACCATTTTTCACCATATATGAAACGCCCTAACCTCGTATTTGCTATGATGTTTGGCTTCAGTAGATTGTAAGTGTGTCCACATACTGCATATTCTAATAGAACTATAGAAAAGTCTGCAATACTACCACCTCCAGAACTTAACTCATTAGAGGCATTGTAGTCAACAACTCAGTAACCGTTCCTCAAAAAAAATGTTTGCAGGTTTTGATTGCTCCAGACAGCAATGTGACGTTGACTTTTAAGCCACAATCTATTATACAGTTAGAACCAGGAGAGGCATTTTAACTTAACCCAGAGAGACAACTATCACGCCAGTCATTATTCTTGAAGATGGACAGAGGTTAAATTTTTATGCAGATCACTAAAATTGTCAACATAGGGGTTCTACTAGTTGAGCCATGTGTCTTCTGCACTTTTCTCCCACTTACAACCACCACCAGGACCTCAGATATGGAGGGAATGATACAGAATCAGACATCAGCCTGGTCCGTGTTGAGAATGTTGGCCCTTGTGAACTGCTTAAGCCATAGCATACTTGAGGCATCTGTCCATCTGAGAACAGCTCAGTGAAAAGTCCTAGTGCACAAGCTATTAAAAGACTTCAGTAACTCAGTATACCATTAAAGCTTTACTTTCCAATTTTATCAAAGACTTGCTCTTCAAAATTAAAACTCGTTAAGTTGAGAATTCAGCCTGGGATGAGGAGTTCACATACATGATCTCTTTGGTAAACCTGCAAGAGTTAAGGGCAATATGGTTTATCAGTGCCCTCTTTTAGACAGACATTCAGAACCAGAAAGGAAGAAAAATCTTACCACTTGTGTGGAATTAAGTTATCTCAAATGGGATGACCTTAAGATACTTATGTAGAAAGCACTGATATGTTGTCAGACATAATTGCTAGCTTAATTTTTATGAATGGTCAGAATGTAATAAATAGAACTTTCTTCAGTGAAGAACACTCAAAATGGTTTATTCAAAACAACTCGGAATAGGAAGGTGCCAGCAGTATACTTCTGAAGAAGCTCAAAATGCAGATTGTTGATGAATACCACTAGCAGCAGAGATTTCAGTAAAACTCAGAAGCTACTAGGTAACTATAATTTTTATTACTCTGTGTTGATAAAACAAGATCTGTTTTTAGATTGTTTGGGATTTATCCATCAGGAAACAAATTAAGTTGTATCCTTTCCAACTCAAATAATGCAGGACTGTGCAGGATAATTATGGGCAAATAGCAGTACTCTATTTATTTTCTTAGTGTTCTTTCCAGGCCAGTCTAGAACCTATGGGCTGTGCTGGATGGATGGAAAGAAAAGTCCTGCACACTTGGCCCAGTAAAGGCTCCATGCAGCCTTAGATGCTCAGTATTTTGTCTCCAGCTGATGGTGATGGGCAGGCTGTTAGTGGTTACTCAAGCAGCTCCTAACCCATTTGGACAACCGGGTGTCAGTTGAGCATACATCACTTAAGGTTTTAAGATCTTTAAGTCTGTTACAGTGTCACAGACCGGGGAGAGTGAGTTTTGGATTGGTGTAGTCCTGACTTGAACCTAATAGAAATGCTGTGGCGGGTCCTGAAACGAGCCGTTCATGCACGAAAACCTACAAATGTGAATTAAAGCAGTTCTACAAAGAAGAGTAAGGTTCCTCTGACATGAAAGACTGATATCAAATTATAGGATGTGTTTGGTTGCAATTATTGCTCTAAAGGTAGCACCACCATTTATTAACTTTAGCAGGCAGTTACTTTTCACATGGGTGATACGGGTATTGGGTAACTTTGTTCCTTAAGGCTATAAATTTCAAAGCAGTTTACAATTAAAAATATAATAGAGGTGAAAATGAAAGAAAAAGAGAGGGTAAAGGGGCCTAGGTTAGATAATCATGAACATAATAATTTTAAAAGAGTTAAGTAATTATCAGTTAGTACCTAAATACGAAAAGGGGGTAGGGAGTAAACATTAAACAAAACACTGGTAGCCGTAGATTAAAAAAACAAAACTGTGAATAGGTGAACTGGAAAATGCTTGCCAAAATAATTGGCCTTTAGGGCCTTTTTAGTGATTTTTCTAAGTGAATATCTAGGGGTATATGATTCCAGAGCATTGGGGCCATTTCACTGAAACGGAAATTCAAGATATAACTAAAGTTGAGAAGGGACCACTAGGCAATTTTGTTGCGATGAGTATAATGTCCAAGTAGAATATGCATAGCAAACGGGAATGATGGCAATTTAGAGTTAAGAACCGGAGGAACAATCATTAAAATCTTAAATGGTATCCAGGAAGAATCCAGGACCCAATGTTCTTTTCAAAACAGGCGGGTAACATGGTCATATTTTTTTTGCATTATGAAGTAGTTTAACAGCCGTATTTTGAATCAACTGCATCCTCATAAGAATTGAGTTCTTTGAGCCATGGAGAGTGGAATTGCAATAATTTAGACGCAAAAGTACCAGAGAATGTAAAAGAAGACAACGGATTGAGTGATCGAGGATGCAGCAGATATGTAATTTTCTCAAAACCAAGGAAGCTGAAAAAATACGGAGTTTGAGCCTAGCTGTAAGGTAAACGAGGGAGAAGGAGGAGAGAAACTGGAGAGTGATGATTGAG
Source organism: Microcaecilia unicolor (assembly GCF_901765095.1). NCBI lineage: Eukaryota > Metazoa > Chordata > Amphibia > Gymnophiona > Siphonopidae > Microcaecilia > Microcaecilia unicolor. Next base: position 97,387,950 of record NC_044031.1, read on the forward strand.
AGGTTTCTCAATGATTGCTCTTTTCTGGGGAAGAGCCTGGTCTTTAAAGTTAGATGTAAACAGACAGATGGTGCTGCCCTAAAAACTCTGGAATGATTGCATCACTCATATGGCTGCTATTATTTCAGGGTGTGATTAATTGATTGGTTGGAGGAGATTTAATCAGTTGGTTACCCCATAAGCTTCCCAGGGAATGAGGAATGCGTTTGATATTGGGCCTCTGGTATGATTAATTTGCTTAACTCAGTGATTTGAAGCTCTGTTTCAAAATTTGTTTATGATTTTTTGGTTTAATTTGTCATTTTATTGTCCATTTTACATATGTTTTCAATGGCACTGCTATATACTTTTGTAAGTGTTTTTATTGGATGGACAATTTTTGTTGTTTGAAACTATTCAAAATGCATGCCTCAACGAAGCGCGATTAACTGCAAGCACAAAGTTTTAATCGTGCGATTAATCGTGATTAGAGCTTGCGGCTGTTGCCTGCCCCTACTTCAAAGACTCTTAATGTTGTTAATATTGCACAAGCTCTGGATTTCTGCAACTTATGTGCCACATTTTCAATATGCAGAACTTCCATTCAGGTTTTTATTAAAAACATATTTTAGGGGGGGTCATGTGATGACGCTGAGCTGAGTGGTGGCTCTCTTACTTGGCTCTGAGCCTTCTCAGTCTATTACTGTCAAAATCCCCATATCTACGCTGGAACTGGAACTTTTGGTGCAGGTGACAGCTTGAATACACAAGAAACTTGACACAGTGCCGAAACTTGACTTTAAAACGGTGTGCATAAAAAGTTATGCCCATTAAAACTCTGAGGCCTGGGCAGATAAACGCAGCATGGAATCTTATAAGATGGTGATGGAAACCCATGCACACTGCCCATGTTTACATTGCATGACAAAGCAGTCAGGGAGCTTATCATAAACCTATCCACGATGATCGATGATAAACTCTTTAAATTCCAGGCAGCACTGGATGAAATAAAGGACTGTATGGAGTGGCATAGACATCAAATCTCTCAAGTAGAACACCGAGTATCATGAAGATGGAACGGATCATATGAAAGCGCAGCTTCAAGATCTGGAAACCCAATGTAAAACTTTGTAAGTGTGCTTGGTGGATCAGGAAAATAGGGGGCATAGAAATAATATGTGAATCTTTTGGGTCCCCAGGTCTGTACGAGATGCAAAGTTTCATTGGTGGAAGCTTGGATTCCAGAGCAGGTAGACCAGGGCACTGAAGGCATATATGTTAAAGTGGAAAGGATGCACCAGGTGGGCAGCCACCGTGAGGTTGCGGCTCGACCTAGACCGGTCATCGCCTTAGAATTAAACTGTGCGGAAAAGGACAAGATAATGGCCTTATATCGCAAGGCCCATACCTTGGAGAATAAAGTGGCAAAGCTCTTATTATTCAATGACTACTTGCAAAATGTCACTACTAGTTGACGCTCACTGATTCCATATTGTTCAGAGCTGCGCAACAGAGGTATTCACTTAGCTGAATACCCCCTCAAAGTGAAAGCATATGCGACATAGGCACTAAAGTGTGTGAGTCACTGGAGAAGCTTAAATCTTTTGTGAATGGTCTCCCACATCCACCAAGCCCTTAACTCTTCTGCTCTGTGCCTCTGAAGTGGTGGTTATGCTGTGGGAGATTTTGACCATGGGGACCAGGAGTGATCAGCTGGCTTTTATTATCAGCTCTTGCAGTAGGTGCCTACTAACACAGAAGGCAAGAATGGCGAAAGTCCGCAGCTGTACAGTCATCTGCCCTTACAGCTTTGTCCAAGAGCAATGCACAGCTTGAAATGACATGGCCATCATCAGATGCTAGGGGGGACCACACACAGGTTGCTTTGAGGTGTGGCTCATCTAAGCCACATTGAGCCTGCAAAGAGGTGGGAAAATGTGGGATACAAATGCAATAAATAAATAAGAGCCACAGTGATCCTTGGTAGAACTAGCTTGTAGAGGTGTTCAATATACCTTCTCTCTAACCCGGTTGTTTTTCCCACCAAACACTAGTGTCATGCTTGGCTTTATACCTGATCACTTAGTAGTTTTATTGTTGTAAAAACCTTGCATGGTTTGAGTTTTCTACATGTCTGGGGAATATGTATCCTATGACCTATGAGGCAACAGGGAGGGGAGGGGTAGCCAGGGGGGTAGAAATGTTTTTTTATTTAATGTGTTGTGTTCTGGAGAGTTTAGTTATTGTGGGGTTTTATGGGATATGACTCAATTGAGCGTGTGTTTTGGGGAACGTATGAATGAAACAATGGAGTGGGTTATGAATGGTGTAGGAGTTGATGTGGTTTGAGGAGGGTTGGGGAAGGGAGAAGTTCCAGCTCTCCTTGGTGTCGCTTAAACCCTGAGAGGTCCAGCTGGAAGTCCTAGGCGTATATTGTGTTCTGGTTTCTTCTTCAATATTATGCTTTGAACATGGTTGATGTAAAATTCCTCACCTTACATGCAACGGGGCTGAACTTTCTTGTAAAGAGGATGAAATTCCTAGCTTATTTGAAAAGGGAAAAAACGAATGTAGAATTTATATAAGAGACCCACCTCTATGCTGGGGAACATAAGAGGTTGCACAAGGATAGAATGGGTGAAATTGCATACTCTTTTTCTACAACTCTAAGCAAAGGGGTGTAGCGATTGTAATCCACAAATTAGTGGCATTCACCACACACAAAATCATACAAGATTCTCGAGCACTGTTTATTTTAGCAGGAGACAGCTTTTGGCACTTCCAAATTATATGCTGATAGTGGCAGGAGAGGCACTAGTAACCCAAGTACAGATTGTAACCCCATGCCCAATCCGAAAGGACAATGAAAAGGTGTGAATTTTATTATGGGGGCATTAGGTTCTAACAGCAACACAAATGGTGCAGCATATACTGATGAGATTGGATGGCAGAGGCGGGGTTAGTGCTGGGCAGACTTATACGGTCTGTGCCCTGAAAAAGACAGATACAAATCAAGGTAAAAGTAGCACATATGAGTTATCTTGTTGGGCAGGCTGGATGGACCGTGCAGGTCTTTTTCTGCCGTCATCTACTATGTTACTACTAGCCGTTGTGCCCGTGAAAACGGGCTACTTTTGGAATGGGGGGGGTTCCGAGCCCCCCCTCCCCCGGAGTCGCCACCGCCGCCCCTCCACCCGACCCAAGCAGCACTGTAAACTTACATCAGCACGCAGCAGCAGGCACATCAGCAAACCTGCCGTCGGGGCGGGCTTCCTTCTCTGCCTGTGTCTCGCCCTCGTGTGACGTAACGTCGGCGAGGGCGGGACAAAGGCAGAGAAGGAAGCCCGATGGCAGCTTTGCTGATGTGCCTGCTGCTGCGTGGTGATGTAAGTTCACGGTGCTCGGGCCAAATGGAGGGGCGGCGGCGACTCCGGGGGGGGGGGGGGGGGAGCAGTTCCGACGTCTGCAGCATACCACTAGAGACTTCCCTCTCTATTCTTCCCCCATCATCACGTATTGAAGCAGGGGTGGGGCAGAGAGGGATGTCTCTACTGCGCATTTGCGAGTGAGTACGGTCACTCGCCGTTTATATGTTTGATGGTAAGTCTATACTAACCAACAAATGCACCAGTTAATATCAAGCTCTACAATTATGAAGACTTTGTTTTAAAGAGAAAGAGACCTCAGAAACCCTTAGGATAACACCTCAGGGTACAACCAGCGGTAGCTTAAGCTATTATTATGTTTCTATCATCAGACTCAAAACTCCTTTTATTTTCTTTATATTTTTACCGTGCCAAAAGGCAATACTTCTGTTTAAAAATCAGCACTTAGATTTTGTTCATATGGTGATATAAAGCACCAAAAGGCAATGCTTCTATTTAGAAAACAGCACTTAGCTTTTGTTCAATGGGGCCACCGTTTCGCCCATTTCATTGCTTCCTCAGGAACTTGTACTGTCCGTTATCACCACTGTAAAAAATTTCAAATCACCATCTTTGACTAAAAAATAAAAGCACCTTATAAATTCAAAGAACCTTTTCTATATGACTTGCAAGACTTAATCTCCAACCACCTAGTTCACATACTTCCAGCTTCTTAGGACTTTTTCAAAATGGTTCTCATACATCACATGCTGACCTTCCCATTTAAATAGGATGCTAATGTCATATCCTATATGACAACAATCATATCATCCTTGGAAAACTTTTCAAAAATGTTTTTCAGACCACAGAAATTCAATAAAATATATGCCAATCAATAGTGCTGTTTAATCCTGCCAGTTCAAGAGTCTTCATTAAGAAAATCCATTTTGCTTCCGTCCATTGTAATTTCAACTTCCATAAGTACTTAAGTCTTGCCATACTGGTACAGACGAAAGGTCATCAAGCCCAGTATCCTGTTTCCAACAGTGGCCAATCCAGATCACAAGTACCTGGCAAGATCCCAAAACAGTACAATACATTTTATGCTGCTAAATAAGCAGTGGATTTTCCCAAGTCCATATGAATAATGGCTTATGGACACTTAGGAAGATATCTAAACCTTTTTTAAACCCTGCTAAGCTAACTGCTTTTACCACATTCCCTGGCAACGAATTACAGGGGTTAATTGCACATTGAGTGAAGAAATATTTTCTCCAATTCGTTTTAAATTTACTACTTTGTAGCTTCATTGCATGCCCCCAGTCCTAGTATTTTTAGAAAGAGTAAACAAGCAATTCACATGTACCCATTCCACTCCACTCATTATTTTATAGATCTCTATCATATCTCCCCTCAGCTGTCTTTTCACCAAGCTGAAGAGCTGCTAGCTGTTTCAGCCTTTCCTTATAGGGAACTCATCCCATCCCCTTTATAATTTTCGTCACCCTTCTCTGTACCTTTTCTAATTCCACTATATCTTTTTTTGAGATGCGGTGACCAGAATTGCACACAGTATTCAAGGTGCGGTCGCACCATGGAGCGATACAAAGGTATTATAACATCCTCGGTTTTTTTTCCATTCCTTTTCTAATAATACTTAACATTCTATTTGTTTTCTTTTGCTGCTACAGCACACTGAGCAGAGGGTATCAAAGTATCGTTAACAATGACTCCTAGATCCTCTTCCTGGTCGGTGACTTCTAATGCGGAGCCTTCCATCACGTAGCTATAGTTCAGATTTCTCTTTACCACATGCATTACTTCACATTTGCTCACAGTAAACGTCATCTGCCATTTGTATGCACAGTCTCCCAGTCTTGTAGGTCATCTTGCAATTTTATCTAGATCATTTATAAGTATATTTTATTTATAATAAAAAGCAGTGGTCTCACTATCTACCCTTCACCATTGAGAATACTGACCATTTAACCCTATTATCTGTTTTCTATTCTTTAACCAGTTTTTAATCCACGATAGAACACAACCTCTTATCCCAAGCAGTTCTGAGTCAAACCATTTGTTACTCTCGCGTATAATCTTAGTCTTTGTACGCATTGGTGCAATTTCATCTAAAACCTTCACACAAAATTCCTTCCAGCTAACATCAAAATTCACAGGAGAATCTGTTGTTGAGAATTGATTAAATTTATTTATTAGGATTTGTTTGCTGCTTTTTGAAGGAATTCACTCAAGATGGGGTACAGCAAGAGTAAGTCAAACATAAGTAATATACAGCAGTAAAAATATTTAAACAATACAAAGTATGACATAGTATTCTACGTTATAATGCTAACACAATAAAACATTTTAATAGCATAGGGTGTAAGCAAAGATGGAACATATAGAAAGATAAGATAGGGTAACAGGAGTAAGAAATTAAGGGACTAGTTAAAGAGAGTTGCAAATGAGGTCAGAAAGGTGCTTGAACATTATCTTGGCTAGGATAGGAGTGGATAAACATGTCCTGCTATAATATGGGCAGCCGGTGTCATTTACTTCTTTCATTAAAGGCTTGGTTAACAAGTCAAGCTTTCACCTGCTTCCTGAAGTAGAGATAATCTTGTGTTAAGCGAAGTCTTTCAGGAAGTGAATTCCAGAGCATGGGGGCTACTCCGGAGATCAAAATTTAGTTAAATTTTTGTTCTGTACATATATTTCTTTCTTGGTTTATATTGTGTCACATGGGAATGTGAAAAAGAATACTTTACTGATGATAAAAAAAAGAATCCAATTCAACCACTCACCAATCTAATGCATTTTTTTGAGGGGGTAAGCAAACATGTGGACAATGGGGAGCCGGTTGATATTGTATATCTGGATTTTCAGAAGGCGTTTGACAAAGTGCCGCACGAAAGACTCCTGAAGAAATTGCAGAGTCATGGAATCGGAGGTAGGGTATTATTATGGATTAAGAACTGGTTGAAAGATAGGAAGCAGAGAGTAGGATTGCGTGGCCAGTATTCTCAGTGGAGGAGGGTAGTTAGTGGGGTCCCGCAGGGGTCTGTGCTGGGTCCGTTGCTTTTTAATGTATTTATAAATGACCTAGAGATGGGAATAACTAGTGAGGTAATTAAATTCGCCGATGACACAAAATTATTCAGGGTCGTCAAGTCGCAGGAGGAATGTGCACGATTACAGGAGGACCTTGCGAGACTGGGAGAATGGGCGTGCAAGTGGCAGATGAAGTTCAATGTTGACAAGTGCAAAGTGATGCATGTGGGTAAGAGGAACCCGAATTATAGCTACGTCTTGCAAGGTTCCGCGTTAGGAGTTACGGATCAAGAAAGGGATCTGGGTGTCGTCGTCGATGATACGCTGAAACCTTCTGCTCAGTGTGCTGCTGCGGCTAGGAAAGCGAATAGAATGTTGGGTGTTATTAGGAAGGGTATGGAGTCCAGGTGTGCGGATGTTATAATGCCGTTGTATCGCTCCATGGTGCGACCGCACCTGGAGTATTGTGTTCAGTACTGGTCTCCGTATCTCAAAAAAGATATAGTAGAATTGGAAAAGGTACAGCGAAGGGCGACGAAAATGATAGTGGGGATGGGACGACTTTCCTATGAAGAGAGGCTGAGAAGGCTAGGGCTTTTCAGCTTGGAGAAGAGACGGCTGAGGGGAGATATGATAGAAGTGTATAAAATAATGAGTGGAATGGATCGGGTGGATGTGAAGCGACTGTTCACGCTATCCAAAAATACTAGGACTAGAGGGCATGAGTTGAAGCTACAGTGTGGTAAATTTAAAACGAATCGGAGAAAATTTTTCTTCACCCAACGTGTAATTAGACTCTGGAATTCATTGCCGGAGAACGTGGTACGGGCGGTTAGCTTGACGGAGTTTAAAAAGGGGTTAGATAGATTCCTAAAGGACAAGTCCATAGACCGCTATTAAATGGACTTGGAAAAATTCCGCATTTTTAGGTATAACTTGTCTGGAATGTTTTTACGTTTGGGGAGCGTGCCAGGTGCCCTTGACCTGGATTGGCCACTGTCGGTGACAGGATGCTGGGCTAGATGGACCTTTGGTCTTTCCCAGTATGGCACTACTTATGTACTTATGTACTTATGTACTTTAAGAATTCATAATATTGGTGGGTCACGTGATGTCGTGCTAGGAGAGCGGGCACGAGTGAGGGAGCTCCTGGGCCTGGGTTGCAGAAACACACCCTCCACATGCAGAATTTTGTGATCTGAACCGGTTTCGTGAACGAATAGGCCTGGAGAAAGTAGCAGGGCATTGAAAAGGAACATTAGTAGAGCCGTTAGCATGTCTGGGAAGTCGCAACGCAGGGAGAGAGAGAAGGCGCCACAAAACGACTCCAAGATGGCAGCGGGTGAAGACCCTGGGAGCTCCTCTGTCAGCTCCGCATGGGTGGCTAAAGTGGTAGCAGAGGTAAAGGTGATTGCAGACTCCCTCGATAAGCGCTTGCAGGGAGTGGCAGACAAGCTGGACTTAGTGGACGGGAAATTGGAATCTTTGAAAGGTGAATTCTCCACACAGTGCCAGCGAGTCTCGGACCTCGAGGATCAGGTGCTACAGCTTTCAACTTTGACTAACACTTTACAAAGCAAGCTGAAAGTACTGGAAGACAAAGTGGACGATATGGGAAACTGCTCCCGGAGAGGGAATTTACTTTTGTTGGGTCTTCCTGAAAGCATTGCGGAAGGGGGTCTGAGACAATACCTGGAATCCTGGTTGAGTTCTACTCTGGGGCTGCGGGCTGAGTTGAGACCGCTGCGTATTGAACGGGCGCATCAGCTAGACCAGAAGAGAGAGGAGGAGTCGCACCCGCGAGTTATACTGAAGATCCTAAATTTTGCGCATAAAACATCTTGCGGGCTATAAGAGCTAAGGGTCCTCTCACCTACAACAACAAAAAGGTGCTCTGCTTTCAAGACTTCTCGACTTGGGTGGCGGGCTTAAGGAGGGTGTACGCCCTGGTGTGTGTTAAATTGCACCGCAGACATATGCAGTTTGCATTGATATACCCAACCTACCTGAAGATCTTCATGGAAGGCCGGCCACAATTTTATGTCGCCTGAAGCAGCTCAGGCCTTTGTGCAAGATCTACGTACTTCCATGGGTATGTCCTGAAGGGAGTTAATTGCATTCTACATGTTCTTTGCCTTTACCTAGATGACTCAATTTTGCTGACTTGATTCCCTCACAATGGTGTTTTTTCTTGGTCGAGCAGAGTTGTGGAATGTCGTTGACTGGACCTTTTTTACTTTACCAACATCTTTGGTATGGATGCAGCTGCTGGATTTGGGTTTAGACAAATGGTACTAAGGTGCGAACAGATCGAGAGATTGCTGAAGTGTTTCAAAAAACTATTGCCCCTTCACTTTTGCCAGCTTTGCAGTGAATATGGAGATTTTGCGGGTCTTAAACTGAATTTGGACAAGTCTCTGGCGTTGCCCACTAAGTTGGCAGTTAAGGAGGGATGGGTGGGTTCCTTTCCCTTGCAGTGGGAAACCACTTCCTTTCGATACTTGGGCATTCAGTTATCGAAATATATGGCTGCGCTGTATCAGACTAACATTTCTGTGTTATTGGACAACACACGCATGTTGCTGACTAAATGGGCCCACTTTCCTTTGAAGATCCATGGTAGGATTCAACTGTTTAATATGGTATTGTTTCACAAGTGGCTATATGTGCTCCAACTACTGCCCATTAAGTTATTGAAATGTGATTTGTGGATTTTACAGCGGTTATTACCTAACTTTTGCAGGACCCGTGAAAAAACAAAGTTGTCCTTTAAATACTTAATTGGATCTTGGAGATATGGCGGAATGGGTCTCCCGAACTTATGCCTGTATAATTACGCCTGTTTGCTTAGGCACTTGGGAGATTGGATATTGGAAGAGCAGATTTTTACACCGCGTACTTATGAGGCAGCATATTACTCTCCATGGCATGTTAATTCTGTTTTGCATAGTGCAACAAATTCGTTGCCATTGGGGGTTCGCCATAGTGTAATTCTTAAATCGCTGAGATAGGTGTGGCATTACTTGGTTTCTATTTTGGAAGGTCGCTCTGAAGTTTCTGATCAATTGCTGATAGTGGTTAACGTGCATTTCCTTGTCACTTGCAGCAGATGAATCCAGGAACTAGTGGGTTAAGTCCGCTTATCAGCAGGTGGAGATAGTTAAACTAAAGGCAGTGATGTCAAGACGGCCAGCTTTTTCCTCATTAGTATGTCTCTATCTCAGCAGGTGGTGGACGGCTTTTTCTTCAGCTCCTGGGCCCAAGGCTCCTGAGGGTGCTCCTGGGCCAGTGGCCAGTTTGATCCAGGGGTGGCAGACTGGTGGTGTCCCCTTTGGCAGCATACGCAGTTGCTGGGTCCCTGCTGCATCTCAAATTCCCTCTGAACAGGCTTTTGCTGTTCCTTTCCTTCCCTGTTTGTTTCTGCCTCCTCACTAAAAAAGAAAAAGAACATAGAATTTGTTTAAAAGAGAAACAGAAGCACAGGGAAGTGTGTTTTTGCTGAGAGCAGGTTTGTGTTACTGTTGTCCGAGTCCTGTTTTCTGTTGCCTGCTTGTCTGAGCTGGCCTTGAAGTGGAGTCGGAGAGTTTTTTTTCTTCAGCTCAGCTGTCAGCTCCCGCGCTTTCCCGGTCCGGGGTAAGTCCTGCTGGGTTCCTGTTCGGGGGCGGGTGATGGCAGCGGAGGCGGTAAAACTGCGTTCGGTGGCGGGACTTTGCAGCATGGGGTGCGCTGATTTGGCGGGACTCGACGGAGCAGCCCCCTCCCCCTGAGAGTGTGCTTTCTCACCCAGAGCCTGGTGATTCTTTTGCAATTGGTCGCAGAGCCGGCTCCCGTAGCAGTTTTGGGCAAAGCTTCTTCTCCGCTGGTAGGGGAGTCGGGGGGGTGGGGGGCGTCAGGCACTGTGGGCAGTGGTGCTGGTGCCATGGCTGCGACCTCTGTTGCAGGGGAGAGGTTCTCGCCAGAGTTTATTTTGCTACTCCATCAGGTGTTTTTGTTGAAAAGGGCCTTGCCCCCCCCCCCCCCTCACGCGGCTGCAACAGCTTCTGCCTTTGATTCTCTCAGGGGGTCTGGGGCTAACCAAGTGATTTGGGTTTTTTCCCCAGAGGATTTCTCCTCCCTTAAAATGCTTAGGCTTTCTTTGGGGTCTGAGGAGGGGTCCTGCATACGGTCACCTGCAGCTTCCTCTATAGTGGCTCTCTCAGAGCAGACAGGGGTGGAGGACGGTGTCCTCACTGACCAACCGGACGACTTCCGCCGTGAGGATTTTCCATAAGGAGGAGTTGTCCTCCTTAATCTCTCAGGGGCTGGAAGCCCTGAATATAGAGGACCCTGAGGTTGCGGCTTCTCAAGTGGTCAACCCCAAGATGGCTAGTACCAGACGACATTCTAAGGCCTTTCCAGTACATGAAGCTATTGAGGAGTTGATTTCGGCCCAGTGGGCGGATCCGGATGGGGGGCTGAAAGTAGCCAGGGCTATGGCCAGGCCGTATCCGGTTTCAGTGGACCATTTAGAGCAGTTTGCTCTACCTAGGGTGGATGCCCTGTTGACGGCGGTCACTAAGAAGACTACTCTTCCAGTGGAAGGTGGTGTGATACTTAAGGATATGCAAGACAGACGGCTAGAGGCCTCTTTAAAACGTGCCTTTGAGGTGGCTACTTTGACACTTCAAGCTTCTGTTTGTAGTTCTTATGTGGCTAGAGCTTGTCTCATTTGGCTACATTCTGTCATAGATTCGATTTCAGAGTCTGATATGCCGGAAACTCCTCAGTTGTCGCTGATGGATATTGGGCTGGCGTACTTGGCGAATGCCTTGTATGATTTGGTCCGTGCTTCGGCCAGACTCGTGGCCTTGACTGTTTCCTCTCGGCGTCTTCTGTGGCTCCGTCATTGGGCCACAGATATGGCCTCTAAGCAACGGCTCATTAAATTGCCTTTCCGAGGGAAATTGCTTTTTGGGGAAGACCTAGAAAGGAGCCTCAAGGTCACGTTTCAGAGACGCGCCGGTATCGCCCGGGGCGGTCCAACACAGCCTTTCAGCGTCCTTGTTTTGGGCTGCGTTCTTCCTTTCGCAATGGGATGCGTCCGGCTGGACCCCCCTCTCGTCAGGGGGTTCCTTCTCGGGCCTCCCATTGATGGGGCGTAGGTCCACTCGGGAGGAGAGCAGATCAGTGGTCGGCTTTCTCTGTTTCTTCCAGAGTGGGCCAGAATTACTTCGGATCAGTGGATCCTCGATGTGGTGCGAGAAGGTTACAAGATAGAATTCTTCTCTCCCGTCACAGACTTTTTTCTGGAGTCCCACTGTGTATTGCAGGCCAAGAGGACAGCAGTTCTGCAGTGTTTGCGAGACCTGCTAAGGATAGGGGCTATCGTGCCTGTTCCTCCTCTCGAACGGCGCACAGGTCGGTACTCCATCTTCTTTGTGGTTCCAAAGAAGGGAGGGGTTTTTCAGCCTATTTGCGATCTTAGAAAAGTAAACCAGTTTTTGCGGGTTCGTCACTTCCGCATGGAGACATTAAGGGCAGTTATTGCTGCTGTCCAACCAGACGAGTTTTTGACGGCTCTCAATTTGAGGGAAGCTTACCTACACATTCCCATTTGGCAGCCCCATCTGAGATTTCTCAGATTTGCCGGTGCTAGGTCAGCACTTCCAGTTTAGGGCCCTTCCTTTCGGAATGGCCTCTTCCCCACGCACTTTTTCCAAGATCATGGTGGTGGTGGCGGCATTCCAGCGGAAAGAGGGGATTCGAGTGCATCCATATCTCGACGAGTGGCTGATTCGGGTGACAACAGCAGAGGAGAGTCGAGTGGTCACCAACCGAGTGATTGCGATGTTGCAGCCCTTCAGTTGGGTGGTCAGTATGGACAAGTCATCTGGTTCCTACTCAGTCTGGAATATCTTGGAGTGCAATTTGATATGAAGCGGGGGAAGGTGTTTCTCCCCAGGGAGCGAAGGATCAAATTGCTTTCTTAGGTACGGACCTTATTGAGTCGTTGCACTCCCCGAGTGTGGGGCTATGTTCAGCTCCTCGGTTCCATGCCGGCGACTTTGGAGGTCATTCCATGGGCAAGGGCTCACATGCGGCCTCTTCAGAATTTCCTTTTGAGCAGATGGTCGCCGACGTTGCTGGATTATCAACGACGCCTTCCTTGGTTGAGCCGGGCCAGGGACAGTCTCGCGTGGTGGCTCCGGTCAGCCAATTTGCAGAGGGGTGTTTCTCTGGCGTCTCCCAAATGGGTGGTAGTCGTGACGGATGCCAGCCTTGCAGGCTGGGGAGCCCATTGTCGTCTTCGAGTAGCCCAGGGATCGTGGACCCCTCTCGAAGCGACTTGGCTGATTAATCGTCTGGAGTTGCAAGCAGTTGTGAATGCGCTGCGGAGTTTTCAGGACCTTCTGCAGGAGCAGGCGGTTCGTGTATTCTCGGACAACACCAAGGCGGTGGCCTACATCAGTCGGCAGGGAGGCACTCGCAGTCTTCTCTTGGCAGTGGAAGCATCTCGTCTTCTAGTGTGGGCGGAAGCGCATGTTAACAGTCTGTCGGCAGCGCACATTGCGGGTCAAGACAATGTTCAAGCGGATTTTCTCAGCAGGACTTTTTGGACGCAGTGGAATGGACGCTGTCAGACTCAGCTTTTCGGCTGATGTGTCAACATTGGGGAAGACCAATATTGGATCTCATGGCCATGGCTTGCAGTGCCAAAGTTCCCCAGTTCTTCAGCTGCAAACGGCAGCCAGGATCCGCAGGATAGGACACTCTTCTCCAGCCATGGCCGGAACAGCTATTGTATGTTTTTCCTCCGTGGCCTCTGATAAGTACATAAGTACATAAGTAGTGCCATACTGGAAAAGACCAAAGGTCCATCTAGCCCAGCATCCTGTCACCGACAGTGGCCAATCCAGGTCAAGGGCACCTGGCACGCTCCCCAAACGTAAAAACATTCCAGACAAGTTATACCTAAAAATGCGGAATTTTTCCAAGTCCATTTAATAGCGGTCTATGGACTTGTCCTTTAGGAATCTATCTAACCCCTTTTTAAACTCCGTCAAGCTAACCGCCCGTACCACGTTCTCCGGCAACGAATTCCAGAGTCTAATTACACGTTGGGTGAAGAAAAATTTTCTCCGATTCGTTTTAAATTTACCACATTGTAGCTTCAACTCATGCCCTCTAGTCCTATTATTTTTGGATAGCGTGAACAGTCGCTTCACATCCACCCGATCCATTCCACTCATTATTTTATACACTTCTATCATATCTCCCCTCAGCCGTCTCTTCTCCAAGCTGAAAAGCCCTAGCCTTCTCAGCCTCTCTTCGTAGGAAAGTCGTCCCATCCCCACTATCATTTTCGTCGCCCTTCGCTGTACCTTTTCCAATTCTACTATATCTTTTTTGAGATACGGAGACCAGTACTGAACACAATACTCCAGGTGCGGTCGCACCATGGAGCGATACAACGGCATTATAACATCCGCACACCTGGACTCCATACCCTTCCTAATAACACCCAACATTCTATTCGCTTTCCTAGCCGCAGCAGCACACTGAGCAGAAGGTTTCAGCGTATCATCGACGACGACACCCAGATCCCTTTCTTGATCCGTAACTCCTAACGCGGAACCTTGCAAGACGTAGCTATAATTCGGGTTCCTCTTACCCACATGCATCACTTTGCACTTGTCAACATTGAACTTCATCTGCCACTTGCACGCCCATTCTCCCAGTCTCGCAAGGTCCTCCTGTAATCGTTCACATTCCTCCTGCGACTTGACGACCCTGAATAATTTTGTGTCATCGGCGAATTTAATTACCTCACTAGTTATTCCCATCTCTAGGTCATTTATAAATACATTAAAAGCAACGGACCCAGCACAGACCCCTGCGGGACCCCACTAACTACCCTCCTCCACTGAGAATACTGGCCACGCAATCCTACTCTCTGCTTCCTATCTTTCAACCAGTTCTTAATCCATAATAATACCCTACCTCCGATTCCATGACTCTGCAATTTCTTCAGGAGTCTTTCGTGCGGCACTTTGTCAAACGCCTTCTGAAAATCCAGATATACAATATCAACCGGCTCCCCATTGTCCACATGTTTGCTTACCCCCTCAAAAAAATGCATTAGATTGGTGAGGCAAGACTTCCCTTCACTAAATCCGTGCTGACTTTGTCTCATCAGTCCATGTTTTTGTATATGCTCTGCAATTTTATTCTTAATAATAGCCTCCACCATCTTGCCCGGCACCGACGTCAGACTCACCGGTCTATAATTTCCCGGATCTCCTCTGGAACCCTTCTTAAAAATCGGAGTAACATTGGCTACCCTCCAGTCTTCCGGTACTACACTCGATTTTAGGGACAGATTGCATATTTCTAACAGTAGCTCCGCAAGTTCATTTTTTAGTTCTATTAATACTCTGGGATGAATACCATCAGGTCCCGGTGATTTACTACTCTTCAGCTTGCTGAACTGACCCATTACATCCTCCAAGGTTACAGAGAATTTGTTTAGTTTCTCCGACTCCCCCGCTTCAAATATTCTTTCCGGCACCGGTGTGTCCCCCAAATCCTCCTCGGTGAAGACCGAAGCAAAGAATTCATTTAATTTCTCCGCTACGGCTTTGTCCTCCTTGATCGCCCCTTTAACACCATTTTCGTCCAGCGGCCCAACCGACTCTTTGGCCGGTTTCCTGCTTTTAATGTATCTAAAAAAATTTTTACTATGTATTTTTGCTTCCAACGCTAATTTCTTCTCAAAGTCCTTTTTTGCCCTCCTTATCTCCGCTTTGCATTTGGCTTGGCATTCCTTATGATCTATCCTGTTACTTTCAGTTGGTTCTCTTCTCCACTTTCTGAAGGATTGTTTTTTGGCTCTAATGATTTCCTTTATCTTACTGTTTAGCCACGCCGGCTGACGTTTAGTCTTTTTTCCCTTTTTTCTAATACGTGGAATATATTTGTCCTGAACCTCCAGGATGGTGTTTTTAAACAGCATCCACGCCTGATGCAAGTTTTTTACTCTGCAAGCTGCTCCTTTCAGTCTTGCTGCATAGGGTGGCATCACAGGGGCTGGTCGTTCTAGTGGCCCCAGACTGGCCCCGACGGCTGTGGTATGCGGATCTTGTTCACGCACTCTCAGAGCCACCATTGCGACTTCCGGTGACTCCTGATCTGCTTCATCAAGGGCCAGTTTAAATGGAAAATCCCTCCCGCTTTGGTCTTACGCCCTGAAGGCGCATTCTACTCAGCCACAGGCGGCTTCTTGGGCGGAGGTGTCTGCCTTATCTCTGGAAGAGATTTGTCGGGTGGCTACTTGGGCGTCCTGTCATACTTTTGCGAAGCATTACATGCTAGACATGTCTTCTCGGGAGGATGCGAGTTTTGGGGCGGGAGTGTTGGCGCGGGTAGCGTCGGCTTCCCACCCTACTTAAGGAAGGTTTGGTACATCCCACTAGTTCCTGGATTCATCTGCTGCAAGTGACGAGGAAGGTAAAATTATTTCTTGCCTGATAATTTTCTTTCCTTTAACGTAGCAGATGAATCCAGGATCCCTCCCTAGTTCAGCCAACGTTTTTTTTATTTTCCGCGCAGTGTGGCTATTTTTTCCTTCTTGATTATCTTTTGCAGAGTTCAGACAGATATGGGAACAAGGAAAGGATTCCGATGTCTGGATCAAGTTGCAGTTATTTCGAAGTTCTTATTTGGTTCTCTGTTTGAGGATGGTTTCTGGTTGTTATTGGTTTCATATTTTTGGCCTTGGCAAATGCTTACGAATGACATACTAACTGAGGAAGGAGCTGGCCGTCTTGACATCACTGCCTTTAGTTTGTTTATCTCTGTATCCACCTGCTGGTAGGCGGATTTAACCCACTAGTTCCTGGATTCATCGGCTGCATTAAAGTAAAGAAAATTATCAGGTAAGACATAATTTTACCTTTTCACCAGGTCTAGATAATGGGAGTTTTAAGCATTGGGAAAGGAGAGGTTATTTTCTGCTAGAATATGTGTTGGATGGTCAAGGCAAAATGCTTCCCTGGCACACTTTACATGGGGGGGGGGGGGGGGTAGTGGAGGACAGGGACTTCCTGGCTTATGGCCAGTTGCAGCACTATGTTCGCTCCTTGAATGGGTCCCCCCTGTCTACTTCTCTGAGTGGTCGTCTTCAGGCGTTTTTTGATAAGTTGAGAGAGGGGGGAATGTCCGTATCGACCTTATGTAGGGCGGTGCAGGCGCTCTTACCGGCTCTGAAGTATGAGGACCTTATTGCTAAATGGAGTCGTGACTTGGGAAGGTCAAGGGCTTTGGGGGAACCTACTCACTCTTGTGAAACGTATACCAGAGATTTCAATAATTGCGGAGCTTAGAGAGTGCCAATACTGTACCTTGCAAAGGGCATATATTTCGCAGGAACAGCTGTATAAGATGGGGGCGGTAGATTCCCCAACTTGCCAGAAGTGCAAACACAGACAAAACACATTCTACCATGCCTTTTGGAGTTGCCCGATGGTACAGAGATTCTGGCTTGTGGTGGCTAGGTATTTGACAGGGTTTTTGGGCCACAGTGTACCCTGTTCTCCGACTGGCTTCTTGCTAGACAAATATGAAGTTTTCCATATTCAAAATCGCTTGCACACCCTGTTTGTTTGCAAAGCAGGAGCTATAGGTAAGTGAATTGTACTGGGGGTCTAGGTGGGGGGTGAGATTCCTTCATTTTGGGCCAGGAGAAACTGTATGCACGCATTGATGCTTTTGGAACGTCAGTATGCTAGGTGTTCTCCTAAGCGCCTGAAGGGGTTTCGTGCCGTGTGGGATGTGTACCTTTGGTCCTTGCCACATAAAGTTAGGAGCTTGATTCTTAATTCTAATTGATGTTCTGGGCCTTGGTGGTGGTGCGGGGAGACTCCTTTCAATTTCAGTTAAGGACTCAGAGTGTAGGTGCAGTATATGAGGAGGGGTGTGCGCTTCTCCCTTCCCCTCCCCCCTCTTTCTGCCTAGCTTTTATGACATGATTTCAGTGTGGTTGGTTTGAAGGGGAGGGAGGGGTGGGGGGGGAGGGTGGGAGGGAAATCCTGTAAATTAGTTTAATAACTAATGTTGTAACCTGTCTGATACACTTTATGTAAGTTTCCAGCTGTTGTATACTGTTTGGTTATTTTGTCCGCTGTGTCATCAATAAAAATTGTTGAAATCAAGAATCCATAATAGTCTTCAAATGAATATAAATATCCCCTAGCAATATATTAAACTGGGAGTGAATCGAGTCCCTAAGAACAAACTCATAAAAAATTATCCTTAGCCCCACGTGAAAAGGGGGAAAAAATGGTGATAGGTGTGTACTACTGTCTGCCTGGCCAGGACGAGCAGACGGACGCAGCAATGTCAAAGGAAATTAGAGAAGCAAATAAAATGGGCAATGTAATAATAATGGGTGATTTCAATTATCCGGATAGAGACTGGGTTAATGTAACATCGGTACACGCCAGGGAGATAACATTTCTTGATGAAATCAAGGACAGTTTCATGGAACAGGTGGTTCATGAGCCGACAAGAAAAGGAAAAATACTAGACTTAGTCCTTAGTGGAGCTCATGATCTAGTGCAGGGGGTAACGGTGCGAGGGCCACTTGATAACGGTGATCATAATATGGTCAGTTTTGATATTGGCATTGAAGTAAGTGAACTTAGGAAAGCAAATACACTTGCGTTTAACTTTAGAAAAGGTGATTACGATAAAATGAGAAAAACAGTGAAAAAAAGACTGAAAGGAGCAGCTCACAGGGTAAAAAGCTTGCATCAGGCTTGGATGCTGTTCAAAAACACCATCTTAGAGGTACAGGAGAAATATATTCCACGGATTAGAAAAAGAGGAAAAAAGACCAAACGTCAGCCAGCGTGGCTAAACAGTAAGGTAAAGGAAGCTATTGGAGCCAAAACAAAATCCTTCAGAAAGTGGAGAAGAGAACTGTATTGGTACATGTGGGTACCAATGATGTAGGAAAATGTGGGAGTGAGGGTGGCATTTTCTGAAATACTACCCGTTCCACGCCCAGGGCCCAAGAGACAGGCAGAGCTCCAGAGTCTCAATGCGTGGATGAGATGATGGTGCAAGGAGGAAGGCTTTAGATTTGTTAGGAACTGGGCAACATTCTGGGGAAGGGGGAGCCTATTCCGAAACGATGGGCTCCATCTTAACCTAGTTGGGACCAGGCTACTGGCGTCGGCATTCAAAAAAGAGATAGAGGAGCTTTTAAACTAGATATGGGGGAAAGGCCGACAGTCTCACAACAGCGCATGGTTCAGGGTAAGGTATCTTGCAAGGATACCTCACAAACAGGGAAGATATGGTTTCTGGATAGTGAGGTTGCACAACAGACCATGGTATACCAGGTGCCCTTAAATACAACTAAAGATCAGACAAAAGATGGCAAATCAATAGTGTCAAGTACTAAGCATCATGCAAATAGGATCAACAAACATACTCTGAAATGTCTATATGCAAATGCTAGGAGTCTAAGAAATAAGATGGAAGAGTTGGAATATATTGCACTAAATGAAAAATTGGATATAATAGGCATTACTGAGACCTGGTGGAAGGAGGATAACCAGTGGGACAAACTCGTACCGGGATACAAAGTATATCGTAGTGATAGGGTGGACCGGACTGGTGGAGGGGTAGCATTGTATATTATTGAGAGCCTTGACTCAGATAGATTACAAATTCAGCAGGACACAAATCACACCTTTGAATCTTTGTGGGTTGAAGTTCCATGTATAAAAGGGAAAAGGACGGTGATAGGAGTGTACTACCATCCGCCTCGCCAGGATGAGCAGGTAGACGCAGAAATGATAAAAGAAATCAGAGACGCAAACAAACTGCAATGTGATAATAATGGGTGACTTCAATTATCCAGATATAGACTGGGTAAATGTAACATCGGGACACGCTACAGAGGTACAATTCCTTGATGAAATCAAGGACAGCTTTATGGAGCAGCTGGTGCAGGAGCCGACGAGAAAAGGAAAAATTCTAGACTTGGTCCTTAGTGGAGCACGTGATCTGGTGAGGGACGTTATGGTACTGGGGCGCTTGATAAGTGATCATAATATGATCGGTTTTGATATCAACCTTGAAGTAACTATACACAGGAAGTCAAATACGTTAGCGTTTAACTTTAAAAAAGGAGACTATGATAAAATGAGAAGAATGGTTAAAAAAAAAAAAAACTTAGGGGGGGGGGCAACTGAGAGAGTAAAAACTGTACAACAGGCGTGGACGCTGTTCAAAAATACCATCCTGGAGGCCCAGGCCAAACATATTCCGCGAATTAGAAAAGAAAGACGGAAGTCCAAAAGGCAGCCGGCGTGGTTGAAAAGTGAGGTGAAGGAAGCTGTTAGGGCTAAAAGAAACACCTTCAGAAAATGGAAGAAGGAACCGTCTGAAAATAGCAAGAAGCAGCATAAGGAGTGCCAAAGCAAATGCAAGACGCAGATAAAGAAGGCCATGAGGGATTACGAAAAAAAGATAGCATTAGAGGCAAAAAAGCATAGTAAAAATTTATTTCGGTATATTAAAACCAGAAAGCCGGCAAAAGAATTGGTTGGGCCGCTGGATGATCAAGGGGTAAAAGGGGCGATGAAGGAAGACAGACGTAGCGGAGAGATTGAATGAATTCTTTGCTTCGGTCTTCACCAAGGAAGATTTGGATGGGATACCGGTGTCGGAAATGGTATTTCAAGCAGACGAGTCGGAGAAACTTGCTGACTTCACGGTAAACCTGGAGGACGTAATGGGGCAGTTCAGCAAAATGAAGAATAGCAAATCTCCTGGACCGGATGGTATTCATCCTAGAGTACTGATAGAACTGAAAAATTAGCTTGCAAAGTTACTGTTAGTGATTGTAGGATGGCCAATGTAACGCTGATTTTTAAAAAGGGTTCCAGGGGAGATCTGGGAAATTATAGACCAGTGAATCTGACATCGGTACTGGGCAAAATGGTAGAGGCTATTATTAAGAATAAAATTACAGAGCACATACAAAAACATGGGCTGATGAGACCAAGTCAACACGGATTTAGTGAAGGGAAGTCTTGTCTCACCAATCTATTGCATTTTTTTGAGGGGGTGAGCAAACGTGGACAGTGGGGAGCCGGTGGATATTGTGTATCTGTATTTTCAAAAGGCGTTTGACACAGTGCCTCATGAAAGACTCCAGAGGAAACTGGAGAGTCATGGAATCGGAGGTGTAGGCTATTACTATGGATTATGAACTGATTGAAAGATAGGAAGCAGAGAGTAGGATTGAATGGTCAGTTTTCTCAATGGAGAAGGGTAGTTAGTGGTGTCCCGCAGGGGTCTGTACTGGGACTACTGCTTTTTTAACATATTTACAAATGACCTAGAGATGGGAGTAACTAGTGAATTAAAGAAGACGCACAGTGAGGAGCTCCACTGAAAGCCACCGAAAATCGGTGGTTCCGGCGCTCCCCACAACCTCGCCATCGCCGCTCGAGCCTCCAAAGGACCCTGGACACGGGCTCGAGGACTCGTACACTGCCGGCGCACACCCTGGTGGGAGTGGCCCGAGAGGGGGGCGGGGAGGGAGAAGCCCAGTGGTTGCCAAGGAGACCGGGTCCTCCGGGGCGCTCTGGACGGTCGGGCCACTGCCGGGTGGGTCAGGAAGAGGAGGAACAGAGTGCCCACCCGCTACCCCTCAGAGCGGGCCCCCTAGCCGAGTGCGGGTCGCTGGGCTGATTCCACCTGAGAGAGACACCGAACTCCCAACTCACCCAGGCGCCTGCAGTGAACATCTGGCCCTTGTCCTGGCCGATTAGACAGGGAGAGGGGAGTCGCTGGCCTGCGGAGCGGAGGTACCGGGGCGGTGGATTCAGCGGATTGCGCAGCCTCCCAGGCCCACCCGCGACCTACCCGTGTGGCGTGGCCCGAGGTGCAGGTCCGTAAACGAACCCGAGTCTGCTGAAGTCGCGGGATTTGCTGCCTGCGTTTGGATTTGCCTCGTATCCAGACGAGTGACTCCACCGCTGGCCCATGTCTGCCTGAGCTCGTCCGGGAGATTCCACTGCCGGCCCACCTCTGCCCGTGCTTGATGAGGGATTCCACTGTCGGCCCTGTACCGACGTGGCCAGGCTTGTTCCGGTGCGCCTGGTCCAGCTTGTTCCGGCTTTCCAGTCCTGCTGCTCGGCTCTCCTCTGTTCTGGCCTGTTCCGGTCCAGCTGCTCTAAATTGTTCCTCCGCTCCAGCTTGTTCCAGTCCGTCTGTCCCAGCTTGTTCCGGCCCGTCTGCTCCAGCTTCTTCCGGTCCATCTGTTCCGGCTTCTTATGGTCCGTCTATTCCGTCCTGTCCCAGTCCGTCTGCTCCAGCTTGTCCCAGTCCTGCTGCTCCGCCCTCATCTGCTCCAGATTGTTCCAGCTTGTTCCAGTCGTGCTGCTTAGCTCTCGTCTGCTCCAGCTTGTATCAGTTCATCTACTCCAGCTTGCTCAAGTCTATATGCTAAATGCTTGTTCTGGGCCATCTGCTACAGTTTGCTCCAGCTGTTCCCTCCTGCTGCTCTGCTTTCATCTGTCCCAGCTTGTTCCTGCTGCTCCGTCTGTTCTGTTCCAGCTTGTTCCAGTCCGCCTGTTCTGGCTTGGTCCAATCCGTCTGTTCTGTTCCAGCTTGGTCCAATCCGCCTGTTCTGGCTTGGTCCAATCCGTCTGTTCTGTTCCAGCTTGTTCCAGTCACATCGCTTCAGCCCCAGCCTACCTGCCTGCCTGCTAGTCCATCATCCAACCTGCCTGCTAGCCCATCAACCAATCCGTCTGTTCTGTTCCAGCTTGTTCCAGTCACATCGCTGCAGCCCCAGCCTACCTGCCTCCCAGCCTATCAACCTGCCTGCCTGTCAGCACATCAACTACCTGCCAGACTGCCCTCAAGCCTGCACAACTACCTGCCTGCCTTCAAGCCTGCACAATTACCTGCTTGCCAGCCCTTCAACTTACCTGCCTGCCAGCTCACCCATCAACCTGCCTGCCAGCTCACCTCAACCTGCCTGCCTCCCAGCCCATCTACCTGCCTGCCTCCCAGCCTATCAACCTGCCTGCCCCCCAGCCCATCAACCTACCTGCCTGCCTGCTTACCCGCCAGCCCATCTCTTCCAAGTTGTTGCCTGTTGTTCCAGCCTTCCTGCTCTATCTGTTGCTTAACACCTCACTCTCTACACATGTACCCGTAAACACCTCAGTCACTACTTATGTCCCCCTATACACATTCTCTTCCTTGCCCTGTCCCCATAGGCGGTCGGTGGTCCAACTGTTTGGGGAGGCTAAAGGGGGCGTGGTTAGGGGGTGGGACCAGGGGTGGAGCTTAAATCCATAATTGATAACACACAGAAAAAATAAATAAATAAAAAGGTCACAATTCATACCTTTTATTAAATTTAGATATTAGATATGTATCATATGTCAAAGAATAAAGTGGTTGCTCAAAGCATATACTAACCACAATCGTAACTACAAAACACTATGCACAACTTTGTGCAAAAACACTCATCCTTACTGTACCATACATATTACACTGGGCAGAACCTAATACACCAATATACCACCCATACAGAAAATGCAGACCGTCAACAATATGAAACAAGGATCATAATATCACAATTCTCATGTAGAGCCATAAAACATCCTAATTCATGTTTAATGTGGCATAAAATGCCATACATAAGTAAATAAATATAAACATTTAATGTTGAGCACCTGATTCTCAAAGTGGACATATTCCAAACACTATAATGAAAATAAAATTATCTTTTCTACCCTTGTTGTCTGGTGACTTTGTTTTCTGATCATGCTGGCCCAGTATCTGATTCTGCTGCTATCTGGCCTCATAACTCCGTTTCCTAGAGCTTCCTTTCCATTTATTTCTTTCCTTTCCTCCTTTCTTCTTCATTTTTGGTCCTCAGCTTCTGCCTATTTTCTTCCTCCATGTGCAGTTTTTCTCTCTTCCTTTTCCCTCGTCTCATCTCCTTCCTCACTCTTCCATCCCCTCCATCCACCCATGTCCAGCAACTCTCCTCTCCCCTGCACTCCCCTCCATCTACCCATGTCCAGCAACCCTCCCCTCCCCTCCATTCACCCATGTCTAGCACCAGCAAGCCTCCTCTCCCCTCCATCCACCATTGTCCATCAACCCGCCTCTCCCCTCCATTCACCCATGTCCAGCACCAGCAACCCTCCTCTCCCCTCCATCCACCCATGTCCAGCAACCCTCCTCTCCCCTGCCCTCCCCGCCATCCTCCCACGTCCAGCAGCCCATCTCCCTTCTGCCAGCCATTTCCTGCCTTCTTCCAGCCCCCTCCCCACCGATTCCCCCAACCCACACTCCCCCGTCGCTGTCGTCGATCATCTGACGTCTGCCCGATGGCCCTCGTTCCCGTCCTGCCCTCGCCCTACCTTAAAATAGTGTAATTGTCTTCGAGCGGGCGGCGCCGGCATGGCAAGCAGCAGCAGGCTCCAGCGTTCCCTCACATGGCTCTGCCCTTGCGGAAACACGTCAGAAGAGGGTGGAGCCATGCGAGGGAACGCTGGTACCTGCTGCTGCTTGCAATGTCAGCGCTGCCCGCTCGAGGATAATTACACTATTTTAAGGTAGGGCGAGGGCAGGACGGGAACGAGGGCCATCGGGCTGACGTCAGATGATCGGCGACGGGGGGAGCGGGGGTCGGGAGATTGGTGGGGCTGGAAGAAGGCAGGAAATGGCAACTGAGGGCAGACGGGGAAGTCTGCAGCTCGCGGGGTGGGGGCAGCGGTTGGGCTGGGGAGGCTTAGCCTCCCCAAGCCTCTTATACGGGGCGCCTATGCCTGTCCCTTCCCAATCTTTTCCCCCTCCCCCCACCGCTGTCTACCGCAGGAACTCACTGCACATCCATGTTCTCTCCTGTCCTGCTCACTACTGCAATACCCTACCCACCCCTGTCCCTCACCATCTCGCCTGTCCCCCTCCTTCCTAGCTCTCAACCTTCAACACTTACTTCCTGCCATTAACTCATCCCCATTCCTCCTAAGCGCATCCCGTCTTCGTCGCCCTACCTCCCCCACCCTCCTCCACACTCTCTTGCTCCTTCTCCTGCTATCCGCGGGAGACATCAATCCCAATCCAGGTCCCCCACACCTATCCTCATCCTATCCCTGCAAACGATTCCGGAATGTCTCCAATCTCATCTCTATTCCCCTCCCCCCCTTCCCTCCCCTTCTCGTGTGCCCTGTGGAATGCCCGCTCGGTATGCAATAAACTTTCCTTCACCCATGATCTCTTCATCTCCTGTTCCCTTCAACTGCTCGCCCTAACTGAAACCTGTCTCACCCCCGACGACTCTGCCTCAGTCGCGGCACTTTGCCATGGAGGTTATCTTTTCTCCCACACTCCCCGCCCAGTTGGCCGCGGTTGAGGCGTCGGGTTACTACTCTCGCCCTCCTGTAGTTTCCAACCCCTCCTCCTACCGCAATCTCACTGCTTCTCATCCTTTGAAGCCCACTCCATCCGTCTATTCTACCCGTTGCCACTCAGAGTGGCAGTCATTTACCGCCCCCTTGATAAATCCCTCTCTTCCTTCCTCACTGACTTTGATGCCTGGCTTTCTGTTTTTCTTAATCCCTTATCTCCATCCCTCATTCACGGAGACTTTAACATACACGCTGATGACCTATCCGACTCTCACGCTTCTCAGTTCCTCACTCTGACATCCTCCTTCAACCTCCAGCTGTGCTCCACCACCCCTACTCACCAAAATGGCCATTGTCTCGACCTCGTCCTCTCCTCTTCCGGCTCACCCTCCAATTTCCACGCCTCAGCTCTTCCTCTCTCTGAGCATCACCTGATCACCTTCACACTTCTTCGCCCCGCCCAACATTAACCACTACTTCCAGGAATCTCCAGGCTATTGACCCTCCCACCTTATCCTCTAGTATTTCTAATCTCCTCCCCTCCATCATGTCCTCCAAATCTGTCGACAATGCCACTCTCTCCACTGCTCTGGACCCCCTCGCACCATCCATCTCCCGTCCCACAAGGCGTACTAATCCCCAGCCCTGGTTGACCCCTTGCATCCGTTACCTTCGCTCCTGTGCCCAATCTGCTGAACGCCTCTGGAGGAAATCTGGCACCCATTCAGATTTCCTTGATTACAAATTCATGCTATCCTCCTTCCAGTCCTCCCTATTTTTTGCCAAACAGGACGACTACTCCCAATTGACCAATTCTCTCAGCTCCAACCCTCGTCGTCTCTTTGCCACCCTCCTCAAAGTGCCCTCCGCTCCCCCCCCCCCCCCCACTCTCTCCTCAATCACTGGCTGACTACTTCTGCAACAAGGTGCAAGAGATCACCTTGAGTTCACTACCAAGCCGCCACCTCCTCTTCACCCTTCAACCCTCTCCCTCAACCAACCAACCCAGGCCTCTTTCTCCTCCTTTTCTGATATCACCGAGGAGGAAACTGCCCACCTTCTTTCCTCCTCGAAATGCACCACCTGTTCCTCTGATCCCATCCCCACCAACTTACTTAACACCATCTCTCATACTGTCACCCCTTCCATCTGTCATATCCTCAACCTTTCTCTCTCTCCACTGCAACTGTCCCTGACACTTTCAAGCACGCCGTAGTCACACCTCTCCTCAAAAAACCATCACTTGACCCTACCTGTCCCTCCAACTACCGCCCCATCGCCCTCCTACCCTTCCTCTCCAAAATACTTGAGCGCGCCGTTCACAGCCGCTGCCTTGATTTTCTCTCCTCTCAGGCCATCTTCAATCTGGTTTTCACCCTCTACGCTCGACAGAAACAACACTCTCTAAAGTCTGTAATGACCTGTTCCTTGCCAAATCCAGAGGACACTACTCCATCCTCATCCTCCTCGATCTATCCGCCACTTTTGACACTGTAAATCATGATTTACTTCTTGCCACACTGTCCTCATTTGGGTTCCAGGGCTCTGTCCTCTCCTGGTTCTCCTCCTATCTCTCCCACCGCACCTTCAGAGTACACTCGCATGGATCTTCCTCCACCCCCATCCCACTCTCTGTTGGAGTTCCCCAGGGATCTGTCCTTGGACCGCTTCTTTTCTCAATCTGCACCTCTTCCCTGGGCTCACTGATCTCATCTCATGGTTTCCAGTATCATCTTTATGCTGATGACACCCAGCTGTATCTCTCCACACCAGACATCACTGCGGAGACCAAGGTATCGGTCTGCTTATCTGACATTGCTGCATGGATGTCCAACCGCCACCTGAAACTGAACATGGCCAAGACCGAGCTTATCGTCTTTCCACCAAAACCCACTTCTCCTATTCCTCCTCTCTCGATCTCAGTTGATAACACCCTCATCCTCCCCGTCTCATCCGCCCGCAACCTTGGAGTCATTTTCTACTCCTCCCTCTCCTTCTCTGCGCATATCCAGGAGACAGCCAAGACCTATTGCTTCTTCCTCTTTAACATCAGCAATATTCGCCCTTTCCTCTCTGAGCACACCACCCGAACTCTCATCCACGCTCTCATTACCTCTCTCCTTGACTACTGCAACCTACTCCTCACTGGCCTCCCACTTAATCATCTATCCCCCCTTCAATCCGTTCAGAACTCTGCTGCACGTCTTATATTCCGCCTGAACTGATATACTCATATCACCCCTCTCCTCAAGTCACTTCACTGGCTTCCGATCAGATACCGCATATAGTTCAACCTTCTCCTTCTCACCTACAAATGCACTCAATCTGCAGCCCCTCATTATCTCTCTACCCTCATCTCCCCTTACGTTCCCGCCCGAAACCTCCGCTCACAGGACAAATCCCTCCTTTCAGTACCCTTCTCCACCACCGCCAACTCCAGGCTCTGCCCATTCTGCCTTGCCTCACCCTATGCTTGGAATAAACTTCCTGAGCCCTTACGCCAAGCCCACTCCCTACCCATCTTCAAATCCTTGCTCAAAGCCCACCTCTTAAATGTTGCTTTCGGCACCTAACCTTTATACCTTTCAGGAAATCTAGACTGCCCCAATTTGACTGCCCCTACTTGACTGACTGTACATTTGTCCTTTAGATTGTAAGCTCTTTGAGCAGGGACTGTCCTTTTATGTTAAATGGTACAGCGTTGTGTAACCCTAGTAGCGCTTTAGAAATGTTAAGTAGTAGTAATTAAATTTGCAGATGACACAAAATTATTCAGGGTCGTCAAGTCGCAGGAGGAGTGTGAAAGATTACAGGAGGACCTCGCGAGACTGGGGGATTGGGCATCCAAATGGCAGATGAAGTTCAGTGTTGACAAGTGCAAAGTGATGCATGTGGGTAAGAGGAACACGAATTACAGCTATGTTATGCAAGGTTCCGTGTTAGGAGTCACAGACCTAGAAAGGGATCTGGGAGTTATTGTGAATAATACTTAAAACACTTCTGCTCAGTGTTCTGCGGCAGCTAAGAAAGCGCACAGAATGTGTTGGGTATTATTAGGAAAGGGATGGAAAAGAAACACAAGGATGTTATAATGCCATTGTATCGCTTCATGGTGCGACCGCACCTCAAATATTGTTTCCAATTCTGGTTTCCACATCTCAAAAAAGATATAAAGGAATTGGAGAAGGTGCAGAGAAGGGCGACGAAAATGATAAAAGGGATGGAACAACTTCCCTATGAGGAAAGGCAGAGAAGGTTAGGGCTCTTCAGCTTGGAGAAAAGGCGGCTGAGGGGTGATAGGAGTCTACAAGATAATGAGCGGAGTAGAGCGGACAGATGTGAAGCGTTTGTTTACACTTTCAAACAACAATAGAACCAGGGGACACAAGATGAAGCTAGAATATGGTAGATTTAAAACAAACAGGAGAAAGTTTTTCTTTACTCAGCGTGTAGTTGGACTCTGGAACTCGTTGCTGGAAAATGTAATGACAGCAGCTGGCCTTACGGAGTTTAAAGGGGGTTTGGACAGATTCCTGAGGGAAGAGCCCATTGAACATTATTAAACATTAAAAAAATGGGGGGGGGGGGGGGGGGGTTGCCGGGTTCTTGAAGCCTGGATTGTCTGCTGTCGGAGACAGGATGCTGGGCTTGATGGACCATTGGTCTTTTCCCAGTATGGCGGTGCTTATGTTCTTATGTTCTAAACCCAAGAGAATACATTTGTATCTTGATGAGTACCAACTTTCAGGAATGAAAATGCAATAATACATTAAATAAGTAACTTTGATCTTGTGGAGTCAGAGTACCCCAAAAAGGCTCCCATATCTTTTGGAAATGTTGGTCAGCAGCATGAGACAATTCACAGAATGCCATTCGCTCCACTCTCATATATGCTATCATAGCTGTTCTCCAATATGAAAAATGAGGGCCTGCATCATCTAACCAGAAATAAAGAATTGACTTAAGATCAAGTAGAGTAGCTTGTTGTAAAAAGGCCTTGAACCCAGGGGGAAAGGCTCAGCTTGAGCGGTAATCAGCAGAGTAAAAATGGGCTATGCGAGGGTAGGCATTACTAGAGTTCTTGAGCAGACCTGAAGACTGCCTTCTAAAAACATTGCATAAAATGTCCAAATCTGCTGACATAAATGACTCCAATAAAATAACTGAAAATACATCTTGAAATATCAAAGCAATTCTACCTCCTCATTTTCCATCCTGAGCTAATGAGACTACCTTATAACTCGTAGGGCATATATCAATTAAAATTGGGTCAGATGGAAGAATGTAACCACGTCTCAGTTATAAACACACAGCCAGGTTGAGATTCCCCCAACCAATCTTTCACTAAACTTGTCTTATTACAATGCGAATGGGCATTAATGTAATAGCCAGGGACGGGAATATAGTCCCTATCAATTCGTTCAGTAGGCTTAATATATTTCAGATTATTCCTAGTTTGATGTTTATACTTCACTTTAATAATCTGTTTCTGCCCATGTCATGAATTTGAGATAACCTCTGTTGGTCTAAAATGAAGGTTTGAATATTCAATTGGAGGGACACCTTTCATGGCAAAAGATTATATCTTGGATGCTATAAGAAACAGTTTGGGTGGTTTATAGTTAAAGATCTTACAAAACAGTTCCATCCCAGTAAGTATACCAGTACATACAGATGGAATCCAAAAACATCCATTTTGATCAATAAAAAAATTATAGTAAAAAAATTAAACCACAGCATTTATACCCTGAAAACAGAACACCACATTAGGGAACTTACAAACTGCCTAAACTATCTCAGTTCACAACAGCATCTTACTGAATAAAACACTTCTAATTATCCACAAAATTGTCCACAAAGATTCCAGCACAGAAAGGCTGAGTACAGCTGGCAGTGCTTGAAGATCTTTCTCTTGAGTAAAGCACAGCTTCTGACTTCAGCACACAGGGTGGAGCAAGCTCCCATACCCTAAGAGAGATGGAACAGCTGAGACAGAGACAAGGTAACAAACCGTGCACTGAGATTCCAGCACAGAAATGTTAAATAGATCTGGCAGTGCTTTAAGATCTTTCTGTTCAGTAAAGCACAGCTTCTGACTTCAGCACACAGGGGTGAGGCAAGCTACAGTACCACGCCCTGAGGGAGATGGAACAGCTGAGACAGGGGGTAACAAACAGTGACAAGGTTTAAAGTGGGATTCTTGCAAAAAGATCACCTGAGCCTTACGGGACCGCAGTTCCCTGCCCAAATGTCTGTGCTTCTGTGGAGAATAGAAACCCTTAACATTTAGGGTAAGAATAAAAAACATCATTTCATATACCAAGAGGTATCACTTTCCAGCAGAACAGCAGGCATGGAGCAGCCCACCCCAGAGGACCCCAAGAGAAGAATCCCAGAAGTACCCAAATGACCTCACTATCCCTCAACCACCCCTATCCACTTGACCCTCCCCCTAACCCAAGATAGCTGCACTGCTCCCTGGAACTCCAGAAGGCAAAGACCCACTGGTAGGGATACTTGGAAAGACTAGACATCCTCCCCAGCATCCCACCCCTCCCCTCACATGCATACATTCATCATTCACACAATCCACCACAAAACTCTCATAACAAAAAAGCAGGAAAAAAGCCAATTTAGTATAGCAGAACTAATACCTCCAAATCAGGGCTAAACAACCTGGGGCTAGGCACTGGGTTAACAAAACAGTTCATACAGTCACCAAACAACACAGTGAGCTGCCAAGAAAAAGGAACCTGGGTTGCACTGGATCGATGAATAGAACCACCGCCACCAAGTCTCAGCAAGGCCACAGTTGGCTTCAAAAAGAAATAAAAAGGCCAGGAGAAAGTTTCAGGTCTTCAACGAAGCTTGAGACGGTCTCCACTTCTTATGAGTAATATGTGTTCAAGTAGCGCCTTGCCATTGATTGTGGCCAGATGAAGGTTCAGGGCATTCAGAAACCACCAAACATGCCTCTTACAGTATCTTCCTAGCCTTGTCTGGTATGTTAAGGTGGTGTAAGGTGCCTTTTAAGGAAAAGCAATGCGCCAGCGGGAAAGACCATCTATACTTCCCATTTTCCCAATGTAGCATCTCCAGTATAAGCCTGAACCCTCTATGCCTTGCTAGCATATAGGCAAGCAGGTCTTGATAAAGGTATACTGTATGTCCGTTATATTGAAGCTCCCCTCCCACACGTGCCTTCTGCAGAAGCTGCTCCTTATCCATATACTTTGAAAATCAAACCATAATATCCCTGGACATGTTAGGTGGAAGCTGCTTAAGAACACAGTGAGCCCTTTCCAACTCGATGTCAGAGGCCGAGTCCTCTACTCCTAACAGCTGCTTGCAAAGAGCTTGCATCACGTTCTCCT
Organism: Microcaecilia unicolor; assembly: GCF_901765095.1. Taxonomy (NCBI): domain Eukaryota; kingdom Metazoa; phylum Chordata; class Amphibia; order Gymnophiona; family Siphonopidae; genus Microcaecilia; species Microcaecilia unicolor. Next base: position 97,419,153 of record NC_044031.1, read on the forward strand.
GCGCCACCATCCAGGACACCTCTGATGTGCAAATTATTTCGTCTGCATTGGTTTTCCAGGTTGTCCACTTTACTGAGTAATGCAGCATGCTGTTTCACTACTAATTGTACTTAGTCTGCACCTCGAGCAGCACCTCAGTGTGCTCGTCCATTTGCGCTTCATTGCCCTTGACACGCGCTCCCATGTAGTGCACATCCTGGCTGAGAGCGTCCAGTTTAGTGGAGGGATCCTTCTGCATGGACTGGAAATCGTATCTCATGTCCTGGTGCAATTTGTGGAATTCTGACAAAACCCCCTCTTGGTTCCTGTTGCAGCTCCTCGGTGTTGCTATTAGAGCTTTCTGGAAGCTCCGAGTTCATGCAGTGTTCAGGGGATGCCTGTTGAGACCAGGCCACACCAGTCATGGCGGAACTGGCAAAGGACCTCCTTCGCAGAAGATCCTTTCCCCTTCTGTGACATCTGGACGGCGAAATTGGCAAAGTTTGGCATGAAAAAAATTACTATGGTTGCAGATTATTGCTGTAAAATACTGTGAAGGGCAGGAGCTCAGACTCAAGTCTCCATACTGGTGGGTGATGTCACTTCCTCCTACTTATCATTTTGTATAGCGCTACTAGATGTATGCAGCGCTGTATACATTATATGCAGGTATTTTCCTAATGGGCTCACAGTCATTTTGTACCTGGGACAATTGAGGAGGGGTTAAGTGACTTGCCCAAAGTCACAAGGAGCTGCAGTGGGAATTGAACTCAGTTCTCAGTCCACTGCACTAACCATTAGGCTATTCCTCCACACTCCTGAAGGCACTGGTTGCATTACGGGAGGGGGGAGGGAAGGAGATTGCATCTTGGCTTGCCTAGATGTGGAAAAGGCCTTCGATAAAGTAACCTGGGAATATCTTTTTTTTGGTGGTGTGGCGGTTTGGTATAGTGGGCCCATTTCATGATTGGCTAGTTAATCTGTATAGAGCCCCGACTGTACAACTATTGATAAATCTAGAACATCTTCCTTTTCCCTTATGTGGGGTACACAACAAGGCTGACCTTATCCCCTCTTCTGTTCATTCTACCTATGGAACCTCTGGCTATTAAAATCAGATGCTCAGCAGATTTGTCAGGAATATTGGTGAGTGGACAGCAGTGTAAGATTACAACGTTTGCAGTCATATCTCTGATTCAGCAATTTGTCTCCTCCTCAGGCCTCTGTATTAATTTTGGAAAATCGGAAGCAGTGTGGTGACGAGGACATACGAGTCTGCTGTGCTGCCCAAATTTCTCCTGTGATGAGCAAGGGGGAGCTCAAATATCTGGGAATCTTTCTCAGTTCAGATTGATCTCAAGTATACTAGCATAACATCACTCACAAGTTAACTGGGATGAAGGAGTACCACTTGCGGTGGGGTGATCTCCCCCTTTTCCCTACTTGTTAGAATTGCTTTAGTGAAAATGGTTCCATATCATCAAGCTGATCAATCCATAGACTGGTGGGTTGTGTCCATCTACCAGCAGGTGGAGATAGAGAGCAAACTTTTGCCTCCCTATATGTGGTCATGTGCTGCCGGAAACTCCTCAGTATGTTCTCTATCTCAGCAGGTGGTGGTCACACACAGCAGCAGCTCTGGCTAGGCCTCCAAGCCTAATTTTTAGGTTTTGTTGAGTGCCTGGGGTTGAGGGCTCTTTTGAGCAAGTGCAAACCTGGTGGTACCAGGTCCCTCCTTTTCTCCCCCCTCCCGCTGGCTCTGTTTAAAAAAAAAAAAAAAAAATTTTAAACGTCCTTAAAGGCGTTTATTTCGACGTTTATTTAAACGTTCATTGCAGCTACTCACTGGGACACCAGTTCGTTACAGCTCGGAGCGGACAGCAGGTAATTTTTACCTTTTTATAGCGGGCAGGGGGTTCCCCGATTCTTCTCCTCGTGGCATATGGCGTCGGAGGGCGAGGGCGCAAAGGGTCGCTCCCCGGATCGCTTGAGCGCTTCTAGAGGGGATGCGGGGGTCTTACAGCCTGATTCGCCCTTGTTGGGTGACAGTTTCGTGACCGATGAATGTCCCGGTCCTTCCTCCGGCGTGGCGGTTTTTCCCGCCATAAACGCCCATCCCCCGCTCCTCGCCTCCGCCATCTTGGCCGGCCACGCGGCTCGGACGGCTTCTTCGTGGGCCGCCCTTGAGGTTGGAGACATTAATGCCATGAACGCCCTTAATTTGGGCGACGGCACAAAGCGGCTAATGTTAAGCGCCGTTCTTCCCGCGCGGCTCCTTCGCGGAGTGTCGCGCCGGACGCCATTTTGGATGCGCAGCATGTCTCTCCCCCGCTCTTGCGAGCGCCGGTTGAGGGTGCGTCTAGGGCTGTTGCCCAGGCTGCGGAAGTGCACAGTCTGGGGGGTTTCTCCCCCGAGTTTGTTTTGCTGCTGCATCTGGCTTTCCTCATGCAAAACGCTGCCCCTGCTCCCTCGTCTGGTAAAGAGGTTGAGGTTCCCAGAGGTAAACGCCCTCGGGTTGATTCCCAGGCTTTGGAGGACTTTGTCTCCTCCGATGTAGATGAGGGCAGCGTGTCTGAGGTCTCCCAACGATCCTTTGCGGATTCCTTGGAGGAGACGGATCCCCGCTCGGATGGAGCGGATGACCCCTCTGCAGCGGCTCTTTAGCTCAGAGGATTTGCCCAACCTGTTAGTGCAGGCCATGGGCATTTTGAAGATTTCCTCTCCGGAGGACGTCTCTCCCTCAGCCCCTGTTGGCTCTGCCATTATGCTGGGGACGAAGCGCCCGCCTAGAACCTTCCACATGCATGATAAGTACATAAGTACATAAGTACATAAGTAGTGCCATACTGGGAAAGACCATGCACTCCTTAATTTCGGCTCAATGGGATGTCCCGGAAGCGAGCCTTAAAGTGGCTAGGGCTATGTCCCGCCGCTATCCTTTGCCTGAAGGTGAACGTGAGGCCTTTCTGTGGCCTACCGTGGATTCTTTAATCACTGCGGTGACTAAGAAAACGGCGTTACCAGTGGAAGGTGGCACGGCCCTAAAGGACGCCCAAGACAGAGGATTGGAGGCGGCCTTAAGGTCGTCCTTTGAGGCGGCTGCTTTAAGTTTGCAGGCCTCAGTTTGCGGCTCCTATGTGGCCAGGGCGTGCCTGACTATGGTGCAGCGGGCTTCCCCCTCGGATCTTTCCTTGAGGGCTGTTTGGCCGGCCCTGGAATCGGGCTTAGCCTATTTGGCAGACTTGCTGTATGATGTCTTGAGAGCCTCAGCTAAAGGCATGGCTCAGACAATCTCTGCGCGGCGGTGGCTTTGGCTGAAACATTGGTCTGCTGACCATGCCTCTAAATCCCGCCTGGCTGGATTGCCTTTTAAAGGCAAGCTGCTCTTTGGGGTCGAGCTGGACAAAATCGTGACCGATCTCGGCACGTCTAAGGGCAAGAAGTTACCAGAGGTCAGGGCTCGGGCTAGTACTCGCCCTGGTACCTCCAGAGGACGGGCTCAGGAAGCCCGTCGGTACCGCCTGGGCAGGTCGGGCTCCTCTGCCCTCTCTTCCTTCAAGAGGAACTTCTCCCCCAAGCAGCATTCCTTTCGCAGAGACCGCCGTCCCGGAGGTGCTCCCTCCGGTCCTCCCCCAGGGTCTCGTACCCAATGACGGGGCCTTGGTCCACGCCTCAGTGCAGATTGGAGGACGGCTGTCCTCGTTTATGGGCGAGTGGACCACAATAACTTCAGACGCTTGAGTGCTGGAAGTCATCAGAGACGGCTACAAGCTAGAGTTCTGCCGACCCTTAAAAGACGGGTTTGTACTCTCTCCCTGCAAGTCTCCGGTCAAAGCTGTGGCAGTACAGCAGACCTTGGACAATCTGTTCCGCCTGGGGGCGGTCGTTCCGGTGCCAGAGAATCAGCCTGGCAAGGGACGTTACTCCTTTTTCTTTGTGATTCCAAAGAAAGGAGGTTCTGTACGGCCTATCCTCGACCTCTAGGGGTCCATTGGGCCTTGAAAGTTCGGCACTTTCGCATGGAGACCCTCCGCTCTGTTATAGCGGCAGTGAAGGCAGGAGAGTTCCTGGCATCCTTGGACTTCAAGGACGCGTACTTGCATATTCCCATCTGGCCTCCTCATCAACGCTTTTTGCGTTTTGCAGTACTGGCCGACACTTCCAGTTCAGAGCCCTCCCGTTCGGGTTGGCTACTGCTCCGCGGACCTTCTCCAAAGTAATGGTGGTCATCGCGGCCTTCCTGTGGAAGGAAGGAGTTCAAGTCCATTCTTATCTGGACGACTGGTTGATCCAAGCCCCTCTTATGCAGAGTGCGGCAAAGCTGTGAACCGGGTGGTTGCTCTTTCGAGCTCCCTGAGGTGGATCATCAACTGGGAGAAAAGCCAGCTGCGCCCGACTCAGTCCCTGGAGCATCTGGGAGTTCGATTCGACACCCAAGTGGACAGAGTGTTCCTGCCAGACAATTGGATTGTCAAGCTTCAGGCTCAGGTGGACTAGTTCCTCGTAGCCTCTCCTATTCGGACTTGGGACTATGTGCAGCTGTTGGGCTCTATGTCGGCCACGATGGATGTAGTGCCCTGGGCCAGGGCTCATATGAGACCACTTCGACAATCTCTGCTGCTGCGCTGGACTCCGATGTCTGAGGATTATGCTGTGCACCTTCCCTTGGACCCAGCAGTGCGCAAGGCGCTGAGCTGGTGGACGCAGACAGACAAGTTGTCTGCAGGAATGCCTCTGGTGATCCCGGAGTGGATTGTCGTCATGACGGACGCCTCTTTGTCGGGCTGGGGAGCCCACTTCTTGGGAAGGACAGCGCAGGGGCTCTGGTCTCCTGCAGAGGCAAAGTGGTCTATCAACCTCCTGGAACTCAGAGCCATTCGGTTGGCGTTTTTGGAGTTCATCCCGGTACTGGCGTTGAAGCCAGTACGGGCCCTGTTGGACAATGCCACGGCTGTGGTCTATGTCAACCGCCAGGGAGGTACCAAGAGCGCCCCTCTAGCCAAGGCAGCCATGAATCTATGCCAGTGGGCGGTAGCGAGCCTGGAGCAGCTGTCAGCAGCCCACATTGCCGGAGTCATGAATGTCAAGGCGGACTTCTCAGTCGCCATACCTTGGATCCCGGAGAGTGGCAGTTATCGGTTCAGGCGTTCTTGGATATCACGAAGCGCTGGGGCCAGCCGAGCCTAGATCTATGGGCGTCATCGGCCAGTTGCCAAGTGCCGCGCTTTTTCAGCAGAGGACGGGACCCTCGATCTCTGGGAGTAGATGCTCTCCTCTAACAGTGGCCAACACAAGAGCTTCTCTATATGTTCCCGCCCTGGCCCATGTTGGGCAGGGTGCTAGACCGATTGGCAAAGCATCCGGGCCGGATAATCCTGGTGGGGCTGCCAGTGGAGCAGGGTCTGTTACATCAGGGTCCCGTGGTGATGGAGGACCCTCCCCCTTTTGGGCTTACGGCCTGGCTATTGAGCGGCAGCGTCTGAGGAAGAAGGACTTCTCAGACAAGGTCATCGCCACTATGCTGAGAGCGAGGAAGCGCTCTACTTTTACTGCTTACGCCAGGGTTTGGCGTACCTTTGCAGCGTGGCGAAGCAGGCTCATTTTCTTCATTCACTGCTCCAATTTCTTCAGTGTTGGCATTCCTGCAAGAAGGTCTGGAGAAAGGCCTGTCGCTCAGTTCCCTTTAAGTCCAGGTAGCGGCCCTGGCTTGCTTCAGGGGCCGCCTGAAGGGTGCTTCCCTGGCTTCGTAGCCAGATGTGGTGCGTTTTCTCAAGGGAGTTAAGCACCTGCGCCCTCCTCTGCACTCAATGGTGCCTGCGTGGAATTTTAACCTGGTGCTCAGAGCATTACAGAAGCCGCCTTTTGAACCCTTGTTGAGGGCCTCTCTGAAAGACCTGACGTTGAAAGCAGTCTTTTTGGTGGCTATCACTTCAGCCAGAAGAGTTTCCGAGCTCCAGGCACTCTCATGTCGAGAGTCTTTTCTGCAGTTCACTGAGGCAGGAGTGACTATTCGCACAGTGCCTTCCTTCCTGCCCAAGATTGTTTCTCGCTTCCATGTGAATCAGCAGCTCTGTCTCCCTTCCTTTCGTAGGGAGGACTACCCAGAGGAGTACTCTGCTCTTAAATATCTGGATGTGAGACGAGTCATCATCAGATGCTTGGAAGTGACCAATGATTTCCGGAAATCGGATCATCTGTTTGTCCTGTTGGCAGGTCCTCGTAAGGGTCTGCAGGCTGCTAAGCCTCCAGTGGCAAGATGGGTCAAGGAAGTCATTGCCGCGGCTTATGTGGCGGCGGGGAAGGTGCCGCCTATCCAGCTGAAGGCTCACTCCACTAGAGCTCAGGCGGCCTCGATGGCAGAGGCCGGGTCCGTCTCCTTGGAAGAGATATGCAAGGCGGCAACTTGGGCATCGGCCCATACATTCTCCAAGCATTACCGCTTGACTGTGGCGGCACGGGCGGAGGCCCGGTGTGGAGCTTCAGTGTTGAGTTCAGGGATTACTATGTCCCGCCCTGGGTGAGTACTGCTTCGGTACATCCCACCAGTCTATGGATTGATCAGCTTGATGATATGGAAGGTAAAATTATGTATAATCATACCTGATAATTTTCTTTCCATTAATCATAGCTGATCAATCCATAGCCCCGCCCAGATATCTGTATGGTTTCTATTCTGGTTGCATTTCAGGTTCAAGTTTAGTCTTCAGTTACTTCAGGAAGACTTCGGGTTCAAGTTTTTTCACTTGGATTCTTCAAGAGTTGAGACGAGTTTGTGTTACAGTGAGCTGCTGCATTCCTCTCCCCTCCGTTTCACGGGGCTGGATTGAGACATAAATTCTGCCGGCACTCCCTCCCGCTTCGTGCGGTTGTAGGGCAGTTTTGTACCCCTCCCGCTTCGGCGGTGCTAGGGTCAGTCAGCTCCTCCCGCGGTTGCGGTTGCAGGATAAGCCAGATCCCCCCCGCATCGGCGGGTGTGGTGTCCCTCCCCCGCTCCACGGGGATGAGCTGGACGGATTCCCCTCCCCCACTTGTGTGGGGATGAGCTGGGTTAATTCCCCTCCCCCACTTGTGTGGGGATGAGCTGGGTTAATTCCCCTCCCCCGTTTCGGCGGTGGTGAGCTGGGCAGAGTGTCCCTTCGTGGGTGTAATTCTCTAAGTGCTGAGTCCTGCGGATGGAGCTTTGATATCGACATACTGAGGAGTTTCCGGCAGCACATGACCACATATAGGGAGGCAAAAGTTTGCTCTCTATCTCCACCTGCTGGTAGATGGACACAACCCACCAGTCTATGGATTGATCAGCTATGATTAATGGAAAGAAAATTATCAGGTATGATTATACATAATTTTACCTTCTGCTCCCAAAAATACTTTATCCTATGCAGATTATTCTGCTTTGAATTGAAGAGAATGATGAGAAATTATTTCAATCGGTGATGGGCTGTTTTGTTTGGGGGGCACGAAGGGCTAGAATCAGTTTCTAGAAGCTGACGCAGGGTAAAGAAAGGGGTAGCCTTGGTTTGCCAGACCTCCATCTGTACAGTGTAGCTACGTTTATGAGGTGGGTTTCCTGAGCTTCACATTAAGGGTTCAAGATACGTCACTGCTGGCCTGTTCGACAGTTGGACACGCCCTTACAGTGTAATGGCATACTCTCTCTAGGAACGTTGCAGAGGGACAAGAGTGGGAGTTTGCAATGGTTGTCTTGATCTACTGCAGAGGCTTTGGCATTGGTGGCGGGTGAACATAGGTAGGGGAAGAGACAATTGGGCAATCCTTCCTATCAGAAACAACCCAGGTTTTTCTCCCAGGACTAAGTGGAGGCTGAAGGAACAGTTTGGCAAAAGCCACTATTTTGAGTCAATGTGCAGAAGTAGACTCGGGGGGAATATTTCCTACATTTGAAAAATTCAACGAAGGCTGGGGTGCACCATAACAGTTTTATGCCTATCTTCAACTCAGACATTGCTACCTGAGAAAACATATGAAGGAGCCCCAGGAGGGTAACATTTTCGAAGATTGACAATTTTTTTATACCTCCCAATATCACTGAACTTGGTCTTCATTTGGGTAGGGAGGAGCAAGAGGAGAAATTCTTAGCCTCTCTTGCTCGGAGGTGGTCAGTGAATCTGGGGGAGGTTTAATGATAGCTCATAATATGCAGGAATGTTTTTTGATAGCTGCCTATCGCTCCAGAAGCGTGCAATTACAGGAAATGCAATTTAAAATACTACACAGAACATATATAATATAACCAGATATGAGGGGGCAAATGCTGGGCTGTGGGATGGAGAAAAGTGTGTGAGGTAAGCTGTTGAACTGGGAACTTATGGGATGCAGCATCCAGTGAGGGCTCTGACTGTTTTTAATTTATCCAGAACGTGTTAGAATATTTGGAAGGAGCTCCCACTTCTAAATTTCAAAGGAAATATTACAGCATACAGCAAAAACCTTCATAAGATCGATTACCATGAGCAATACTAATCTCCTTCCTGAATTATCAACAAAGGAGGTAGTATATCAGATCGCTTAGTATTAGGCAAGTGATCACATTTCAAAGATCGTGCCCTAGCCATAGTTAAGAAATGAAAAGAACTAGCAGCATATAAGAAGAAAGTTCAACGGTATAGTCTTTAATATGCATAGTGCTCCATACATTACATAGGAGGAGAAATTAGGTCTTTACCTGCTAATTTTTCTTCCTTTAGTTCTACCAGACCAGTCCAGAACCCGTGAGTAATGCTTATCGACAAGCTAATGGAGACAGACCACGGACTTGTGTGGTCTGCCCTGTATGGGCACTATGCAGCCATAGGTCTTCAGTATTTAGAATGACAAAGTGATAGAGATCATTTACTTTTCATCAGAATTGTAGAATTAGCAGCATCTCTCTTAACGTATAAATCCTAAATAACTTTCAGAAAAAAATGTTTAATATAAAATTAAGCTTTTTAAAAAATAGTTTTTATTAACAATCCAGAAAAAGTCTGCACAGAGGCATGACAACAACACAGAATAGTAGACTTGCAGCCAGATGCACTAAAGTTAACAAGCCATTAACGAGCAAGTAGTAAACCCTGGCATGCACTAAATACTTTTTTCCGACGATGGTAGCAGCTAACGAAAACGGAATGCAGATGAGCAAATTGTGTAGAAACCCCTATTGTGATGAGATGCACTAACCTTTTCCGATTGCCTTAATGCTGGAAAATGGTGGAAAATCTAACGAGAGGTCTGTACCTCTTGTTGGGGCTGCGCGGGATTGGAAAACTTCATAAAATGTAAAAAAAAAATTGGGGGGGGGGGGGGGGGCAAAAACGGCCAAGTGCTCGTCATGGACGGCCATTATGGGAGTGCTCCACCCGAAAAACAGCCCAAGTGCTGAAATCAAACAGGCTCCGGTGCGGCAGGCTCTTTTTTGGACCCCGGAATAATAAACTTCATTTTTGGCCGTGCTTTACTCAGCTGAGAGACCTGGAAGTCTCTGAGCCAATCACAGTGAAGCACTGCCAAAAAAGACGTTTTTATTAAGGGGGCCAAAATAGACATTTTTTGGATGGGCGCCCATTTTGGTCGCCTTTCCCCTTTGCAATAATAAAAACGTCTTTTTTTGGCAGTGCATCTCTCAGCTGAGAGTCCTGGAAGTAAGGGAGGGACATTCAAGTAAGTAGAGTTGTGGCTGAGTGGTTAGAGCACTGGTCTTGTAATCCAGAGGTGGCGGGTTCAAATCCCACTAACAGTTTTGTTAAAAAAATAAAAAAGGATGAGTACTTGGATTTTTTTTTCCACTTTTTTTTAAGTTGGATGAAGTCTTTATTGAACATTTATCAAAACAGCATAACAAAATACAGCACTCCAGAACAAGTAAGTAATAGCATAACTGATCAGCTCCAGGTCTCTCTCAGCCAATCCCAGTGCATTTAGCTGTTACTAAACGCGCTGCGATTGGCTGAGACCTGGAGGGAGGGACATCCAAAAAGTTTTGATTTGTGTCCTCTCGCGTCCCGATTTTCTGGGCTGGAAGGCTCCTCCGTATCGTCAGGTTAGTTTTTATTCTCTTGCCTCTGAACTGTACATTAGCTTTGTAGCCTGTAAAAAGAACGTCTTTTTAGAGGGAGTTTTTTTTAATAATAAAGGACGTCCTTGGCATGCGCAGAGCAGCCAGCATAATGCTTGGCTTCTCTGCGCATGCTCGTCCGGCTGATTGACCGACTGTTTAACGATGGAATAGAGAATGCAAGTGAGCTACAACGAGCAGCTCATTTGCATTCCTATTCCTTGACGCATGCCTGTTCCTTACGGATTTGCTAAGGGAATCGGTAAGGGATTGATTAGTGCATCTAGCCCATAGAGACAATATGACATGATAGTTATCTCATCCAAGTCTCTTGACCAGAAAAACAATAGCCACCATCGTCTTCTCTTTCCCAGGCAGAGTCTTCAATGCCCAGGAGGTGGAGAAAGTAAACAAAATAATAAAGTAACACAACCATCAGGATGAAAAACCAGTGCAAACCATTTCTGAAAGTTTTCCTTTACCCAAGCCCCTTTTCCTCTCCCATTTAGCCCACCCTCCAGCTCTCCCCAGTCATAAAGATGAGCAATTATGCCACAGATTCCAGTAGCTCCTCTTCCTATTTCTATGACCATGCTATTCCCCACACAGATCCTATTGGGCCATTTCTTTCATACGTGCAACATTGGTGGAACTTAATTGGTGGAACTTAATTTGTCCACATATGCATTATGTGCCATGTTGCCCAGCAGCAAGACAAATTTACGTAGTTTTTGAGATGAACTCTGCTCCACTAACACTTTTATGACCCATAACTAATACTGTGTAAGTCCACTGCACTTGCATCTGCAACATCAGACATCAAGGCAGTTTGATGTCTAATTGATCTGTAGGCCGTAGAACAAGAGACAAGACAAAAACATAAAAGGAAGAGTGAGAATAGCACAACATAATATAAGCAATAGCCATAGAGACACAATGAATGAAGAAATTTTTTTAAATCATGCCACAGTAAGGAAGTGAAAATATCCTATTGATCAATAAATTAATCAAAAGCCTGATTGAAGAACCATGTTTTCAAATTTGTGTTAAATTTTGGCAGAGAGGGAATAGATGGTAAGTCGGGTGTTTTCTGGTGCAGCGCTCCCTCATTATGAAGTAGTCTCCTGTGAAATGTCAAATTGAAGACGAACCGTAGAGGGAATCATCAAATGATGAGTTAGAAGATCTCCGATCGACAAGGATGATGTGGAATCAAAAGAGAAGCTACACAAAATGGTGTTGTTGATAAACTTGATGAGCAAGTAACAATATCGTATAACGAATCCAAAAGCTTACTGGAAGCCAATGTTCAAATAAAAACGGAGAAACATGATCATATTTTCTGACATAAAATAACTTCACTGCCACATTTAGAGTAAGCTGTAACAATGAATTTGATATAAAGGTAAACCAATTAAGATAGAATTACAGTAATCTAGTCTAGTAAGGACCAAAGCATGAAGTGTATCTTTATTATTGAGATATGGCTGAAGAGATCTAATTTTGAGAAGCATAAACATTGATTTACCTTCAAATGAAGTACACATACTAGATCCTGACTTGTCTGTGCCGTTTTTGGCACAGACTGTAGAGATGTCTCTGACATTGGCCTTAATTCCCAGCTATTGGATTTTCCGTTGAAGCCTACTCCAGTCCAGGAGAAGTCTGCCTAGCACTGTTCTTCTGCCGGCTGAGCACCTCTAAGTTTTGTTTTGGGGGTTCCCCCCCCCCCCCCCCCATCCTCTTTCTATGTATGGACTGTGTGGATTCACTCTTTTTGTCTCCACTGGGAGGGCGTCTAGGCATCTACCACACTCTTCATGAAAACATGCTTCCTGATGTTCCTTCCAAGTCTTACCACCTTCTTCCTCAATTCATGTCCTCTGGTTCTGTAGTTTTCCTGTCTCTGGAAAAAAAATGTGTATATTAAGACCTTTATCTTCACTAGGGGAAAGAGTATCCACTAACAATACCCACAAAATATATATTTATTTTTGTTACATTTGTACCCTGCGCTTTCCCACTCATGGCAGGCTCAGTGCGGTTTACATATTATATACTTATTTGTACCTGGGGCAGTGGAGGGTTAAGTGACTTGCCCAGAGTCACAAGGAGCTGCCTGTGCCTGAAGTGGGAATCAAACTCAGTTCCTCAGTTCCCCAGGACCAGAGTCCACCACCCTAACCATTAGGCCACTCTTCCACTCCACTTAGCAAAACTTCATCTAATGTAAGCACATAAGTGATCAGGAGGAAAAAGCTTCAAGAAGCTCCTCTTCAATCCACAATAGTGTTAAGAGAGCTAGGACTTATTCATCATAGGCAAAAAAACCTCCCAAGTTTTAATTTTTAGTATGTATAGTATATGGCCTCATTGACCATGTTATTAAAGTTCGAGTGACACCAATATCAGTAGGCACTTAGCTTGGAGAGTTGAAGCACACTGTTATCCTGTCTATTCTTATCTCTTCTATTTTGATGACCGTGGTCAATGTTGGCCCCGTTTTGCCAATGCTGTGTCAGAACCACTAGTCAAATTGTAGAAGTCCATTCAGTATGCTGATGGTTGCAGGAAGGGCCCTGAGACATTCACCTTAATTACTCTCTCCTGAACTGTGCTTATCAGCAGCCTCTTGCTACCTGTCTCATACATCTTTGATTTCTACACCCCAGGTGCATTACTCTGCAGTTCTGCACATTAAAATTTAACTGCCAGACCTTAGATCGTACTTCTGACTTACTTCTCATGTTTTTTTACTCCCTCTGGGATGTCCACTTTATGGCTAATCTTTGTGTCCTCAAGGAAAAGCTTGTCTTCAGCAATGTCACAAATATATTAAATAGAATTTATTATGAAAGTACTCACCATATCTCCCATGAACTAGTCATTTGAGGAAATTTCCTGAATAATGTGGTATGAATCTAATGCTGGAGCTTAGTATTCAAAGCCCTAGCACTGTTACGTTGAGGAGTTTTAGGGCAATACTGAATGTTTTAGGCAACTGATGCACCATTATTAGACACGTCTCACTCAAACGATTAGTGCCTATTGTGGAGGCTCCATCAATCTTCTACTACTACTACTATTTATCATTTCTACAGCGCTGTCTTTGTCCGTCCATCTGTATGTATAAGTTTGTGCAGGAAGTATAATGAACAGTCAGACATATGTTCATGCCACAAGGATTTCAAGCCCTGAAGCATTAGAAAAGGGGGGAAGACTGATTGCTGTGGTGAAGTGCAACGTTGTGTGCCAGCAGGGACCCAACTCCAGTCAATAGAAGGAGAGCAAAAGCCACTGCAATGCCTGCTGGTAGGGATTCAACCCCCACCAACACACACAGACAGAAAGAGCCACTGCAGCAGATGACGTCCTACTGCTGTCTGCCTGAAAACGCCATTTCTGCAAAAGAGAGGAAGAGCTGCAGTATCTGGTGGGGTTTGGGCTGAAAAGTTCTTCCATGGCAATAGTGATGAAGACTATGAAGTGGGAAAAAAGTTGAAATAGCTGGGGGCAGTGGGAGGAAATGGTGTGAGCAGAGAATTGGGGCAGAGAAAAGGGTGCAAGATTAAAAAGGGGAGAGGACAGAGGTTTGACAACCCTGATCTATATATACGTATCCTACCACTCATAATAACATAGTAAATGACTGCAGATAAAGACCTCTACGGTCCATCCAGTCTGCCCAACAAGATAAACTCATTTTACATGGTATGTGATACCTTATATGTATACCCAAGTTTGATTTGTCCTTGCCTTTCTCAGAGCACAGACCGTAGAAGTCTGCCTAGTACTGTTCTTGTACTGAGTTCTGAAGCTAACATCGAAGCCCCTTAAAATTTACACTCCAGCCCATCCCTATCCAGTCACGATCAGGGCGTAGAACGTAGAAGTCTGCCCAGCTCCCATTTTGTTTCCAATTACCGGCGTCGCCACCCAATCTCCGCTAAGATTCCACAAAACCATTCCTAAATAGGATTCCTTTGTGTTTATCCCACGCATGTTTAAATTCCATTACCATTTTCATCTCCACCACCTCCAGCGGGAGGGTATTCCACATATCCACCACCCTCTCTGTGAAAAAATACTTCGTGACATTAGTCCTGAGTTTGCCGCCCTTCAACCTCAATTCATGTCCTCTAGTTCTACCGCCTTCCCGTCTCCGGAAAAGGTTCCGGATTAATACCTTTCAAATATTTGAACATCTATATCATATCACCCCTGTTTCTCCTTTCCTCCAAGGTGTACATGTTCAGGTCAGCAAGTCTCTCTTCATACAGTTTGCAGTGCAAATCCCATACCATTTTCGTAGCTTTTCTTTGCACCGCTTAATACCCTTCATCTAGCACCCCCATGCACTCACCCAAATAGCCATACAGCCCACACTTAAGTATGTGTGTTCTCACTGATTCCCCCCCACAGGAATGCTTAAGTCTATGAATTGATGAAAAGGAAATACACCATTGTCACACTGCATATGTACAGTTTTCAACTTATTTTGATTTATAATTTCAATACATAATTGTTTTTTTATTAGCCTGTTACTTAATTTGATTTTCCTTCCATTTTCATTTGGGGGATTATAGGGAACTAATTGTAATTTTTGTGAATTGTTCCTCTTACAAGTTATGAGGATTTATTTAGTTTACTTGTTACATAACTTCTGTATTCACAATATGCCCTATACCTATCATCTTGGTAATGCTTGTGTGTGAAAAGTGCGTAAATTACTAATCTGCTTCAGTTTTTTTTAATCTACAAAATGAAGCTATTTAATAATTAATCCAACATACTGTCTTTTTTTTTATTCTGGCCCTATTATATTAGAATATAAAATCCCAGAGGATTTTATTTTCACTATATTTGTGTCATTTGTACAGAGCTTACAGTAAGTAGGTACCTGAGGCAGTAGAAGATAGTGACTTTCCCAGGGATAGAAGTGTCACTGGCAAGACCTGAATTTAAACAGGTCTCTCACTTTGTCAAATGTGCTCCATTAGACAAACCTCTTTAACCTGAAGCTGCATTTTATCCTCTTTATTTTGATCTGTTGTTTCATACCAGACCTCTGGGGAAAATACTATTAAGCAATGTTGTGCATACTATTTTTTGTTGTTCTTGTTGACTGGCCTTTTAAAGTAATGACAGTTTATATTATGTTACAGCAAGAAAAGGCTGATGTCATACGACCAAAAAGGAAATATGAGAAGAAGCCCAAAGTCTTACCCTCCCCTGCTGTTCCTGCTGCTGCTCAACAGACAAGTCCTACTGCACTAACAGTCTTTAATGCTAAAGACTTAAATCAGTATGACTTTCCCAGCTCAGATGAAGAACCACTTTCACAAGTATGTCTGTTATTTATTACATCTATTACTATAGATCAGGGTAGTAGATTTTTTTTTAATGCAGTGTTAGATATGAACATAATTTGATAAGTTGACACATCAAGCACTTAAGAGCCTGGGAGTTATACCAAATACTCCCATGTGTGAGTAGGCAAAACATTTATATATATATATATATATATATATATATATATATATATAGTAGCATCAGGGGTAATTGAACTGAACTGCAGGTCTTTTTTTTTTTTTCTTTAATGAACAGCTGGTGTAGTTTGTCACCTTTATTAATATAGTAAATGACTGCCAAAAAAGGTCAGTCAGCCAGTGTGGTCTGTCCAGTTATTTCTGACCATGCTGCTAAAGATAAATCCCAACTACCAGCCATAGAACCTGACCACTTGTAAGGCATCACTCAGAATTTACTCAAATGGCATATCAGTTATAAAGTGATGATAATGCTATCATAAAGCCTAGAGATGTAGTGAGGACCCAGCCAAAGAAGCTTGGTCTTTCTCTTGTTTAATTTCAAATGATATAGTGGAAAACTGGGTCTGTTCTTATCAAAGCATTGTTGCACTAATAAAATTTCATTAAATGATGTTTGTAACACAGGTACATAAGTACATAAGTAGTGCCATACTGGGAAAGACCAAAGGTCCATCTAGCCCAGCATCCTGTCACCGACAGTGGCCAATCCAGGTCAAGGGCACCTGGCACGCTCCCCAAACGTAAAAACATTCCAGACAAGTTATACCTAAAAATGAGGAATTTTTTCAGTCCATTTAATAGCGGTCTATGGACTTGTCCTTTAGGAATCTATCCAACCCCTTTTTAAACTCCGTCAAGCTAACCGCCCGTACCACGTTCTCCGGCAATGAATTCCAGAGTCTAATTACACGTTGGGTGAAGAAAATTTTCTCCGATTCGTTTAAATTTACCACACTGTAGCTTCAACTCATGCCCTCTAGTCCTAGTATTTTTGGATAGCGTGAACAGTCGCTTCACATCCACCCGATCCATTCCACTCATTATTTTATACACTTCTATCATATCTCCCCTCAGCCGTCTCTTCTCCAAGCTGAAAAGCCCTAGCCTTCTCAGCCTCTCTTCATAGGAAAGTCGTCCCATCCCCACTATCATTTTCGTCGCCCTTCGCTGTACCTTTTCCAATTCTACTATATCTTTTTGAGATACGGAGACCAGTACTGAACACAATACTCCAGGTGCGGTCGCACCATGGAGCGATACAACGCATTATAACATCCGCACACCTGGACTCCATACCCTTCCTAATAACACCCAACATTCTATTCGCTTTCCTAGCCGCAGCAGCACACTGAGCAGAAGGTTTCAGCGTATCATCGACGACGACACCCAGATCCCTTTCTTGATCCGTAACTCCTAACGCGGAACCTTGCAAGACGTAGCTATAATTCGGGTTCCTCTTACCCACATGCATCACTTTGCACTTGTCAACATTGAACTTCATCTGCCACTTGCACGCCCATTCTCCCAGTCTCGCAAGGTCCTCCTGTAATCGTTCACATTCCTCCTGCGACTTGACGACCCTGAATAATTTTGTGTCATCGGCGAATTTAATTACTCACTAGTTATTCCCATCTCTAGGTCATTTATAAATACATTAAAAAGCAACGGACCCAGCACAGACCCCTGCGGGACCCCACTAACTACCCTCCTCCACTGAGAATACTGGCCACGCAATCCTACTCTCTGCTTCCTATCTTTCAACCAGTTCTTAAGCCATAATATACCCTACCTCCGATTCCATGACTCTGCAATTTCTTCAGGAGTCTTTCGTGCGGCACTTTGTCAAACGCCTTCTGAAAATCCAGATATACAATATCAACCGGCTCCCCATTGTCCACATGTTTGCTTACCCCCTCAAAAAAATGCATTAGATTGGTGAGGCAAGACTTCCCTTCACTAAATCCGTGCTGACTTTGTCTCATCAGTCCATGTTTTTGTATATGCTCTGCAATTTTATTCTTAATAATAGCCTCCACCATCTTGCCCGGCACCGACGTCAGACTCACCGGTCTATAATTTCCCGGATCTCCTCTGGAACCTTTCTTAAAAATCGGAGTAACATTGGCTACCCTCCAGTCTTCCGGTATTACACTCGATTTTAGGGACAGATTGCATATTTCTAACAGTAGCTGTATAGTGTCTGTATAACAGTAGTGTCTGTATAACTACACAAGCTTATTCCTGACTTCAAAAGACCCTCAATAAAAGAACTCAAGACATTATTAGACATAATAGGAGATAGCAAGGATCCTTGGGGAACCCCACAGATGGCCTTCCATGATTCAGAATGCCTTAGCTCTTAAGTTCTATTTGTCAAGAAACCATTAAACCATCTCAAAACATCTGGTATTCCTAGTTCACTTATCTTCATCAACAGAAGAGTTTAATCTACTAACTCAAAGGCTAAAGATAGTTGGAATTGCTTAATAATTACCTTTTTACCTTTGAATAGTAAAATTTTGATTTCAAGTTTATTTTCATTTAGTATACCGTACCATAGGCATATACCGTCCGAGCGGTTCACTATACAACAAAACTGAGAGAAAGAAAAGTACTACAATATAGATAGAATAGTGAAATGGATACCAATGTTCCCAGTAAAGTCTCTGTATTGGTATTTTATTTTTAAAGGTAGCTTATGTAAAATGACCTGGTGGCCTCAGTTCCGTTCCCAGGGATTGTGTGTATTAGTAAAAGTGTCATTCTTTACTGTTCATGCCAGACCAGTGGCTTTTATTCCCTCTACCTGCAGGTGTAGCCAGAGAAAAACAGCTCAGAGCTGATTTCATGCCCCTTAAAAGGGAGTATTGCTACCTTCAGTTCTTGAATATTTATGTGGCTCCAACAGATGGTGCAAATTTGTAGCCTGGTGCAGCGACTATATATAGGCAAAATAGTAGCTCCTGGGAAGGCTATGGGCTCAGACCCTGGTGGAGCATAGATTAAGTGTGAGGGATGCTGTGGACAACAATCCTTTTGCAGCTGATTCCCTCCCCGCCCCCCAAGGGAATAGACTTAGGGCTAGAATTGGTGGAGGCTAGTCTACACACAGCCCAGGGTGACTTGGTTTGTGGCTGCAGTGCCTACTGGCTACAGGGCCCAGGGATATGAAACCTGGTGGTGCCAATACCCCCCCCCCCCCCCCCCCCCCAAAAAAAAAAAAAAAATCCTTGTAGGTTTTGTGGCTGCAGTATCAACTATCTTCCCCTGCTCTTGGGAGGAGACCAGCCTGTTTGACTGAGATTTAAGATTGGATTTTCCGGCAAGATCCTTGCGCTCTTCCAGCAAAAATCTTCTTGAAGTTCCTGCCTTTAAACAGCTATAGCTTGAAGAATATCTTTCTTTGGTTTTTTGTGTGGCTAGTCCTACTTTATGGAACTCTACCAAACCAGCTAGATTGAACAATTACTTTCTAAAATTCAAATGATTAAAGGCATACCTATTTCAGGATGCTCACCGTGATATTTTATAGTGATACTTTGATTATGGAGCTTTTTAATTATGATTTGTTTTTTTGTGTGTATATTGGATATTGCCTTACTGTGTTGTTGTTTTTGTGTGTGTGTGTGTGCTGTATTATGTATACTTTAATTTGAACCCACATAAAAGGTTAAGTTAGAGCGGGATGTAAAGTTTTTAAATAAAATTCAGGGGATCTCATGTCACCATAAAGGAGAGCAGACACTGACTCATGGTGCTTCTGAGCTCACCCTCCTAAGTCAGTTCCCAAACCTGTCAGTTGAGTCAAGACAGCGCCCGTGCTTTCATTGCACACCTTATCTTGGTACCTCAGTGTGAGTATTTCGGCCTGCAGATTTGACACTTTAGTCATAGAAGTCCTATCATGGCTTCCTCCTGCCCAATCTGGGTAGAGTTTAGGTAAAGTGTTTCGGCAAGTGCCTGCATTAGGGATCAGAATAGAGTTGAAGCATGTGGCATTCTCCTTTGGAAATCTAGTCCCAATTGTAAGGAATCACAAAAATGCTTCCCATAGCTCAACAGTGAACTATAGATTTCCAAAGGATGATACACACGCTTCAACTCAGTTCTGACCCTTGATTTGTGTTGCTGTTTCCCTCCAATCTGAAGGTTCTTGGTCTAACAAAATCAGAAAGCTAATAGTATATTCCTTGTCATCAAGCAGATGCAGCCATTACAGATGGGTTGTGTCCATCAACCAGCAGAGGGAGATAGAGAGCACACTTTTTCAGTGCCTCATATCAGCTTGCTCCACTGCCTCTCTTCAGTATTCTCTATCTCCCCTAGCAGAGTGGCTGCAGCTTCTCCGAGCTCCATCTAAAAATCTGCCTGGAGGTTGCTCCTGTGCTTTTGCCAGTTGTTAGCAGGGGTGTTGGAGGCTATAGCAGCTTCACTTTAAAGGCACATAGGTTCGCTCTTTCCCTGCCTTACGCATACCTCCGTGGATGTGGACACATTGCTTAGCTTTCCCTGTCCTTCCCCACCAACAGTGGATTCAGGCACATAGGTTCGCCCTTTCCCTGCCTTTCCCACTCACCTGAGCCTCCGGAGTTCTATTTACCTCTGCTTTCCTCACAGCGTTAAAAAAAAAAGGAACAGAGGTTTTTCCTTGCCTTTTTCTATGGGACCGGAGCTGTGATACTCGGTCCAGTGAGGTAAGAGTGTTTTCTGACTCCTTCGGGGTGGGCCCGCGATCAGGGCGATTTGGTGTGAACCGCCATTTTGAATTTTACCGCCATTTTCAGCTGTGGCTGCGGAGACAGTAAAGCGCTGTTCCAAGTGTGGCAAGCGCAGATCAACAGTGGGGCTCTGTAAATCGTGCTGTACAGACGTTAGAACCGGCCCGAGCATGGCGAGCGACGATTCTTCACGCTCTGAGCTGGCAGCGGATGCCATTTTGA
Organism: Microcaecilia unicolor; assembly: GCF_901765095.1. Classification (NCBI taxonomy): domain Eukaryota; kingdom Metazoa; phylum Chordata; class Amphibia; order Gymnophiona; family Siphonopidae; genus Microcaecilia; species Microcaecilia unicolor. The sequence continues at coordinate 97,439,462 of NC_044031.1, forward strand.
ATTTACCACATGGCGCGGCCTCCGCTGAGATGGAGAGTCCTGAGCCCGGGGGGAGGCCTAGGAGTGAGGCTGATATGAGAGCTACTAGCCCCGGCAGAGATCCGGGTGCCCAGGGTGAGTTTTTCTCCCCTGATTTTGTCTTATTAATGCATAAAGCATACATGCTTAAAAGAACTCTCCCACAAAGCCCTGCAGGGGCCTCTTCTAATGCCCCCCTGGTGGATTCTAGCCTGGGTATGCCCTCTGAGGCGTTATTCCCTGATAATTGGCAGAATATGAAGCGCAGAAGGGCTCATTCCCCTTCAGAGTGCTGCACCTCCATTCCCCCCCCCCCTACCCCGCCCCCCCCCCCCCCCCCCCCCCGTGGTCGGGCTGCGAGGATGCGGAGGACTCTGGCAGGCCTTCATAGTCTGAGGAGCCAGAGTCTGGTGCAGAAGTGACTCAGGATCTGGACGATTCCTCTGCGGTGAGGATTTTCCACCGTGATGAGCTGCCAGTGCTTATTTCTGATGCCCTGCAGGCTCTCTCTATTGAGGACCCTGCCAGTGGCACAGCCTCCTCTGTGAATCCTAGGATGGCTAGTACCAAAAAGCCTGCTCGATCCTTTCCTTTGCATGACTCCATCCAAGAGCTTATTTCGGCTCAATGGGCTGACCCCGAGGGACCTTTGAAAGTTTCCAGGGCTATGGGGCAATTATACCCTCTGAGTGAGGAGCATATGGCTCGCTTTGCTATGCCTAAAGTGGATGCCCTAGTCACAGCTGTGACAAAGAGAACTACCCTCCCTGTTGAAGGAGGTGTTGTCCTGAAGGATATTCAAGACCGTAGACTGGAATCAGCACTTAAACGGTCATTTGAAATTGCAGGTCTCACTATTCGGGCGTCTGCATGCAGTTGTTATGCTGCTAGAGCCTGCCTGGCTTGGTTGCAACAGGCAGTGGAACAGCCCAGTGATGGAGCGGAGCCCTTTTCAGATGTGGCTCCACGGATGGAGTCGGCCTTGTCCTTTCTTGCTGACGCCCTTTATGATATTGTCAGAGCTTCGACTAAACACATGGCAGTAGCAGTGGCGGCTCGCCGTTTTCTTTGGCTACGGCATTGGGCGGCAGACATGGCCTCTAAGCAAAGGTTGGTGAAGTTGCCCTTTCAAGGCCTTCTCCTATTTGGTGAGGAGTTGGAGAAAATTGTGAAGGGCCTGGGTGAGGCTAAACCCCAGCGCTTGCCCGAAGATAGGCCTCGGCCTTCCTCTAAGGGTGCGACGGTCCACTCCTCTTACAGACCTCGCTTCCGTGAAGCTCGAAGGTACCGCCCGGGGCGTTCTGCTGGGTTCACTTCTCGTGCCCGTTTTCAGCAGAGGACAAACGTTCCACAGCCACTGGCTCAAGGCCTGGAGTTCAGGGGCGACCCTCTTAATGATGGTGCGCCGGCCCTCTCCTCGAGTCCTGTCATCGGAGGACGTCTTTCCCTCTTTGCCAAGGAGTGGGCCAACATTTCCTCAGATCAGTGGGTCTTGGACCTGATCAGAGACTGTTTCAGAATAGAATTCGACGCCCCTGTAAGAGATGTGTTTGTGGAGTCCCGATGCGGTTCTGCCGCCAAACGGGCGGCGGTAGAGGAGACTTTGCAAGGTCTGATTCAGATAGGGGCCGTGTCCCCGGTACCTCCCGCCGAACATGGCTGCGGCCGCTACTCCATCTACTTTGTGGTGCCGCGAAAAGGAGGGTCTTTTCGCCCTATTCTGGGCTTAAAAGAATTAAACAAGTCCCTGAGAGTGTGGCATTTTCACATGGAAACCCTGCGCTCCGTCATTGAGGCGGTACAGCCAGGAGAGTTTCTCACGTCTCTGGACCTGAAAGAAGCTTACTTGCACATACCAATTTGGCCCCCGCACCAGAAGTTTCTGAGGTTTGCGGTGATGGGAAAGCATTTCCAGTTCCGGGCCTTGCCTTTTGGCCTCACCACAGCTCCCCGCACCTTTTCGAAGGTTATGGTGGTAGTAGCGGCCTTTCTAAGGCGAGAGGGTATTCGGGTTCACCCGTACCTGGACGACTGGCTCATTCGCCCTTGTTAGGGCGAGTGCTCCTGCAGATTCGGCTGCATCCAGGAGAAGTGGTTCTTGTCGCCCCGAATTGGCCCAGGAGGCCTTGGTATGCGGACCTCCGACAGATGCTCGTAGAGGATCCCCTTCAGTTACCTCTGGTTCCCAACCTGTTGTCACAGGGTCCGGTGACCATGGAGGACGCCGACCGATTTGGTCTTATGGCCTGGCGATTGAGAGGGCGCAATTGAGAGACAAAGGCTATTCCAATAAAGTAATTATCACTCTCCTGCAAGCCCGCAAGCGTTCCACTTCCGTGGCTTATGCCAGGATTTGGCGCCAGTTTGAAGTCTGGTGTGCTTCCAAAGAGATCACACCCCTGCGGGCTCCTGTCTCGCCGATTCTGGACTTTTTGCAGGATGGTGTACAAAAAGGCTTGGCCTATAATTCCCTGCGGGTGCAAGTGGCAGCGTTGGCCTCCCTGCGTGGCAAGGTTGAAGGCGTGTCTTTAGCTGCTCATCCAGATGTGGCACGGTTTCTTACAGGGGTGCTTTGGCTCCGTCCTCCCGTGCGTGCACCTTGTCCAGCTTGGAACCTGGGGCTAGTGCTGAAAGCCCTTCAGGGTGCTCCCTTTGAACCGCTTTGGCGTGCTTCAGAGACAGATTTGACACTGAAGGCCATATTTTTAGTGGCCATTACTTCGGCGAGACGGGTGTCAGAGCTCCAGGCGCTGTCCTGTAGAGACCCTTTTCTGCAATTTTCAGAGTCCGGGGTCACGGTTCGGACCGTGCCTTCCTTCTTGCCTAAGGTGGTTTCAGCGTTTCACCTAAACCAACCTATTTTCTTGCCCTCCTTTGTCAAGGAGGAGTTTCCAGAATCTTTTGGGCAATTGCACCTGTTGGACGTGCGCATGACTCTGCTGCAGTATCTGCGAGTTACTAACTCTTTCAGGACCTCTGATCATCTGTTTTTGTTTTGCTATCAGGTCCTCGCAGAGGGTCTCCAGCGTCTAAAGCCACTATTGCCCGCTGGCTCAAAGAATCTATCTTTTCAGCTTATTTGCTTGCCGACTGGCCTCCGCCTGATGCCTTTAAGGCGCATTCCACTAGAGGAATTTCCTCTTCTTGGGCTGAAACTGGAGCACTCTCTCTTCAAGAGATTTGTAGTGCAGCAACATGGGCTTCTAAGCTCTTTTGCCCGTCATTACAGGCTGGATGTGGCTGCCAGGAAGGACGCACATTTTGGAGCGCAAGTGCTGCCGCGTGGTGTGGCTTGTTCCTACCCTATCTAGGGATTGCTTTGATACATCCCATCTGTAATGGCTGCATCTGCTTGATGACAAGGAAGGGAAAATTAGGTTCTTACCGTGATAATTTTCTTTCCTTTAGTCATAGCAGATGCAGCCATGATCCCTCCCTGTCTGATTGCTATCTGCTGTAAATCTATTTCAGGTTCTGTTCATGTTTCCTGGAGATTCCGTCCTTGGGAGAAAGTCGGAAAACAGTCTTCAGGATTCTTGTTCAATTAAAGGAGGATGACTTAATTCCCTCCAGTTTCATGTTTTGGAGGATGAGTTTATTCCCTCCAGTTATGTCTCAGTGGAGGATGAGTTTATGCCCTCCGGGAGGATGTTTCATTCCCTCCATTCTGAGTTAATGCCCTTTGTTGTAGGGCCATCGTTCGCTGTGAGGAAAGCTCATGTTATTCCCATTGCAGTTTGCCATACTGCTTTGGAAGCTTCAAATACTGAAGAGAGGCAGTGGAGTAAGCTGGTATGAGGTACTGAAAAAGTGTGCTCTCTATCTCCCTCTGCTGGTGTTGATGGACACAACCCATCTGTAATGGTTGCATCTGCTATGACTAAAGGAAAGAAAATTATCACGGTAAGAACCTAATTTTCCCTTGTAACTTGCTCTGAAGGTAGTTGTACTCTTGGTGTATGGAATTCTTATTCCTGGATAGTTAAATACATAGTAGTTGACGACAGAAAAAGACCTGCACGATCCATCCAGTCTACCCAACAAGATAAACTCATATGTGCTACTTTTTGTGTATATCTTACCTTGATTTGTATCTGCCATTTTCAGGGCACAGACCGTAGAAGTCTTGCCAGCACTAGCCCCACCTCCCCCAACCGGCTCTGCCACCCAATCTCGGCTAAGCTTCTGAGGATCCATTTCTTCCGAACAGGATTCCTTTATGTTTATCCCACGCATGTTTGAATTCCGTTACCGTTTTCATCTCCACCACCTCCCATGGGAGGGCATTCCAATTATCCACCACTCTCTTCGTGAAAAAATACGTCCTAACATTTTTCTTGAGTCTGCCCTCCTTCAGTCTCATTTGATGCCCTCTAGTTCTACCGCCTTCCCATCTCCGGAAAAGGTTCGTTTGTAGAGTTATACCTTTCAAATAAGTGGTCTGGACTGCATCCGGTTTGGCTTTAGTGGTGAATTGGAAACCCAAAACCTAACAATTTGCCTTCAGGTGTCTTAGCTTTCATATAGGATTTTGATTTGCTAAAGACAACACCAGCCTCCTTGTAAGGGGATTGATGTAAACTCTGAGCTTTTTTTTCCTCTGGCTCCATCTGCTGGCAAGGGGGCATAACACACTCATCTGTGCTGATCTAGCAGGACTCGAGGAAAGAAAATTAACATGCAAGTCTAAATTTTCCCTTAAAAATTGTTACTAGCTGGCAGCACTGGTGCTTTCAAGGCACAGAAGCAAAGGATTGTACAGGTCTCAAGACTGAGTTATCCGAGGACAAGCAAGCTTAGATGTATTCTCATCTGTGGGTGACATTATCTGATGGAGCCCAGTGTGGAAGCTCCCTAGAATGTATTGCGTTAAAATAAAGTTCTGGCAACGTCCCACTATGCATTCGCGGGTGCCTTCCCGCCTGACACATGAGTGCAGATCCCTCAGTCTCTTTTTCTACATAGCTAGGAGGTTGTTTTGTCTGTCTGCCCTCAGTGCTACTTCTCATGTTTTTAGAGTGCCTTCCCATGTGGGTACTTACCTCATTTTTTTTTCTTTGTTACTTGCTCTATATTTTTCTTATTATTTTTCTACCCTTAAAATTTTCTTTATTTTTCTCGTGGCTCTTTAAGCCTGATTAGGCTTAAGCACCGGTTGAGTCTTGACCTTTTTTGAAATCAGAATTGAGGAGTTTAATTTAGCCATGATTCTGACCCCCAGTGGCTTCAAAAAGTGGGTGATTTTTATCATGGACCCACACAATTAGTGCATTGGGTGCCTAGGACCCCATCATAAAGCTGATTCTTGTTCTCTGTTTGCAAATTCAGCTAAGGACACAGTGTGTACCAAGTCCCGCAGAAGAAACTTTTTGGCTCCTCAAAGGGCCGCTCCATCAACATCTGCACTGGAAGCATCAACCTCAGTGGCTGGGCAGACTGCTTATACCTCTCTGGGAGTGCACCAGAATCGAGGAAGTCTTCACCTCCCTTGACATTGGGTCCTGTTAGTAGGCCCCAGGACCAGTCAGCATTGGACCCGACACTGAGGACGCTCATGGATTCAACGGCATCCTCGTTGGCATGAGGGACCGCACTGCTAAGCGTCAAGGGAAGTCAGAGAAGCATCTGCATCAGTTCCCTTCGAAACACAGTGCCAGGAGGTCTGGGGCATCGGTGTTGCTGGCACTCAAGAAGCATTGATGCCAAGATTGCTCCCCCTCTTTATGGTGGACGTACCAATGCAGGTCACCAAACAGCTGGGCCCCAGCTTCCGATTTGACACCGACTATTTCCCGGGTTGTCCTTGATCCGGGTTGTCCTTGATCCTGCTCCCTAGCCTCTGCTGATGCCTACCTTTGAATGGTACCAGGCCGTGCTCAGGAAGGAGCTAGCACAGATGTTTCAGCTGCACACTGCTAATTCACTGAGGACGCTTGTGCCAGATGCAGCTCAGCCTCAACTCCCTTCCTGAGGCCCAAGCTCTGCCTGTGGAGAGCGGTCTTCGGCGCCTCATCGGGCATCAACATCAACCCATGCAGAACTGCTCTCGGTACTGGGAGAGGAAGCTTCCCCAGAGTCTGAGGGTAGGGACTATACCTCAGCACCCACTAAGCAAGGCAGGTTCAGACTTACTTAGTCCATCCAGATACTTCAAGGAGTCTGATCTGGACTGTTCTCAGAGGAGGAGTCATATGGTATTCCTTCTGACCCCTTCCCTCCACAAGAGACATAAATCCCCACTTGAGGGTCTCTCTCTCACCGAATTTATCAAGGAGGTGGCTACTGCCATCCCATTTTGGAGACAGAGGAGGAGTCCAGGCCTGAGATGCTATCTGTCTTGGACTATGAATATCCTCCCAAGGAAGGGGTTACCGCTCTACTACACCCTATCCTGAAGGACACACTGAAGAAGAACTGGGAATCGCCCCTCTCAGTACAAGTAATGCCAAAAAGATAAATATACGATATCTTATCCAGAAGGCTTCCAGGTTTGAAAAGGTGCAGCTCCCTCACCACTCTTTGGTATCGAATCCGCCCTCCAACAGGCCAGAAGCATATTGCAGGAGGGTGTGCAGGAGTCCATGAGGAGAACTATTCAGGTGCTGGAGCTACTAGGGTTTATGATAATTATCCCAAGTCCCACCTACACCCAGTACAGCCATTGGAATACATAGGAGCCCTGTTCAGTACATTGCAAGCTCAAACTTTCTTGCCATAAGTGAGAGTGGGTGCCTTGATTCGCGCTTGCCTCGCAGGTCCGCAGCAGCAAGCAGGACACAGTTCGTCAGACGTTGAGATTATTAGGCTTCATGGCCTCTACAGTGCATGTCACTACCATGGCTCACCTCCATTTGAGAAGGGGCCCAATGGGACTCTAGCTTCCCAGTGGTCCCAGGCCACAAGGAACCTAGTGGATGTCATCTGGGGCCCTCCACAGCTAGTTCACTCCCTACTCTGGAATTTGGCCAGATTTGACTGTAGGACTACTATTTCAAATTTCACCTCCTCAGAATTTGTTGACAAGTGATGCATCCAACTTCGGATGGGGAGCTCTTGTGGATTGGCTTTACACCCAGCGGACATGGTCTGCTTAGGAGACAGATCTTCACATCAACCTACTGGAGCTAAGGGCCATATGAAACGCTGTAGAGACTTTCAGATATCAGCTGCAAAACCAAATTTGCATTCAAACGACAACTAGGTTGTGATGTACTATGGGAATAAATAGGGGGTGGGGTGTGGGGTTCTATCCCTTGTGTCAGGAGGGACATAGGGTGATAGTTGGAAGAGCAGGTAGGGTCCAATGAAGGTTTTTTTAAGGAGTGGTGTGACTACAGCTAGTTTGAAGGCTTCAGGAACAGTTGCAGTGGAAAAGATTTAGGATATGACAGTAGGAGAGAGAGTGCTGAGTAGATGGGTGGAAATAGGATCAAAGGACAGGTAATGAGTTTGAAGGAGGAAAGATGATGTCCAGTTTCCTCTTCAATGATTTCAGAAGAGGTAGCAGTGGTTGAAGCCTTTTGCTTGGAGCAGACTAAAGCCCTTAGAGAATCCACCCCACATTGTTTCTTTTGACCCTAACAAGAAGCATGCTTCTGTCACCAAACACGCTCTTATCAAATTGCTTTCAAACTGCATTCCCTTCACATATGGCCCAGTCAGACTTGAGGATTATGTCATACCTCCTAATGCCAGTACTATGGCAGCATTGATATCCCATTTGTCAGTCTCCATGGAGAAATTTGCAGCTGCAACATGGACATCAGTTCATACATTCACATCCCGTACTGTAAAGAGAAGGACAGTAGGTTTGGCCAGTCAGTCCTCCAGAATCTCTTGGGGATTGGAATCCAGCTCCATTTACCTAGGCCCATTCTTTTGTGTTCCAAACTGTCTTCCCAACAAAACAAAAAAAAAAAGGAAATCCACTTTGACACCAAAAATATGTTGATTGTTTTAGCACCTTGTTAACTATTTCCCTTTTATTTGTTTTCTGTTGAAGGCAGCCTTTAGCTAGAGTCCCATGCTGTGAGGACTTGCTATCTTTCTTGTCTTTGGTAAAAACCAAGGCCCAGATGCACTAAACATTAACGACCCTTTAATGACCCTTTAATGATGAAAATTTCCATTGTTGCATGCATTATAGGCCTTTTTCGGAAGCCGCTAGCAGGTAACGAAAACGGAATGCAAACTAGTCACTTCCAATTCAAACGTGAACAATTAGCAATGCACTAACCATACCGACAATTACAATGAATCATTCTCTGTCTCCGCCCCCCGAGATCATGGCCGCCGCTCCCCCCCCTCCACTGGGCCCCCCCTCCTTTCTACCGGGCCCGCGCAGCGCCTTTCAACTCTCTAAGGCACTGCACGGGCAAGAAGAACGCTGAGTTGTTGCATCTTCACTGTCTTCGCGTCTCCTTTGCTGCTGGGCCCGCCCCCGTCTGACGTAGGTTACTTACGTCAGACGTGGGGCGGGCCCAGCAGCAAAGGAGACGCGAAGACAGTGAAGATGCAACAACTCGGCGTTCTTCTTGCCCGTGCAGCGCCTTAGAGAGTTGAAAGGCGCTGCGCGGGCCCGGTAGGAAGGAGGGGGGAGCGGCGGCCACGATCTCGGGGGGGGGGGGGGCGGAGCACGGGGGCGGAGAATGGTGGGAGGCAGAGCTGGGAAACAGGAAGGGAAGGGAGGGGTGCTGGGGCAGCCTGAAAGTTTCTAAAAATCCCAAAACGTTTGTACTTTTTATTTTGAATTGATGATTGGTTTGGATGCAGGGGGGAAGCTGGGAGCACTGGCATACTCGGGTGGGGATGGGCGGGGCAAGCACGTCCGTGAAGAACGCTCTTGACGAGCGCCTTTGCCCCCTCCTAAAACACACGTGTTTGTGTTTTGGATTTTTTTTTTTTTTTTTGTAGTTTTGACATTTGTGGCATGCGCAGAGCAGCCAGCATAACGCTTGGCTGCTCTGCGCATGCTTTGGGGGCCGATCACGGACGGGGATTACACAGGTTTGGTGCATTGTACTTTACAGTACCGCACTGAACTTGTGCGACTTATTTCTTTGGTGCATTCTTCATTTTTAAAAAATCGTTAGGGACTTTAACGTTTTAGAGTTTTTAACGTTTGTTTATTGCATCTGGGCCCAAGTTATTTACATGTAGTAGTTATTCATGGACAGCAGACTACAAGTCCTTCACATAGCTGCCTACTTCTCCAGGATTTGTATTCTACTCTTAGCTAACAGAGGTAGGTGGGAAATGATGCATATGAATGGTGAGGTGGCTCAAAAGCTTTTAGTTACACTAAGCTGAAGTAGTTTACCACATAAAGGCTCCATTGGTAGTGTGTCCTATGTTGTGAGGAATTTATATCCTGCTGTCCACGGAGAACATCTGTTACAGGTAAGTAATTTGATTTTATCTTCTCACCGTTAGAGGTGAACTCTATTGAGCAGGGTCGGGGAACTTTTGATTGGGCAGTGTAAGGAAGCTTATACTGCTTTCCCTGCTGTATGTGTTTTGTAGGTAATGGAGAATTCTGGTTTCTTCTGATGTTACTCTGCCACCTTTTCTGATCAACATATACTATATGCATTTTAACAATATTTAAAAGAAAATAAAAATAGAAGGCTTTGCATGTAACATGTATGTCAGGGGTGATGTGCTACTCCTGTATGTAGTTTTGTCGAAGGATATATCAACTGGATATGTATTATTGTTGCCTTTTTCATTTAGGTTTTATCTGGTTCTTCAGAAGCTGAGGAAGAAAATGATCCAGATGGTCCTCTTGCTTTCCGTAGGAAAGCGGGCTGTCAGTACTATGCTGTAAGTGATAATTCTGATATCTTTCTTAAAAGCAACAAAAGAGAGTATGCTGCATTCGGCTAGAGTGTAACTTTTTTTTATTTTTCAAGCCTCATTTGGACCAAACAGGCAACTGGCCGTGGTGTAGTCCTGAACAGGGAGGATTAGGGGACATGCGTTATAGATACTGCCTAACAACCCTCACTGTACCACAGAGATGTATTGGGTTTGCACGAAGACGGGTTGGTCGTGGTGGAAGGCAAGTTGTTTATTTTATTACTACTTTATATAAAATTTTAATATTCAAATAGTGACTTCCAGTAAAAAGACAAAAGCAACTTTTTTTTCTAATATCTAAGTATGTACCCATCGATTAAGTTAATGAAATATATTACATTCTGAAATTTAAATGTTATGGTAGGTTATATTGTGGTTTCCAAGATAGTTTTGTTCAATCCTTGCAGGTCTTAGATTAAGGGGCACAATTATTTAATGTTTGTTGAAAATGTGTGAAAATTCAGAGTAAATTAATTGACTGGTAGGACAAAATTCCTGTTTTGAATAGGGCTGCAAGGTAATCAGTTAATTGTAGGATTGATACATTAATCGTGATTTTAAAAAATAACCATGTTGCAGTATCTCCCATCTCTTCTACTCTCTTCCACTCCCAACCCCTTTCTCAGTGCAGTCCAACATCTTTCCTGCTCCCCCCCCCCCCCCCCCCAGCAGCAGTATTTCACACATAAAGCTTTCCCTCTGACCCATCCCGACCATGCAGAAATAGGAAGTGGTTTCAGAGGTGGTGGGATGGGCCAGAGAAAAAAAAACTTTGGAACAGGCAACATATATATACAGTACTGCTGCTGCTGAGGACCAGTAGAACACCACGGGCATATTCGAAAATCTGGGTGGGAAGAGGGGAGTGAGTTGCAAACTATGGCCTAGGCAGTGAGCTCCAGCAGCCACCAGAAGAGCTTGGTGCTGCTGATGGGTATGGAGGGGGAGGAATGGAGATGTGCTGGACAGTGGGAGGGGAGAAGAGAAAGAGAGAGAGGTAATGGACCTAGAGGAAGAGAGAGACAGATTTTGTATCTGAGGGTGGGAGGGAATGAGATTCAGTCATTTAGGGAAAGGGGATGGTTACAATCAAAGTGGGTTCTCCATATTATATATAGGTACCTATTTTTCATCTGGGGCAATGGAAAGTTGGGACTTACCCAGAGTCACAAGGAGCTGCAGAGGGAAATTAATTTGCACAATTAAATATACTTTAATTTATCATGATTAAAGATTTTAATCAAAATGCAGCCTTAGTTAAAAAACAACATGGTCTTTCACGTTCTAAAACGAGCAATTTTGCCTTTGTGGATTCCCCCCCCCCCCCCCCCCCCCCCCATTGGTATACGGTCCCAGTTCTGCACAAGAATTTTGCAAACAACTTTGGTAATCAAAACTACTATTACTACTTATCACTTCTATAGCGCTACAAGGCATACGTAGTGCTGTACACCATATATGAAATAGACAGTCCCTTCTCAAAGAGCTTACAATCTTAATAAAAACACAGTATTAACAAGATTTTTTGCTTTTTTAAAAAAATTATTATTGAAAGAGGTGTCTTTCATCCTGAATAACAGTTCTCTGAAGGCCATTGAATACAGTGGCTTGTTTACCAACTTTACTTTTCTAGCGGTGATGCTTTAAATACTAACAGTAACAAAATTAATTTTGTGCTAAATTCTCTTCGTTTGTACACTTTGAGGAAGAAGTATGTAGTTGCAGTTACTCCGTGGTGATGGATGCGCTCTACAAGGGGGTGTGTCACTTTCGAAATAGATGATCTCAAACACAAACCTCAAGATATACAGTAGCATAGGACATACTGTAGTTCTTCAGTATGGGGCAGTAATCAGAAGAAAGCACCCCCACCCTTCCCCTCCCAAGGGGAACCCAATATCTAGTTGCACCTCCAACCCACAGGATAGCCACAAAAATCACTCAAGGTTCATCGTAGTTAGAGCCAGCCAATCAATATAGTCTGTCCAGAGCTTGCAAAAGGACACCAGACGATTTCTCCACAAAGCAATAAGCTTAGACATCAAGTAAATATAGTTCACTCTTGGACAGTCCAGGGAGCTCTAGTTGTTTCCAAGCGGAAGCCAAAGCAAGACACCCCGCTGTACAGATCTGGTGCAGCAACTGGCGCTTTCAAACAAATAATTCCTGGGGTCCCACACTTAACAAACACTGGTCAATTGATTTTTCCAAGAGCACCCCCACAATATCTTGCACCCATTTTGTTATAAACTCCCAATAGGATTGCGCCTAAATGAGCAATCAAGTCCCTTCCCCCCCCCCCCCCCCCCACATTGATGCCAACACAGGTCACTGCCTTGCCCTAACATGGTTCTTAATCTCACCAGTGTGTAGTACCACTAGTAGAGCATTTTTTTTTCCCTTGTCATCTATACCAGACCAGTCCAGACTAATGGGTTGTGTCCATCTACCAGTGGAAGGAGACAGAGAAAGTAGTTCCAAGTAAACTGCCCCTTAAGGGTATCTTGCAGCCTGGAATGTTCAGTAACTTTTCAGCAGTTGTGGCATACTGCAGTTTAGACAGCGAGACAAGGCTGTCTTGTTTCCTGTTAGCCACCATTCCTGTGGCACCTTTTCTTCCCGTAGCCTCTTGGTGGCTGGCGAGAAGGTTCTCCATTGCTGGAGTTTCAGTTAGTCTCTGCTCCTTTTGTAGCTACTTGGCACCTTGGGGGTCTTTTCTCCACAGTGTGGCTCTTGACTCTCTTTTTGTCTCCTTTTGTTCTCTTGGCTAAGTCCAGAGCGAGCTGGTTGAGGAGTACTCTTTCTACGGTTGTACCCTGGTATGCTGCTGTCCTTTTCTTCATGGTTCTCCTGCAGAGACTAGCGCTCCAGTTAGTTGGTTCCCTCGACTCTGGAGTCTCTTCTTGTTCTGTGGAGTTTGATTCTCTCACTAGCCGCAGGTCAGGGTGGTTCCTGGGCCTTACTTCCTTCTATATAGTGTGGCACACTGTTTGGGGTTGCGTACTCCTAGTACTTGTTAGGGTCGCTTCATCTGACCATACTGTACTCAAGACAGGGGTACGTAATTTTTCTTTTGCTCAGGATGTTTGTTTTATGTCCTATGGCTTCAGTTCCTTTTCTAGTGTCTAACTCTGTTCCGTTTTGGTAGCCTGGTGGTTCGGATATTCAAATCCTTTTCTGCTGATCAGTTTTTTTGCTGTGTGTATAGCTTTGTTGATTTTTCAACCTTCTGCATTCTTCTTTTCTCCCCCCCCCCCCCCCCCCCCCCCCCCCCCTCCTCTTTGGGAAACTGCTTTGCTACATCCCATTAGTCTGGACTGGTCTGGTATAGATGACAAGGAAGGAAAAATTATGTTCTTACTTGATAATTTTCTTTCCTTTAATCATATCAGACCAGTCCAGATGCCCTCCCTGGATAAAGTCTGTCAGAATGTTGTTTCCTTTAGGTATCCCTGGCTGTTCCACGATGCTTCAGTATGCTGGGATGTCCTACAGCACTGCCTGCTTCTTCTTCTCTATTCAGTCTCCTGCCACTTGTTGTGACTCCTGTTACTTGGCATCACGGCGTTCTTTCCCCGGATTCAGGGGTAGATCGCTATGTGCTTGAGCAAACTCAGTATGGACCATTCCCTCCCGCTTACTTTACTGTGAGGGGAGGTTGCAGTTGCCTTTGGCCAAGTAGGAACAGTGAGGTTCTGCATATTGGCTCCAAGAGTTTGCGTGTTTGGTATTAACTGTGTTTTCTTCTAGACTTCAGAGCACCATTGCTTGGCTATTCGAAATATTGAACATTCCAGGCTGCATGATACCCTTAAGAGGCGGTTTACTTGGAACTATTTTCTCTGTCTCCTTCCACTAGTAGATGGACATAACCCATTAGTCTGGACTGGTCTGGTATGATTAAAGGAAAGAAAATTATCTGTTAACACAATTTTTCCATATCCATTCTCCACCATATTGCAGGCAATACACCTAGAGAAGATTTTTGTAAACCTGTTCCCATTTCCTAGACTCCCAGTGTGTCCCAAGTATACCCTCCCACACTTGAATATACTTCACGGGGGGAAGGGGGGTTTGGAATTTGATGTAGTAAGGCTCTATAACAGTGATGGCGAAACTTTCAGAGACCGAGTGCCCAAACAGCAACCCAAAATCTAATTATTTATCGCAAAGTGCCAACAGGGCAATTTAACCTGAATAACAGGTGTCGATACTTATTATGGGCGGGGTCACATTTGACTCCACCCCTATGATAGCCACACCCCTTACGCCAGCCATGGCGCATATAAACAGCCATCATTGAAAATATACTAGTATAGGAAAAAAAATAACATGTTTTTTTTCATTATAAATCATTTCTGTAAGCTGTTACAGCTCCAGTATACCCAGTGCAAAATAAGACAGCAGATGTAAATTCTCAAATTGGACATATTCCAAACACTAAAATGAAAATAAAATGATTTTTTTCTACCTTTGTTGTTTGGTGATTTTGTTTTTCTATCCATATTGGTCCGAGTCTCTGATTCTGCTGCTCTCTATCTGTTCTCTTAACTCCGTTTCCACGGCTTCCTTTCCATTTATTTCTTTACTTCCCTCCTTTCTTCTTCATTTCTTGCCCTCCGTCCATAAGTAAAAGCTGGGTCCTCCTCTGTGGAATTGACTGGAGGAGGTATAATGTGGATCCTGCTTTTGCCTATTTTCTCCATCCATGTGCAATTTTTCTTCTCCCTCCCCTCCCCTCCATCCACCCATGTCCAGCCACCCTCCTCTCCCCCTCCCTCCCAGCACCAGGCATCCCACCCAGCACCAAGCATCCCTCCCACCAAGCACCCCTCCCTCCCACCCACCCAGCATCAAGCACACCTCCCTCCCACCCAGCACCAGGCACCCCTCCCTCTCCCACCCAGCATCAAGCAGCAGGCACACCTCCCTCCCACTCAGCACCAGGCATCCCACACAGCACCAGGCACCAAGCATCCCTCCCACCCAGCATCAAGCACCAGGCACCAAGCATCCCTCCCACCCAGCATCAAGCACCAGGCAGGCATCCCACCCACCTACCCAGCATCAAGCACCAGGCACCCCTCCCTCCTCTCCCACCCAGCACCAGGCACCAAGCCTCCCTCCCTCCCACCCACCCAGCATCAAGCACCAGGCATCCCTCCCTCCCACCCAGCACTAGGCATCCCTGTCTCCCTCCCACCCAGCACCAGGCATCCGGCATCCCACCAAGCACCCCTCCCTCCCTCCCACCCAGCATCAAGCACCAGGCTTCCCTCCCTCCCTCCCTCTCACCCGGCATCAGGCTTTCTTCCCTCCCTCTGAGCACCAGGTCACCCGCCCGCCCTCCCCCCCCTCCGAAATTTAAAACTCATACCTGCTCGGGGTTAAGGCGCGGAGTCGGCAGCGACAGTAGCAGTGAAAAGCGTGCTGGGCTGGCTCGGCGCACCTTCAGCCTTCCCTTCTGTCTCTGAAGCTCTGGTCCCGCCCTTGCGGAAACAGGAAATGAGGGCAGGACCAGAGCGTGAGAGACAGAAGGGAAGGCTGAAGGCGCGCCGAGCCAGTCCAGCAATCTTTTCACTGCTGCTGTCGCTGCCAACTCCGCCTTAACCCCGAGCAGGTATGAGTTTTACATTTCGGGGGGGGGGGGGGGGGGGGGGAACTGGCTGAGGCGACGGTGCGCGTGCCAGCAGAGAGGGCTCTGCGTGCCCTCTCTGGCACGCGTGCCATAGATTCGCCATCACTGCTCTATAAAATCTAGAGATGCTCACTCTCCCACTACTCCCATTCATTGCCTACTCTGGGGGGGGGGGGGGGGTGAGTTCGAAATGCAGTTTCCAACTAGCCTTCTGCCTAATAAAATCCCCCACTTGCCTATAAAAGAAAACATTCCTCTGCTCAAGTCCATACTCTTCAACCCTCCACATACCTGATAGGTGTCGCCAGAAGGTAGGCCCTGCCTGGCAACACCTTAAGCCTGGCCTTCAATCTTAAAGTAGCCAGCAACTTAACTGGTTTCATAGCATGGACCACCGAGTGCAGGGTCACTGGAGACAATCAAAGCAAAATCCTCAGTAGGGTCCCACCCACCAAGAATTGCTGTACCTGGACCCAGCTCTTATGGAAGTCAATTTGCCAATTAGTTAAATAATTAAGCTGAGCTACTTGATAATAAAACCAAAAGTTGGGCACTACCATACCTTTCTGCTGCCTAAACTGGAATGAATAAAAGGTGCCGGTGAATTCTAAGGGGCTTCCTTTTCCATATGTATTGAAAAACCCATTTATGAAGCAAATGGAAAAACTTATTAGGGAGTGAAATAGGCAAGGCAGAGAACAAATATAGCAAGTTCGGCAAACCCACCATCTTGACTGCATGTAACCTACCCAGCCAAGAGACGCTCAACCTATGCCATCTGTCAAGCTCATCCCACAGCTGTTTCAACATCCCTGGGTAATTAGGCTTATAAAGATCAGCCTTAAGGTTAACTACCAGATATTGCAAAGATTGAGAATCCCAACTGTAAGGAAATTGCCGGCGAATATCAGCAATAGCAGACTCCAACAGAGAAACATTCAAAATTTCTGACTAAGCCTTATTAACTTAAATCCTGAATGCATCCCTGAATGTTTCCAGCAAGCATTCCAATTCAAGCATGAAGAGTAAGGCTCGGTAAGTAAAAAGATGTCATCGACAATAAGATTTTATGCTGCATCCCTCCACAACCAAGGTCTTTGACCTTCACCGTCCTGTGAACTAATTGAGCCAAGGGCTCCACAAAACGAATTGGGGACAGAGCACACCCCTGCCCAGTTCCACAGGCTAGCTCAAAACTGTATGTGTACACCCCATTAAGCTGCAAGCAGCAAGAGGTAGCATGTACGTTATCCAGATCCAGTGTATGAACTGCCCTGTGACTAGGATCTTGTCCAGAGTTTTAAACGAAAAGGGCCAGTGGACCCTGTCAAAAGCCTTTTTAACATCTACTCCCAAGATGAAGGTCAGAATCTGGTGATGTTTAGTGTACCACATTAGGTGACAAGACCCTCTTAATATTATCAAATGTCTGATGCCCCTGTATAAACCCTGACTGATCATCACAAGCTAGATGTGGCATATTGTGTTGCAGCCTCTTAGCCAAAATTTTAGTCAAAAGTTTGTAATGTGTACCTAGCAAGGAAATGGAGCTGTCAGACCCTCAAACTGGGGAATCTTTTCTGGGCTTGAGTGTAATCCCCACCAAATGCATGAATGCGGCAATACAGCATCCTCTCCAAAGTCATTTAACTTCTTAGTCAAGGGCTTGGCCAAGTAATTCCTAAAGGTCTTATAAAACTTGGCGATAAAGCCATGAAGCTTTCCCATGCGGTAGGTCCTTAATAGCCGAGCTAACCTCCCCCTCAATCACAGGCATAGACAGCTGAGTGGCCTCCACTACTGTTAACTTAGGCAGCTCAATCTCTCCTAAGTAACTGTCCAGCTCCTCCGGGGGCACTAGTTTCTCTGATGTAAAGTTTTATAGAATTGAACAAATGCCCCTTGAATACATTCTGGTAATATGCAGTTCTGCCCTCCCTGGGTACTAATCCGGAGAATAGTATTTGTTTGTGCCCGCTTTTTCAACTTATGTGCTAACAACCTATCCACCCTATTTGTTCCCTCAAAGTACTCTTGTCTCACCCCCCCCCCCCCCCACCCCTCAGCTTGTGGTTATGCTCAAGATGGTACATTACTGTCTCAAGGCATTCCTTTGTTGAAAGTGCTATTTTCTTTTATAAGCTGCCAACGCTATCCTACCTCTTAGTAGAACTACTTTTAAACCCTCCCAGAACATTTGAGAAGATATTCATATCATTATATTCAAAATATTGTTTTAAATCATCCTCAGTTGTACATTTTAGGTGTCCAATAACAGGCCATCATCCAAGCTCCAATGGCATCTCCCCTGAGGTACCAGACTGAGAAATCTGTAACAAAATGGGGGCATTATCAGACTATACTTAAGAGACTATAGTAAGCAGTTTCCACCATTGATAACACAACCTTACACACCAACCACATATCGATCCTACAGTGTTCCTCAATTAGATTGGGACTGTCTCTCTTTGTTAAATTGTACAGCGCTGCGTAACCCTAGTAGCGCTCTAGAAATGTTAAGTAGTAGTAGTAGTATCATAAACCCTCAAATGAAATGTATGGTCACGTTCTCTAGGATGGTAAAATCTCTAAGCATCTGCCAAATCCCACACAGTAAGAATGTCATTCAATTTTTTCCAATCTGCCTTGCCATAGTCCGCCACCTGAGCTATATTGTCCAAAGAAGTGTTTGTTGGATTATTTGTAGTAAATAATTAGCAGATTTTAGTACACACAGCTTCAGCTTTAGAAATGTTAATTTCTTTCTTCATCTCTCTCTCATTCACCCCTGAATAATTCACTGCTGAGTCACTTTAAAGTTGAAGTAACAAAACATCTGTTTACTCACAGTTTGTAGTTAGATTATAATCAGACAGGCTTATATATACATATTACTATACATTTGTATTATCAGCTCCTTCCATGTGCTTAGATGGTAATGGATGCTCACACCACCATAGATCCTCTCAGGTTAGGAGAGATCATGAGCTCCATGTGCTCCATGTGCTGCATGTGCTGCATCTAAACCCCCACAGGAAGTTGCATAGCTGTGTGACCTCTCTAAGTAATTCACATCAGAGGTCACAGAGTAATCACAGAGAAATAATAGGTGACAGGCAATGCATGTAAAATACAATTACATTCCAACAAACCCCTTCTCATGCATAACTGTCATGCAATTATTTATTCATACAAAGTCCAAGCTTTATACGCAGATTCACAAAATGTTCTCTGGGTAACGGTTTGGTCATGATGTCAGCTGTCATCTCACTGGTGTGACAATAGTGTAGACTGATGACCCCTTCTTTCGCCAACTCTCGCACGTTGTGGTATTTCGTTGCGATGTGCTTGGTGCGTGACTGAACCTTGTCATTCTGTGACAGTCGGATGCAGCTCTGATTATCTTCCATTATCTGGATTGGTCTCTTTTCAGCTATTCCGAAATCCAGCAAAAGTTTTTCAATCCACATCAGTTCTCTGCACGCTTCCGATACAGCCACGTATTCAGCTTCTGTAGAAGACAAACTCACAATACTTTGTTTATGACTGGCCCATGAAATTTGTACATTTCCATACATAAACACATATCCACTTGTGGATTTATAATCAGAATGATCCCCTGCCCAATCTGAATCACAGTAACATATTAGTTTTGGATTACTATTGGCTGAAATCTTTAATTTACAATCAATGGTACCCTTTAAATACCTTACCATCCTTTTAACTGCAGTCCAATCTGATTTGGTAGGTGAGCTGACCCTTCTGCTCAAAATTCCTACTGCATTTGCTATATCAGCCCTGTATGTGGTAGCTAGATATAAAAGCTTACCTATGGCTGATCTATATTGGATGTTATCTGGTAAAGGTTCTCTTACTGTTTCATCCTTCAGAAAATCAGTGATCATGGGAGTGCTTACAACTTGGGCATCTTGCATACCTAAACTTTCAATAAGCTCATTTATTTTCTGCTTCTGGCTTAGAAGATAAGAACCATCATTTTGTTTCTCAATTTCTATACCAAGATAGTATGACACATTACCAAGTTCTTTTATCTCAACATTGAGGTTTAAACACTTTACAATGTCCTTGTACTCTTGCTCACTTTTGCTTGCAATGAGCAGATCATCAACAAACGCTAAAATGTATGCATATTGTCCATTTGTGCACCTAGTGTACAAGCATTTATCTGCTTCACCTTGCTTAAATCCTAAATTTGTCAATATTTCATGCAATTTTTCATTCCAACATTTTGCACTTTGCTTTAATCCATAAAGACCTTTGTTTAATTTACACACTAGCTGGCTTTGTTTTGTATTTATGAAACCTGTTGGCTGTTCCATGTACAAGTCTTCAGTTATTTCTCCATGAAGAAACGCTGTTTTCACATCAATGTGGTTGACTTGCATGCCTTTTGAGACTGCAATGCTCAGAAGTGTTCTGATTGTCGTGTGTTTCACTACAGGTGCAAACACTTCATCAAAATCTTCTCCATATTTTTGAAGATATCCCTTTGCGACTAATCTGGCTTTATACCTTTCCACTTTTCCTTGTGCATTCCTTTTTAACTTGAATACCCATTTGCATCCTATAGCTTTCTTGCCAGGAGGTAATTTTGTAAGAATCCAAGTATTATTTTTATCCAATGCATCAATTTCTTCTTGTGCAGCTTTATGCCATTCAGCAGCTTCTTCTGCTGGCATTTTCTCAATCTCATCCCATGTTAAGGGCTCTTGAGCTTCTGCTGACTTTGTTAGGTAAGACAGTCTTGGGGGTGGAACACCTTTGTTTTCCCTGGATGAGCGTCTGACAACAGGTTGGTCTGACCTTTCCGCATCCTCTAAATCTGAGAGTTCTTCTCCAATTGATTCCCCTTCTCCAACTGTACTGTCTTCTTCAATGATCCTTTCTGTGTCTGCTTCCTCTGCCTGTTCCTCGTTAGATACAGATGAGTTGCTTTCAGACATCTGCCTTGGTATGGCATTTATATACACTGGCATGTCTATTATGGTTCTAGTTTCATATTCTGGATGATAAGGCTCATCTGGGATAATCCAGCCTTTATCAACCCTTTTGTTTTCATCAAAATATGTAACATGTCTTATGCCAACAATGCCAGTTTTCAGATTCAAAATTCTATATCCTTTGTGTCCTGGAGCATAGCCAACTAAAATGCCCCTTTCTGTTGTGGAATCCAGCTTATGCCTTCTTTGCTTTGGTATATGAGCATATGCTGTACTTCCAAATGTTCTTATGTGTGACAGGTTTGGCTTCCTACCATGCCATGTCTCATGTGGTGTGCGCTCAGCGCCTTTAGTTGGCATTCTATTTTGTAGGTACACTGCTGTGAGAATTGCTTCCCCCCATAGTCTTTTAGGGAGATTGCTATCTGACAGCATACACCTGGTCATTTCCACAAGTGACCTAAATTTTCTCTCTGCAACAGAATTTTGTTCTGGTGTATAAGCTACTGTTGTGATATGCTGAATGCCTTCTTGTTCTAGAAATGTGCGCATGCTTTGTGAAGTGAACTCACCACCATTGTCGGTCTGAAGAACCTTTGGTTTTCTTTCAAATTTATTGCTCACCATGGCTACGTATTTCTTCAGCATGTCTGTGACTTGACTTTTCTCTTTCAGCAAATAGGCCACACAATATCTAGAGAAATCATCCAAGAATATTAGCACAAATCTGTTATTTCCCAATGATGGGATATTAAACGGTCCACATAAGTCACTGTGTATTAAGTCCAGCACTTTATTACTCCTATTTCCTGTGTATGCAGGAAATGAGGGTCTTACACCTTTTTGAGTAACACAGTCTATGCATTTCTCCATTTTACCAGCATCTGCACTTATCTGAATGCCGGTGGCCAGTTGCTTACTGTAAAGATCCTGGATCACCTTAGAATCACGATGTCCCAGGCGGCGATGCCAGATTTCCAGACTACATTTACCATCATTCTTCCTTACTTGCGCCATATGTGAGGCTTCACCTGAAATGTTCAGCTTATAAACATCATTATGCATAAAAGCTTCAGCATACACTTCATCATTTTTAGAGATTGTGCACTTACTGTTTTCAAAATGAATCACAAATCCCTTCTTATCTAATGTAGATACACTAAGCATATTGCAAACTGCTTGGGGAATATACAAGACATCACTTACAGGAATTTCTTTAACTTCATTAGACACTTTGCATTTTAAGAATCCAATACCTTTTGCTTGGATCTTAGCAGTCCCTGCGTTTGCAGTTTTAAGAATACCTTCCTCTGGACACATTTCCTGAAAGAAATCCTTACAATTGGTTAAATGGCATGTGCTCCCCGAATCCAAAATCCAAGTACTTTCATTTGAATTATTATTTACCATAGTCAAAGATTTTTCTGCCATTAGAAAGCCCTTGTGTTTATCTTTGTCCTTCATACATTTCCTGGTTTGAAAATTCTTTAGTTCCATTGGCTTAGGTGAGCTAGAGGGAGTGTTTTGTGTTTCCTTACACCATTTAGATACATGTCCCTCCTTTCCACATGAGTAGCAAATCAGCTTGCCCTTGGGTGGAGTTTTCCCATAGCTCCGCCTTCCTCTGTTCTTTGCCAAGAAATTTGTTTCATTTCTCTCTGACTTGCTTTGAGAACACATCTCCTCAGAATCATTTATTATGCATTCCTGCCTTAGTTTTGATGTTGCCTGTTCAAAAGATTGCCCTTCAATGGCCTCATTTACAGACCTAAAAACATCAAACTTCTTTGATAGTGAGGTAAAAAGAAATGCTCTTTTCAATGCATCACACATGGGAATTCCAGAAAGTTCTAGCTTTTGAAATGAAGACATAAGATGCATAATGTGATCATTACATTTACTTTTATCCCTTAATTTGGTTTCATTCAACTCTGCCAACCAAATTGGTTGCTGCTTTGCATATGTAGTTGCATACATAGTTCTCAGTTTATATAAAATGTCCTTTGGTGTATCTTTTCCCTCCACTAATATGGCTTGTTTCTCTGAGAGAGCTTCCAAAAGCATGCACTTCACATAATAGTTTGCATTGTCCCATTCAGCCATATTTTCAGCTGTTCTGTCTTGGTCTAAGCATATATCTAATCTTTTTGCTCGAAGGAGACATATGAATCTTAGTTCCCACTGCTGATAATTAAACTCATTTAATTTAGGCACCTTGAGAGAATAGAACAATGGTGAATTTCTTCCCTCAGCCATTTTCTTAGCCTTCTGTCTGCTGTGTGGGGGGAGAGAGAGACAGACTGAATCTTTCCTTTAAAACTTAAGAGAAAAATGTGGCCTTTTTTACTGCCTGGTAATATTTCTCTTCTTTTTCAATTCCTGGCCCTGGGCCCATAACCCTTTTGTTGGATTATTTGTAGTAAATAATTAGCAGATTTTAGTACACACAGCTTCAGCTTTAGAAATGTTAATTTCTTTCTTCATCTCTCTCTCATTCACCCCTGAATAATTCACTGCTGAGTCACTTTAAAGTTGAAGTAACAAAACATCTGTTTACTCACAGTTTGTAGTTAGATTATAATCAGACAGGCTTATATATACATATTACTATACATTTGTATTATCAGCTCCTTCCATGTGCTTAGATGGTAATGGATGCTCACACCACCATAGATCCTCTCAGGTTAGGAGAGATCATGAGCTCCATGTGCTCCATGTGCTGCATGTGCTGCATCTAAACCCCCACAGGAAGTTGCATAGCTGTGTGACCTCTCTAAGTAATTCACATCAGAGGTCACAGAGTAATCACAGAGAAATAATAGGTGACAGGCAATGCATGTAAAATACAATTACATTCCAACAGTGTTTAAGTCATATTAAAATCTCCCCCCAATAAGAAGCTTACCCTCAGCCCGTTCACAAATGTGCTGATCAGTAGTCCCATCGAAATGTCCTTGCTTTGAATTAGGGACTTAAACATTTAGCAAAGTATAGAACTGACACTCCAGCTCTACCTTAAGAAGGAGATAACGGCCCTCCTTATCCCTCACTATGTCCTGGACCTCTGGAGTTGGCAAACACTATACAAACCCCATTAGATTTACCTTTATTAGAGGCAGAGAACACAGTGGAATATTTTTTATGCATAATTTTTCATGTTGAGGCAACAAATGTGTTTCTTGTACAAACCTTATGTACATATGCACCCTCTCAGCCTCCTTAAAATAGAGTCATCTCTTAGGAGGTGAATTGAGCCCTCTAACGTTTAAAGACATCAAAACAGGACTCTTGCATGTCATCCAGAAAAGACAGTTGGTAACACAGCTAAACAGTGATTCTTCCCATCACTACAACCCCCAACCCACTCGCATACCGAGAACCCTATGGAAGACCAACCCCCACATCCATTCATCCATATCCCCAAAACAAGGCACATCCCCTCGTTCCCCATCCATACACTATCCACTCTCCCACTCCCCTCCCATGATCCCATCCCCACTCAAAATCTGGCCTCACATAATTCGTGCCAAAAGAACAACACACCCCAACCAACACAGTCCAAAGAGTTTTAATGATTCCCATCAGCCAAATATAACAAGCAGATCCCAAGTGAGTAACTTAGAGCTGAGAACTGAGCAAGAAGCAGATAGAAAAAAAAATGCAAAACCCACAGCATTGCCTGAGGAAAATCCAGTCTGCCAAGCAAGTATGGAGCAATAAGTCCCCTGTGACATAATGTAATTCACTGAGAGAGAAAGCAAATCCACTCAAATATAGACCAGTAGGATGTAGTTGGCCACTCTATCTCCATCATCAGTCTGCTGAGCAGAGCCTGCGAATGTGACATCAGAACTGTGCTCCAACCTATTGTTCTAGTCCCCTCGATGCCAGCACTGACTCATGGAAGGACGGGAGAGGGCTGATTCCTGACAGTCACGAACACTGTCATCTGTCCACAGGTTAGCCTCCCATAGCAGCTGAATAGCTTCAGAAGGGTTCACATACATACTTATTTTGTGCCTGGGTCAATGGAGGGTTAACTGACTTGCCCACAGTCACAAGGAGCTGCAGTGGGAATCGAACCCAGTTCTGCAGGATCAAAGTCTGCTGCACTAACCACTAGGCTACTCCTCCACTCAAAGAGGAGGCTCAAAGAGAAACGTTTTGGATCCAGCTCTGAAACCTCAAAGTCTGTGTCGCCATCGAGTGTTGCATCGGCACTGGGTACGTTAGTCCGTTGGTCTGTGAGACCCTTTGACACTGGGAGTGACCGTGTATCGAATGGGTCTTCACTTTCCTCAGCACCAGCCGCTATCCAGGCCCCCTGTGACCAAACGGTGTCGGACCCAACCCAGAGGAGATGGGAGGACTCGGTGTTGACATTGAGGAACATTGGCATCAATCACCCTCGACGCATGATGACGGGAGCACCAAGGGATTCCCAGGCATCAAGAAGCGTCGGCGCTGGGAGGACCGCTTCCCCTCCATACATAAGGTGCTAATGCATGGGTCTCCAGGCAGCCAGGACCAGACACCTGCTTTGACCCCACAAACATGCGTGGGATAAACATATAGGAATCCTGCTCAGAAGGAATGGATTCCCAGAAGGAGAGGGAAGCAGGGCTGGTGGTTGGGAGGTGGGGATATTGCTGGGCAGACTTATACGGTCTGTGCCAGAGCCGGTGGTGGGAGGCGGGGATAGTGCTGGGCAGACTTATACGGTCTGTGCCCTGAAAAAGACAGGTACAAATCAAGGTAAGGTATACACAAAAAATGGCACATGTGAGTTTATCTTGTTGGGCAGACTGGGTGGACCGTGCAGGTCTTTTTCTGCCGTCATCTACTGTGTTACTATGTTATGTGTTCCCTTATCTCGACGATTGGCTGGTGAAGAACACCTTGGAGGCAGCAGCTCTACAGTCCATGCAGATGACTATTCAACTGCTGGAGATACTCGGGTTTGTAATAAATTACCCCAAGTCCCATCTTCTTCCTGTTCAAAGACTGGAATTTATTGGAGCTCTGCTAGATTCACAGACGGCTCGCGCCTATCTCCCCAAGATGAGAGCAGACAGTCTTCTGTCTCTAGTTTTCATGGCCAGAGCGTCTCAGCGGATCACAGCTCAGCAGATGTTGAGACTTCTGGGCCATATGGGCGCCACAGTTCATGTGACGCCCATGGCCCGTCTTCATATGAGATCTGCTCAATTGACCCTAGCTTCCCAGTGGTATCAGGCTGCAGGGAATCTAGAGGATGCGATCCAGCTGTCCACTGAATTTCACAATTCCCTTCAGTGGTGGACAGTTCGATCCAATTTGACCTTGGGACGTCCCTTTCAAATTCCTCAGCCTCAAAAAGTGCTGACAACGGATGCATCCCTCCTGGGGTGGGGAGCTCATGTAGATGGGCTTCACACTCAAGGAGCTTGGTCCCTCCAGGAATCAGGTCTTCAGATCAATCTCCTGGAGTTGCGAGCGGTCTGGAACGCTTTAAAGGCTTTCAGAGATCGACTGTCCAATCAAATTATTCAAATTCAGACAGACAATCAGGTTGCGATGTACTACATCAACAAGCAGGGGGGCACCGGATCTCGCCCCCTGTGTCGGGAAGCCGTCCAGATGTGGCTTTAGGCTCGCCGTCACGGCATGTTTCTCCAAGCCATGTATCTGGCAGGCATAAACAACAGTCTGGCCGACAGGCTTAGCAGGATCATGCAACCTTACGAGTGGTCACTGAACTTGAGCATAGTGTGCAAGATCTTCCAAGCGTGGGGGCACCCCCTTGATGGATCTTTTGGCCACTCAGCTCAATCACAAGGTCCCTCAGCTCTGTTCTAGGCTTCAGGCCCACGACAGACTAGCGCCAGATGCCTTTCTCCTTCATTGGGGGAAGGGCCTTCTGTATGCATATCCTCCCATACCTCTGGTGGGGAAGACTTTACTGGAACTCAGGCAAGACTGTGGAACCATGATTCTGATTGCTCCTTTTTGGCTGCGTCAGATTTGGTTCCCTCTTCTTCTGGAGTTGTCCTCTGAAGAACCGTGGAGATTGGAGTGTTTTCCAACCCTCATCACTCAGAACAAGGGTGCGCTTCTGCATCCCAACCTCCAGTCTCTGCCTCTCACGGCCTGGATGTTGAGAGCGTAGACTTCGCCTCCGTGGGTCTCTCTGAGGGAGTCTCCCGAGTCTTGCTTGCTTCCAGAAAAGATTCCACGAAGAGGTGTTACTCTGTTAAATGGAGGAGTTTTGCCGTCTGGTGTGACAGCAAGGCCCTAGATCCTCGCTCGTCTCCTACACAGACCCTGCTTGAATACCTTCTACACCTGTCAGAGTCTGGTCTCAAGACCAAATCTGTAAGAGTTCACCTTAGTGTGATTAGTGCTTACCATTATCGTGTAGAGGGTAAGCCTATCTCTGGACAGCCTTTAGTAGTTCGATTCGTGAGAGGTTTGCTTTTGTCAAAGCCCCCTGTCAAACCTCCACCAGTGTCATGGGATCTCAATGTTGTTCTCACCCAGCTGATGAAACCTCCTTTTGAGCCTCTGAATTCCTGCCAGCTGAAGTATTTGACCTGGAAGGTACTGATCCTACGAGCTGAAGTAACAGACACCAAGAAAATGACCTTGTCTTGCCAACATTTTTTCCTTGTCCTCATACCCGCCCTGCTGAATGTCAGTTGCATACATTGGACTGCAAGAGAGCATTGGCCTTTTATGTGGAGCAGACAAGCCCCTTCAGACAGTCCGCCCAAATGTTTGTTTCTTTCGATCCCAACAGAAGGGGCATCGCTGTTTGGAAACGCACCATTTCTATTTGGCTAGCAGATTGCATTTCCTTCACTTACGCCCAAGCTGGGCTGACTCTTGAGGGTCATGTCACGGCTCATAGTGTTAGAGCCATGGCAACGTCAGTGGCCCACTTGAAGTCAGCCACTATTAAAAGATTTACAAGGCTGCAACTTGGTCATCAGTCCACACATTCACATCTCATTACTGCTCCAGCAGGATAGCCGACGCGACAGTTGGTTTGGGCAGTCGGTGCTGCAGAATCTGTTCGGGGTTTAGAATCCAACTCCACCCCCCTAGGCCCATTTTTATTCTGTTCCAGGCTGCATTCTCAGTTAGATTTCTGCTTCGTAGGTCAATCCTTGTTATGTCCTCACCGTTGCAAGGCCCAATTGACCTTCTTTGTTTTGAGTGAGCCTGGGTGCTAGGGATACCCCAATCGTGAGAACAAGCAGCCTGCTTGTCCTCGGAGAAAGCGAAGATACATACCTGTAGCAGGTATTCTCCGAGGACAGCAGGCTGATTGTGCTCACCAACCCGCCCACCTCCCCTTTGGAGTTGTCCTTTTTATTTGTTATTGCTTTATGTTTAACGGAAGCGGGACTCGCGTGATGGGTGGGAACACGGTCACGCGTGTGAGGTGCGCACGCCCGCTTAGTCGAAGGCTTTAGCAAACTTTTTGTTGCTAGGAAGATTTTCATTCCTGGGGCTGCCGTCGGATGTCACCCAGTCGTGAGAACAATCAGCCTGCTGTCCTCTGAGAATACCTGCTACAGGTATGTATCTTCGCTAACTATGCATCATTGTCTTGGCTGGGTTGCTCTTCATGTTGACAGTTATTTCGAAACTGGAGTAACTTTGAAGATGGGAGTTATTTAGTCCTGCTTGTTGCTGGAGAATTTCAAAGTTTTAACAAGTGTTCTCCAAAAGCAACAGGATTAATCAGGGACACAGTCCCTCGCACTTCTCTGTTAGTTCCATGTTTTAAGTAGCATGACTAACTGGATGGAGAATTGATGAGACCACTGTTTGTGGGAAGTGCCATGCATGCCCAGAATTTTCCACTGGGCTCTTCCGTCCTAGCACCATCAGATAGCATCGTCCACTTGTGTTCTGATTAATCCTACTGTCTTTGGTGTTAAACCTCTTACTGATAAACAACTTTGTTTCCCTTCCCTCTCACATATACCAAAATTTTCTGTAATAAGAGTCAGTATATTCTCATTTAATATTTCTTTAACTGTGCTAAGAAATAGAATTGTGAGTTGCATGTCATTCAGAAGCTCAGCTTTGAACAGTCAGCTTGTCCATGCTTTACGCTGGTATAATTTTTTTGTGTGTGTGTGTGTTCCAATATTTTATTGATTGGGTCTTTTTACCTGTCTCTTAGGGTGCTCCTGGATAGAGCATATTCAGACTACGACAGTGTGTTTCACCAGCTGGATTCTGAAATTCTCTCTTCTCCACAAAGCGCTTCAATCAATCAATTTGCCAATACCTCAGAAACAAATACCTCGGACAAATCTTTCGCTAAAGACCTCAGTCAGATGTTAGTCAATATCAAATCATGTAGATGGCGGCACTTTAGGCCTCGGACACCATCATTATATGAAAGTGAAAATAATGAATTCTCCTGTAGAACATTTCACAGGGGTGTTAATCGAACAGGGACAGCACAACCTGGGACTCAGGCGTGTACCTCTTCATCAAGTAAAAGTAGCAGTGGTTCAGCACAGTTCGGTATGTTTTTTCTAACCATCTTTTTTTCTTAAAATGTTTGTAGAAACGCTGAAACTTGGTGCGGAGATCTTTATTCTGGCTTACTGTTCTTTAAGGTTTTACTTCTAACATATCATTCTAAATCCAGTGGAGAAGGGGAAATGAGGTTTCAAGTGTGTGTGTGATCATGGGATTAGTGGCTACTTGTTTCATTCTTTAGAGTTGCTATTTTGTGGCATAGAATTTTTATAGCAAGTGGTATAAGTCAACTATAAATCTAAAAAAGGTGCAGAATGACTGGCATATTTCTTTGTAAGCATTAAGTGGATTAGAATTTTAGATTTAATTAACTTTTTCCAGATCAGAACTTGGGCAAATTATATACAAGTATAACAGCTATTGCCCTATACCAAAGGGCTTATAATCTCGTTTGTACTTGAGACACTGGAGGGTGAAGTGACTTGCTCAAGGTCATAAAGAATATCTGTGAAAATGGAATTTGTCTTTCCTGGTTCTCGGTCCTATGTGTGTTGTACAGTAGGTTATTCCTCCCTTGGTAATATAATTTAACTATTTGTTCCTTGGTTGTTTTAATTAGCTGATATTGTGTTTCCTTTATCCTTTCTTTTGAGAACTGTCATTGTCTAAACATCAGAATAGGCTGCCAGGCCTGTTCATTTCTGAGGTAGCTGTTTGTGTGTTGCTGAAATAGCTTACAAAGCACAGTTTTGATGTAGAACAAAACCTAAATCCAATTTTGATATTTGACTGATTCCTAGAGTTACTGAAAGAAGAGATGGGATACTTGTCTTAAATTCATCCTCATGATTGCAGTGAATATTGTAAACCAAGCTGACAAAATAATATACAAGAGGTAGCAAACTTTCAAAATATCCTCAAAAAGCATGAAACATGATGTTTGCTAACAAAATGTCTAACAGACTATGGGGGGGGGGGGGGGGGGGGGGGGGCTATAAGAATTTCAAAATTTAAATAAGGCCTTAAAGCTCAGAGAGCATCGGTCTGACCAAATATGTCAGTTTTCCCAAAGGAATTCCCAGATATTATCAGTGGCCTCAATAAATCATCAAACTCCTCCTAAAAACAGAGAGCAACCAAAAACGTAGAAAAATTCTCACAAAAAAACCCCACAAAACAGAAAAATTGCCAAAACCCACACAGACTGTTTTACTCATCAAAAAAAAACCCAAACTTTCCACTCAAATCCTTATTAATCCCAATAAATTCAGTTCTGAAGATACTTAGTTTGACGGAAGAGGCATCCTGTCCCCACTATCAGATCATTGAAACCACTACTGCTCCAGTGCTTAGGAAAGCTCTCTTGCAGTGCTATGATGCATAAACATACTCTAGCTGCCCAAAACCTTGACATGGGCCACTTGTTCCACCTCCTCAAGCAGCAGGGTTGTGAATCAAGTGGCCCTTGTTGAGATTTTGGACAGCTGGAGTAAGTTTATGCATCACAGCATCACTTATGCGTCGGAGTAGTAGTGGTTTTGACAATCCGATATGGGGACAGAATGCCTGTTCAGTCAATCTTAGTATCTGTGGAACTGTATTTTGATATAATTTGTGAATTGCCTGCGGTATTAGGACTAATGGGGATTTGATGTGGAAATTTTTGGTTTTTGATGACTAAAAACAGACTGTGGGTTTGGGCTATTTTTCTCTGTTTTTTTGGTTAGCAAATTTTTTCGACTTCTTTGGTTGCTCTCTTTTTTTTCTGGAGTTTGATGATTTATTGAGGCCAATGATAATATCTGGGAGTTCCCTTGGGAAAATTGACACACAACTTACATGCGTATAAATTAAACCTGGGAGAGTAGGTGTGGGCCAAAGATGGGTATAAATGTATATAAATTCCTAGTGGTAATTCTCAAA
This sequence comes from Microcaecilia unicolor, assembly GCF_901765095.1. Taxonomy (NCBI): domain Eukaryota; kingdom Metazoa; phylum Chordata; class Amphibia; order Gymnophiona; family Siphonopidae; genus Microcaecilia; species Microcaecilia unicolor. Next base: position 97,470,344 of record NC_044031.1, read on the forward strand.
ACAACACTAGAATGGAACAAACTTCCCTTGGATGTTTGAACTGTTATTGCTTGTTTTTTCTTTCTTTCATTAATTAGTTAAAACATTTTTATTTAAAAGATTTTTTTTATATTCTTGTTATGACTATAATATTTTTATTCTTTATACTTGTGCTTTTATTCTCTAGTTAATGTATTTGATTATTGGGCCATTGGGTTTTTTATTGCTAAAATAATCAATACCGATCGCTAATACATTAATATTTTTTTTCTATAGTTAAAAATTTTTTTCCCAAGGACAAACAGGCTGGCTTATACTCACAACTGGGTCAACGATCTGCGTCGGCTCGGGAATCGGCATAATAGCGCAAAAACTACGTTTGCCAGAGCCTTCTGGCACGCATGCAGCTCCTCTTTGTGCCCGGGAAAGAGTCTTCGCTTTTGACCTTTGGGTTTATTATTTTAGATTGTTTTCACTTCAGGTTAAAAAAAAAAAAAGTTTTTCCTTCATTTTCTTAGGTTCCTTTTTCCCCTTTGAAGTTTCCTTTATTTTTTGTAGCAGCCGCTTTTAGGCCGCTTGATCGGTTCTCTTCATTTTTTGTGTCTCTTTTTATAGGCACAATTGAGCTGTTTGATTTTGCCGGTGCCGTCTTCTCTTCAATGTCATCGAATGCTCCCAGCTGCTTCAAACGTTGTACTTGGTGCAACCAGACCATCTCAGGTACCAGATACCCATTTTTGGTGTATTCAGTGCCTTGGGCCCGACCATAGCCCAGCTCGTTGTGCCATGTGTCTTCGTATAAAGAAAAGGACTCAGCTTGCTCGAGAAGCCCAACGTGAGAAACCTTTTGGGGCTAGGTCCGGTCCTCCAAGGTCGGCAGCATTGACATCAACATTGAGGGACGCATCGATGTCAGGAGCAGAGGTTATGCATGGCTGCTGAGAGGCCAAGACACGCTGGGAGCAGTGAGACATCGAGTGGGTCTCCATCTATCTCGAGGCCTCCTGCTGTTCAGGTCCCCCCCACCCCCCACCCTGGGACCATCCATCGTCAGACCTGACCCCAAGGCGATGTGAAGATTCAACGACATCCTCGTCAGCACCAAGGAGCCTCGGTGACGGGCATCAAGCGAAGGCAAAGAAGCACCGTCACCGTTCCCCCTCGACACATGGTGCTGGGAGCTCCGGGGCGTTTAAGGATTTGGCACCTGAGAAGCGTCGGTGCCGGGATGACCACTCCCCCACCATACAGGAGATGCCGATGTGTCGGCCTCTTTGCAGTCAGGTTCCTGCTCCTGAGATTCAACTGATTCTGCCACCGACTGCTCCACTGGCCCCCCAGCTTCCTCCAATGGCAGCTTTCAACGAGCTCATCCAGGCCTTAATTCCAGAGCTTCTGGAAGAACTGCTGTGCCAGTGTGCTTCGGCATTGGAGGTGCTTGCGCCTGCTGTGCCACCTTCTGCAGCTGTGTGTGGCGCAGGTTCCTGACCTCAGTGCCGCTTGTGGCTCTGGTGTCCGCTGCCACCCAGGTCGATTCCCCATCGACGTCGATTGAGGAAGCTTCATCGCAGTCCATGTGGGCGTCGGCCCCTCAACATCATTATCGATGACGTCGGTCCTCGGTGTCGAGGCAGGCTCAGTCTCGGAGGTCCCTGAGGAAAGTGTTTTCCGATACTGAGGAGTAACGCTCGTGGGAGTGAGAGGAAGATCCCAGGTACTTTTCCTCTGAGTATTTTGGGATTCCCCATGCATACCTCCTACCCACCCCCATCCTCCCACCCTGTCAGACTGTAATAGTAATGCTTGAATGTTTTCACTTATATACACTGTCAGCTAGCACATTTGCTTATTTCCGATCTGACAAAGAAGGGCAACCTTCGAAAGCTAATCAAGAAATGTATTAAGTTATGTTCAATAAAAAAAGGTATCATCTTATTTTCTTTTCCATGTTTTATTTTGTTTGATTTCTAGGGATTCCCTCTGAAACTTTCCCTCCGCCTGAAAAGAGACTGTCTCCTCCTGAGAGCCTCTCATTTTCATCATTTGTACGGGAAATGACTGAGGCCATTCCATTCCTTGTAGAAGTGGAGGATGATCCCAGGGCTGAGATGCTCGAGGTCCTGGACTACGTCTCTCCACCTAAGGAGGAAGTAATGGCTCCTTTGCATAAGGTACTCTGGGAAGTCCTTATGTGAAACTGGTCGTTCGTTCCCTCTGTCTGGTCGTGTGATCCCAAAAAAGACTGATTCCTAGTATTGGATCAACGGTGAACAAGGGTTGATTAGGTCTCAGTTAACCCACAACTCTATGGTGGTGGACTCCACCCTCAAGAGAGTCAAGAGTACTAGAGACTATTCCTCGGCACCCCCAGGCAGAGCAGCTAGGACCTTGGATTCTTTTGGGAGGAAGATGTCTCAGGCCACTATGCTCGCTGCCCGTATCCAGTCTTACCAGCTGTTCATGAGCGTTCACTTGTGGAACTAGGTGAGGCAACTGTCTACCTTGGTTGATGCCCTCCCTCCAGAGCAGGCTTAGCCTTTTTGCCAGGTGGTTTGAGGATTGCGGATGTACCTTGCTGGGGGGATAACCTTTTCGGAGAGAAGGTGGGAAGACCTGGTCGACCAGATCCAGAAGCACACGGATACTATGGCTTTTCTCTCCCGCCGTGCGCCTTCTGATACATCCTCCTCATCTAGGAGGTTTTTGGGGGGGCCACGGAGTGCTCACTATGCTAGGCGTAGGTACACTCCGGCATCTCGACAGCCTACTCAGGCTCAGCCCCAGTGCGCTCTTTCTCATCAACTGCGTGTGCCTAAGGCCCCTGCAGCTCCTCAGCAAAAGCAAGGGACGGGCTTCTGACTGGGTCAAGCAAAGTATAGCCACAGTAAAAGTGTCCGTACTGGGCAACTTGCTGGTTGGAGGAAAGTTAATGTTTTTTCACCAAAGGTAGCCTCTCTTAACCTCTGGCCGGTGGGTTCTTCAAATAGCCTGATTAGGATACACACTCAATCTGGAATCCAGACCTCCAAATTGGCCACTGGGAACTCATTCATATAGCTCCCAGCACAGGCAGGTACTTGCAGAGGAATTCTCCGTCCTTCTACAGGCCCATGTGGTTGAACTCGTTCCACCAGGGGAAGAAGGGCTGGGATTCTATTCCAGGTACTTCCTTGTGCAAAAGAAAACAGGGGGGATGTGTCCCATCCTAGCCCTAAGGGCCCTGAACAAATTCCTAGTCTGAGAAAAGTTCAGGATGGTTTCCCTGGGCACCCTTCTTCCTATGATTCAGGAAAACGATTGGCTATGCTGTCTGGATTTAAAGGATGCTTACACACACATTCTGATACTCCCAACTCACGGGAAGTACCTTCGGTTTCAGCTGGGAATGCAGCACTTTCAGTACTGCTTACTGCCCTTTGGCCTGGCGTCCGCGCCCAGAGTGTTTACAAAGTGCCTAGCAGTAGTTGCAGTGTCGCTATGCAGGCTGGAAGTGCATATGTTCCCTTATCGCAACGATTGGCTGGTGCAGAGCACCTCAGAGGACGGTACTCAGGAGTCCATGCAAATGACTATTCAGGTGCTAGAGATACTAGGGTTCGTAATAAATTACACCAAGTCCCATCTCACCCCTGCTCAGAAATTGGAGTTCATTGGAGCACTATTGGACACGAAGACAGCTCAAGCTTATCTCCCCGAGACATGGGCAGACAACCTTCTGTCCCTGGTGTCCACAGTTCGAGCATCTCAGCAAGTCACAGCTCGGCAGATGTTGGGGAACATGGCCTCCACAATTCATGTAACACCCATGGCACATCTACGTATGAGATCCACTCAATGGACCCTAGCCTCCCAGTGGTATCAAGCTGCGGGGAATCTGGAGGATGTTATCCAACTGTCCACAGACGTTCGCAACTCTCTTCAGTGGTGGACAATCTGGCCCAATTTGACCATGGGATAATCATTCCAACTTTCTCTACCGCAGAAAGTGCTGATGACAGATGCATTCCCTCCTGGGGTGGGGAGCTCATGTAGATGGGCTTCACACTGAGGGAGCCTGGTCCTTCCAGGAAACAGGTCTTTAGATCAATCTCCTGGAGCTTCGAGCGATCTGGAACACTCTGAAGGCTTTCAGAGATCGGCTGTCCAACCAAATTATCTTGATTCAAAACAGACAATCAGGTTGTGATGTACTACACCAACAAGCAGGGGGGCACCAGATCTCGCCCTCTGTGTCAGGAAGCCTTCCAGTTGTGGTTTTGGGCACGCCGTCACTGCAACTGGCAGGCATAAACAGTCTGACTGAAAGGCTGAGCAGGGTAATGCAACCTCACAAGTGGTCGCTGAATATGGGCATAGCCCGCAAGATCTTCCGAGTGTTGGGCACCCCCTCTGTGGATCTTTTTGCCACTCAAATCAATCACAAGGTCCCTCAGTTCTGTTCCAGGCTTCAGGCCCACAACAGACTAGCATTAGATGCCTTTCTGCTACATTAGGGAACAGGCCTTCTGTATGTATATCCTCCCATACCTCTAGTAGGGAAGACTGCTGAAACTCAAGCAAAACTGCGGAACCATGATCCTGATTGCACCCTACTGGCTGTGTCAGATTTAGTTCCCTCTTCTTCTGGAGTTCTCTGAGAAACTGTGGAGATCGGAGTGTTTTCCAACTCTCATTACTCAGAACGAGGGATCGCTTCTACATCCCAACCTCCAGTCTTTGGCTCTCACGACCTGGATGTTGAGAGCATAGAATTTGTTTCCTTGGGTCTCTCTGAGGGTGTCCCCTGGTCTTGCTTGCTTCCAGGAAATATTCCACTGAGAGGTGTTATTCTTTTAAATGGAAGAGGTTTGCTGTCTGGTGTGACAGCAAGGCCCTAGATCCTCTCTCTTATCCTACACAGACCCTGCTTGAATACCTTCTACACTTACCAGAGTCTGGTCTCAAGACCAACTCTGTAAGGGTTCACCTCAGTGCAATTAGTGCTTTTCATCAGCGTGTAGAAGGTAAGCCTATCTCTGGACAGCCTTTAGTTGTTCGCTTCATGAGAGGTTTGCTTTTGTCAAAGCCCCATCTCAGACCTCCTCCAGTGTCATGGGATCTCAACGTCGTTCTCATCCAGCTGATGAAAGCTCCTTTTGAGCCACTGAATTCCTGCTATCTGAAGTACTTGACCTGGAAGATCATTTTCTTGGTGGCTGTTACTTCAGCTCGTAGGGTCAGTGAATTTCAGGCCCTAGTAGTGGATGCACCTTATACTAAGTTTCATCACAACAGAGTAGTCCTCCGCACGCACCCTAAGTTCCTGCCAAAGGTGGTGTTGGAGTTCCATTTGAACCAGTCAGTCGTCTTGCCAACATTCTTTCCCCATCCTCATGCCCACCCTGGCAAAAGCAGCTTGCACACCTTGGACTGCAAGAGAGCATTGGCCTTTTATGTGGAGTGAGCGAAGCCCTTCAGACAGTCCGCCCAGTTGCTCATGGCTTTTGAACCCAACAGGAGGGGAGTCGCTATTGGAAAACACACAATCTCCAGTTGGCTAGCAGATTGCATATTCTTCACTTGTGCCCAACCTGGACTGCCTCTGGAGGGCCTTGTCAAGACTAGTAATGTTGGAGCCATGGCTACGTCGGTGGCTCACTTAGCATTGAAGAGATTTGCAAAGCTGCGACGTGGTCTTCAGTCCACACATTCACATCACACTACTGCCTTGAGCAGGATACCTGACACGACAGTCGGTTTGGGCAGTTAGTGCTGCAGAATCTGTTTGGGGTTTAGAATCCACCTCCGCCCACCTAGGCCCGTTTTATTCTGTTCCAGGTTGCACACTCAGCTAGTTGTATATAGTTTCAGGTTAATCTGTGTTTTCTCCTCGCCGTTGCGAGGCCCAATTGACCAATGTTTGTTTTGCATGATCCTGGATGCTAGGGACACCCCAGTTGTGAGTATAATCCAGCCTGCTTGTCCTCGGAGAAAGCAAAGATATTAACTGCAGCAAGTATTCTCTGAGGACAGCAGGCTGATTATTCTCACATTCCCACCTACCTCCCCTTGGAGTTTATTTTTTTTTGCTTTAACACTTAACTGAGGAGCGCGGTCGTGTGACAGGCGGGAAATCAGTCAGCGCATGCGCGCCAGAAGGCTCTGGCTTTTATTTTTTGCTCTGTTATGCCGATTCCCGGGCCGACGCAGATCGTTGACCCAGTTGTGAGAATAATCAGCTATCTTCGCTATTTGGCTTATGTTTGATTTTTTTTTTTTTTAATTTATTTTATAGTAATTCTTTTATAGCAATTCTTTCATATTGGTATCCAAGTATTTCAGTGAGCTATAAATATGAGGAATAAATTGAAAGTATGCACATGAGTTTGTTTTGAAATTTTGCGAGTACCTAGACAATGTACGTAGTATTTGTGAGTCCATGCAGCTACAAAATGGACAGGGGAGAATACCTATACTCTTAGTGTAGACAGTGTTTTTATTTTAACGACTTTACCTAATAATATGACTTGGCTGCAATATAAAATTTTGACCTTTATCAGTAAGGTAGAAATGGGGGCCAAAATTTGTTACATTTGAATCATTCAAAAAACAGAATTTTATGGTTTAGAAATTGCCGTCTCTTTGAATAATGATGATTGCTTGACTGTTGATTATACTTCTAAATTGTTGGGTTTTACATTAGATTCTTTGCTAACTTTTGAGGCCCAAATTAATAACGTACAAGAGGTATTTTTTCAAACTAAAGCAATTGAGGTCTGTTCATAACTAACATAGTAACACTGAGGCATATTTTTTCAAAGTACTTAGCCTTCCAAAGTTCCATAGGTTTCTATGGAACTTTGGAAGGCTAAGTGCTTTGAAAATGAGCCCCATGTTGTAAGTAGATGACGGCATAAAAAGACCTGCACGGTCCATCTAGTCTGCCCAACAAGATAACTCATATGTACTACTTTTTGTGTATACCTTACCTTGATTTGTATCTGTCTTTTTCAGGGCACAGACCGTATAAGTCTGCCCAGCACTATCACTGCCTCCCAACCACCGGCTCTGGGACAGACCATATAAGTCTGCCCAGCAATATCCTCGCCTCCCAACCACCAGCCCTGCCTCCCACCACCGGCTCTGCCACCCAATCTCCGCTAAGATCCTGAGGATCCCTTCCTTCTGAACAGGATTCCTTTATGTTTATCCCACGCATGTTTGAATTCCGTTACCGTTTTCATCTCCACCACCTCCCGCGGGAGGGCATTCCAAGCATCCACCACTCTCTCTGTGAAAAAATACTTCCTGACATTTTTCTTGAGCCTGCCCCCCTTCAATCTCATTTCATGTCCTCTAGTTCTACCGCCTTCCCATCTCCGGAAAAGGTTCATTTGCGGATGATAGGGGTGATATGATACAGACATTCAAATATTTGAAAGGTATTAATCCGCAAATGAACCTTTTCCGGAGATGGGAAGGCGGTATTACTAGAGGACATGAAATGAGATTGAAGGGGGGCAGGCTCAAGAAAAATGTCAGGAAGTATTTTTTCACGGAGAGAGTTGTGGATACTTGGAATGCCCTCCTGCAGGAGGTGGTGGAGATGAAAATGGTAACCGAATTCAAAAGTGCGTGGGATAAACATAAAGGAATCCTGTTCAGAAGGAATGGATCCTCAGGAGCTTAGCAGAGATTGGGTGGCAGAGCCGGTGGTGGGAGGCGGGACTAGTGGTTGGGAGGCAGGGCTAGTGCTGTGGAGACTTCTATGGTCTGTGCCCTGAAAACGGCAGATACAAATCAAGGTCAGGTATACACATAAAGTAGCACATATTAGTTTTATCTTGTTGGGCAGACTGGATGGACCATACAGGTCTTTCTCTGTTATCATCTACTGTGTTACTATGTATTACATTATATTACTTAATATTACAATACAAAATTGCTGCCTCAATGTGTATGCTATAAGAACATTTTTACTAAAACTAATTTTCCTTTTATTGAAGATTTGACACTTTTTGATGTCTGTTAAATGTTGTGTCTAGAAAAAAAAAAGTACAGATATAAAGGTATTTTTGCAGTGTTAAAAGGAAGTATTCTGTTAAATAAATACTATATAAACACAGACTCCATGTCTTCTGTGTGTATGTATTGATAATACAGTAACACTTGTACATGATTAAAACCTGTGTGTGTGTTAATATTGGATTTGTTGAAAATCTCTTCATGAATGCACAGCAAAATTCTATTGTTTGCTCGGAGATGAAATAAGAGTAAGTTCAGGGTCCAGTTCATGGTTAGTCTTTTGGATATTTAAATAACAAAGTTAAAAATCTGTTGAGTGTGCTTTGGGGCTTGACCATGTTGAAATGTTGCTAGAGGTTTGACTCCTGCAAATGCAAAGTACTGTTACCCTAATAAGTAGAGAGAGCAATTTTGTCTAGGTGAGGAAATGAATACCTAAGGCTCCCTGTTACAACTATGCCAGTATTCTATAAAAGACTCTGTGAGTGCTGAACCTTTTATAAAACGTGTTTCCTTAACATCCTTTGCACTATCTTGTATGATTGGGTTGTATCCCCTTCTTACTAGCAGAAGGAGGTAGAGAAACTGACTTTCTCCAAGGACAAGCAGGCCTCTCTATTCTCGCAGCTGGGTGATATCATCTAACGGAGCCTGGCATGGACGCTGACTAGTGATTAATGTAGAAGCTTCTAGTAGCATCCCACTGCGCATGCACTGATGCTTTCCTGCCCAATGTACGAGCATGGGGTACCTTCGTTTTTCCACAGAGCAGGAAGGATGCATTTTGTGTTCTGCTACAGTGTTCATGATTTTTGCCCCTTTTTTTCCTTCATTTTTCTTCAATTTAATATATTTTTCCTTTTTATGTCAAGCATTTGTGACCCATTCAAGTTTTGCTTTTCTTTTTTTTGCAAGTGGGTAGGCTAGTTAGTTCTAGCCCCAACCTCAATTTGAATTATTCCCCTTTTTGTTAGTTCAAGACTAAGGAATTTAATTTAGCCACAATTCTTTTTTTGATGTCTCGGGACACCTTGAGTGGCTTCAAAAAGTACGCTCAAGGTAATGGACAGATTTCTGTCATGGACTTGCACTCTTGGTGCACTGAGTTCTTGGACCTGACCACCAGCCTAACTCCTGTTCTCTCTGTTTAAAATGCAGCTGAGAACTCAGCGGGTACGGGAAGGTTCAACAGGAGCACCTTTTTGGCTCCTCGAAGGCTATTCCTTGTCAGTAGCAGATGAATCCATTACGAATGGGTTCTGTCCACCTACCAGCAGGGGGAGATAGAGAACACTGAAAACCATAGTGCCTCTAGGACGGCTAGCTCCATCTGCCTCTCAGTATTTCTCTATCTCCCAGCAGGGTTGGACGCAGCTTGTTCAGCTCCTTGAAGATTCTGCCTGGGGTGGCTCCTGTGCTTTTGCCAGTTGTAGCAGGGGTGTTATGGCTAAGTGGAGCCCACTTTAAAGGCACATAGGTTCGCCCTTTCCCTGCCTTACCCTTCCCCCTGTGTGGATGCAGGCATATAGGTTCGCCCTTTCCCTGCGTTTCCCACCCTCTTCTGCCTCCGGAGTACCTCTGTAGCTGTTTGCCTCCAACTTTCCTCACAGCGTTAAAAAAAAAAAATTGCGCTTTGACAGTGCTGCTATTTCTGAGGCTTTTCCTGACTGTGCAGCATGATCGGAGCTTAAGAGCGGTACTCAGCTCCTCTGGGGAGGACCCGTGGACGGCGTTCCGATCGGGGTGATTTTGGCGTGAAGCCGCCATTTTGAATTTTATTTCGCCATTTTTCGGCGATGGCTGCTGAGGGAGTTAAGCGCTGTTCCCATTGTGGCAAGCGCAGATCAGCAGCGGGGCTCTGTAAAACATGCTGTTTAGACGGTAGAGCCAGTACGAGCATGGCGAGCGATGATTCTTCCTGCTCAATGGAGCTGGCAGTGGGCACCAACTTGGAAGCGCTGAATGGCTCGACCCCCGCTGTTGTGGAGGAATCTGAGAGCAGAGGGGCACCTCGGGCCGAGTCTACCAGAGGAGCTCCATTCCCCCTAGCTCCTAATTCGGAGATGGGAGGTCAGGGTGAGTTTTTCTCCCCCGAGTTTGTGCTTATTTTACATAAAGCCTTCATGCTGAAAAGAGTTCTGCCGCAGATGTCTGATACTGTGTTGCTACCTGGTCCCCCTCCGACTGATGATGGCCCGGGGCTGATGTCAGACGTGGATTCCCCTAAGGCACGCTAAGCATAGACGGGTAAATTCCCTGTCGGAGAGTGACGCACCCCCTTCTCCCTTCCCCTCTGGCGGATGCTGGTGGAGGCTACCCCGTGCTTTCCCACTCATGGCAGGCTCAATGCGGCTTACATGGGGCAATAGTCAGCCCACAAGTGATCGTAAACCTCTGGTACCGAACCTGTTGACGCAGGGCCCAGTGACCATGGAGGATCCATGCCGCTTTGGTCTTACGGTATGGCTATTGAGAGGGTGCAATTGAGAGACAAGGGCTATTCTAACAAGGTCATCTCCACTCTCTTGCAGGCCCGCAAGCATTCCACTTCCGTGGCCTATGCTCGGATCTGGCGCCAGTTTGAGGCTTGGTGTGCTTCTAAAGTGATCACACCCATGCGGGCTTCTGTCTCGCCAATACTTGACTTTTTGCAGGATGGTGTACAAAAAGGCTTGGCCTATAATTCCCTGCGTGTTCAAATGGCAGCGTTGGCATGTTTTCGGGGGAAGGTCTCGGGCCTCTCCCTGGCTGTGCATCAGGACATTGCATGGTTTCTTAGAGGGGTGTTTCGGCTGCGGCCTCCTGTGCATGCCCCTTGTCCAGCTTGGAACCTGGGGCTAGTATTAAAAGCTCTTCAGTATTCGCCCTTCGAGCCGCTGAGGCGAGCTTTGGAGAAGGATGTGACTCTAAAGACAGTCTTTTTGGTGGCCATTACATCGGCGAGATGGTTCTCCGAGGACAAGCAGGCTGCTTGTTCTCACGACTGGGTGACGTCCGCGGCAGCCCCCACCAACCGGAAAGAAGCTTCGCGGGACGGTCGGCACGCAGGGCACGCCCACCGCGCATGCACGGCCGTCTTCCCGCCCGTGCGCGACCGCTCCCGCCAGTTCCTTTTTTTCCGCGACTGGAGAGAGTTGTGCTTCTGCCACTCTCTCTGTTTCAGCCGCCGGATTTTTCGACCGCGTTTACGCGGATCGTCGCTTCGCTCGGATTACCGTTCGGTTTTCCTTTTTCTTGTTTGTTTAAAAAAAAAAAAAAGAAAATCTCTGCGCGTGTGGAGCACGCGCTCCCCTTTTCCCTCGCTTCCAGCGGGGACGCCACGTTGCGGCCTAGTGGTCGCTCGGTCGTTTATCTTTTCGTGGTGTGTTTTTAGCCACCATTGACGACTTTGACTTCGCCGACGCGATTTTTCCGTCGATGTCCTCGAAGGTCCCGAGTGGATTTAAAAAGTGTGGTCGCTGCTGCCGGCCGATCTCGCAGACCGACACCCACGCTTGGTGCCTCCAGTGCCTCGGGCCGGAGCACAATCTCAAGTCGTGTGCTTTGTGTCTCGGTCTCCGGAAACGGACTCAGGTTGCGAGGCAAGTTCTGCGGGACCGTCTTTTTGGAACTTGCGCCGGCCCCTCGACGTCGACCTCGACGGCATCGGTATCGAAGGCCGGTTCTTCGGTACTGGTATCGATGCCCGAGACATCGGCACCGATGGCAGCGACCCCAGGAGAACAGGTCCCGTTGGTCCGCCGGTCCGCCGGTGAGAGTGGGGTTGAGAGGCCGCGTGGGCAGTCGGCCCCGGTCACTCCCTCAGCTCGTGAGCCACGGGACCGACCCCTGTCTGACCCGGTGCCTCGAGACCGAGGGGGATCGACCTCCTCCTCCTCCATGCCCTCCGGCGCCGGTGACGTGCATCGAAAAAAGGATAAGAAGCGTCGTCACCGGACGCCCTCGGTGCATCCCGAAGAGGAGTCGACGCCGAAGCGTCATCGTCGAGAGGAGAGGTCTCCGTCGGTTGTGGAGGTACCGACGCGTCGGGGTTCCGGCCCCTCGGTGCCGTCTCCTGGCTCCCAGCAGCTTCCGGCACCGACACCCTTACCGGCCCCACCGCCTTTCCCGGCAGCGGGCCTGGACGAGTGCCTCAGAGCCATCCTTCCGGGGATCCTGGAAGGGCTGATGCGCCAGGCTGTGCCCCGGCGCCGATGACTGTGGCGCCGGCGAGCTCTAGCCCGGTGCCGGGGCTGTCGACACCGCCGCCGCTTGCGGTGCCGGTCTCGACTGCCACGCAGGTGGAGTCCCCGTCGATGGAGGGAGCTCCGTCCCCGCCGGCGCGGGAGTCCACCGCTCGACGACACCGAGACCTCGGTGCCTCGACGTCGAGCCGGGCCCGGTACAGGACTCAGCTACATGAGCTAATGTCCGATACCGAGGATGAGGACTCGTGGGGGGAAGAGGAGGACCCTAGATATTTCTCCTCAGAGGAGTCTACGGGCCTTCCCTCGGACCCCACGCCTTCACCGGAGAGGAAGCTCTCACCTCCTGAGAGTCTCTCCTTTGCCTCTTTTGTGCGGGATATGTCTATCAGCATTCCCTTCCCCGTGGTCTCTGTGGAAGAGCCGAGGGCCGAGATGCTCGAGGTCCTCGACTATCCATCACCACCTAGAGAGTCCTCCACGGTGCCGCTGCACAATGTCCTGAAGGAGACACTGCTTCGGAACTGGGTGCGACCATTAACTAACCCCACCATTCCCAAGAAAGCAGAGTCCCAGTACAGGATCCACTCTGACCCAGAGCTCATGCGGCCCCAATTGCCCCATGACTCAGCGGTCGTGGATTCTGCTCTCAAGAGGGCACGGAGTTCGAGGGATACCGCCTCGGCGCCTCCGGGGCGGGAGTCTCGCACTCTGGACTCGTTTGGGAGAAAGGCCTACCAATCCTCCATGCTCGTGACCCGCATCCAGTCATACCTGCTCTATATGAGCATTCACATGCGGACCTATGTGCAACAACTGGCGGACCTGGTCGAGAAGCTCCCGCCGGAGCAGTCCAGGCCTTATCAGGAGGTGGTCAGGCAGCTGAAGGCGTGCAGAAAGTTCCTGTCCAGGGGTATTTTTGACACCTGTGACGTGGCATCTCGTGCTGCGGCCCAAGGTATAGTGATGCGCAGGCTCTCATGGCTGCGTGCCTCTGACCTGGACAACCGCACCCAGCAGAGACTGGCTGACGTCCCTTGCCGGGGGGATAACATTTTCGGTGAGAAGGTCGAGCAGATGGTGGACCAACTGCATCAGCGGGAAACCGCTCTCGACAAGCTCTCCCACCGGGCGCCTTCAGCATCCACCTCCACAGGTGGACGTTTTTTCCCGGGCCCGGCAGGCTGCACCCTATTCTTTTGCGAAGCGTAGGTACAACCAGCCGGCCCGAAGGCCTCGTCAGGCACAGGGACAGCCCCAGCGCGCTCGTTCTCGTCAACAGCGTGCGCCTAAGCAGCCCCCTGCGCCTCCACAGCAAAAGCCGGGGACGGGCTTTTGACTGGATCCACGGGAACATAGCCGCCCTACAAGTGTCCGTACCGGACGATCTGCCGGTCGGAGGGAGGTTAAAATTCTTTCACCAAAGGTGGCCTCTCATAACCTCCGACCAGTGGGTTCTCCAAATAGTGCGGTGCGGATACGCCCTGAATTTGGCCTCCCTGCCTCCAAATTGTCCCCCGGGAGCTCAGTCTTTCAGCTCCCATCACAAGCAGGTACTTGCAGAGGAACTCTCCGCCCTTCTCAGCGCCAATGCGGTCGAGCCCGTACCACCCGGGCAGGAAGGGCAGGGATTCTATTCCAGGTACTTCCTTGTGGAAAAGAAAACAGGGGGGATGCGCCCCATCCTAGACCTGAGAGGCCTGAACAAATTCCTGGTCAAAGAAAAGTTCAGGATGCTTTCCTTGGGCACCCTTCTGCCAATGATTCAGAAAAACGATTGGCTATGTTCCCTGGATTTAAAGGACGCATATACTCACATACCGATACTGCCAGCTCACAGACAGTATCTCAGATTCCGCCTGGGCACACGGCACTTTCAGTATTGTGTGCTGCCCTTTGGGCTCGCCTCTGCCCCACGAGTGTTTACCAAGTGCCTCGTGGTGGTAGCGGCCTTCCTACGCAAGCTGGGAGTGCACGTGTTCCCATATCTCGACGATTGGCTGGTCAAGAACACCTCAGAGGCAGGAGCCCTCCGGTCCATGCAGTGCACTATTCAACTTCTGGAGCTGCTGGGGTTTGTGATAAATTACCCAAAGTCCCATCTCCAGCCAACTCAGTCTCTGGAATTCATAGGAGCGCTGCTGAATTCCCAGACGGCTCAGGCCTACCTTCCCGAAGCGAGGGCCACCAATCTCTTGGCCCTGGCTTCGCAGACCAGAGCGTCTCAGCAGATCACAGCTCGGCAGATGTTGAGACTTCTGGGTCATATGGCCTCCACAGTTCATGTGACTCCCATGGCTCGTCTTCACATGAGATCTGCTCAATGGACCCTAGCTTCCCAGTGGTTCCAAGCCACCGGGAATCTAGAAGATGTCATCCGCCTCTCCACCAGTTGCCGCACTTCACTGCTCTGGTGGACCATCCGGACCAATTTGACCCTGGGACGTCCATTCCAAATTCCGCAGCCCTCGAAAGTGCTGACGACGGATGCATCTCGCCTGGGGTGGGGAGCTCACGTCGATGGGCTTCACACCCAGGGTCTGTGGTCCCGCCAGGAAAAGGATCTACAGATCAACCTCCTGGAGCTCCGAGCGATCTGGAACGCACTGAAGGCTTTCAGAGATCGGCTGTCCTACCAAATTATCCAAATTCGGACAGACAATCAGGTTGCAATGTATTACGTCAACAAGCAGGGGGGCACCGGATCTCGCCCCCTGTGTCAGGAAGCCGTCGGGATGTGGCGTTGGGCGTGCCGGTTCGGCATGCTCCTCCAAGCCACATACCTGGCAGGCGTAAACAACAGTCTGGCCGACAGACTGAGCAGAGTCATGCAACCGCACGAGTGGTCGCTCCATTCCAGAGTGGTACGCAAGATCTTCCGAGAGTGGGGCACCCCCTCGGTGGACCTTTTCGCCTCTCAGACCAACCACAAGCTGCCTCTGTTCTGTTCCAGACTTCAGACACACGGCAGACTAGCGTCAGATGCCTTTCTCCTTCATTGGGGGACCGGCCTCCTGTATGCTTATCCTCCCATACCTTTGGTGGGGAAGACCTTACTGAAGCTCAAGCAAGACCGCGGCACCATGATTCTGATAGCGCCCTTTTGGCCCCGTCAGATCTGGTTCCCTCTTCTTCTGGAGTTGTCCTCAGAAGAACCATGGAGATTGGAGTGTTTTCCGACTCTCATTTCGCAGAACGACGGAGCGTTGCTGCACCCCAACCTTCAATCCCTGGCTCTCACGGCCTGGATGTTGAGGGCGTAGACTTCGCTGCGTTGGGTCTGTCTGAGGGTGTCTCCCGGGTCTTGCTTGCCTCTAGGAAGGATTCCACTAAAAAGAGTTACTTTTTCAAGTGGAGGAGGTTTGTCGTTTGGTGTGAGAGCAAGGCCCTAGAACCTCGTTCTTGCCCTGCACAGAACCTGCTTGAATACCTTCTGCACTTATCAGAGTCTGGCCTCAAGACCAACTCAGTAAGGAATCACCTTAGTGCGATTAGTGCTTACCATTATCGTGTGGAAGGTAAAGCCATCTCTGGAGAGCCTTTAGTCGTTCGATTCATGAGAGGCTTGCTTTTGTCAAAGCCCCCTGTCAAGCCTCCTACAGTGTCATGGGATCTCAACGTCGTCCTCACCCAGCTGATGAAACCTCCTTTTGAGCCACTGAATACCTGCCATCTGAAGTACTTGACCTGGAAGGTCATTTTCTTGGTGGCAGTTACTTCAGCTCGTAGGGTCAGTGAGCTTCAGGCCCTGGTAGCTCATGCTCCATATACCAAATTTCATCACAACAGAGTAGTGCTCCGCACCCACCCAAAGTTCCTGCCGAAGGTGGTGTCGGAGTTCCATCTTAACCAGTCAATTGTCTTGCCAACATTCTTCCCCAGGCCGCATACCCGCCCTGCTGAACGTCAGTTGCACACATTGGACTGCAAGAGAGCATTGGCCTTCTACTTGGAGCGGACACAGCCCCACAGACAGTCCGCCCAATTGTTTATTTCTTTCGACCCTAACAGGCTAGGGGTCGCTGTCGGGAAACGCACCATCTCCAATTGGCTAGCAGATTGCATTTCCTTCACTTACGCCCAGGCTGGACTGGCTCTTGAGGGTCATGTCACGGCTCATAGTGTCAGAGCCATGGCAGCGTCAGTGGCCCACTTGAAGTCAGCCACTATTGAAGAGATTTGCAAGGCTGCGACGTGGTCATCTGTCCACACATTCACATCACATTACTGCCTCCAGCAGGATACCCGACGCGACAGTCGGTTCGGGCAGTCGGTGCTGCAGAATCTGTTTGGGGTGTAAATCCAACTCCACCCTCCAGGACCCGAATTTATTCTGGTCAGGCTGCACTCTCAGTTAGTTGTTCTTCGTAGGTCAATTTCTGTTGTACCCTCGCCGTTGCGAGGTTCAATTGACCTGGGTTCTTGTTTTGAGTGAGCCTGAGAGCTAGGGATACCCCAGTCGTGAGAACAAGCAGCCTGCTTGTCCTCGGAGAAAGGGTATGATACATACCTGTAGCAGTTGTTCTCCGAGGACAGCAGGCTGATTGTTCTCACCTACCCTCCCTCCTCCCCTTTGGAGTTGTGTGTTTCATCTTTTTTGCTAGTCATTCAACTGGCGGGAGCGGTCGCGCACGGGCGGGTAGACGGCCGCGCATGCGCGGTGGGCGTGCCCTGCGTGCCGACCGTCCCGCGAAGCTTCTTTCCGGTTGGTGGGGGCTGCCGCGGACGTCACCCAGTCGTGAGAACAATCAGCCTGCTGTCCTCGGAGAACAACTGCTACAGGTATGTATCATACCCTGTGTCTGAGCTCCAGGCGCTGTCCTGTCGAGACCCATTTCTGCAATTCTCAGAGTCCGGAGTAACGGTATGTACTGTGCTTTCCTTCCTGCCTAAGGTGGTTTCAGCATTTCACCTAAACCAGCCTATTTTTCTGCCCTCTTTTACTAGGGAGGAGTTTCCGGAATCTTTTGGGCAGTTGCACCTTCTGGATGTGCGCAGGGCTCTGTTGCAGTATCTGCAGATGTCAAATGCTTTCAGGACCTCTGATCACCTTTTTGTATTGTTGTCAGGTCCTCGCAGAGGGTCTCCAGTGTCTATAGCCTGTTGGCTTAAGGAAGCCATTTTTCTGCATATCTGCTATCTGGCTGGCCTCCGCCTGATGCCTTTAAGGCACATTCCACAAGAGCGATTTCCTCCTCTTGGGCTGAGACGGGAGCACTCTCTCTTCAAGAGATATGTAGTGCGGCTACTTGGGCTTCTAAGCTCTCTTTTGCCCGTCATTACAGGCTGGATGTGGCTGCCAGGAGGGATGCGCTTTTTCGAGCGCAAGTGCTTGTGCGTGGTGTGGCTTGTTCCTGCCCTATCTAGGGATTGCTTTGATACATCCCATTCGTAATGGATTCATCTGCTGCTGATGACAAGGAAGGGAAAATTAGGTCCTTACCTTGGTAATTTTTTTTCCTTTAGTCACAGCAGATGAATCCATGATTCCTCCCTGATTGACTCTGTTTTGTGTTCAGTTTTTCCTGCAGACATGTTCCCTCATTGGAAGAAGTTGGAAAACAGTCTTCAGGATTTCTGTTCTACTACAGGAGGTTAAGTTCGTCCCTCCTTTGTGTTATTGCTCCTGATCTGTGGCGTTTGTTCGCTGTGAGGAAAGTTCATGTTATGCTACTTTGCAGTTTAACACTGCTTTGTTAGCTTCAAAATACTGAGAGGCAGATGGAGCTAGCCGTCCTAGAGGCACTATGGTTTTCAGTGTTCTCTATCTCCCCCTGCTGGTAGGTGGACACAACCCATTCGTAATGGATATCTCTGCTGTGACTAAAGGGAAGAAAATTACCAAGGTAAGAACCTAATTTTCCCTTCCTATGTTTTTGGGCTGGCTCTTAGATTCAGTGAACATTTGTTGAGGGTTGTTTAAGGACATTGCAGTAATTTATAGTTTCATCACAAAAGCTATTTAAACACTTTTTTGTTAAGTGTGATCTTCATAAAAAAATTTCATTAGCAACAATATTGAAATTTATAATACCACTGTACTAGCTAGAATATTTTTTTTCAGGTAACCGACAAATGTTTTGAAGCACTATATCCAGTACTGCAGTAGTGTGCAGAAAATATATATGTGGGTAAAATACAGAGGTGTAATATTTTTCTGTATAATTTTATGGGATCAGTTATAGCAGAAACAATCGTGGCATTTTTACCGTCCAGAAATTATTTTCATGTATTTACTTTTGGAAGCCAAAGGTTTGTCAAGAGATTCTGTGTTGATAGTTTTGGTTTTTTTTGTTACATTTGTACCCCGTGCTTTCCCACTCATGGCAGGCTCAATGCGGCTTACATGGGGCAATAGTCAGCCCACAAGTGATCGTAAACCTTTAGTTGTGATGTTATGAAAGTGTAAAGTTATTGTTATCAAAATTTGGAGAATAAAAGTATTTTTTGCCATGTTAGTCCTCTGATACGTACAAATAAGGTTTAACAAATAAGTTGGAAGTATAATGTAACTTCAGTTTGGGATCATGCTTTTATATACTGATCAACCAATAAAAGTGATAGCTTTAAAAATGATAGTTTTTTTTTAATTGAACAAAAATAGTGTATCTGTGACTAGTTTGTAAAAGTTGCTGTCAATTGATGGGATTGTATAGAATGGTACCTATTTTACTATAATGAATATTTTACTGCAGTGGTATCTAAGAATGGTACTGGTCTTTGGGTGAGGTTTCTTGCAATCCAAGTAGAATTCTGGCAGGGACTACCAACTATCAAAACATGGCATATATAGTAAGCTGTTTATAGGGTCTGCAGATTTTGATAAGATGTTTTTTTTTCTCCTTTATGCTTACGTTCAGCATTTACAGTTGAACAGTACCAGCAGCATCAGCAGCAACTGGCTTTAATGCAGAAACAGCAGCTTGCACAAATTCAGCAGCAGAAAGCAAATAGTAATTCCTCTGTGAATACCTCACAGGTTAGTTGTACTTCTCTCTCTTCCTTCCTCTTCATGTCATTCTGAACTGTAGCCCATTTCTATTTGTCCACTATAGAAATTTGCATATACCAATTAATAAAAAGTAAGAAAATTACTTTTCCTGAACCAACATCCTGGCCATTTGTGAGTGGTTTTAAAAGAATGGTACAGGTGAGTGTAGAAAGTAAAATTTCTGCTTATAAAATCATATATAAACTGAATATTTTTCTCTGTGGTGTAAGATTGATCAGAAATCTATTAGCAGTGCAGCCACATAGCTGTCATATTAGTAATAAAATTTCCATATCATCAAGCAGATCAATCCATAGACTGGTGGGTTGTGTCCATCTACTAGCAGGTGGAGATAGAGAGCAATCTTTTGCCTCTCTATATGTGGTCATGTGCTACCAGGAAATCCCCAGTATTCTCTCTATCTAGCAGGTGTGTGGTCACACGCAGCAGCTGTGGCTTGGTCTCCACGCCTATTTACTTAGGCTTTGTTGAGTACCTGGGGTTGAGGGCTCTTCGTGAGCAAGTGCAAACCTGGTGGTGCCAGGTCCCTCCTTTTCTCCCCCCTCCCGCTGGCTCCGTTAAAAAAACCCCAAAAAACATAACAATCTTGAAGCAGAAAAGATTTTATTACAGCTGCTCACTGGGACACAATTCGTTGCAGCTTGGAGCAAAAAGCAGGTAATTTTACCTTTTCCTAGCGGGCAGGGGGTTCCCCGAACGTTTCCCTCGTGGATCAGGGCGTCGGATGGTAAGGGCGCGAAAAAGCGCTCCTCGGACTGAGATCGCGCGGCTAGTGGGGATCGGAGGCAGAGAAGCCCTTTTTGGGCACCCTTTCGCACTTTGCTGATTTAGCCGGTTTTTCCTCCGCTGGGGCTTCGGCGGCCTTTCCTGCCTTAGGCGCCCATCCCCCGATGTCCGCCCTTTTGACTTCGGCCGCCCGTGCAGCTCGGACGGCCTCTGGTATGGCCGCATTTGAGTTGGGCGGCGGTAAGAAGATGGTGAAGTTTAAGCGCCATGCTTTCCTCGCAGCTTCTTCACGGAGTGACGCGCCGGACGCCATTTTGGATGCGCAGCACGCCTCTCCCCCGCTCTATGGAGTGGAGGTTCAGAGTTCCTCTAGGGCTTTGGCCCAGGTTGCAGAAGTGCACAAACAGGGGTTTCTCTCCAGGGTTTATTTTGTTGCTGCATCAAGCCTTTCAACTACAAAACGCTGCTCCTGCTCCCCTGTCAGATATGGGGGAAGAGGCTTCCCTGATCAAGCGCCCTCGGGTGGATCTTCAGGTCTTGGGGGTCTCTGTCTCCTCTGATGTACAGTGGGGGAAATAAGTATTTGATCCCTTGCTGATTTTGTAAGTTTGCCCACTGACAAAGACATGAGCAGCCCATAATTGAAGGGTAGGTTATTGGTAACAGTGAGAGATAGCACATCACAAATTAAATCCGGAAAATCACATTGTGGAAAGTATATGAATTTATTTGCATTCTGCAGAGGGAAATAAGTATTTAATCCCTCTGGCAAACAAGACCTAATACTTGGTGGCAAAACCCTTGTTGGCAAGCACAGCGGTCAGACGTCTTCTGTAGTTGATGATGAGGTTTGCACACATGTCAGGAGGAATTTTGGTCCACTCCTCTTTGCAGATCATCTCTAAATCATTAAGAGTTCTGGGCTGTCGCTTGGCAACTCGCATCTTCAGCTCCCTCCATAAGTTTTCAATGGGATTAAGGTCTGGTGACTGGCTAGGCCACTCCATGACCCTAATGTGCTTCTTCCTGAGCCACTCCTTTGTTGCCTTGGCTGTATGTTTTGGGTCATTGTCGTGCTGGAAGACCCAGCCACGACCCATTTTTAAGGCCCTGGCGGAGGGAAGGAGGTTGTCACTCAGAATTGTACGGTACATGGCCCCATCCATTCTCCCATTGATGCGGTGAAGTAGTCCTGTGCCCTTAGCAGAGAAACACCCCCAAAACATAACATTTCCACCTCCATGCTTGACAGTGGGGACGGTGTTCTTTGGGTCATAGGCAGCATTTCTCTTCCTCCAAACACGGCGAGTTGAGTTCATGCCAAAGAGCTCAATTTTTGTCTCATCTGACCACAGCACCTTCTCCCAATCACTCTCGGCATCATCCAGGTGTTCACTGGCAAACTTCAGACGGGCCGTCACATGTGCCTTCCGGAGCAGGGGGACCTTGTAGATGAGGGCAGCGTTTCTGAGTTCTCCCAAAGGTCCCTTGGGGATTCTTTGGAGGAGGCTGATCCTCGCCCTGATGGGGGGGAGATGACCCCTTTGCAGCACAGCTTTTTCGCTCAGAGGAATTGCCTAACCTATTAGTTCAGGCTATGAGCATCTTGAGTATTTCCTCTCCGGAGGAAGGCCCTCCTTCAGCCTCGGCGGGTTCCGCTATTATGTTGGGAACCAAGCGCCCTTCCAGGACATTTCACATCCATGAAGCCATGAAAACTCTAATTTCGGCTCAATGGGATTCTCCTGAGGCGAGCCTCAAGGTAGCCAGGGCCATGACTAGTCTGTACCCTCTGCCAGAGGGTGAACAGGAGGCCTTGCGCTGGCCGGCAGTGGACTCTCTAATCACTGCTATGAGAACAAAGACGGCTTTGCCGGTGGAAGGTGGCTCTGCTCTTAAGGATTCACAGGACAGGAAATTGGAAGCGGCCTTAAAGTTAGCCTTTGAAGCGGCCTCCGGCTTGTGGCTCCTATGTGGCCAGGGCATGCCTGACGGTGGTGCAGCGGGCCTCCCCCTCGGATCCTTCCTTGAGGGCGGATTGGCCGGTCCTGGAGTTGGGCTTGGCTTACTTGGCAGACTTGCTGTATGATGTTTTGAGAGCCTCGGCTAAAGTTATGTCTCAGACAGTCTTTGCCCGTCGATGGCTATGGCTTAAGCATTGGTCAGTTGACCATGCCTCCAAATCCCGCTTAGCCAAGTTGCCTTTTAAGGGCAAGCTGCTATTCGGGGATGAGCTGGACAAGATTGTGACGGATCTCGGCAGTTCTAAAGGCAAGAGGTTGCCGGAGGTCAAGGCAAGGGCCAGCAGTGCTCGCCCTGGTTCCTCTAAGGGCCGTTTTCAAGAAGCCCGTCGGTATTGCCCGGGCAAGTCGGGCTCCTCCTCCTCCTCCTTCAAGCAGAGGTTCTCCCCGAAGCAGCATTCCTTTCGCAGAGACTGCCGCTCAGGAGGTTCTTCCTCCGGTCCTCCCCCAGGGTCTCGTACCCAATGACGGGGCCCTGGTCCCTGGCCCAGAGCAGATAGGAGGAAGGCTGTCCTTTTTTCTGGGCGAGTGGACCAGGGTAACTTCAGATGCTTGGGTTCTAGAAGTCATCAGAGACGGCTACAAGTTGGAGTTCTGCCGGCCCCTGAGAGACGGGTTCGTGAACTCTCCCTGCAAGTCTCCCCTCAAAGTGGCAGCAGTTCAGCAGACTCTGGACAACTTGCTCCGCTTTGGGGCGGTGGTCCCAGTGCCCGTAGAGCAGCGTGGCACAGGACGTTACTCCATTTACTTTGTGGTGCCAAAGAAAGGAGGCTCTTCTCGGCCTATTCTCGACCTCAAGGGAGTCAATCGGGCCTTGCGAATATGGCATTTCCGTATGGAGACTCTCCGCTCTATGATTGCTGCGGTACAAGAAGGAGAATTCCTGGCATCCTTGGACATCAAGGAAGCTTATGTGCACATTCCCATCTGGCCGCCTCATCAGCGCTTCCTGTGCTTTGCAGTGCTGGGCCGGCACTTCCAGTTCAGAGCCCTCCTGTTTGGGTTGAATACAGCTCCGCGGACCTTCTCCAAAGTGATGGTGGTCATTGCGGCTTATCTCTGCAAGGAAGGAGTGCAAGTCCATCCCTACCTGGACAACTGGCTGATTCGAGCTCCCTCCTTTGCGGAGTGTGGGAGAGCGACGGACAGGGTCATTGCTCTTCTGTGCTCCCTGGGATGGATCATCAACCGGGAGAAAAGTCAGCTGCGCCCGACTCAGTCCCTGAAGTATCTGGGTGTTCGGTTCGACACCCAAGTGGGTAGAATGTTTCTGCCGGACAACCGGAGCCTCAAGCTTCAGGCCCAGGTGGGCCGGTTCCTAGCCTCCTCAGCTCCTCGGGCTTGGGATTATGTTCAACTGTTGGGCTCCATGACGGCCACGATGGAGGTAGTGCCCTGGGCCAGGGCCCATATGAGGCCACTACAGCACTCTCTTCTGCGGCGCTGGACTCCGGTTTCGGAGGATTACGCAGTTCGCCTTCCCCTGGACCCGGCAGTGAGAAGGGGCCTAAGTTGGTGGCTGATGTCAGACAAGTTGTCAGCCGGTATGCTTCTCAAGTCCCCGGAGTGGATTGTCGTTACGATGGATGCCTGCTTGACGGGCTGGGGAGCCCATTGCCTGGGAAGGACAGCGCAGGGGATATGGTCGCCGGCGGAGGCGAAGTGGTCCATCAACCTCTTGGAACTTCGGGCCATTCGGTTGGCGCTTCAAGCGTTTCTTCAGGTACTGATACTGAGGCCAGTTCGAATCCTGTCAGACAATGCCACGGCCGTGGCCTATGTCAATTGCCAGGGAGGTACCAGGAGCACCCCCCTAGCCAGGGAGGCCATGAAGTTATGCCAGTGGGCAGAGGCGAATCTGGAGCAGCTGTCGGCAGCTCACATTGCGGGAGTCCTGAATGTCGAGGCGGACTTTCTCAGTCTCCATACCTTGGATCCCGGAGAGTGGCAACTGTCTGCTCAGGTGTTCTTGGAGATCACGAAGCGCTGGGGCATGCCGACCTTGGATCTGATAGCGACCTCGGCCAAGTGCCGCAGTTCTTCAGCAGAGGATGGGACCCTCTATCTCTGGGGGTCGATGCTCTTCTCCAGCAGTGGCCGGTACAGGAGCTTCTTTACGTGTTCCTGTTTTGGCCTATGCTGGGCAGAATTCTCGGCCGGGTGGCGAAACACCCAGGCCGGGTGGTCCTGGTGGGTCCAGAGTGGCCCAGACGCCCTTGGTATGCGGACCTGATCCGGCTTTCCGTAGACAGTCCTCTGCGGCTTCCAGCGGAGCGGGGCCTCTTACATCAGGGTCCTGTGGTGATAGAGGATCCCCCCCCCCCCCTTTGGTCTTACGGCCTGGCTCTTGAGCGAAAGCGACTGAAGAAGAAGGGATTCTCGGACAAGGTCATCGCCACTATGCTGAGAGCACGGAAGTGCTCTACTTCTACTACGTACGCCAGGGTATGGCATACCTTTGTATCATGGTGCGAGGCAGGATCACTGTCACCCTTCATGGCGCCAATTGCTTCAGTATTGGCGTTCCTGCAAGAAGGTCTGGAGAAAGGCCTGTTGCTCAGCTCTCTTAAGGTCCAGTTAACGGCTCTAGCTTGCTTCAGGAGTTGCCTGAAGGGTGCTTCCCTGGCTTCTCAGCCAGATGTGGTGCATTTTCTCAAAGGGGTTAATCACTTACGCCCTCCTCTGCACTCGATAGTGCCTACGTGGAATCTCAATCTGGTGCTGCGGGCCTTGCAGAAGCTGCCCTTTGAGCCATTATCGCGGCTGTCTCTGAAGGACCTGACGTTGAAAGCGATCTTTTTGGTGGCAATCGCTTCAGCCAGGAGAGTTTCCGAGCTCCAGGCGCTCTCGTGTAGAGAGCCATTCCTGTGGTTCACGGAGGCAGGAGTGTCTATTCGCCCAGTGCCTTCCTTCCTGCCCAAGATTGTTTCTCGCTTCCATGTGAATCAGCAGCTTTGTCCACCCTCCTTCCGTAGGGAGGATTATCCAGAGGAGTATCGTGCTCTCAGATGCCTGGATGTTAGACGAGTTATCACCAGATACTTGGAAGTGACCAACGATTTCCGGAAGTTGGATCACCTGTTCGTGCTGTTCGCGGGCCCCCGTAGGGGTCTGCAGGCATCTAAAGCTACCGTGGCACGTTGGGTCAAGTAAACAATTGCGGCGGCTTATGTGGCCGCAGGGAAGGTGCCGCCTATCCAGCTGAAGGCTCATTCTACTAGAGCACAGGTGGCTTCGATGGCAGAGTCCAGTTTTGTTTCCTTGGAGGAGATTTGCAGATCGGCGACTTGGGCGTCGGCTCATACCTTCTCACGGCATTATCGCTTGGACGTGGAGCACGGGCCGAGGCCCAATTTGGAGCTTCAGTGTTGCGTTCTGGGATTTCCATGTCACGCCCTGGATGAGTACTGCTTGGGTACATCCCACCAGTCTATGGATTGATCTGCTTGATGATATGGAAGGTAAAATTATGTATCATACCTGATAATTTTCTTTCCATTAATCATAGCAGATCAATCCATAATCCCTCCCAGATATCTGTACTGTTTGTTCTAGTTCAGTTATATTTCAGGTTCAAGTTTAGACTTCAGTTCCTGTTCAGGAGGACTTCGAGTTCAAGTTCTTCCACTTGGATTTCCCTGGAGTTGGGACGACTTTGTGTTACAGTGAGCTGCTGCTTCTTTCCCCCCGTTTCGACGGTGGTTGGATTCATAACTAAATTATGCCAGTGCTCCCTCCCGCTTCGTGCGGTAGTAGGGTAGCTTTGTTTCCCTCTCGCTTTGGCGGTGATGGGTTAAGCCAGCTCCTCCCACGGTTGCGGTAGCAGGACATGCCAGTTCCTCCCGCGTCGGCGGGTGTGGGTGCCCCCACCACTTCGGCGGTGGTTGGGTGGCGGAGTGTCCCTTTGTGGGTGTAATTCTCTGTTTGGTGATTCCTGCGGATGGAGCTTTGATATCGACTATACTGAGGATTTCCTGGTAGCACATGATCACATATAGAGAGGCAAAAGAGTGCTCTCTATCTCCACCTGCTGGTAGCTGGACACAACCCACCAGTGATTGATCTGCTATGATTAATGGAAAGAAAATTATCAGGTATGATACATAATTTTACCATGTAAATCAGGTCTCCCCTGCCCCGCAAATACAAATGTAACAATTCTTCTCTGATAGTATAGATGGGCAAAGACTGCTGGTCTCTCAGTACAAGTGGTTACTTTTTAATTGCACAGACACCAAACTTCTACAGGATCACAAAGAATGATTCACTATCTATAATTTGTTGAAGATTTTACATTCTCTTTTAACTTGTGAGCTAAACCCTAATTACCATAGAGATTGACTTGAATCAGCTCTTCAGGGTCTTATGCCCTTTCTGAATTACAGACTTAAGAGTGAAGCTTCTACCTCAGAGTATGCGTGTCCTTATTTGTTATACAGAGTTTATTGATGTAAAGTATATTAAACATTATGGAGTTGATTGTGAGCCTTATGATATGAATTATAGACATAATTCAGTTCTGTTTATGAAGCCAATCTGTTTTTTTGTTTTGTGGTGGTTTTTTTTTTTTTTTTTTTTTACATAGAAGGTTCCTTAGTTCTTTGTATTTTCATCTAATTTGGTTTTGCAGCTACCCATGGGTTGTTCTAATGGTTGGGGTGTTGCAATGATGGCCCTCAACAAAGAAGCCAGGCACAAGGGATTCTTTGGAAATGTTGTAATCATGGACCCTAAAACTAACCATTAGGTGTCACTGTTAACAAATGACTATGGCTCCCTATCCCCACCATCCAGGGACTATGAATGCTACTTTTACAGCATCCCCAGCCAACCTGAGTGGAAGGACCTGACTTAAGGATGAAAGCAGGAACCTTTCACATAGCAGTGAATGGCTGTCCCAGTGAGCCACCAGGCTGCCCACAAAAACTACCATTTAAAGTGAAAAAGTGTGGTATTAAAAAAAAAAAAAAAAAAGAACAGATAATTATCAGTGTGTAAGAAAGAGTGTCTTATTGATTCTTCAAAGAATCCTGTTTTTGTTTGCTCTTTCCATGCAGAGAATTATTTCCAAGACGTTAGATTCTGTTAGTGCTCAATTTGCTGCTTCAGCTTTGATGACATCTGAACAGCTGATGGCATACAAGATGAAGGATGATGTGGTGTTTGGAACTGGAGTGAATGGTGTCATCCAGGCCTCAGGTGAGGATCTGTACAAGTCTAGATTTTATATTTAAATCTTTTTATTGGCAAACAAAATGCAACAGTCTGGCATAAAACCACCAGATAACAATTGCAAAACTCTTCCGATAAATACAGTGCACCGTTCCAATTCTACAAGAAAATTTTCTTCTTTTCTCCCCCTCCCCCTCCTTCCCCCCTCCCACTCCCAACTATAATCACCCCTCAAAAGGCCCCTAATAAGATGATGCGTGCATTTGTAACTTTTTCTCCCAATTATTTTTCCCTCCAACCTTATCACACTTGAGAAATGATACAATAATAAGCAAACAAAAAAAAAAAGGAACCATAAGGCTATCAAAGTCTATTCAGTATAAACCTATGAGCCTTTGAGGAAAGCGACTGTATATAAAAGTGCCATATCTTCAAAAATACTTTCTTTCTCTTTGGGGAGGATCCCGCCACCCTGCGTTCCCTGCAACAACAAAATAATTTAAAAGTTAGTTATATGCCATCAAAGCATTGAATCATTAAAATATTTGTTTTAATTATGTTCTAGGAGCATACAAGGGCTTACATCTTGGTAGTCCTACATCTACAACACTCGTGCATACAAGTCAATCATCGTCATCAACTGGTTCAACCTTGCTACAGCCTTCCAATGTTACACAGACTACAAGTACCCACAGTGCACTGAGCCACCAAGTAACTTCTGCCAGTTCTGCAACAACTCAGGTTCTGTTTGGGAACAACATTCGATTAACTGTACCCTCATCAGTTGCCACAGTAAACTCTATTAACACACTCAATGCACGACATATACCAAGGACTTTAAGTGCTGTTCCATCATCTGCCTTAAAACTGACTGCAGCAGCAAACTGTCAGGTACCCAAGGTCTCGGCACCAAGCTCACTGGATGCAGTACCAAGGTTAGTGATGGTGTATGTGTGAATATTTTTTTGTTTGATTTTTTTTTCCATACATCACTTGAAAATTATTTCCCCAGGTAAAGTGTTTTACCCATTGAAATTAGATGTCTGAAAATTGTCTGTCCCATATATGGACAAAAAAATCATGTAGTCCAATAGTGCACATATATCTACCTAGAATGGGGGCTGTGTTCTCAGGGATAGGTTAAGGCAGGGACTAAAAGAGTATGCATATACATATACATTTTCAGAGGGGTGTTTTTTTTTAGGTTGAAAAGGAATATCCATACAAGGAGGTACAAATGTGTGTGGATACTTTTTTTTTTTTCTTGAACCACTCTAAAGTAGGACATATTCAAATTTTCATTTATTTTATTTTTTATATACCACCTAAAAGCTTGAAAGCTATTGAAGCAGTGTACATTCGGGAGTATTTTTCTGTCCCTGAAAGGCTCACAGTCTAAGTTTGTACCTGAAGCAATAGAGGGTTAAGTTTGCCCAAGATCACAAGGAGCTGCAGTGAGATTTGAACCGGGCTCCCGTAGATCCTGTTATGGGAGCTACAGAAGTATATCCCTTTAAGAAAAGGGGAACAGAGCATAGCTTTTCCAGAGGATATCAAGAGAACAGATGGGGTTCATAATGGATTTAAAGATAAAAAGATGCTACCAAATTTGTTTCTTCAAGTAATCTGCAGCCAGTGTAACTCCAGGAGAAATCCTGACCTGATGGCCTAAAAAAAGAAAAACGTTTAGCACTTATGGACGGCTAATTCTTCCAGTTTGTAACCCATTTTGGTGTCTTGAAGACAACCAAATTGCTTACCTGTTAAAGCATTTAACCTTGAACAGAAAAATAAACAGCACTCCTCCTGGAGCTGGCTTCTCTGCTAAGCCTGCACTTAAGACTGAGTAGGCAGTGTTAAATGAAGAGCCTTCTATAATTTTCCAGGAGAGCTGCAGAAACATTCCACATAGGTGCCAATAGATGACATTCTTCCCTTTTGCTCACCCTGCTGTTAGTGAACACTCATTACAGGTAAGCAGCTTGGTTTTTTTTTTTTTTTGGTGGCTTTTAAAGTGAATTTTCCAAGTTGCCCCTTCTTCTGGAATTGTTCTCTGAAGTACCATGGAGATTGGAGTGTTTTCCATCACTCAGAACGAAGGGTCACTTCTACATCCCAGCCTCCAGTCTCTGGCTCTCACGGCCTGGATGTTGAGAGCCTAGAATTCGCTTCCTTGGGTCTTTCGGAGGGTGTCTCCCGGGTCTTGCTTGCTTCCAGGAAAGATTCCACGAAAAGGTGGTGTTACTTTAAATGGAGGTTTGCCGTCTGGTGTAATAGCCAGGCCATAGATCCCCTTTCTTGTCTTACACAGATCCTGCTTGAATACCTTCTACACTTACCAGAGTCTGGTCTCAAGACCAACTCCGTAAGGGGTTCACCTTAGTGCAATCAGCGCTTATCAGCATGTAGAAAGTTAGCCTATCGCTGGACAGCCTTTAGTTGTTCGTTTCATGAGAGGTTTGCTTTTGTTAGTGCCCCCTGTCAAACCTCCACCTGTGTCATGGGATCTCAACGTTGTTCGCACCCAGCTGATGAAAGCTCCTTTTGAGCCACTGAATTCCTGTTATCTGAAGTACTTGACCTGGAAGGTCATTTTCTTGGTGGCTGTTACTTCAGTTTGTAGGGTCAGTGAGTTTCAGGCTTTAGTAGTGGATGCACCTTATGCTACGTTTCATCACAATAGAGTAGTCCTCCACACGCACCCTAAGTTCCTGCTGAAGGTGGTGTCTGAGTTTCATCTGAACCAGTTGATTGTCTTGCCAGCATTTTTTCCCCATCCTCATGCCCACCCTGGAGAAAGCGGCTTTCAAATTTTGGACTGCAAGAGAGCGTTGGCCTTTTACATGGAGCTGACGAAGCCCTTCAGACAGTCCACCCAGTTGTTTGTCTCTTTTGATCCCAACAGGAGGGGAGTCGCTGTCGGTAAACACACCATTTCCAGTTGGCTAGCAGATTGCATTTCCTTTGCTTATGCCCAAGCTGGGCTGAGTAGAGGGTCATGTCACGGCTCATAATGTCATAGCCCTGGCTGCGTCACTGGCTCATTTAAAGTCAGTCTCCATTGAAGAGATTTGCAAAGCTGTAATGTGGTTTTCAGTCCACACATTCACATCTCATTACTGCCTTGAGCAGGATACCTGATGTGACTGTCGGTTTGGGCAGGCAGTGCTGCAGAATCTGTTTGGGGTTTAGAATCCAACTCCACCCTCCTAGGCCCATTTTATTCTGTTCTAGGCTGCACTCTCACTTATTTGTGTTTCTTTTTAGGTCAATCTACATTATGTCCTTGCCATTGCGAGGCCCAATTGACCAATGTTTTGTTGTTTTGGGTGAGCCTGGATGCTAGGGATACCCCACTTGTGAGAATAATATAGCCTGCTTGTCCTGGGAGAAAGTGAAGATACTTACCTGTAGCAGGTATTCTCCAAGGACAGCAGGCTTATTCTCAGAATCCCGCCCACCTCCCCTTGGAGTTTTCTTTTCACTTTTTTCTTATTTACACTTTTTTCTTAATGCTGTTCAATTAAACTGGCGGGCAGGAAGGCACTTGGCGTGGGCATGGGACGTGCGGCAGAAGGCTCTGACAAATTTTTTGCTATATATTATGCCGGTTCCAAGCCCGACGTAGATCGTCGACCCACTTGTGAGATTAATAATTCTGCTATCCTCAGAGAATACCTGCTACAGGTAAGTATCTTTGCTGTATGCTGAAGTCTTTTCCCCAGGATCACCTCAAATGTTGGTGGAACAGGTAGATGCAGGGAATCCCACAAGCAGCCTGATGAAAAACAAAAGCAAACAGCTAGTCTTCTGGGAAGGCCCTTATGATGTCAGTTTATATCAAGAGTGACATCAGCGAAGAGGTGGAGTTTAGCCCCAAAGTGACAGGGAGAAAAATTATTACTAATCATAGGGCAGAATCAGTCAGGGGATGGGGCAGCCTGAGGGAAAGCAAGTCCAGAGCAACTAAGACATTTTGGTTGGGGGGGGGGGGGTGGCTAGAGGTGATCAGCAGTGGGAGGGAACCGCAGTGTGAGGTGCACCGTGGAGTGAGAGGAGAGTCAACAGAAGAGAGGAGTCCTATGTGCTAGGCACTTACACAGAAATTCAGTAAGCAGCTCGGTAGGTTATCTCATTGGCATGCAGTTTCCTTTTAGCATTGGTCGCTGTTTGGAAATCGGTAAGTTCAACTATGGCTATAAACGCACACAAAATTTAATGCCCCTCAGTCTCTTAGATCTAATTAGACTTTACTTCTTAAGACACCATTAGTTAAATAGGTTAAGGAGAAAGATACTAGAGTAGAATATTTTCAGTGATGGCCCCCATCTGATGGAATGAATTGCCTGGTGATGATTGTTTGGAATCAGACGGTAACCAAGTTTTAATTTTCCCAGTAATTTTTTTTTTTTTTTAATTTTTGACATAATAGGGGTTTAGTCTCTCTCAGATTAGAACTGAGCTGTGAGTTATATTACAAGGGTTTTTATTTGATCTCTTGGTTTTAATTATATATTAATATAATTTTGTAAATCACTAAACAATTCAGTATTTGTGGTACTAAAACATTTAAATGGTGTTTGTAGGGCAATTGTAGCCATAAATGATGAAATTCAAATGATAGTATTGTACTAGATTGTACTGTTAATATCATTCTCCGAGGACAATCAGGCTGAATATTCTCACTGATGGGTTGTCATCCGTGATGGCCCAGGAGACCGGAACAACTTTGGAAAAACTAGAAGTCTCTAGAACACTCTGTCGCGCGGGCCGAGTGCACCGTGCATGCGCGAACGGCTTCCAGCGACACGAGCGTGTCCTCTTCAGTTCTTTTGATCCGTGATATGAGAATCACGTCTTTTGTTAGGTGGCGTTTTCTTCTGCTCAGGAGACCTGGGTACGCGTTTACAGGCTTCCCCCTTTGCTTTTTTCAGCTGACTTTTATTTTCTCTTCAATAAAAAAAAAGGCCCCTTTTTTCCTTTACGTTTTAGGTTCTCTTCACCTTTTTAAGTTTTCTTATTATTTTCCGTCACTGCTGCCCTTAGGCTGCTGGGTCTGGTTATTTTTTCCCTTTTTTGTGCCTTTTTGTTGGCACAATCAAGTTTTTAATTTCACAGCTGCTGTTTTACCGTCCATGTCATCGAGGACTCCCAGCAGTTTCAAGCGTTGTACTTGCTGCAACCGGACCATTTCGGGTACCGACCCCCACGCGTGGTGTCTCCAGTGCCTTGGGCCCGACCATCAAGACCAACTCCGTAAAGGTTCACCTTAGTGCAATTAGTGCTTATCAACGTGTAGAAGGTCAGCCTATCTCTTGACAGCCTTTAGTAGTTCGTTTCATGAGAGGTTTGCTTTTGTCAAAGCCCCCAGTCACTGATGTTATGGGATCTCAACGTCGTCCTCACCCAGCTGATGAAAGCTCCTTTTGAGCCACTGAATTCCTGCTATCTGAACTACTTGACCTGGAAGGTTATTTTCTTGGTGGCTGTTACTTCAGCTCGTAGAGTCAGTGAGCTCCAAGCCCTGGTAGTACATGCACCTTATATCAAGTTTTATCATAACAGAGTAGTCCTCCGCACTCACCCTAAGTTCTTGCTGAAGGTGGTGTCTGAGTTCCATCTGAACCAGTCAATTGTCTTGCCAACATTCTTTCCCTGTCCACATACCCACCCTGGTGAAGTCAAGTTGCACACCTTGGACTATAAGAGAGCATTGGCCTTTTACGTGGAGCGGACAAAGCCCTATAGACAGTCCGCTCAGCTGTTTGTTTCTTTTAATCTCAACAGGAGGGGGAGTTGCCATTGGAAAACGCACCATCTCTAATTGGCTAGCAGATTGCATTTCCTTACGCTCAAGCTGGGCTGACTCTGGAGGGCCATGTCACGACTCATAATGTCAGAGCCATGGCTGCTTCAGTGGTTCATTTGAAGTCAGCTTCTTAGAAGAGATTTGCAAGGCTGCAACGTGGTCATCAGTCCACACATTCACATCTCACTACTGCCTTCAGCAGGATACCCGATGTGACAGTCGGTTTGGGAAGTCGGTGCTGCAGAATATGTTCGGGGTTTAGAATCCAACTCTACCTTCCTAGGCCCATTTCTGTTCTGTTCCAGGCTGCACTCTCACTTATTTGTGTTTCTTTTTAGGTCAATCTACATTATGTCCTTGCCGTTGCGAGGCCCAATTGACCAGTGTTCATTGTTTTGAGTGAGCTTGGGGGCTAGGGTACCCCATCAATGAGAATGTTCAGCCTGCTTGTTCTCGGAGAAAATGAAGATGCATACCTGTAGCAGGTATTCTCCGAGGACAGCAGGCTATCAAACCTTTTTTAAACCTCACTAAGCTAACTGCTTTTACCACATTGTCTGGCAATGAATTCTAGAGTTTAATTACACATTGAGAGAAGAAATATTTTATCAGATTTGTTTTAAATTTACTACTTCGTAGCTTCATTGCATGCCCCCTAGTCCTAGTATTTTTGGAAAGAGTAAACAAGCGATTTTTGTCTACCTGTTCCACTTCACTCATTATTTTGTAGACCTGTATCACATCTTCTCTCAGCCGTCTTTTCTCCATGCTGAAGAGCCCTAGCCGCTTTAGCCTTTCCTCAGAGGGAAGTCATCCCATCCCCTTCATGATTTTTGTTGCCTTTCTGTGTACTTTTTCTAATTCCACTGTATCTTTTTTGAGATGCGGTGATCAGAACTGCTCACGATATTCGAGATGTGGTTGCACCATGAAGCAATAAAAAGGCATTATACGTCCTCATTTTTGTTTTCCATTCCTTTCCTAATACCAGCCAATGTTCTGTTTGCTTTCTTTGCTGCCACTGCTGCACACTGAACAGAGGGTTTCAACATCATCAACGATGACATCTAGATCCCTTTCCTGGTTGGTGACTCCTAATGTGGCACCTTGCATCACATAGCTATAGTTCGGGTTCCTCTTTCTAACATGCATCACTTTGCTCTTGTTGCCAAAAGAACACAAAAGTCCCGTGGGATAGACAGAGCCAAAAACAAGGAGTGGGAACTGGATCAAGCTCTTTAAAACAGACCACAGACTCTCAATGTAGAATTAAAGACATTTATTTAAGATGACTCGACACGGCACCATGTTTCGGCACAAACGTGTCAGCCTCAGGAGTCTTGATGCGTATATTTGACAATCACATCTATCCTTGGCAATATGTCTTGCAAAACAAACACAAGCGAGTCCCTGGTCTGTTTGAAGAGACTGATGAGTTCCCATTCCTTGTTTTTGGCTCACTTAGTTGCCAAACAAGTTTTCTCCACAACAAGGGACATCTGAAGAAACAAAGGGACACCAGCAGAAGAAAGGGTGTGTTGATGCCCCTGTATAAGTCGTTGGTGAGGCCCCACCTGGAGTATTGTGTTCAGTTCTGGAGGCCGTATCTTGTTAAGGATGTAAATAGAATTGAAGCGGTGCAAAGAAAAGCTACGAGAATGGTAAGGGATTTGCGTTACAAGACGTATGAGCAGAGACTTGATGACCTGAACATGTATACTCTGGAAGAAAGGAGAAACAGGGGTGATATGATACAGATATTCAAATATTTGAAAAGTATTAATCCGCAAACGAACCTTTTCCGGAGGTGCGAAGGCGGTAGAACGAGAGGACATGAAATGAGATTGAAGGGGGGCAGACTCTAGAAAAATCTCAGGAAGTATTTTTTCACGGAGAGAGTAGTGGATGCTTGGAATGCCCTCCCGCGGGAGGTGGTGGAGAGGAAAACGGTAACAGAATTCAAACACGCGTGGGATAAACATAAAGGAATCCTGTTCAGAAGGAATGGATCCTAAGGAGCTTAGCCGAGATTGGGTGGCAGAGCTGGTGGCGGGAGGCGGGGATAGTGCTGGGCAGACGTATATGGTCTGTGCCAGAGCCGGTGGTTGGGAGGCGGGGATAGTGCTGGGCAGAGTTACACGGTCTGTGCCCTGAAAAGGACAGGTACAAATCAAGGTAAGGTATACACAAAAAGTAGCACATGTGAGTTTATCTTGTTGGGCAGACTGGATGGGACTGTGCAGGTCTTTTTCTGCCGTTATCTACTATGTTACTATCTGGTAGACTGTCCTGGACAGCAGACTCGAGGTCGGAGACTCTGAGCCAAGAGATGTCACATTGCCACTGCTAAGATAGAAATACGTGAAGAAAAGCTACGAGAATGGTATGGGATTTGCGTTACAAGACATATGAGGAGAGACTTGCGGACCTTAACATGTATACTCTGGAAGAAAGGAGAAACAGGGGTGATATGATACAGACGTTCAAATATTTGAAAAGTATTAATCCGCAAACGAACCTTTTCCGGAGGTTCAAAGGCGGTAGAACGAGAGGACATGAAATGAGATTGAAGGGGGGCAGACTCAAGAAAAATGTCAGGAAGTATTTTTTCACGGAGAGAGTAGTGGATGCTTGGAATGCCCTCCCGCTGGAGGTGGTGGAAACGAAAACGGTAATGGAATTCAAACATGCGTGGGATAAACATAAAGGAATCCTGCTCAGAAGGAATGGATCCTAAAGAGCTTAGACGAGATTGGGTGGCAAAGCCGGTGGCGAGAGACGGAGATGGTGCTGGGCAGACTTATACGGTCTGTGCCAGAGCCGGTGGTGGGAGGCGGGACTGGTGGTTTGGAGGCGGGGATAGTGCTGGGCAGACTTATACGGTCTGTGCCAGAACCGGTGGTGGGAGGCGGGGCTAGTGGTTGGGAGGCGGGGATAGTGCTGGGCAGACTTATACGGTCTGTGCCCTGAAAAGTACAGGTACAAATCAAGGTAAGGTATACACAAAAAGTAGCACATGTGAGTTTATCTTGTTGGGCAGACTGGATGGGACCGTGCAGGTCTTTTTCTGCCGTCATCTACTATGTTACTATCTAGTAGACTGTCCTGGACAGCAGACTTGAGGTCGGAGACTCTGAGCCAAGGGATGTCACATTGCCACTGCTAAGATAGAAATACGTGAAGAAACATCAAGGCATCAATGGCCTTCTTGCCAGATATTTATGACAGTCAAAAAGTATTCTGTGAAGATTATGGAATTCCTTAACTTTCTCAGGAAGGGAATTCCATGAAAGATAAAGTACTCTGTATTAGAGATTTTAAGCAAATTGTGGAATAAAGTTGATAATCCAATATACGATTGGTAAGCATTGAAGCTTGAAAAGATTTTGCGCCAAAAGAGTCAAATATTCTAGCTTCTCTTCCTGGAGGAGCAGAAACAGAAGATCTTGCACTGAGTGCGCACTTTAAAGCAGATTCCACAACTAAGGAATGATGGAGTTAATTGTGTTTTCTCAAATCGAGTGGATTACTGTATCCTATACATTGTAAAAGAAAACAGACCAATGGCTGTAGAAGAAGTGCAAATTTATTCAAAACAGAGTGTCAGATGTGGCCACATTTCACCTCAACAGGCTGTATCAGGAGGAGATCTAAAGAGAGAGAGCAGGAATCACTGTTCCACTTCATTCAAACTAGGAGACTACACTGACGGTTCAGGTAACATAGCATGGGCCTAGAGGTGATAGAGTGTATTCTAACACTCACTGGCTAAACTTACTGCCACTTCAGGAGTCCTGCTCTTAAGATTAGAGGGATGGAAATGTATGGACAGACGCCGATGCTGCAGCCCTGCAAATTTCCTCAATGGGGGCCGATTCAAGTGGGATACTGACATCGTCAATAGCTTTGACATTATGAGCTGCGACATGACACTCTAGATTTAAGCCTGCCAGGGCATAAATGCAGTCTGCTAGCCAACTGGAGAGTGTGTGTTTGACATCAGCTCCTCTACTATTAGATTCAAAATAAACAAAATTTTGGGTGGACTTTCTCAGGGCTTTAATGTGCTCTAAATAGAAGGCTAAAGCTCTCTTGTAATCTAATGTGTACAGTACGCTTTTCATCTTTGTGGGTATGAGACCTGGGAAAAGATAGTCGTCAGATGATAGGCTTGCTAAGATAAAATTCTGACACCACTTTTGGAAGGAAGAGAGCACAGAATCACCCTCTTGTACTAAATTTTACATTGATTACTGAAGCCTACAGCTCATTCACTCTGAATGCTGACATTCCTGACACCAAAAACAAGATCTTCCAAGGCCACATACTACACTTTAGAGATATTTAATGGATCAAAAAAAATTGATTTCATCAGCTGGATTAATAGCACTTTGAGGTCCAGTGACACTGTGGGAAGTTTGATAGATGGCTTTGCAGAAGCAAACCCTGCATAAGTAGAACTAAAGGCTGTATAGAGATGGCTTTACCTTGTACATGAAAGTGATGAACATCAATTGTACTGAAGTGTATGTATCCTAATGGAGTTGTTTCTCAAATATGACTTGGAGAAATTTAGAAGGTATTCAATCAGTTTCTGCTTGGAACAGGAGAAGGGACCTAGGAAAGTGTTTCCCAAACCTATTCTGAGGGCTCCTCAGCTAGTAAGGTTTTCAGGATATCCACAGTGACTACTCAGGAAAGAGATTGGCATGCAGTGGAAGACAGTGCATGGAAATCTCCCTCAAGAATATCATTCTTATATTTTATGTTGAAGGGGGCAAAACAATGAAATTCTTTACCTTTTAGTCTACATAGTAGTATCACTTCTCTTCTTCAATTTTGTAAACATTTGAAAGTTTATCTCTTTACTCAAGCTTTTACTTCTGTATTCAATGAGATGCTGATGTGAGCTGTTTTATTACCTTTTTGAGCTGATTGGAGTTCATTTTGTTTTTATGTATTGATTATGTGGTTGTGATCCATCTAGAGTTGTAGGATAGTGTGGAATATAAATATTTTTAAATAAGGCAACAATGTTTGTACAGTTGATTAAGGTATGTGGAACTGTTCTTAGTTGCATGGTGTGCAGCAAGCTAATCCAGATGCAGAATAAATAGATAGTTGCCACAGTATTCTTGGGAGAAGAGCCAGGCTTTCATCTGCTTCCTGAAGAAGAGGGGAAGGGAAATGGGACTTGCAAAAACCTCAGAAAGATGGTATATCAACTACATTCAAAGTGGTTTACATATATTCAGGTACTTATTTTGTACCAGGGGCAATGGAGGGTTAAGTGACTTGCCCAGAGTCACAAGGAGCTGCAGTGGGAATCAAACTCAGTTCCCCAGGATCAAAGTCCACTGCACTAACCACTAGGCTACTCCTCCACTAGTCTTGAGTAAGGTATAGCCCATCTGGGAGTGATTTTCAGAGTATGTGGGGTACTCCTGAGGTGTCTTACTTTCAGGTATGATATTGTATTATTTCCTTTGATGAGGTTACGTATAGTGATGCTCCTTGAGAGTTTTTGCAGGAAGGGTGTGATGTGATGTCACACCACTTGCAACCCTGTATTAAGTTATACTTCAGCATTCTGAAATAGTTGGAGCTGGTGAAAAATCTTTGGTTTGACCAGTGTAAGGGGCATTACAGTAGTCAAGTTGTGTTGTGATATGATCAGACTTGTCTTCTCAATATATGAAGAGAGATTTAGTAGCTGCTGGAGGTGATAGTAGTTTTTTAAAGTTTAATTTGAATTTGTGGGATCAAAGTGATGAGTCTAGCACAGTACCTTAAAATTCATGATCTGTAATTTTAGGGGGTGGTCATACTTCCAGTGGCGTACCCAGGTGGGGGTGGTCTGCCCCGGGTGCACGCCGCTGGGGGGTGCAGCGGCGCGTGCCTGCTGCGAGAGTTCGCTAACTTCTCTCGTTCGCTGCAGCTCCCTCTGCCCCGGAACAGGTTACTTCCTGTTCTGGGGCAGAGGGAGCTGCAGCGAATGAGCAAAGTTAGTAAACTCGCAGCAGGCGTGCGCTGCAGCACCCCCTCCCCCCCAGCGGCATGCATCCGGTGGGGGGGCGCTGCACCTGGGGGGCGGGGCGCCGACCCAGGTGTCCGCCCCCCTAGGAACGCCACTGCATACTTCCCATATGGTATATTGAAGTCAGGTACCAGACTGCTTGGGTTAGGAAACTCCAGGACTCTCCATTCTACTTGGATTCATTCAGGCAGTTTATTTTTTCGCCCATTCCTCAGTTGCTGTTAGGCAGTCAATTTACTCAAAGCTGGGGGTGGATCTGGTTCAGTGGGTATGGGTAACAGTACATCAATGGCAGAGCATTAGAATTTTGTGTCCCATCAAATCAGCTTGGATAGGGGCAGATATTAAATAAAATAGGTGATAGTATGGATCCTTGAGGTACCCCACAAGGTGTGATGTTCTGTAGCTGAACTGATTGTTGTCTGACAGGATTTGAGCCATACAGATATTGTTCTACTGATACCTGTTTTTTCCCGGCTGTGCAGACATAATAATATAGCCCATAATGTTGGGGGCTGCTGAGAAATCCACCACTACTAGTATTGCGGTGGATCGTGTATCTCAGTTTCTATGGACATCTTCAAGCAGGAATACAAGAAATATTTCTGTTCCATATACATGTCTGATGCCAGATGGACAAGGGGTTCAGCCAGATTCTTTCATTTACTACTATTTAACATTTCTAAAGTGCTACCAGGGTTATGTAGCGCTGTACAATTTTAACACAGAAGGACAATCCCCATTTAGCCAGTCTGAGTTGTATACAGATCATTCTATAAGTATTCCCAGGAAAGGAATGTTAGATGTTCAAACGAGCTCTTTTTCAGTACATGATGCAGAATTTTCAGTCTATTTGATTCAAGGCCCTCCTTAACATGCAGTGCTACCAATTCAATCCACCCTATTACTACGATATAATTTGTACCCCGGTATTAATAGTGTCCCACTGGTTATCCTCCTTCCACCAGGTCTCAGAGATGCTTATAATATCAAGTTGTTAATTTTAACCAGTTTTTCCATATCATCATGCTGATCAATCCATAGACTGGTGGGTTGTGTCCATCTACCAGCAGGTGGAGATAGAGAGCAATCCTTTTGCCTCCCTATATGTGGTCATGTGCTGCCGGAAACTCCTCAGTATGTTCTCTATCTCAGCAGGTGGTGGTCACACACAGCAGCAGCTCTGGCTAGGCCTCCAAGCCTAATTTTTAGGTTTTGTTGAGTGCCTGGGGTTGAGGGCTCTTCTTGAGCAAGTGCAAACCTGGTGGTGCCAGGTCCCTCCTTTTCTCCCTTCTCCCGCTGGCTCCGTTTAAAAAAAAAAAAAATTTTGGACGTCCTTAAGGGCGTTTATTTCGACGTTTATTTAAACGTTTATTGCAGCTACTCACTGGGACACCAGGTCGTTACAGCTCGGAGCGGAAAGCAGGTAATTTTTACCTTTTTGTAGCGGGCAGGGGGTTCCCCGATTGATCTCCACGTGGCTGATGGCGTCGGAGGGTGAGGGCACAAAGAATCGCTCCCCGGACCGCGTGTGCGCGTCTAGCGGGGATGCGGGGGTTTTAAAGTCTGATTCGCCCTTGTTGGGTGTCAGTTTGGAGACCGGTCAGTGTCCCTGTTCTTCCTCGGGTGCGGCGGTTTTTCCCGCCATAAACGCCCATCCCCCGCTGCTCGCCTCCGCCATCTTGGCCGGCCACGCTGCTCGGACGGCTTCTTCTTGGGCCGCCCTTGAGGTGGGAGACGTTAATGCCATGGCCGCCCTTCATTTGGGCGACGGCAGAAAAGCGGCTAAAGTTAAGCGCCGTTCTTCCCGCGCGGCTCCTTCACGGAGTGTCGCGCTGGACGCCATCTTGGATGCGCAGCATGTTTCTCCCCCGCTCTTGCGAGCGCCGGTTGAAGGTGCGTCTAGGGCTGTGGCCCAGGCTGCTGAAGTGCACAGTCTTGGGGGTTTCTCCCCCAAGTTTATTTTGCTGCTGCATCAGGCCTTTCTTATGCCAAACGCTGCCCCTTCTCCCTTGTCCGATAAAGGGGTTGAGGCCCCCGGAAGTAAACACCCTCGGGTGGATTCCCAGGCCTTAGAGGACTCTGTTTCCTCTGATGTAGATGAGGGCAGCGTATCTGAGTTCTCCCAACGGTCCTTTGGGGATTCCTTGGAGGAGACGGATTCCCGCTCGGATGGAGCGGATGACCCCTCTGCAGCACGGATCTTTCGCTCAGAGGATTTGCCCAACCTGTTAGTGCAGGCCATGAGCATTTTGAAGATTTCCTTGCCAGAGGACGTCTCTCCCTCAGCCCCTGTTGGCTCTGCCATTATGCTGGGGACGAAGCGCCCGCCTAGAACCTTCCACGTGCATGATGCCATGCACACCTTAATTTCGGCTCAATGGGATGTCCCAGAAGCGAGCCTCAAAGTGGCTAGGGCTATGTCCCGCCTCTATCCTTTGCCTGAAAGTGAACGTGAGGCCTTTATTTGGCCTACCGTGGATTCTTTAATCACTGCGGTGACTAAGAAAACGGCGTTGCCGGTGGAAGGTGGCACGGCCCTAAAGGACGCCCAAGACAGAAGATTGGAAGCGGCTTTAAGGTCGTCCTTCGAGGCGGCTGCCTTAAGTTTGCAGGCCTCAGTTTGCGGCTCCTATGTGGCCAGGGCGTGCCTGACGATGGTGTAGCGGGCTTCCCCCTCGGATCCTTCCTTGAGGGCTGTTTGGCCGGCCCTGGAATCGGGCTTGGCTTATTTGGCAGACTTACTGTATGATGTCTTGAGAGCCTCGGCTAAAGGTATGGCTCAGACAGTCTCTGCGCGGCGCTGGCTTTGGCTGAAACATTGGTCTGCGAACCACGCCTCTAAGTCCCGCCTGGCTAAGTTGCCTTTTAAAGGCAAGCTGCTCTTTGGGGTCGAGCTGGACAAAATCGTGACCGATCTCGGCACGTCTAAGGGCAAGAGGTTACCAGAGGTCAGGGCTCGGGCCAGTGCTCGCCCCGGTATCTCCAGAGGACGGTTTCAGGAAGCCCGTCGGTACCGCCCGGGCAAGTCGGGCTCCTCTGCTCCCTCTTCCTTGAAAAGGAACTTCTCCCCCAAGCAGCATTCCTTTCGCAGAGACCGCCGTCCCGGAGGTGCGCCCTCCGGTCCTCCCCCAGGGTCTCGTACCCAATGACGGGGCCCTGGTCCATGGCCCAGTGCAGATTGGAGGACGCCTGTCCTCATTTCTGGGCGAGTGGACCAGGGTAACTTCAGACGCTTGGGTTCTGGAAGTCATCAGAGACGGCTACAAGTTAGAGTTCTGCCGACCCTTAAGAGACGGGTTTGTACTCTCTCCCTGCAAGTCTCCGGTCAAAGCTGAGGCAGTGCAGCAGACCTTGGACAACCTGATACGCCTGGGTGTGGTCGTTCCGGTGCCAGAAAATCAGATTGGCAAGGGACGTTACTCCATTTACTTTGTGGTACCAAAGAAAGGAGATTCTGTCCGGCCTATCCTCGACCTCAAAGGGGTCAGTCGGGCCTTGAAAGTGCGGCACTTTCGCATGGAGACTCTCCGCTCTGTTATAGCGGCAGTGAAGGCAGGGGAGTTCTTGGCTTCCTTGGACATCAAGGAAGCGTACCTGCATATTCCCATCTGGCCTCCTCATCAACGCTTTCTGCGTTTTGCAGTCCTGAGCTGACACTTCCAGTTCAGAGCCCTCCCTTTCGGGTTGGCTACTGCTCCGCGGACCTTCTCCAAAGTAATGGTGGTCATCGCGGCCTTCCTGCGAAAGGGAGGAGTACAAGTCCATCCTTATCTGGACGACTGGTTGATCCGAGCCCCCTCTTATGCAGAGTGCGGCAAAGCTGTGGACCGGGTGATTGCTCTTTTGAGCTCCCTGGGGTGGATCATCAACTGGGAGAAAAGCCAGCTGCGCCCGACTCAGTCCCTGGAGTATCTGGGAGTTCGATTCGACACCCAAGTGGGCAGAGTGTTCCTGCCGGACAATCAGATTGTCAAACTTCAGGCTCAGGTGGACCAGTTCCTAGTAGCCTCTCCTCTTCGGGCTTGGGACTATGTGCAGCTGTTGGGCTCTATGACGGCCACGATGGAAGTAGTGCCCTGGGCCAGGGCTCATATGAGACCACTACCACACTCTCTGCTGCAGCGCTGGACTCCGGTGTCGGAGGATTATGCTGTGCGCCTTCCCTTGGACCCAGCAGTGCGCAAGGCACTGAGCTGGTGGCTGAAGACAGACAAGTTGTCTGCAGGAATGCCTCTGGTGACCCCGGAGTGGATTGTCGTCACGACGGACGCCTCTTTGTCGGGCTGGGGAGCCCACTGCTTGGGAAGGACAGCGCAGGGGCTCTGGTCTCCTGCAGAGGCAAAGTGGTCTATCAACCTCCTGGAACTCAGAGCCATTCGGTTGGCGCTTTTGGAGTTCATCCCGGTACTGGCGTTGAAGCCAGTACGGATCCTGTCGGACAATGCCACGGCTGTGGCCTATGTCAACCGCCAGGGAGGTACCAAGAGCGCCCCTCTAGCCAAGGAGGCCATGAATCTATGCCAGTGGGCGGAAGCTCCCGGAGAGTGGCAGCTATCTGCTCAGGCGTTCTTGGACATCACGAAGCGCTGGGGCCAGCCGAGCCTAGATCTGATGGCGTCATCGGCCAATTGCCAAGTGCCG
The DNA here is from genome assembly GCF_901765095.1 of Microcaecilia unicolor. Classification (NCBI taxonomy): domain Eukaryota; kingdom Metazoa; phylum Chordata; class Amphibia; order Gymnophiona; family Siphonopidae; genus Microcaecilia; species Microcaecilia unicolor. Next base: position 97,513,932 of record NC_044031.1, read on the forward strand.
CGCTTTTTCAGCAGAGGACGGGACCCTCGATCCCTGGGAGTAGATGCTCTTCTCCAACAGTGGCCGACACAGGAGCTTCGCTATGTGTTCCCGCCCTGGCCCATGTTGGGCAGGGTGCTAGACCGGGTGGCAAAGCATCCGGGCCGGATAATCCTGGTGGGTCCGGACTGGCCCAGACGTCCCTGATATGCGGACTTGATCAGGCTCTCAGTGGACGATCCTCTGCGGCTGCCAGTGGAGCAGGGCCTGTTGCATCAGGGTCCCGTGGTGATGGAGGATCCCTCCCCCTTTGGTCTTACGGCCTGGCTATTGAGCGGCAGCGTCTGAGAAAGAAGGGCTTCTCAGACAAGGTCATCGCCACTATGCTGAGAGCGAGGAAGCGCTCTACTTCTACTGCTTACGCCAGGGTTTGGCGTACCTTTCCAGCGTGGTGTGAAGCAGGCTCACTTTCTCCCTTCACTGCTCCAATTTCTTCAGTGTTGGCGTTCCTGCAAGAAGGTCTGGAGAAAGGCCTGTCGCTCAGTTCCCTTAAAGTCCAGGTAGCGGCTCTGGCTTGCTTCAGGGGCCGCCTGAAGGGTGCTTCCCTGGCTTCGCAGCCAGATGTGGTGCGCTTTCTCAAGGGAGTTAATCACCTGCGCTCTCCTCTGCACTCAGTGGTGCCTGCGTGGAATCTCAACCTGGTGCTAAGAGCCTTGCAGAAGCCGCCTTTTGAACCCTTGTCAAGGGCATCTCTGAAAGACCTGACGTTGAAAGCAGTCTTTTTGGTGGCTATCACTTCAGCCAGAAGAGTTTCCGAGCTCCAGGCACTCTCATGTCGAGAGCCCTTTCTGCAGTTCACTGAGGCAGGAGTGCCTATTCGCACAGTGCCTTCCTTCCTGCCCAAGATTGTTTCTCGCTTCCATGTGAATCAGCAGCTCTGTCTCCCTTCCTTTCATAGGGAGGACTACCCAGAGGAATACTCTGCTCTCAAATATCTGGATGTGAGACGAGTCATTATCAGATACTTGGAAGTGACCAATGATTTCAGGAAGTCGGATCATCTGTTTGTCCTGTTTGTAGATCCTCGTAAGGGTCTGCAGGCTGCTAAGCCTACAGTGGCAAGATGGATCAAGGAAGCCATTGCAGCGGCTTATGTGGCCGCGGGGAAGGTGCCGCCTATCCAGCTGAAGGCTCACTCCACTAGAGCTCAGGCGGCCTCGATGGCAGAGGCCGGGTCCGTCTCCTTGGAAGAGATTTGCAAGGCGGCAACTTGGGCATCGGCCCATACCTTCTCCAGGCATTACCGCTTGACTGTGGCTGCTCGAGCGGAGGCCCGGTTTGGAGCTTCAGTGTTGCGGTCAGGGATTTCTATGTCCCGCCCTGGGTGAGTACTGCTTCGGTACATCCCACCAGTCTATGGATTGATCAGCATGATGATATGGAAGGTAAAATTATGTATCATACCTGATAATTTTCTTTCCATTAATCATAGCTGATCAATCCATAGCCCCTCCCAGATATCTGTATTGTTTATATTCTGGTTGCATTTCAGGTTCAAGTTTAGTCTTCAGTTCCTGTTCAGGAGGACTTCGTGTTCAAGTTTTTCAATGGATTCTTCAAGAGTTGAGACGAATTTGTGTTACAGTGAGCTGCTGCATTCCTCTCCCCTCCGTTTTACGGGGCTGGATTGAGACTTAAATTCTGCCGGCGCTCCCTCCCGCTTCGTGCGGCAGTAGGGCAGCTTTGTACCCCTCCCGCTTCGGCGGTGTTAGGGTCAGTCAGCTCCTCTTGCGGTTGCAGGATAAGCCAGATCCCCCCGCATCGGCGGGTGTGGTGTCCCTCCCCCGCTCCGCGGGGATGAGCTGGACGGATTCAATCCACCCTATTACTACGATATAATTTGTACCCCGGTATTAATAGTGTCCCACTGGTTATCCTCCTTCCACCAGGTCTCAGAGATGCTTATAATATCAAGTTGTTAATTTTAACCAGTTTTTAATCCACAGTAGGACACTACCTCCTATCCCATGACTCTCCAATTTCCTCTGGAGTCTTTCATGAGGTACTTTGTCAAACACCTTTTGAAAATCATACACAATGTCAACTGGCTCACCTTTATCCACATGTTTATTCATCCCTTGAAAGAAATGTAATAGATTGGTGAGGCAAGATTTTCCTTCACTAAATCCATGTTGGCTTTATCTCATTAATCCATGTTTTTGAATATGCTCTGTAATTTTGTTCTTTATAATAGTTTCTTCCATTTTGCACGTATTGCTTTCAAAATCTGCACCCTGGTTCATAAAATTTATCTACAGCGAAGCCCTGGGATACATGACAGACCTCATAGACCTACCAACCAGAAACACAACAGGATCAACACGAACATACCTAAATCTCCACTACCCAAGCTGCAAAGGACTCAAATACAAATCAACCTATGCATCCAGCTTTTCCTACTTAAGCACACAACTATGGAACGCATTACCAAAAGCCGTGAAAACAACTTATGATCACCTAAACTTCCGGAAATCATTAAAAACTAACCTGTTCAAAAAGGCATACCCTATCGACCCAACTTAAATGCCTGTACCCTGCAACATAACGAAACCAAAGCTCGTAATGGACATATAGTAACTCTTCCTCTCTACGATTCTCTTCCTCACTACGATTCCCTAATGTGTCTGTACACACGAACCTTATTCTACCACAACCATACTGTATTTGTTCAAACTGGAATTGGCGAACGCCTTTACCGTACTATGGAAGCCACATTGAGCCTGCAAATAGGTGGGAAAATGTGGGATACAAATGTAACAAATAAATAATTTCCCAAATCTCCCCTGGAACCTTTTTTTAAATTGGCGTTACATTGATCACCCTCCAATCATCCGGTACCGTGCTCGATTTTAAAGATAAATTCCATATTACTAACAATAGTTCTGCAAGTTCATATTCCATCAGTACTCAGGGATGAATACCATCCGGTCCAGGAGATTTGCTACTGTTCAATTTGTCAAATTGCCCCATTACATCCTCCAGGTTCATAGAGATTTCATTCAGTTTTTCAAACTCAGCTTTGAATACCATTTCTGGCACCGATATCTCTTCTAAATCTTCCTCGGTGAAGACCGAAGCAAAGAATTCATTTAATCTGTCCGCTACAGCTTTCTCTTTCCTGATCACCCCTTTTTACTCCTCGGTCATCTAACAGTCCAACCAATTCTTTTGCTGGCTTCGTGCTTTTAATATACCTTAAAAAAAATGTACTATGTGTTTTGGCCTCCAACGCAATCTTTTTTTTTTTTTTTTAAGTCCCTCTTAGCCTTCCTCATCAGCAATTTGCATTTGACTTGACATTCTTTATGCTGTTCCTTACTATTTTCAGCCCTTCTTCCATTTTCTGAAGGATTTTAACAAAATTTCTAATAGTTTCCTTCACCTCACTTTTTAACCATGTTGGATGTGGTTTGGTCTTCCTTCCTCCTTTTTTATGTTTAAACGATTTTATTAATATTTCAGCATATTAATCATATAGTACATTTCAGTAAACAAAATTCATAAATGAATTATGCTGTATAAATCAGCACCTTACTAAACAAGTTTCTAAAACTTTTTTTTAACATTTTCTTCCCCCTCCTACCCCTGCCCCCCCCAACCTTATTATGATGATACAACTAAATAGTCAACAGACTGAATATACTGAGTTACAAACAAAACTACCTCTGTCAGATCACAGTAATAACTGCATCATCAGTATTTTACTCTTCCCTTCCCTTCCCTACAACTACCGCTCCTACTGGTTTATCAAAGTTCCAACAATTATTATTAATAACATACTTACTTGAACATATTTAGCTCTCTGCTACTGCAATATACAACCCATTATCTCTTAACATGTATCATCAATCCCTTCCACATTTTTTAATACGCGGAATATATTTGGCCTGGGCTTCCAGGTTGGTATTTTTGAACAGCATCCAGGCCTGATGTAAATTTTTGACCCTTGCAGCCGCTTCTTTAAATTTTTTTTTTTTTTTTTGTTCACCGTTCTCATTTTATCATAGTCTCCTTTTTGAAAGTTAAACGCTAACGTATTGGATATTCTCCGAGGACAAGCAGGCTGGCTTGTTCTCACGACTGGGTTGATGTCCACGGCAGCCCCCAGCAACCGGAAGAAAACTTCGCAGGTGGTCCCGCACGCAGGGCACGCCCACCGCGCATGCGTGGCCGTCTTCCCGCTCAGTGTTTTTCTATTCCGCGCTGGAGAGAGACGTGTTCCCGTCTCTCTCTTAGCCCCGGAAACTGGATTGTGGCCTAGCCGCGGTTTTTCTCTTTTCAAAGTACGCGTTCGCGTGTTATTTTTTTCCAAAAAAAAAAAAGAAGAGTTTTCCTCGTCGTTTTTAGCCACGAGGGCGTGCGGTCGTTTCTTCTTTTTCGGGTGTGCTTTTCACCGCCACCATCGATGATTTTGACTTCGCCGACGCAATTTTTCCGTCGATGTCCTCGAAGGTCCTGAGCGGATTCAAAAAGTGTGGTCGGTGCGGCCGGCAGATCTCGCAGACCGATACTCACGCTTGGTGTCTCCAGTGCCTCGGCCCGGAGCATAATTCCAAGACGTGCACCTTGTGTCTTGGCTTAAGGAAGCGGACACAGGTGGCGAGGCAAGTTCTGCGGGACCGTCTTTTTGGAACTTGCGCCGGCCCTTCGACGTCAACCTCTATGGTATCGGTGTCGACGGCTGGGTCTTCGGTACCGGTACCGATGTTGACGAAGTCGGCGTCGACTCTGGCACCGACCCCAGGTGTACAGATACCTTTGGCCCGCCGGCCTGCCGGTGACGGCGGCGGTGAGTGGCCACGCGGGCAGTCTGCCCCGGCCACTCCCTCTGCCCAGGGCCATCGGGACCGAACCCTGACGGATCCGATACCTCGAGGCCGGGGGGGGGGGGCTCCACCTCCTCCTCCTCAGCTCTTCCGCCGAGCGCCGATGACGGGCATCGAAAGAAAGCAAAGAAGCACGGTCATCGGTCGCCCACGGGGACGGGCTTTTGACTGGATCCATGGGAACATAGCCGCCATCAAAGTGTCCGTACCGGACGACCTGCCGGTCGGGGGGAGGTTGAAAGTTTTTCACCAAAGGTCTGATAACCTCCGACCAGTGGGTTCTCCAAATAGTGCGGTGCGGATACACTCTGAATTTGGCCTCCACTCCTCCAAATTGCCCACCTGGAGCCCAATCCTTCAGCTCCCATCACAGGCAGGTACTTGCAGAGGAACTCTCCGCCCTTCTCAGCGCCAATGTGGTCGAGCCCGTGCCACCTGGGCAGGAAGGGCAGGGATTCTATTCCAGGTACTTCCTTGTGGAAAAGAAAACGGGGGATGCACCCCATCCTAGACCTGAGAGGCCTGAACAAATATCGGGTCCGAGAAAAGTTCAGGATGCTTTCCTTGAGCACCCTTCTACCCATGATTCAGAAAGACGATTGGCTATGTTCCCTGGATTTAAAGGACGCTTACACTCACATCCCGATACTGCCAGCTCACAGACAGTATCTCCGATTCCGTCTGGGGACACGGCACTTTCAGTATTGTGTTCTGCCGTTTGGGCTCGCCTCTGCACCACGGGTGTTTACGAAGTGTCTCGTGGTGGTTGCGGCGTATGTACGCAAGCTGGGGGTGCACGTGTTCCCGTATCTCGACGATTGGCTGGTCAAGAGCACCTCAGAGGCAGGAGCTCTTCGGTCCATGCAGTGCACTATTCACCTTCTGGAGCTGCTGGGGTTTGTGATAAATTACCCGAAGTCCCATCTCCAGCCAGTCCAATCTCTGGAATTCATAGGAGCTCTGCTGAATTCTCAGATGGCTCAGGCCTTTCTTCCCAAAGCGAGGGCGCAGAATCTCCTGTCTCTCGCTTCCCAGACCAGAGCGTCTCAGCAGGTCACAGCTCGGCAGATGTTGAGACTCCTGGGCCATATGGCCTCTACGGTTCATGTGACTCCCATGGCTCGCCTTCACATGAGATCTGCTCAATGGACCCTAGCTTCTCAGTGGTGCCAAGCCACCGGGAATCTAGAAGATGTCATCCGCCTGTCCATCAGTTGCCACAATTTGCTTCACTGGTGGACGATTCGGACCAATTTGACCCTGGGACGTCCATTCCAAATTCCGCAGCCCACGAAGGTGCTGACGACGGATGCATCTCGCCTGGGGTGGGGAGCTCATATCAACCTCCTGGAGCTCCGAGCGGTCTGGAACGCACTGAAGGCCTTCAGGGATCGGCTGTCCTACCAAATCATCCAAATTCGGACAGACAATCAGGTTGTAATGTATTACATCAACAAGCAGGGGGGCACCGGATCTCGCCCCCTGTGTCAGGAAGCCGTCCGGATGTGGCGTTGGGCTTGCCAGTTTGGCATGCTTCTCTAAGCCATATACCTGGCAGGCGTAAACAACAGTCTGGCCGACAGGCTGAGCAGAGTCATGCAACCGCATGAGTGGTCGCTCCATTCCAGAGTGGAACGCAAGATCTTCCGAGAGTGGGGCACCCCCTCGGTGTACCTTTTCGCCTCTCAGACCCAACCACAAGCTGCCTCTGTTCTGTTCCAGACTACAGGCACACGGCAGACTGGCGTCGGATGCCTTTCTCCTCCATTGGGGGACCGGCCTCCTGTATGCTTATCCTCCCATACCTTTGGTGGGGAAGACCTTGCTGAAGCTCAAGCAACACCACGGCAACATGATTCTGATAGCACCTTTTTGGCCCCGTCAGATCCGGTTCCCTCTACTTCTGGAGTTGTCCTCCGAAGAACCGTGGAGATTGGAGTGTTTTCCGACTCTCATTTCGCAGAACGACGGAGCGCTTCTGCACCTCAACCTTCAGTCTCTGGCTCTCACGGCCTGGATGTTGAGGGTGTAGGTTTTGCTTCGTTGGGTCTGTCTGAGGGTGTCTCCCGTGTCTTGCTTGCCTCTAGAAAGGATTCCACTAAAAAGAGTTACTTTTTCAAGTGGAGAAGGTTTGTCGTTTGGTGTGAGAGCAAGGCCCTAGAACCTCGTTCTTGTCCTGCACAGAACCTGCTTGAATACCTTCTGCACTTATCAGAGTCTGGTCTCAAGACCAACTCAGTAAGGAATCACATTAGTGCGATTAGTGCTTACCATTATCGTGTAGAGGGTAAAGCCATCTCTGGAGAGCCTTTAGTCGTTCGATTCATGAGAGGCTTGCTTTTGTCAAGGCCCCCTGTCAAGCCTCCTGCAGTGTCATGGGATCTCAACGTTGTCCTCACCCAGCTGATGAAGCCTCCTTTTGAGCCACTGAATTCTTGCCATCTGAAGTACTTGACCTAGAAGGTCATTTTCTTGGTGGCAGTTATTTCAGCTCGTAGAGTCACTGAGCTTCAAGCTCTGGTAGCTCATGCTCCTTATACTAAATTTCATCATAACAGAGTAGTAGTCCGCACTCACCCTAAGTTCTTGCCAAAGGTGGTGTCGGAGTTCCATCTTAACCAGTCAATTGTCTTGCCAACATTCTTTCCCAGACCGCATACCCGCCCTGCTGAACGTCAGTTGCACACATTGGACTGCAAGCGAGCGTTGGCCTTCTATCTGGAGCGGACACAGCCCCACAGACAGTCCGCCCAATTGTTTATTTCTTTTGACCCCAATAGGAAGGGGGTCGCTGTCGGGAAACGCACCATCTCCAATTGGCTAGCAGATTGCATTTCCTTCACTTACGCCCAGGCTGGGCTGACTCTTGAGGGTCATGTCACGGCTCATAATGTTAGAGCCATGGCAGCGTCAGTGGCCCACTTGAAGTCAGCCACTATTGAAGAGATTTGCAAGGCTGCGACGTGGTCTTCGGTCCACACATTCACATCGCATTACTGCCTCCAGCAGGATACCCGACGCGACAGTCGGTTTGGGCAGTCGGTGCTGCAGAATCTGTTTGGGGTTAGAATCCAACTCCACCCTCCAGGACCCGATTTATTCTGTTCAGGCTGCACTCTCAGTTAGTTGTTCTTCGTAGGTCAATTTCTGTTATGCCCTCACTGTTGCGTGGTTCAATTGACCTGGGTTCTTGTTTTGAGTGAGCCTGAGAGCTAGGGATACCCCAGTCGTGAGAACAAGCAGCCTGCTTGTCCTTGGAGAAAGCGAATGATACATACCTGTAGCAGGTGTTCTCCGAGGACAGCAGGCTGATTGTTCTCACCTACCCTCCCTCATCCCCTTTGGAGTTGTGTTTTACTCATTCCTTTGCTTGTCATTCAACTGAGCGGGAATGGTCGCGCACAGGTGGGAAGACGGCCGCGCATGCACGGTGGGCGTGCCCTGCGTGCGGGACCGCCCGTGAAGTTTTCTTCCGGTTGCTGGGGGCTGCCGTGGACGTCAACCAAGTCGTGAGAACAATCAGCCTGCTGTCCTCGGAGAACACCTGCTACAGGTATGTATCATTCGCTTCCTGTGTATACTTCAAAGCTAATATCAAATCTGATCATATTATGATCACTGTTATTAAGCAGCCCCAGCACCAATACCTCCCGCACCAGATCATGCACTCAAACATTAAGGACTAGGTCTAGAATTTTTCCTTCTCTTGTCAGCTCCTCTACCAGCTGCTCCATAAAGCAGTCCTTGATTTCATCAAGGAATTTTACCTCCCTAGCATGCCCTGATGTTACATTTACCCAGTCAATATCGGGGTAATTGAAATGACCCATTATTATTGTGTTGCCTAGTTTGTTAGTGTCCCTAATTTCCTTTAACATTTCTACATCTGTCTGTTCATACTGGCCAGGCGGACGGTAGTACACTCCTATTACTATTCTTTTCCCCACTATACATGGAATTTCAATCCATAGGGATTCCAAGATGCGTTTTGTTTCCTGCAGAATTTTCAGTCTATTTGATTCAAGGCCCTCCTTAACATGCAGTGCTACCAAGTCGATCCACCCTATTACTATGATATAATTTGTACCCCGGTATTATAGTGTCTCACTGGTTATCCTCCTTCCACCAGGTCTCAGAGATGCCTATTATCAAATTGTTCATTTAGTGCAATATATTCTAACTCTCCCATCTTATTTCTTAGGCTTCTGGCACTCGCGTGTAGACATCTCAAACTATGTTTGTTGTTCCTATTTACATCATCATGCTCAGTACTTGACAGTATTAATTTGCAATCTTTTGTCTGATTTTTATTTAAGGATACCTGATCTACTATGGTCTCTTTTGCAACCTCACTATCAGGATACCCTATCTTCCCTGTTTTGGTGGTATCTTTGAAAGATACGTTATTCCGAATCATACGCTCCTGAGCGACTGTCTGCCTTCCCCCTGTGTGTAGTTAAAAAGTTGCTCTATCTCCTTTTTAAATGCCAATGCCAGCAGCCTGATCCGACCCTGGTTAAGGGGGAACCCATCCTTTCGGAATAGGCTCCTCCTTCCCCAGAATGTTGCCCAGTTCCTAACAAATCTAAAACCGTCTTCCCTGCACATTCGTCTCATCCGCGCATTGAGACTTCAGAGCTCTGCCTGTCTCTTCGGCCCTGCGCATTGAATGGGGTAGCACTTCTGGATTTGAGCTTTCTACATAAGAGTATGAATTTGGCTTCCAGAACCTCTCTCCCACATTTTCCTATGTCATTGGTATTCACATGTACCAAGACAGCCAGCTCCTCCCCAGCACTATCTAAAATCCTATCTAGGATAGGATATCCATTGCTCAGTCCTAGAGAGCATTTTTCTGCCTTTTGGCTATTTTTCGGTCATTTTTTCATCCTTTGTGTTCCTGTTGTGGAACCTCTGTCCTTTAATTTTCCCTTAAATTCTTAGTAGTTTTGCCTGGTTTTAAGTTTCCTTTTATTTTTTATCGTCATCAGGCCGTTTTAAGGCCTTTATTTCGGCCGGGAACTTTCCTTTCCTTTTTTGCAGTGCCTTGTCATCTTTTTCAGGCACCATCGCTTCATTTAATTTAGCCGAGGAAACTTTTCCTTCTGTGTCCAGAAAGCAGTGGCTTCAAGCACTGTATCCAGAGCAATCGGATAATCTCTGAGAAAGACACCCATTCTTGGTGTCTGCAGTGTCTTTGTCCAGACCATAGCCCCACTAACTGTGTTCTCTATCTTCACATGAAGAAGAGAACCCAGATTTCCAGAGAGGTTCAACAAGAGAGGATTTTTGGAGCCACGCTTTGCAAAGGGGGCATCGGTAAGCATGGCTGCTGCTAGACCCTTAGACGCTGGGAGCAGTGAAGCATTGAATGGGTCCTTCACCTGCCTCTTGCTGTGCAAGGCCCCCCGGACTGTCCATTGTCGAACTTCACGCCAAGGTAACGTGTGAATTCGACGTCATCCTCATTGGTACCAAGGAGCCTTGGTGACATACTTTGGACAAAGGCCAAGAAGCATCGTCGGTCGCCCTCGATGCATGGTACTGGCCCTAGAGGGTTATGTCACGGCTCATAATGTCAGAGCCATAGCTGCGTCGGTCGCCCAATTGAGGTCAGCCTCAATTGAATAAATTTGCAGGGCTGTGACGTGGTCTTTAGTCCACACATTCACATCACATTACTGCCTTCAGCAAGATACCTGACGCTACAGTCGGTTTGGGAAGACATTGTTGCAGAATCTGTTTGGGGTCTAGAATCCAAGTCCACCCTCCTATGCCCGTTATATTCTGTTCCAGGCTGTACTCTTCAGATTGTAAATAGTTTCAGGATAATCTCTGTTTTGCCCTCACCATTGTGAGGCTCAGTTGACCAATGTTTGTTGTTTTTGGTGAGCGTGGATGCTAGGAATTCCCCAATTGTGAGAATTGATAAGCCTGCTTGTCATCAGAGAAATCAAAGGTATTTACTATAGCAAGTGTTGTCAGAGGACAGCAGGCGCTACATTCTCACAATCTCTCCCACAATGTCTCCTTTTATTTTTACTTCATTTTTGCTGTAGTATAAAACTTAGGAGACAGCATTCGCGTGGTGGGCGGGAAGGCACTAGCACATGTGCTGTGGAGTGTGTCTCATGCTCCACAAAGCTCTCATTAGATGTTTGTAAATTCCGGACCGGGCGACACAGGTCGGCGTCACCCACTTATGAGAATATAAAGCCTGCTCTCCTCGGCGAACACCTGCTACAGGTAATTACCTTCGCCTTACTCACTATGGTGTTAGATCACTGAGCTTTCTTGGCTTTATAAATAAATTATAAAATAAAATGGGGGATTAATCTAAACATGTCATCCTGATGTGTTTACTCCTCATTTTTCTGTAAGTACATTTTGTTAACCTATTCAAGTAAGATTTTAAATACTGTGAAGTTTAACATGCAGTGAGCAGAAGCTTTGAAAATTCATTAATCGTAAACCTTTTTTTTTTTCCTGTTGCAGGGAAAACCACGAAACAGAAAAGCCAGCATTGAACAGTATAGCGGACAACACAGTAGCAATGGAGGTGACGTAGTTTCCACAGGAATAGAACTGCAGCCTTGGGAAATTAGTTTAGGTGCTATGCATCAGTAGCATTATGAATGCAAGGGATGATGGAATGCAGGACATGCGTTTCCACAGCAGCTGTGAGGACTTAACAGCAATGCACATCTCTCATGCTTTGATTTTACTCTTTTCATACTATTAATAGGAAAGAATCAACATCTGTATATTATGAATACAGCAATTATCTGTACAGTACTGCATATTTGTAATACCCTTGTATATATGTTACTTGAATACAGAACTGTTCATTTGTGATGCTTTGCACTGGGGGAGGGGGAAGGGAAACAAATTGCAACAGAGTAAGAGTGTGAGATTGTATAAAGATGAAAAATGTCATCACATCATGTGCATGGTGCGGAACCTGCTGTTTTATCTATTTATTGTGCCGTGTTTACAGTTTTTTGTACACTGTACCTTCATTGGTTCCTGTGCTCTAGTAAATGTGTTAGGTAGCTGTGGATTCCTTGGTATTTTGTAAATGGTATAACATAACTTGGTTCCCCTCTGGGTCCCTGAGTTTTTTGTGTATCATGTGAAAAAATGGTGACACATACAGAATTCTAGAAAAGAAAAGGCATCAGTTATTGAGGAATGTAATATTTAAATGGGGAACTTCCCGTTCTAATATCACAAGTAACAAGGTAAAAATGAAGTATCTTGAATCCTCCTATCCCCTGTTTACCCACTAAGTTTTGTGAATTGTTTTTGGTACTTCAAGCGCTATGGTTATGTTGCTGCTTTATAAACTTCACTTCCTCTAGTCCCTGTTCTACACCAAAAAGTGTTAAATCAAGTATGCAAATGGAGTCCATTCAACTGGAGTTATTTTATGTTGTCTTGCCCTTTTATAAACACTTATAAAACCTGTATTTTTGATTGTATAACTGTTGAAAATACTTCATTCTTTACTTGTTCTTAAAGGATATAAGGGAGAAAAATGCAGTAATTGCTGTACGTGTATCATCATTCCAGTTTCTTAGAACAGCCAGCTTTTTTCCTTTTAAGATTCTCCAGAAGGCTGCAAGGCCAGAGCCACAACTATCGGGTGCCTTCCTTTGGAAATATTTGACCTCTCTTCTGTGAAGAGATTGGTACTTAACAGACTACTACTAGTGCTTTGTCAGTACCGAAGTCTGAATGCCCAGTCCAGTGGCATACGTTATCCTTAAGGTTTTTAATCCCACCTGGAAAAACAAAATTGTGACTGAACTATCACAAAATAAACCAGGGCATTACATGTTGACAACAAACGTGTGATAGTGTTTTTTGTGTTATGTATTGCAGTTAACTCATGGTTTGCTGTGTTTCTTTTGAAATTAAATTAGAAGGCTCAGTCTTCAAGTCCGCAAATACCAGAAATAATTGCAGATTATATTTAAAAGTAATGGAAACAATACTCCAGAAATTACAGTCTCTAAAGCATATTATTATCTAATCTCTGAAAATATAAAACATTGTCAAGAAGGAAAAAAGCAAGAAATACACTATTTTATGTAAAGAAGGGATTTATGTACACTAATTACAAGCCCATGTACATAAATATATCTTTCATTTATTTAGGCAAACTTAATATATTACTACTAATTTCTATAGTGCTACTAGACGTACATAGTGCTGTACACTAGACATAAAGAGCGAGCCCCTGCTCACAGAGTTGACAATCTAATTAGGACAGACAAGAGATAAGGGAATTACTAAGGTGGGAATGATAAAACATGGGTACTGCCTTAACTAACGGATAGATCCAGGCGGTGTACAATTTAAAATAATCCTTAAGTTGGCCCAATAAATGATATCATGACCTGCAAACAATTTACTTTCCTCGAGAACGATATTGATGTTTGAACTATGATATGCCATTTTACCCAATAATGTAGGTTGGATTCTTTTTGTAGTGCATTCCAGTGGATAATGGAATCAAGTCCCCGAGAATTTAAACCCAGATATAAATTGTTTTAGTAGTTGTAGATGGAATGTTCTCAGTAGAAGGAGGTTAATAGAAGATTGTCAGGTTCTCAGGTTTGTAGCACGCAGGCGCAGACTCTGGAGCAATTGTGAGCCCTTGGGCTGCTGACGGGGAGCGGCAGCAGCAGGCAAAACTCACCAACCAACACTGGGCTAGCACACCGGCCAAAGCAAGGACTGCAGACGCGAACAAGCGAGCCAGAACGCACCGGACTGGAACGCACTGGACTGAAACACACGGGACTGGACCTAGGCTTCACCTACACTTAGCCGCCATTCCCCGGGGGGTTGAGCCCACGGGTGCAGGCAGCCGGCAGGGCTTGGAGGAAAACTGGTGCTGGAACTAGCAGGCAGGAACACCCGAGAACTCACACTAGGAGGGACACTAAACAAGCCAGACTACAACAGGGTTCAGGATAGGAATCAGGATACCGGATTACCAAACAGACCAGACTGGACGGAAACTGAAAGCAAGTAGGGCAGACACAAGCAGGAGGGGTACTGAAGCTGAAGCCAACCAGCCCCAACAGAGGAAATACAGATACTATACAGGGAGAAGGACTTTAAGACAAGCTTGGCTAACCAGGGTGGGGCAGAAGCCCAAGGAAACAGGGAACCAGGATACAGCAATGCCCACAGGCACCCAGACAAAAAGCAAGGTAGAAGTGCTAACTGCACAAAAGGGTTCAAGGTTCTCAGACTCGAGGGAAAGGAAACCGCAGCCAGGATTTAGAAGTGCCCACAGGCACCTAGACAAAAAGCAAGGTAGAAGTGCTAACTGCACAAAGGGTTCAAGGTTCTCAGACAGGAGGGAAAGGGAGCCAACAGAATAGGATTCCAAACAAACAAGGAATACAAACTAGGAACAATACCTATGAATCAAGACAAGGCAGATGTGCACACTGCACCAACACTGACCTGGACCTTTGGTGTTTGCAAAGGCCCTGAATGGAAGAACACCACTTCCTTATCAAGGGCCTGACTGATGATGCCACAGCTACAGGACTCAGGCAGAAAGCATACTGAAGCACAGAGAGGCTCACACACAGGTGCAGTATAGTAGAGTAATTAGAGCCACGCTGGAAGCAGCCAGCACACAGAAGCAGAGCTAACTCAGGCAAGACACCCAGGTGCAGTATATTGAAATAATTAGAGCCACGCTGGAAGCAGCCAGCACACAGAGGCAGAGCTAACTCAGGCAACACACACAGGTGCAGTATAGTGAAGCAATTAGAACCATGCTGGGTGCAGCCAACATACAGAGACAGAGCTAACTCAGGAAGGACAGACAAAAGCCAGCTCAGAAGCTGACCCCCAGAAATAAGGTAAGTCTGAGAGGGGTCATGACCACAACTGTGACAAAGATGAGCAAAGGATATATTTAATCTGAAACTTTCCTAGTCATTTAAACCTTCAATGTGGTGTTTCCACATATCTTCATTCCTTGCTGCAAAGGCAGCAGGCAATAGTGGCTAACATCACATGTGTCAGTGGGAAATAGTAGGATTTGAATCGTAGTCTCCTAGATCCTCTATAATCTCTGTCACCCCTGTCCTCTTTTGTGATCTGATTTATAGTTAGTCCCTGCCACACTGGTACCACCCTATCTCTCTTTAAACATGGTAGTGAGAGGCCTCATGTTCCATTCTGAGGTGTATATGCCAGGATAATTTATATTGTCCTGACTGACCCATATGAGCATATTTCACAGATCTGTTTCTTGTGCCTGTGGTAGAATTGACTTTTGTTCAGAAGCTTTTCTAATTCAGAGCTGGTGTCTTTTTACATCTAGTTCTTCTAAACCAGGAGTTCTCAAACATCTCAATAGTGAACATCCCAGGATGAGACTTCAAGTCTGAGCTGCTCCTCCTCTGCTCCTTTACACTTTTGTGCATCCTGTGCTGACTGCTGGACAGTATTGTTTTGGTCTATAAACTATTGAGCTTTCTCTAAAAAGATTTGAGCCCCCTTCCATTAAGATCTAGAATTTCTAATTTTTCAAATGCAGGCCTTATCGAACTAACGTGGAACCTTGCATGACGTAGTATAATTCGGGTTCCTCTTTCCCACATGCATCACTTTGCACTTGCTCACATTAAACGTCATCTGCAATTTAGAAGCCCAGTCTCATAAAGTTCTCTTGTAATTTTTCACAATCTTCCCGCGATTTAACGACTTTGAATAACTGTGTTGTCAGCAAATTTAATTACCTCATTAGTTACTCCCATCTCTAGGTCATTTATAAATATGTTAAAAAGCAGCAGTCCCAGCACAGACCCCTGGTGAACCCCACTAACTACCCTTCTCCATTAAGAATACTGACCATTTAACCCTACTCTCTGTTTTCTCTTTTAACCAGTTTTTAATCCACAATAGAACATTACCTCCTATCCCATGACACACCTTCTGAAAATCCAGATACACAGTATCAACCGGCTCACCTTTATCCAAAGAAATGTAGTAGATTGGTGAGGCGAGATTTCCCTTCACTAAATCCATGTTGACTTTGTCTCATTAATCCATGTTTTTGAATATGCTCTGTAATTTTGTTCTTAATAGTCTCTACCATTTTAGCTGGTACCGACGCCAGACTCACTGGTCTATAATTTCCCGGATCTCCTCTGGAACCTTTTTTAAAAATCAGCGTTAAATTGGCCACCCTCCAATCTTCCGGTACCACGTTTGATTTTAAGGATAAATTACATATTACTAACAATAGTACCACAAGCTGAGCTGTCAGTACTCTGGGATGAATACCATCCGGTCCAGGAGATTTGCTACTCTTCAGTTTGTAGAACTGCCCCATTACATCCTCCAGGTTTACAGAGAACTCATTAAGTTTCTCCGACTCAGCTTTGAATACCATTTCTGGCACCGGTATCCCACCCAAATCTTCCTCGGTGAAGACCAAAGCAAAAATGAAAACAAAACAAAACACACAAAAACAACAACCACAAGTATAATATGAAGCATCAAGCATTTCAGTTAGTGAAGATTGGGGTCTCTACAAGCTGGGACAGACTCAGTATAAATCCTCCAGATCCAGTTCTGTAAACAAATCCAGTATTCACAAAAACTCCCTGATGGGTACAGAGTAGAGCTAGGATGCTTTCCCTTAATAATCACCATGCAAAAAAAAAAAACAAATAATAATAATTCTGAAGGCTGTGAGCAAATACAAAACCCTATAAAAGATTCCAGAATCTTCAGTATCAAAATCTGCAAGGACTCAGAGCAACAATCTAACCTACAACATGTACTAAAACATGAAAACACCTTCTATTGGAAAACATTACAAGATGTGCTTCAACAGAACCCTTCATACCTACTATACAGTACTATAATCTTTTACCTTGGTCACACACACAAAACATGAATACCCTCATCTAATACAAAACAGGGAAAACAAATTAGAAATATACAGATGAATCTGAAATGCAAACCCCTAAAAAGTAAGATTGAGACATATAATCCAATCCCTAAAAACTAAAAACAAATTTCTTTCTTTTCTATCTTTAGCTGGTTGCTTTATTTTTGTGATAGTTTGTTCCAGTCTCTCATTGCATTGGCCATCTTCTACGGTTTTTTCCAGGGTTTCTTTTCTTCCTTCTGTTATCTGTCTGAAATATAAATCATTCCCTTTCATCCTTTTTTTTTCTCTCTCCTCTGCATCTCTGCTCAAGTTACATTTTATCCCTCATTTCCCTCACACTCCACTACTCAGTCTCCTTTTCACCTCTCATCTACCCTAATATCTTTTCTTCTTCCACTCTCACTCAAACTGTCATTGCCCCCTCTTATCCCCCATTTCTGCTCTGCACTTGCACACTCCAAATTAAGGGGCCCTGGGTAAACTTTTACTGATGGGTCCACTTCTGTTTTTCCCATTTTGATCATCATACTCTCATTTCCTACTAATCTGATGCTGCCAGCCCTACTGCTGCATCTTTCTTCCTCACTGCAGGTTGATGGGAAGGTAGCCATGTGTTGCATCTTCCTTCCACCCTGCAAAGGCCAATAAAAGAACCCCTCTACTTTGTTCTGACCTATGCAGAGTAATGTAGTTGCCCCTCTACAGTTAACCACAAAATCCTGCCATCACTAACCAATCAAAATGATTTTCCTAAAACTACTCATCGTCATCCATTCTCTAGCCCTTATTCATGCAACCTATCCATACCATTGGAAATTAACATCATACCAGTTCTTCATTACCATAGAAGACCAAATAATTCCTTCAAGTATTGTCCACAATCAGCAAAACCCTTCAATTCCCAACCAACCTTCACAAAAAACTACTGCAGTTACAACCAAAGCAGCAGACAACTTTACAAGCAACACAGCATCAAAAACGCATAATGTAGATTGCCCAGAGGGCGGAGCAAGATGGCGGCAGCAACATCGAACCGTGGGTGAACCTCTGGTAACGCTGTGTTTAAACCCATTCCTCCTGGAGTATTTTCTTACTAAAACTTTTACCTCTAAGTTTGCCGCGATGCCACATACCAAGAGGAAGGGTCTTGTAAAAACCGGAGCCCAGCCGGTTTTAACTTCTACTCCAACACAGCCTACCATTGAGGGATTCCTCGCGAGAACCCCTGTAACAACGCCGGGAAGCCCCGCTGAGCTCGTTGCCCGAGGAAGAGCCGAGCTCTTGGCGCAGGACGTCTCGTTGTCCCCCCCGGCGCGCCCACCACCACCGCAACCGGCTGTGCTCGATGGTGGAGGTATAGCCCTATGCCGCGAAGACGGGAGAAAAGAGCTACACCTGGGCCCCCACCTCGATGTCGCAACCGAGGCCTCTAAAACAACGATGGCTGAGAGTAAGGCACAGAGACTAGGAACATCTCAGATCTCCTCGCCTGTGGTGACGCTTGAAGCAATTTGGGAAACTCTGCAGACGGTGATGATATCAACGAGCAAAATCAAACCGTTAGTGAGTAATGTAAAGGAATTAACTAATGCATTTTCCTCTATGAAAGAAGAGGTTTCTGAAAAGATTAAGATTTTGTCAAATGAAAATTCTAAATTGAAGGAAACTTCGGTTAAATTAATACAAGATAATATGCTGATTCATAACAAGTTGGAATACTTTGAAATCTATAACAGGAGGCTTAATTTACGTTTTTTGAATTTTCCACGGACTTCAATATCCACACCACTGGAAACCTTTAAAAGGTATTTGGTGGAAAACTTGAAATTTTCCCTGGAAAACGTGCCTCCGGTAAATAAAATTTATTATCTTCCTACAAAGAAAGTTGGGCAAAGGTTGGATCAATTGGAACTAAATGTTTCAGAATTGCTGGAAACTTCATTGCATTGTCTGATGTAACCGAGCGACAAACATTGTTGGTTTCATTTGTATTTTCCCAAGATTTAGAACTTGTTAGGAAGATGGCTTTGAAGAATATACAAAATCTATTCTATGGAGAGAAAATCTGGGTATTCCCAGATGTTACTAAATTAACCCAAACTAGGAGGAAAGACTTCTTAACGCTTCGAGCAGAAACTTTGTCTTTAGGAGCCTCGTTCCACTTGAACTATCCGTGCAAATGCAACGTAAAATACCTGGGGGTGAAATATGTTTTCTTTTTGCCTGAACATTTAAAACAATTTATTTCTCAGAAAAAATTATAATAATGCTTGTTGAATTTAAACCGTTATGCTTTGCTTCAAGATTTGGATATTGGGAATTGTGATTATGATTTTGGGGGGTTATAATAATCTGCTATTGCTTTATTGCATCTAGTGATTTGTTTTTGTTAAAATACTTCTTCCTAAGTTAACGGCTCTAGCCCTCAATTTGGTGGTCTAAAACAAGTTTATAATAATTTCTTGGATTTGTTTAAATTGATATTTTTCCTAACTGTTTTTCCTACCCAAGTAGTAATGCTTGTAAAAATTGTGAAAAATGAATAAATTAAATAAAAAAAAAAAAAAACGCATAATGTAACCATAATTAATGTTCAAAATACTAGACAAATCATTAATATCCAGCCATCATCCCATACAACAAATCCTTACTTACCGGTCCGAGTAAGATACATCAGTGCCAGATCATCAGTAGTTAATAAATCTGAAATTATCACTGACTGGATTAAGTCTGCAAATTTAGACCTACTCTTCATCAGAGAAACTTGGATCCATGATTCTAAAGATCCCATCATACTTGACATTTGCCCTCCTGAATACAAGATATTGCACTGGCCTAGAAAGGAAAAAAACTGGAGGAGGTATAGCATTAATTTTCAGATCCAACTTCACCCTTGAACCCATCTCAGAAAGCCTTACTCCACAACTTGAAATTGCCTCAATAAAACTCTACAACCCTACACTTTGTGATTATATAACTTGTATTCTATTCTACAGACCACCTTGTTATTGGACCCATAGCCACTCCATCTTCATGGACTTCCTATCCAACTCGTGCATTAATAACACTAATTTAATATTAATAGGTGACCTAAACCTACATTTGGAGGACTCCAAATCAGTACATACCCAAGGTTGTTTGGACCTTTTTGACATGCGTGACCTTATTCTACCTCCTCCACAACCCACTCACATCAAAGGTCACTCGCTTGATGTTATTTCTTATAAACTCTCTACTGATCAAAATTTAATTATGTCCGATATTGACTGGTCTCTTACACCCTGGTCCGACCATTACAAAGCACTCCTAACCTTACAATGGCGTAAAAATGGCCAACTTAAATTACAAGACTCCAAAATGATTCTTACCAGAGGAAGGATTGATAATAATACTTTTTGGAAACACATCTACGCCAATAATTGGTCAACGCGACCCAATTCTGACCTCTTCCTTACAGTCTGGGACGAAAGATGCAAAATGATCTTAGACGAAATTGCACCACTACGCCCCCAAAATTTATGTATACGCAACCCTTCACCATGGTTCAAAGTTTTATTGAAAAATTTGAAGTCACAAACCAGAAAACTTGAAAAGGCATGGAGTAAATCGAAGGATCACCGCAACTTCAATGCATGGAAGCAGTCACAAAGAAATTACAAATACGCCATTAAATGTGCCAAAAGAGACTATTACACACAAAAAATTACAGTGACTAGAACAGATATAAAAAAACAATTTCAAATTATAAAAACTCTCCTAAATGTTGATCCAGTAACTTCATCACCTTCAAACCATCCTTCTGCTGACCAATTAGCTAAGTATTTCAATGACAAAATCATTAATCTTCGCAAGTCGATCTCCCAAGTCACTTCCACTGTAGATACCTTTCTAGACGAACTGGACCCTGGCTTAGATAAAGTACCGGCTGACCGATATATGGACCACTTTTACCCTCCTTACTACTGAAGAAGTCTCCAAAACCATTTCTAAACTCTCCAGGTCTTATTTGCCAACTTGACCCATGTCCCAACTACCTTTTGAAGAGCGCCCCAATGTGTGTTTCATTGCTGATCTCACCACTCACTTAAACTTCCTACTCCAACGAGGCTCCTTCCCCACCAGTCATGGTAATATATTACTAACACCGATACCAAAGAATTCCAAGAAACCTGCAAACGATATTACCAACTACCGTCCAATTGCCTCCATTCCACTAATTACAAAACTGATGAAAAACAGAGTGACTTTGCAACTCAATGAGTATATTCAAAGATTCTCCATCCTTCATGAATCACAATCGGGCTTCTGTTCGGCCCACAGCACAGAAACGGTCCTTATTGCCTTAATATCCAAATTCAAATAAGAAATAGCAATTGGCAACCATATCCCCCTTATGCAATTCAACTTGTCCAGTGCATTTGACATGGTTGATCATACCAGCCTAACTAAACTTTTAGACTAACTTGGGATAGGTGGCAACATCATTAACTGGATAAAAAGCTTCATCACTACAAGATCCTACCAAGTCAAAGGGCCTACAAACATGTCATCTCCATGGCTATCGGAATGCGGAGTGCCACAGGGATCTCTGCTTTCTCTGATACTCTTTAACCTTATGATGATTCCTCTGGCCAGATCACTAGCCAAATATGGCCTGAATCCCTTCATTTACGCTGATGATGTCACCATATTCATCCCTTTTAAATCAAATTTATTTGAAATCTCCGAGGAGTGGCCTAGTGGTTAGGGTGGTGGACTTTGGTCCTGGGGAACTGAGGAACTGAGTTTGATTCCCACTTCAGGCACAGGCAGCTCCTTGTGACTCTGGGCAAGTCACTTAACCCTCCATTGCCCCATGTAAGCCGCATTGAGCCTGCCAAGAGTGGGAAAGCGCGGGGTACAAATGTACCAAAAAAAAAAACCCCACAGGCATGACCACTCTAACCTCTTGGGCTGATGCTTTTAAGATGAAACTAAATAAAGAGAAAACAGTGTTTAGTCCTCTCATCTCAATACTCTCCACTCCTCCCAACTACTCTTAGCACCCCAGAGGTTAAACTTCCCATATCTGACAACTTGAAAATCCTTGGAGTAACGATTGATAGCCAGTTATCTTTCGAAAACCATGCTAAATTCATCAACAAAAAGATGTTCAACATAATAGGGATTTTGAAACGAGTAAAATCATTTCTCCGAGGACAAGCAGGCTGCTTGTTCTCACGACTGGGTGACGTCCGCGGCAGCCCCCACCAACCGGAAGAAGCTTCGCGGGACGGTCGGCACGCAGGGCACGCCCACCGCGCATGCGCGGCCGTCTTCCCGCCTGTGCGCGACCGCTCCCGCCAGTTACTTTTTTTCCGCGACTGGAGAGAGTTGTGCAATTGCCTCTCTCTCTGTTCAGCCGCCGGATTTTTCGACCGCGTTTACGCGGATCGTCGCTTTTGGACCCCGTTCGGTTTCCTCTTTCTTTTCTTTTCTTTTGTGTTATTAAAAAAAAAAAAAAAAAAAAAGAAGGGATTTCGCGCGTGTGGAGCACGCGCTCCCCTTTTCCCTCGCTTCTAGCGGGGACGCCACGTTGCGGCCTAGTGGCCGCTCGGTCGGTTTGTTTTTTCGTGGTGTGATTTTAGCCACCATTGCCGACTTTGACTTCGCCGACGCGATTTTTCCGTCGATGTCCTCGAAGGTCCCGAGTGGATTTAAAAAGTGTGGTCGCTGCGGCCGGCCGATCTCGCAGACCGACACCCACGCTTGGTGCCTCCAGTGCCTCGGGCCGGAGCACAATCTCAAGTCGTGTGCTTTGTGTCTCGGTCTCCGGAAACGGACTCAGGTTGCGAGGCAAGTTCTACGGGACCGTCTTTTTGGAACTTGCGCCGGCCCCTCGACATCGACCTCGACGGCATCGGTATCGAAGGCCGGTTCTTCGGTACCGGTATCGATGCCCGAGACATCGGCACCGATGGCAGCGACCCCAGGAGAACAGGTCCCGTCGGCCCGCCGGTCCGCCGGTTGAGAGTGGGGTTGAGAGGCCGCGTGGGCAGTCGGCCCCGGTCACTCCCTCAGCTCGTGAGCCACGGGACCGAACCCTGTCGGACCCGGTACCTCGAGACCGAGGGGGATCGACCTCCTCCTCCTCTATGCCCTCCGGCGCCGGTGACGTGCACCGGAAAAAGGACAAAAAGCGCCGTCACCGGGAGCCCTCGGTGCACCCTGAAGAGGAGTCGACGCCGAAGCGTCATCGCAGAGAGGAGAGATCTCCGTCGGTGGTGGAGGTACCGACGCGTCGGGGTTCCGGCACCTCGGTGCCGTCTCCTGGCCCCCAGCAGCTTCTGGCACCGACACCCTTACCGGCCCCACCGCCTTTCCCGGCAGCGGGCCTGGACGAGTGCCTCAGAGCCATCCTTCCGGGGATCCTGGAAGGGCTGATGCGCCAGGCTGTGCCGGCGTCGGGGGTGCTTGCGCCCCCGACGCCGATGACTGTGGCGCCGGCGAGCTCTAGCCCGGCGCCGGGGCTGTCGACACCGCCGCCGCTTGCGGTGCCGGTCTCGACCGCCACGCAGGTGGAGTCCCCGTCGACGTCGATGGAGGGAGCTCCGTCCCCGCCGGCGCGGGAGTCCACCGCTCGACGACACCGAGACCTCGGTGCCTCGACGTCGAGCCGGGCCCGGTACCGGACTCAGCTACACGAGCTTATGTCCGACACCGAGGATGAGGACTCGTGGGGGGAAGAGGAGGACCCGAGATATTTCTCCTCAGAGGAGTCTACGGGCCTTCCCTCGGACCCCACGCCGTCACCGGAGAGGAAACTCTCCCCTCCTGAGAGTCTCTCCTTTGCCTCCTTTGTGCGGGATATGTCTATCAGCATTCCCTTCCCCGTGGTCTCTGTGGAAGAGCCGAGGGCCGAGATGCTCGAGGTCCTCGACTATCCATCACCACCTAGAGAGTCCTCCACGGTACCGCTGCACAATGTCCTGAAGGAGACGCTGCTGCGGAACTGGGTGCGACCATTAACTAACCCCACCATTCCCAAGAAAGCAGAGTCCCAGTACAGGATCCACTCTGACCCAGAGCTCATGCGGCCCCAGTTGCCCCATGACTCAGCGGTCGTGGATTCTGCTCTCAAGAGGGCACGGAGTTCGAGGGATACCGCCTCGGCGCCCCCGGGGCGGGAGTCTCGCACTCTGGACTCGTTTGGGAGGAAGGCCTACCAATCCTCCATGCTCGTGACCCGCATCCAATCCTACCTGCTCTATATGAGCATCCACATGCGGACCAATGTGCAACAGCTGGCGGACCTGGTCGATAAGCTCCCGCCGGAGCAGTCCAGGCCATATCAGGAGGTGGTCAGGCAGCTGAAGGCGTGCAGAAAGTTCCTGTCCAGGGGGATTTTTGACACCTGTGACGTGGCATCTCGTACTGCGGCCCAAGGGATAGTGATGCGCAGGCTCTCATGGCTGCGTGCCTCTGACCTGGACAACCGCACCCAGCAGAGACTGGCTGACGTCCCTTGCCGGGGGGATAACATTTTTGGTGAGAAGGTCGAGCAGATGGTTGACCAACTGCATCAGCGGGAAACCGCTCTCGACAAGCTCTCCCACCGGGCGCCTTCAGCACCCGCCCCCACGGGCGGGCGTTTTTCCCGGGTCCGGCAGGCTGCACCCTATTCTTTTGCAAAGCGTAGGTACAACCAGCCGGCCCGAAGGCCTCGTCAGGCACAGGGACAGCCCCAGCGCGCTCGTTCCCGTCAACAGCGTGCGCCTAAGCAGCCCCCTGCGCCTCCACAGCAAAAGCCGGGGACGGGCTTTTGACTGGATCCACGGGAACATAGCCGCCCTACAAGTGTCCGTACCGGACGACCTGCCGGTCGGAGGGAGGTTAAAATTCTTTCACCAAAGGTGGCCTCTCATAACCTCCGACCAGTGGGTTCTCCAAATAGTGCGGTGCGGATACGCCCTGAATTTGGCCTCCCTGCCTCCAAATTGTCCTCCGGGAGCTCAGTCTTTCAGCTCCCATCACAAGCAGGTACTTGCAGAGGAACTCTCCGCCCTTCTCAGCGCCAATGCGGTCGAGCCCGTACCACCTGGGCAGGAAGGGCAGGGATTCTATTCCAGGTACTTCCTTGTGGAAAAGAAGACAGGGGGGATGCGTCCCATCCTAGACCTGAGAGGCCTGAACAAATTCCTGGTCAAAGAAAAGTTCAGGATGCTTTCCTTGGGCACCCTTCTGCCAATGATTCAGAAAAACGATTGGCTATGTTCCCTGAATTTAAAGGACGCATACACTCACATCCCGATACTGCCAGCTCACAGACAGTATCTCAGATTCCGCCTGGGCGCACGGCACTTTCAGTATTGTGTGCTGCCCTTTGGGCTCGCCTCTGCCCCACGAGTGTTTACAAAGTGCCTCGTGGTGGTAGCGGCCTACCTGCGCAAGCTGGGAGTGCACGTGTTCCCATATCTCGACGATTGGCTGGTCAAGAGCACCTCGGAGGCAGGAGCCCTCCGGTCCATGCAGTGCACTATTCAACTTCTGGAGCTGCTGGGGTTTGTGATAAATTACCCAAAGTCCCATCTCCAGCCAACTCAGTCTCTGGAATTCATAGGAGCTCTGCTGAATACCCAGACAGCTCAGGCCTACCTTCCCGAAGCGAGGGCCACCAATCTCCTGGCCCTGGCTTCGCAGACCAGAGCGTCTCAGCAGATTGCAGCTCGGCAGATGTTGAGACTTCTGGGTCATATGGCCTCCACAGTCCATGTGACTCCCATGGCTCGTCTTCACATGAGATCTGCTCAATGGACCCTAGCTTCCCAGTGGCTCCAGGCCACCGGGAATCTAGAAGATGTCATCCGCCTCTCCACCAGTTGCCGCACTTCACTGCTCTGGTGGACCATCCGGACCAATTTGACACTGGGACGTCCATTTCAAATTCCACAGCCCACGAAAGTGTTGACGACGGATGCATCTCGCCTGGGGTGGGGAGCTCATGTCGATGGGCTTCACACCCAGGGTCTGTGGTCCCTCCAGGAAAAGGATCTGCAGATCAACCTCCTGGAGCTCCGAGCGATCTGGAACGCACTGAAGGCTTTCAGAGATCGGCTGTCCTGCCAAATTATCCAAATTCGGACAGACAATCAGGTTGCAATGTATTACGTCAACAAGCAGGGGGGCACCGGATCTCGCCCCCTGTGTCAGGAAGCCGTCGGGATGTGGCGCTGGGCATGCCGGCACAGCATGCTTCTCCAAGCCACGTACCTGGCAGGCGTAAACAACAGTCTGGCCGACAGACTGAGCAGAGTCATGCAACCGCACGAGTGGTCGCTCCATTCCAGAGTGGTACGCAAGATCTTCCGAGAGTGGGGCACCCCCTCGGTGGATCTTTTCGCCTCTCAGACCAACCACAAGCTGCCTCTGTTCTGTTCCAGACTTCAGACACACGGCAGGCTAGCGTCAGATGCCTTTCTCCTTCATTGGGGGACCGGCCTCCTGTATGCGTATCCTCCCATACCTTTGGTGGGGAAGACCTTACTGAAGCTCAAGCAAGACCGAGGCACCATGATTCTGATAGCGCCCTTTTGGCCCCGTCAGATCTGGTTCCCTCTTCTTCTGGAGTTGTCCTCCGAAGAACCGTGGAGATTGGAGTGTTTTCCGACTCTCATTTCGCAGAACGACGGAGCGTTGCTGCATCCCAACCTTCAATCCCTGGCTCTCACGGCCTGGATGTTGAGGGCGTAGACTTCGCTGCGTTGGGTCTGTCTGAGGGTGTCTCCCGGGTCTTGCTTGCCTCTAGGAAGGATTCCACTAAAAAGAGTTACTTTTTCAAGTGGAGGAGGTTTGTCGTCTGGTGTGAGAGCAAGGCCCTAGAACCTCGTTCTTGCCCTGCACAGCACCTGCTTGAATACCTTCTGCACTTATCGGAGTCTGGCCTCAAGACCAACTCAGTAAGGAATCACCTTAGTGCGATTAGTGCTTACCATTATCGTGTGGAAGGTAAAGCCATCTCTGGAGAGCCTTTAGTCGTTCGATTCATGAGAGGCTTGCTTTTGTCAAAGCCCCCTATCAAGCCTCCTACTGTGTCATGGGATCTCAACGTCGTCCTCACCCAGCTGATGAAACCTCCTTTTGAGCCACTGAATACCTGCCATCTGAAGTACTTGACCTGGAAGGTCATTTTCTTGGTGGCAGTTACTTCAGCTCGTAGGGTCAGTGAGCTTCAAGCCCTAGTAGCTCATGCTCCATATACCAAATTTCATCACAACAGAGTAGTGCTCCGCACCCACCCAAAGTTCCTGCCGAAGGTGGTGTCTGAGTTCCATCTTAACCAGTCAATTGTCTTGCCAACATTCTTCCCCAGGCCGCATACCCGCCCTGCTGAACGTCAGTTGCACACATTGGACTGCAAGAGAGCATTGGCCTTCTACTTGGAGCGGACACAGCCCAACAGACAGTCCGCCCAATTGTTTATTTCTTTCGACCCTAACAGGCTAGGGGTCGCTGTCGGGAAACGCACCATCTCCAATTGGCTAGCAGATTGCATTTCCTTCACTTACGCCCAGGCTGGGCTGACTCTTGAGGGTCATGTCACGGCTCATAGTGTCAGAGCCATGGCAGCGTCGGTGGCCCACTTGAAGTCAGCCACTATTGAAGAGATCTGCAAGGCTGCGACGTGGTCATCTGTCCACACATTCACATCTCATTACTGCCTCCAGCAGGATACCCGACGCGACAGTCGGTTCGGGCAGTCGGTGCTGCAGAATCTGTTGGGGTGTAAATCCAACTCCACCCTCCAGGACCCGAATTTATTCTGGTCAGGCTGCACTCTCAGTTAGTTGTTCTTCGTAGGTCAATTTCTGTTGTACCCTCGCCGTTGCGAGGTTCAATTGACCTGGGTTATTGTTTTGAGTGAGCCTGAGAGCTAGGGATACCCCAGTCGTGAGAACAAGCAGCCTGCTCGTCCTCGGAGAAAGGGTATGATACATACCTGTAGCAGTTGTTCTCCGAGGACAGCAGGCTGATTGTTCTCACCTACCCTCCCTCCTCCCCTTTGGAGTTGTGTGTTTCATCTTTTGCTAGTCATTCAACTGGCGGGAGCGGTCGCGCACGGGCGGGAAGACGGCCGCGCATGCGCGGTGGGCGTGCCCTGCGTGCCGACCGTCCCGCGAAGCTTCTTCCGGTTGGTGGGGGCTGCCGCGGACGTCACCCAGTCGTGAGAACAATCAGCCTGCTGTCCTCGGAGAACAACTGCTACAGGTATGTATCATACCCTATCTTCCCTGGAACACCTTCCGGAATCTAGTACAATCCACTGTACTCATGCACGCAGATTACTGCAACAGTTTTTTTTTTAGGATGTAAGTCCCTAATATTGAAAAAGCTCCAGACTACCCAAAACACAGCAGCCAGACTTATTTTCGGCAGGTCAAGATTCGATAGTGCAACACCCCTTCGAGAGAAGCTTCACTGGCTCCCCATCAGAGAAAGAATTAATTTTAAAGTTTACACAATGATTCACAAGATACTACACGGAGAAGCCCCTACCTACATGAATAACCTTATCGACCTCCCAACCAGAAACAGTTTGATGTCTTCTCGTACTTACCTTAAATTACAGCTCCCCAACTGCAAAGGTATTAAGTACAAATCCTTCTATGCAACCAATTTTTCCTTTCTGGGTAGCCAGCATTGGAACGCTCTACCAAGACCAATCCGAACAATCAACGGCCTTTTGCCCTTCAGAAAAGCACTGAAGACCCATCTATTCAAGGAAGCCTACCCTAACGATTCAACTAACTAAAGCATGCCCACATGATTCTTACCAACGATTATTATATATTGACCATGTTTACCATTATCCTTATTGCTATCCACAATCTTTTCCTCTCCATCTTCCTACGCCCACCTCCTAAGCCCATTTCCTTCTGCACCTCACTCCTATGTTCAATTTACTTATACACCTAATTCCTCCTTTGTTAAATTTACTTATCCGTTAACCCCACTAATATTACGTTTACTACAAATTGTATATTCTTTTTACGACTTGTAATTCTTCTTATTGTTACTATGTAAGCCGCATTGAGCCTGCCATGTGTGGGAAAGCGCGGGGTACAAATGTAATAAATAAAATAAATGCAAGTATGGAAGGGGGTAATTTGGTAAGAAGCCAACGTGCAAGTTAAAAAAAAATGTCTGTTTGATGTAGGCACGCATTAAAGTATTTTTTTTTCCACAGATATATCTACCTTGGTCTAATGGTCTCAGCGGTGCAACTTGGTGTGTCAGCTTTACACTACAAGATTTACAACACCCACCTCCTCATCAACCAATAGACTCATTCATATTTTTCTAGCTCAAAAATACTCATATATCTCACTTTTTAAAGCTTATATGCAAAATTATATTTTGTACTATTCAAAGGCGCTTTTAAAATTATTCATCTTAAAGTGATCCTTTTTCATTGTTGGGTCGGGGGACCAGTAATCTGACATGATTCATGTTGCACAAGAGCTGTCTCAAGGATACATCCCCTTCAAACAGAGTGCCAGTCATCCTGAATAGATGAAATGTTTCACCAGACAGCTGGCGTTCTATTTGGAGTGGACATATCCTTCAGACATCTCTTGTGAAACATGAATCATGTCAGATTATTGGTCCCCGACCCAACATTGAAAAACGGATCACTTTAAGATGAGTAGTTTTAAAAGCGCCTTTGAATACTACTACTACTACTTAACATTTCTAGAGCGCTACTAGGGTTACGCGGCGCTGTACAAATTAACAAAGGACGGTCCCTGCTCAAAGGAGCTTACAATCTAAAGGACGAAATGTCAAGTTGGGGTAGTCTAGATTTCCTGAGTAGAGGTGTAGTGGTTAGGTGCTGAAGGCGACATTGAAGAGGTGGGATTTGAGCAATCATTTGAAGATGGGCAGGGAAGGAGCCTGGCGTATGGGCTCAGGGAGTTTGTTCCAAGCATGGGGTGAGGCGAGGCAGAAAGGGCGGAGCCTGGAGTTGGCGGTGGTGGAGAAGGGTACTGAAAGGAGGGATTTGTCTTGAGAGCGGAGGTTACGGGTAGGAACGTAAGCGGAGATGAGGGTAGAGAGGTAAGGAGGGGCT
Organism: Microcaecilia unicolor; assembly: GCF_901765095.1. NCBI lineage: Eukaryota > Metazoa > Chordata > Amphibia > Gymnophiona > Siphonopidae > Microcaecilia > Microcaecilia unicolor. Next base: position 97,543,840 of record NC_044031.1, read on the forward strand.
GCAGATCGAGTGCATTTGTAGGTTAGTAGTAGAAGCTTGAACTGTATGCGGTATCTGATCGGAAGCCAGTGAAGTGACTTGAGGAGAGGGGTGATATGAGTATATCGGTCAAGGCGGAAGATAAGACGTGCAGCAGAGTTCTGAACGGACTGAAGGGGAGATAGCTAAGTGGGAGGCCAGTGAGGAGTAGGTTGCAGTAGTCAAGGCGAGAGGTAATGAGAGAGTGGATGAGAGTTCGGGTGGTGTGCTCAGAGAGGAAGGGGCGAATTTTGCTAATGTTATAGAGGAAGAAGTGACAGGTCTTGGCTATCTGCTGGATATGCGCAGAGAAGGAGAGGGAGAAGTCGAAGATGACGCCGAGGTTGCGGGCAGATGAGACGGTGACTATGAGGGTGTTATCAACTGAGATAGAGAGTGAAGGGAGAGGAGAAGTGGGCTTGGGTGGGATGACAATAAGTTCGGTCTTGGCCAGTTTCAGGTGGCGGTTGGACATCCAGGCAGCAATGTCGGATAAGCAGGCCGATACTTTGGCCTGGGTTTCCGCAGTGATGTCTGGTGTGGAGAGATAAAGCTGGGTGTCGTCAGCATAAAGTTGATAGTGGAAACCATGAGATCAGGGAGCCCTGGGAAGAGGTGTAGATTGAAAAAAGAAGGGGTCCAAGGACAGATCCCTGAGGAACTCCAACAGAGAGTGGGATAGGGGTGGAGGACGAACCATGAGAGTGTACTCTGAAGGTACGATGGTAGAGATAGGAGGAGAACCAGGAGAGGACAGAGCCCTGGAACCCAAAAGAGGACAGTGTGTCAAGAAGTAAGTTGTGATTGACAATGTCAAAAGCGGCGGATAGGTCGAGGAGGATGAGGATGGAGTAGTGACCTTTGGATTTGGCGAGGAACAGGTCATTGCAGACTTTAGATAGTGCTGTTTCTGTCGAGTGTAGGGGGCGAAAGCCGGATTGAAGCGGATCGAGGATGGCATGAGAGGAGAGAAAATCAAGGCAGTGGCAGTGAGCGCGTTCAAGTATCTTGGAGAGGAAGGGTAGGAGGGAAATGGGGCGGTAGTTGGAGGAACAGGTAGGGTCAAGTGATATTTTTTTGAGGAGTGGTGTGACTACAGCATGCTTGAAGGTGTCCGGGACAGTTGCAGTGGAGAGAGAGAGAGGTTGAGGATATGACAGATGGGAGGGGTGATAGTAGGAGAGATGGTGTTAAGTAAGTTGGTGGGGATGGGGTCTGAGGAATAGGTGGTGGATTTCGAGGAGGAGAATAGCATCAAATGTATCATTTTTCAGACTTGGTTTGATTGGTAACTGAGGTTACCTGTGTCCTGCTGTTTATATCTTCCTAATAAACTATTGACTCCTTTATTCTATTTCACCCCCTTTTTATTCTATCCTATTAACACAAAAAAAAAACCCTGTCCTTCCACTTGCAGAGGGTCTGACCTCTATAAGTTCCTTATCTGTCTCTATCCTATTGCCTATAGACTTTATTACACTGTAATTTTGTATTTTTATGCTGGTATTGTCTTAAAGGTATTTTAGAGAATTGTGTTTTGAATATCTGTGCTAGTGATTTCATCTTTTTATGCTTATTGTCTTAAAGGTGTTTTCATTGGAACTGTGTTTTAACCTGTGCCAAGTGTTTTAAACCTGTGACTTAATCTGGTGACATTGAATCTGGTGTCTGTTTTCATTAGAATTGTGTGTTGAATCTAAAGTGCCAGAGACTTAATTCAATCAATTTTGGTTACATAGCATCTGGTGACTCATAGCTCTGGAGGAGGGGCAATTTTGTTTTGAGCTGGGTAGTAGAACCTAAGTTTACCTTGTGAGCTGGGAGCTGCGCTGGGCATTTTCAGACTTGGTTTGATTGGTAACTGAGGTTACCTGTGTCCTAGTGCCACCCACCCCTAGGTAAACTCCCTTTATATAGGGCAATCAAGGGACAAGTATCTTCATTACACTTAATTGGTCAATCCTAATTCTTGTTATTCCCTCTCATAGTTCACCTTTTCACACTTGTGAATTACATCATTATGACTTTCATTCAGTGCAATATATGTTCTGCTTTAAACCTGAGGCAAACTATCTGGAACCTTAGAGCTTGTCCTATCTGTCTCCAAATATCCGTCTTGAAAGAAGAGATCAACAAACTCAAGAAGGAATTAACTACAATTACAGAAGCGTCCAGGATTACTCATTTCCCAGCTAATTTACCACCACCACTGCCTCAGAGAATGAAACATCAGGGGAATAGATGGGTCACAGTAGGCTCTGGTAGACTAAGATCTGTGACACAGAAACACTTGCCCTTCCAAGCTTTGCCCCTTTCAAATTCTTTTGCAGCGTTGCATCATTATGATAGTGAAAAAAGAAGTACTGTGGTAACCAGAGGCAATGAAAATAGCACAACCTCAGAAACATCCCCCAACTAATGACAGAATTGTGAAAAGCAGAAAATTATTACTGCTCAGGAGACTCCATTATCAGAGGCATTAACTTAGGAGCACAGTTCAGGGGTTCCAACGTAGTGAAATGTCTTCCAGGATCTTCAGCTACAAGATGTACAGATCAAATACTGAAAGTGATCCGAGAAGAGAGCGAGGCTTCTAACCCTGATGTAATTCACCTGGGGGCAAATGACCTGGCCAACAATAGCAAGTTTACAGCACAGAGAGCATTCCAGAAATTTGGGGAGGGACTGAAATCTTTGGTTCAGACTGTGGCTTTTTCTGAAGTAATTCCTACGTTGGGGAGAGGAAAGACTACGCAAAACAGAGGAATTCAATAAGTGGCTTGAGTCATGGTGTAAAGAAGAAGGTTTTAGATACATAGAAGAATGGGGTAATACGTGGAAAAATAACAGGCTGTACTGTAATGATGGGCTACATCTTTCTGTGATGGGAAAAAGGATCCTTGGGGAGAAATTCAGACAGTATGTTCCTAGACATTTAAACTAGAGGGTGGGAGTGACAAAAGGAAACAGGGGATTTCGGAAAGTCACCCCCCAGAATAAACATGATGGCAGAGGGAAAGGGCATGTAAATAGAAAAAAAACCACCCAAACTCATTAAGCACATGGAAAGCTGTATGCACAAATGGTCATAGTCTAAGTAAAAAGGTTCAAGACTTGCAAGCCCTGATGTTTGAAGAAAACTTGGATGTTGTTGCTATTACGGAGACATGGTTCAACGATTCTCATGAATGGGATGTGACGGTACAGGGCTATAATTCTTTTAGGAAGGATAGAGAGGGCAGAAGACGTGGAGGAGTGGCTCAGTATGTGAGAGAGAATATCAGAGCGGCTGAAATGCAGGGAACCTGGGGAAAAGAAGAAGCTTTATGGATCGTCCTGGAAAGAGAAGACGGAACCTGTATCCACACGGGAGTTATCTACAGACCTGCGCAAACAGAGAACTTAGACAAGGATCTGATAGAAGATATTCCAAAGATTGGTATGAAAGGGGAGGTGCTACTGTTGGGAGATTTCAATTTGTCTGACGTGGATTGGAACGTCCTGTCTGCAGAATCGGAAAGAAGTAGGGAGATTGTGGATGCCTGTCAAAGTGCCTTGCTCAGACAAATGGTGACGGAACCACGAGGGAAGGGTCGATGCTAGATCTAGTGCTCACTAATGGAGGTAGTGTTTACAATATCCGGGTGGGTGCCCACCTATGTAATAGTGATCAACACACCGTATGGTTTGATATAAGGGTGAAGGCGGAGTGCGGACGCACAAAACTCAAAGTACTGGATTTCAGACATACTGATTTTGATAAAATGGGGAATACCTGAAGAAGGAGCTGTTGGTGTGGGAAGGCATAGAAGTGGAAAAACAGTGGTCCAAGCTAAAAGCTGCTTTAAATATGGTGACTGATCTTTTTGTGAGGAAAGTAAACAAAAACAAGAGAAGCAGGAAGCCTATATGGTTTGTAGCGCTATAGAAGTGATAAGTAGTAGTAGTTCTCCAAACAAGTAGCTGAAAAAGTGAGAGCAAAAGAGGCTTTGTTCAAGAAATACAAAAGAACGCAACGAGAGGATCACGGAAAAGATTATCGGAATAAACTCAAAGAAGCGAAGAGGGAAATACGGTGAGTGGAAGAAAAAATGGCTAAAGATGTAAAGAGAGGTGACAACTTTTTTCAGATATATTGGAGAAAGGAGAAGACATAGGAATGGAATTGCGAGACTGAAAGATAATGAGAGTGGCTATGTGGAGAGTGATGAAGATAAAGCGAACGTGCTAAACAATTATTTCTCTTCGGTGTTCACAGAGGAAAATCCTGGAGAAGGACCACGGTTGGCTGCCGAGGGAACGTCTAGGAATGGAGTGGATACTGTGCTGGGTACGGAAGAAAGAGTTTAGAAACAGCTGGAGAATCTGAGGGTGAACAAAGCTATGGGGCCGGATGGGATACATCCCAGGATACTGAAGGAGCTCAGAGAGGTCCTGGCGGGGACCTCTTAAAGATTTATTTAATAGATCTTTAGAGACGGGAGAGGTTCCGCAAGATTGGAGATGAGCGGATGTGGTCCTCTTCACAAAAGTGGAGACAGGGAAGAAGTGGGAAACTACAGGCCGGTAAGTCTCACGTCAGTGGTAGATAAAATAATGGAGTCGCTGCTGAAAGAAAGGATAGTTAACTTTCTAGAAACCAATGGGTTACAGGACCCGAGGCAACATGGCTTTACCAAAGGAAAGTCCTGCCAAACGAATTTTATTGACTTTTTTTGACTGGGTGACCAAAGAACTGAATGAGGGACGTGCGCTAGATGTAATCTACTTGGACTTCAGCAAAGCCTTTGATACGGTCCCCCACAGAAGATTCATGAATAAGCTGAAAGGGTTGAACTTAGGACCGAAAGTGGTGAACTGGATAAGAAACTGGTTGACCGACAGGTGGCAGAGGGTGGTGGGAAATGGAATCCGCTCAGAGGAAAGGAAGGTGAGCAGTGGAGTTCCTCAGAGGTCGGTGCTGGGGCCTATTCTGTTTAATATATTTGTGGGAGATATTGCTGAAGGGTTGGAAGGAAAGGTGTGCCTTTTTGCGGATGACATGAAAATAGCCAATGGAGTAGAAACGATGAGAAGGGATCTCTGAACGTTAGAAGAATGGTCGAGGGTCTGGCAGTTGGTTTAAAAAAAGATTTTGATGGTATACAGAATCAAGCATGGATTGATGCAGGCTTGAGGATTATAAGAACATTGTTCAAGAATAAACTTTTGTGGATCTGAAATTTGGACTAGATGGTCGGGTAATACATATGACCTATCAGCACGGGATAAGAATGAGGGGAAAATACTGAAACGAGATAAGTGACGTGGTGGGTGTATAACATGTATAAAAAGCGTTAATTTTTGTGGAGCTTATTTTGTAAACAGTAAATGTATGTGTATAAGAGGGGGGATTTGTTTGTAATAAATTGATGGAGAAAAGAAAAAAGGTTGTCTGGAGCACATTTTTGTAATTGACTATAATTGATCGTGCTCTGGTTGAAACTAGTTTATCCCCGTTTAGTGTTAACTTAGTTTAGTATTAAATAGGGGTATGGCAGCTGCCAGCTGGGAGTCCAAGTCTGGGCTCTTGGAAGATCGAATAACGGAATTGATGGTGGAGCTCGGTTGTTTTCAGGTGCACAATCAGAACATGAATGTAATTGGGATGAGGTTAATAGGGTTCATAGGGCTTTAGTTCGAGCAGAGCTGCATTCTGCAACATTAATAGAATACTGTTATGTCCAACGGGTGCCTCGTGTTATGCATGAATAAGGAGCCCAGAGTTTGGGGGAATGATCAATATGTAGCCAAATGGAATTCGGTAATTAATCAATGCTCTCTTGACCTTATCCTACTGACCATTGATGCCTTGCAAGAGGAGATTCAAGGCTATCGGGAAGAAATGAAAAATAATCAATATAGCATTCAAAATGTACAGGAAAGATTATTGTTTGAGAAAAATCTCAATGAGCATACGCTGAAAATTGATCAGTATCGTAAGGCACAGAGAGCATTGAAAGTTGCAAAATTTCGCCGTGATGAGTATGATTATACTAAAGGCTTTGTATATATCTGGATGGCTAAGAAGAGACATGGAAGAAAAGGGAAATTTGGGGGGGAGAAAAGTGAAACTCTCCAAGTGATTCGTCTGGGGAGGAGGAGACAAGTAAGACAGCTTCATGTTCAATTGTGAAGCGCTGCGTACAACTGGTAGCTCTATAGAAATGATTTATAGTAGTAGTAGTAGTAGTAGGGTATTAGCCTGTACAAGTGCAAAGTAAACCTCAAGAGACATCAGTAGCCTTATCTAGTTCTTTTTTTTTTTTTACGACTCCCAGAGCAAGTTCAGGATACTCTCATAGAACCCAAATTGGATGTACACAAATGTGGAGGAAAGAGCAAGAGAATAAACAAGAAATAGTGTGATCAATATCTCCTCCATGTGTTTATCTTCTACGCAGAAGCAGATGTTATCAAGAGGGCTTTCCTTTGTCCCTTCCAGTGGTTACGATGCTTTTAGTACACGCTGGGGGCTATACAGGTTTTTTCGAGATTTGAAATTGCGTAGATAATTTTGCATATAGGTTTTAAAAAGTGGGATATATCAACGAAACTGGTATACAAGGACTCAGAGGGCTGCATTGTATTGCTACATGTTAACTACCATGGACAGAAGTTCTATCTGTGTACAGTGTATGGCCCAAATTTTTATTGCCCAAGTTTTTTCCAATCTCTTATTGCGCTTGGCCTACAACACACCGACGCCCCCTGGGTATGGACGGGGGATTTCAATCAGGTTCAAGACCCGGCCTTAGACAGACTATCTCCCCAGGCCATCCCAGGGAAGGGGAAGGGGCTGCCCGCGTTGTGTAAGCATCTACAGTTAATAGATCCCTGGCGGTCTCTTCATCCCACCACGAGAGATTACACACATCAGTCTAGGGTCCACCACTCTTGGTCATGAATTGACTATATATTAATATCGCAGTCCTGGCGAGGAAAACCACCAGAGGGATTCAAAGCTTTTTTGAAAAGAACTGTCCTGATGGGGAAACGGGCTATTCTTCAATTGTGGCTGAAACTGGAACCACCTGGAATACCACAGTGGCGAGGGATCATGATGCAATGCTGTATGTTGGAAAAGAAGAAAGTAGAAGACTTAGCCTAAAGGAGGGGTGACCAGTTCTGTAAGACCTGGCTCCCTTTCTGGGACACACTGACACCTGTCGCGAGAAGTAAGATTCTGAACTGTTGAAGGACAATGGGAGGGGTGGGTGGGGTGGGGGTGCAAAGTTGAAAATATAGATACACTTTTACAATGTTCTTAGTGATATGCTTAACGAGCTGGTGAAAAGTGTAATGTCTGCATTTAACGTGTTTTGTTAATAAACAGAATTTAAAAAAAAAAGTGGGATATATAAGTATTTTTGAACTAGAAAAATGCTAATGAGTCTATTAGTCAATGAGGAGCTGGGTGTTGTAAATCTTGCAGTGTAAAGTTGACACACAAGCAAGTTACACCGTTGAGACCATTAGACCAAGGTAGATATATCTGTGGAAAGAAACATACTTTAATGCTTTTGTAACAAATATCTACAGTAAACAATTTGCCATTGCTAGTGTGTTTTAAATAGGCAACATAGGTGCCTATGGGCCTTTATAATTAGGCCCCCAGAACCAGCCCTGATAGTGCACAATTGCCTATCAATAATTTACACTTGCTTCAAAAAAGGTATATTGCATGCATATGTACCTGTATATATTTTATAAAATACACTACATCACAATGCTGCTTCTGCTTGGCCCAAACCACAACCAGAGCATGCCTACTCCATCGCTTTAGCTACTATTGAGTCAGGTCACCATAGGACTGTGCTTGGTAACGGGTATGGGCATAGACTTGCAGTAGGCAGCAGAGTGTCCTCTGGGTTGTACTCAGAAGGGCAGGCAACATGGAACTGGGAAGGGGTGACCCTTGCCAGCATGACATGCCCCAGCTGGGTTGCAGGGCTTTGTTGACCCAACACCCTGCCCACTACACATCATGCTAATGTGATTCAGGTCACACGATAGCTTCATGTATCTCATTTGTTCCAAGGCTCATCTTCTGGGATGTTACAGATGATGGTCTATAATTTGTTAAAAAGTTGTTGTCTACTTATGTCTTATATGTTGCTTTTATACTGTGTTAATTTGATTATAAACAACTTTGAATTACCCTTGGAGGGGCCGTGAAGGTGAGCTATACATATTTTTCAATAACTGATAAAGGCATGAAAAATCTTGTCCATTTAAATGTGTAGGTGCGTCTGCTGAAAAACTTTATTGCAGAAACCAAGATTTCTTTAATTGGTGATAAGAAACCCATGGCGGAAACTAAATGCTGCGCAGTCACATAAAAATTTCACTCTTTTGCTGTTTCTGCTTTTTAAATGCATATGCAGTCACAGCTTTATAAAAGCCATTTTCTGCATGCAAAATAGGCTTTACATGTGTGTGTTTGTACATATGGAAAAAGCTTTATTAAATTGCCCTCTCCTCCCCTGTTACGGCAGCACTCAAAAGCTTATGAGTCCCTAGCAGTGAGTACCAACTACAGAAGGGGTTAAAAAAGTAAATAAATATCAAAAGTTTGGCTGCCTACATTGTTATATGGTTAGAATTTGCATATATAAAACAGGCAGCTCTTCAGGCTGGCTGAGGGAAGGGCTAAAAGGTTATCCAGTCAGCAATGATGTTCAACTGCTGGATTAATTTATCTGGCCAGCTTAATATATACATAACTTTTATGCATTAGCTGTTCTTCTGAATGTTTACCTATTTGCATTTAAATGTTAAAACTGTGTATAAATGCATAAAGTATATTTTAGAAATCATGTCAGGTATCCAAGATGGCCACATGATCAGATGCACCAGTAGGAGTTCCATACCTCCTCTTGGTTTGTTGCTGTCAGGAATACTCCTGTGTCCCTGAAGCTATGGGGAAGAAGAGGAAAGGAGTGGTCTGGCAAGTGCCTCCAGTCTCTGTGCCTGCTCCCCTGCTCAGACAAACTACTTGGGAGCGTTTTGGGGCACCCGCTGGTTCTGCTGTTGCTCCTTCTTCGACCGCACTGTCTTAAGTTCTTCTAGCAACAGTGGAAGCAGGGTTTCACTTAGTCTCCCGCAGGGGCTTGAATCATGGCAACCTGGATGTCTGACGCAAGTGGGGGAGAGTGGAGCAGGAGAAAGTTTGATCTCTGTGCTCCCAATGGAGGGACCACCGTTGGCTATTTCCTCTCCCCAGATTACTAGCCCAGTAGATGGTGGATTAATGATGCAGCCAACTGTGAGTACCTCCGCTGGCCAAAGGAAGCAGAGGGTCTCGGGTAATTGTGCAGAAGCTGCAGGAGCCTAAGGTAGTCACAATAGACTCTCTACGGAACACTGTGCAGTTCCTCAAAACTACTTTAATTTCTGTAGCAAAAGTTGTGGAGAGCTTTCTAATTCTGAGGATATTATTGAAGTCCATTTCCAAGAGTTGCATCATCAAGCTTTTAAAATAAGAACATAAGCATTGCCATACTGGGACTGACTTGAAGGTTCATCAAGCCCAGTATCCTGTTTCCAACAGTGGCCAATCTGGGTCACAAATACCTGGCAAGATTGCAGAACAACAATACAGATTTTATGCTGCTTATCCTAGAATATGCAGTAGATTTTCCCAAGTACATTTTAATAATGGCTTTTATGGAGTTTTAGGAAATTATTCAAACCTTTTTTAAACCCTGCTAAGCTAGCTGCTTTTGCCTTCTGTACCATCTGCTGCAGCCTTGTTTGGCCCTTCTCCTGCGGTGAGGTCCCCAACAGCAGTGCCGCCTGCCACCCAGGTCAACTTCCCTTCGACGTCGGTCGAGGAAGCTTCGCCGCAGTCTGAGCAGGGGTCTGCCTCTCGACATTGCTATCGAGGACATCGTTCCTTGGCATCGAAGCAGGTTCAGTGTCGAAGTACCATAAGGGAGGTCTTATCCGACACTGAGCAGAAGTGTTCGTGGGAGTCGGAGGAAGATCCCAGGTACTTTTCTTCCGATGAGTCCTATGGGATACCCTCTGAACCTTCTCCTCCACCAGAGAGGAGACTGTCTTCACCGGAGAGTCTTTCCTTTTCCTCTTTTGTCCAGGAAATGGCTACGGCTATTCCCTTCCCTATGGAGGTTGAGGATGAGCCCAGGACTGAGATGCTCGAAATCCTGGACTATTCTTCTCCACCTAAAAATGCTGTAACAGTTCCTCTGCATAAGGTACTGAAGGAAGTCCTTATGCGAAAGTGGTTGGCCCCTCTGTCTGGCCCTGTGGTCCCGAAGAAAGCTGAAACCCAGTATCGGATCCATGGTGAACCTGGATTGTTGAGGTCTCAGTTACCCCACAATTCTATGGTGGTGGACTCCATCCTCAAGAGAGCCAGGAGTACTACAGACTATGCTTCAGCTCCCCCAGGCAGAGAAGCTAGGACTCTTGATTCTTTTGTGAGGAAAACGTATCAGGCCGCTATGTTCACCACCAAGATTCAGTCATACCAGCTGTTCACGAGCATTCACTTGTGGGACTCGATAAGGCAACTGTCTAGCTTGGTTGATGCACTCCCTTTGAACCTGGCCGAGCTCTTTCGCCAAGTGGTCAGGCAGCAGAAGCCGTGTCAAATTCCTGGCCAGGGGTACGTTTGACACTTTTGATGTAGCATCCAGGATCGCTGCTCAGGGTATAGTGATGCGCAGACTCTCATGGCTGCGTGTCTCTGACCTGGATCATTCTGTCCAGCAGCGAATGGCGGATGTTCCTTGCCGGGGGGACAACCTTTTTGTTGAAAAAGTAAAGGATCTTGTTGATCATATCAAGAAGCATTTTATTTATTTGTTACATTTGTATCCCACATTTTCCCACCTATTTGTAGGCTCAATGTGGCTTACATAGTACCGAAGAGGCCTTTGCAGGCTCCGGTGTGAACAAATATAGGGTGATGTTGTGGTAAGATCAAGTTCATGTGGCACAGCCACATTAGGGAATCGGAGAATGGAAGAGTTGTGTTATGTCCATTATGTGCTTTAGTTTGGTTGTGTTGCAGAGATTAGGCATTTAAGTTGGATTGGTAGGGTATGCCTTTTTAAACAGGTTGTTTTTTAGTGATTTCTGGAATTTTAGGTGGTCGTACGTCGTTTTCAAGGCTTTCGGTAATGCGTTCCACAGTTGTGTGCTTATGTAGGAAAAACTAGACGCGTAAGTTGTTTTGTATTTAAGTCCTTTGCAGCTTGGGTAGTGCAGATTTAGATAAGATCGTGTTGATTCGGATGCATTTCTAATTGGTAAGTCGATCAAGTCTGTCATGTAACTCGGGGCTTCTCCGTAGATGATTTTGTGAACCAGGATGCAGATTTTGAAGGCGATGCATTCTTTGATTGGGAGCCAGTATAGTTTTTCGCGGAGGGGTTTTGCGCTTTCAAAATGCGTTTTACCAAATATAAGCCTAGCTGCCGTGTTTTGAGCGGTTTGAAGTTTCTTTAAGGTTTGTTCTTTACATCCCACATAGATTCCATTGCAGTAATCTAAGTGGCTTAGTACCATTGATTGTATCAGGTTGCGAAACGTTTCCCTTGGGAAGAATTGCTTCACGCGTTTGAGTTTCACATTGAGTGGGACATTTTCTTTGTTGTGGATGCCACTTGGCTCTCTAGTGTTAAGTTACTGTCCATTGTAACGCTGAGGATTTTCAAGTTGTCTGAGATAGGAAGGGTGTGATCTGGGGTGTTGATACTTGTGGGGAAGTCCACGCTGTGTTGGGATGAGAGGATGAGACAATGAGTTTTTTCTTTATTGAGTTTTAGTTGAAATGCATTTGCCCATGAATCCATGAGCTTGATTTCGTTGGTGATTTCTGTCAGTTTGGTTTTGTAAGGAATGCATATTGTGACATCGTCTGTATATATGAAAGGGTTAAGGCCATGGTTGGATAAGGACTTGGTCATCATTAAGTTGAATAGGATCGGTGATAGCGGTGATCCTTGCGGTATTCCACAGTCTGCTTTCCATGGTGATGATATGTTTGAATTTTATTTTACTTGATATGTTCTTGTGGTTAGGAAGCCCTTGAATCCAGTTAAGTGTGTTTCCACCAATCCCGAACTTATCTAGTAATCTTATTAATATATTATGGTTTACCATGTCGAATGCAGTAGACATGTTGAATGGGAGGAGAAGGATTTTTTTGCCTGTTGCTATTTCCTGCTTGAATTTGGCTAGAAGAGTGATTAATACTGTTTCCGTGCTGTGGAGGGGGGCAAAAGCCGGACTGTGATTCGTGCAATATTTAGAATTTGTTTATGTAATCTGTAAGCATAATGATGCTATGGATTCTCTCTCCCACCGGGCGCCTTCTGCTACAATCTCCTCATCTAGGAGGTATTTTGGGGGGAGGAGGAGTGCTCCCTTTTTCTATCCTAAGCGTAGATACACTCCTTGGCAGACTGCCTAGGCTCAGCCCCAGCATGCTCGTTCTCGTCAACAGTGTGCGACTAAGGCCCATACTGTTCCCCAGCAAAAGCAAAATGGATGGGCTTTTGACTGGCTCCAGTTAAGCATAGCCTCAGTAATAGTGTCTGTACCGGACGACTTGCCAGTTGGAGAGAGGTTAATATTTTTTCACCAAAGGTGGCCTTTTATAACCTCCGACTGGTGGGTTCTTCAAATAGTACAGTTAGGATACACCCTCAATCTGGAATCCAAACCTCCAAATTGCCTACTGGGAGCTCATTCGTACAGTTCCCAGCACAAACAGGTACTTGCAGAGGAACTCTCCGTCCTTCTTAAAGGCCCATGCGGTCGAACCCGTTCCACCAGGGGAAGAAGGGCTAGGATTCTATTCCAAGTACTTCCTTGTGCAGAAAAAGACAGGGGGATGCGTCCCATCCTAGACCTAAGGGCCCTGAACAAATTGCTTGTCTGAGAAAAGTTCAGGATGGTTTCCCTGGGCACCCTTCTTCCCATGATTCAAGAAAATGATTGGCTATGCTCTCTGGACTTAAAGGATGCTTACACACACATCTCGATACTTCCAGCTCACAGGAAGTATCGTCGATTTTGGCTGGGAACTCAGTACTTTCAGTACCGTGTATTGCCTTTTGGTCTGGCGTCTGCACCCAGAGTGTTTACAAAG